>NC_059140.1:45763678-46453732 GCF_020740605.2 Lemur catta
TGCACATGTAAGTGTCTGTACAAAAGTATATATGCATGAGCACACACAAACATATACATGCATATACATAACCATATATATGTTTATACACAAGTACTTTCGCACACATATGTGTATGCTTGTTAATACTTCTCGCAATATACAGGGGCTTTGCACTTACATGAAAGACCTTGATGCTAAAGGCATAGCATTAAAATGAAAGTAAATCAGTATAGGATAGAATCAGTATAGGATATAATAGAACATGAAATCTGCTAAGAAGTAAAATCTTTGATTAGAGGGACTATGCCTAATTCCCAACACCTCTTGTAGGTGTTCACAAGATAGCTGTTGATGGAATAAAGAACTTTTTTAAAATGTAAAAAAAAGTAGGGTTGGTGCATAGAACTGCTAATTCTATATTAAAATTTAATTTGAATCCCCTTGACCCAAAAGACAATTCAGTATTAAAGCTCTGTAAATATGTTCCTTTTGCCTTCTCCACCTGGAGTGCTCTTCGCTTCTTAATCCATCTCACATGCTTTCGATGGCTAACTCACAACTGATTATTTCAAGGTCCACTTGGCGCCAGTGTATTCCCTATGCTATTTTTAACAAAAATATATTTCAAGAAATATTTTTATATGTCTACATTGAGAAAGGGGAACTTATCAGCCAATGCAAGGTGTATGCTATTATTTATTTGACTTTAAAAAGTCAAATTCATTCTGCTGAGAAGAGCTAAACTATCTCATGCACTACATTGGTAGGAGGGCCCAGACACCTGGCTCTGTTCCCAGTTTCTGTTATTTACTGACAGGATTAACTTGTATTAGTTAATAAACTAATGCTATTTCTTCATGCACAAAGTTACTGTTTTAGGAAGTGATATTTAAATGTATTTGAAATACAAAGAAATTATTCTTATTTTATAATCAGTAGTGGGATCACACAATTTATTGACCAAAGTAGGATAATTTAAGATTGAATGTGGCTGCTCATACTAATTATTTTTGGATAATAGGTATCAACTACGATGATCTTGGGCAAACTAGGATATATGACTGATCTAAATAAGTGCTCAATAAATATTAGATATATCAATGATAATGATGGTGATGATGTTATCAGAGTGTGATGTTCTGCTTGAAAAACATTCAGGAAATATGATTTGTTATTTTTACTGCTATGTATGGAGGCATTAGGGTTAATCAAACATAGATTTGTTTGACCCCATAATATGCATATGCTACTTTTGGAAAAACAAGGATTTTCTCCAATTATTTTAGATAATTCATCTGTAATCTAGACTTATCTTCTCTATCTTTTGTGACTAATATGAGGATTAAATGTGAAGACATAGATAGAAATATATTTCTATGTATAGAAATATATTTACATTCTCTCAACACTAAAGTTTAACTTGACATGCTAAACAAAAATCAAAGAAATATCTGTGAATTGTAACATTTGCTATAGTATAAAATCTAAATATATTTTACTAAAAATGTAAGCATGAATATATATAACAGACTACAGATAACATTTACGATATACCAAATATTAACATCAAGTAGTTTTTACTACAGAATTAATCAAAGCTCCTTGGATTTATATACCGAAGTAAACATTAGAATGGAGCAAATGTATTTCATTGGTTCCTACTTGTATGCTATCTATTTGAAGATTCTTGACAGAAATAACAAAGTGACAAATATAAGTACTTAGATATGTTAAATGTTTTATTTAAATTCCTTTAATTTAAAACCTGGCTTGTATTTTGATATCATTTACAAAATTACTCCTGTTTATAAGAATGCTGTAGGTTTTACAATCTATATTTCATTTCTATGTATAACTAGAAAATTTATACATAATTGAATTTTTTTCATTCTCATTTTCCACTTTACTTATCAGTCCATAATTAACTTATAAACTACTGTGATATTTGTACATACTATGCTACACCTAGATTCTTGTATTAATCTTGAAGTCTAATAAAGACAATTTTTGGATTCATTGTTCTAATACATTTTTTATACATTAGAAATTCTAGGTATGCTTCATTTTATTTTGTTTTTATTTCAAAAAATTTAGGGGATATAAGTATTTTTATTACATAGATGAATTGTTTCATGCTGAAGTTAGAGTTTTCATTGTACCAGTCATCAGAATAGTGTACATTGTACCCAATAGGTAGATTTCTATCCTTCACTCCCCTCTCTCTCCCCTATTTACTTTTCAATGTCCATTATACCTCTTTATGGCCATATATGTCCCTTGTTTAGCTCCCACTTATAAGTGAGAACATGTGGCATTTGTTTATCCATTCCTGAGATACTTCATTTAGGATAAAAATAAATTTTTAGTTCAGATAAATGAATCACCTGAAAATCTTCTAATTGTTAAACAAAACATGTCCTATGAAATTGAATAGCTCATATCATATACAAAGTTTAATCTAAATTTCAAGGTAACGTCTTGGATACTATCTAAACCAAATATATAAAGATATGGGGACAATTTTTCTCCACTATAAACTAGTAAATAAAGGAATTACTTGCTCTAATGTCATGAATATGCAAATTGGCCTACTGGAGTATTTTTGCCCTTTTGTGAAAAATAATTCCCATTTTTAGAATTAACAATAGCTAACATACCTGGTTTTGAGCATCATGTTATACTTTTCTATGTAAACATAAGACTCTTGAAAAAACAAAATTTTAACTGATTGTGAAGAGTTTAAAAAAAATCATGAATCAGTAATGCATCAATCTGTTGTAAACGGCTAAAAATTGTGGGGAAAACATCAGTGGTTTACTTAGGACCAGAGCTCAGTCACCTATTTTCTATTCTGTAACACAAATGCAGAAACCTATACAATAGTAAAATTGTGGCTTATTTTTCTGATTTCAGTTACAGTAACTGCAATGATAGCTTTGATGCCCTGCCATCTATAGCAGCATTTGTATGATGCTCTAATGTTAGTACTTTGTGTTAAGCATCTATAGCCTCTATTTTAACTGCAAGCTTCAAACTGAATAGATTTGTCTTTTAGCATGATGGAAGTTAACATACTGAATATTCTTAATATTAGGCATTACCTAAACTATTGAAATACCTCTATTTGTTTTCTCTTTAAGTCGCTGACTTCCATGCTTTGTAAATATAAATAATTATTGACTTTAAATACTCTGCCAGGTTTAAAGACTTACTGGAGACTTAAAGGGGGCTTTATTGATCAACACTATAGTGACAGCTGACTACAAAGTGACACACTCCTATTAGTCAGATAATTAATGTGCACTAAAGCAAATTGACAAAACTACAGTTTGGAGAGTGTTGAAAAAGAAAAAAAATCACATTTCTTGCCTGAAGAAACTTTAGTACAATTAGGCTAGGTTTGCAAATACCAAAGATTTACAGCAAGCTTATTATAATCTCTGAGGGTTACAAAATTTAGTGCAAAGCTATTTTATTTTTCCAGGACACTCTGTACCGATTATATAAAGCATAATCACAATATCTTAATGTCATGTTCTAGAAATTCATCTATCTTCTTCCTTATAATCCTTGTAGAATATACAAGACAATTATCTTCTTGTCTTCTTTCTTCTCTTCTTAAATTCAGTGCTTACTAATTTGTTTCAGAAAAATTAAAGTGTGGAAATGAATAAGAATAAAAAACAATATTGATTTAAAAGAAAATGTATTACTTACATTGTTTTAAAACTTAAAACAGGAAACAATGTTTTTTCAATGAACAATCAAATATATTAATATTATACATATATAATTATATATGCACATACACTCATATGCTCACATAATAATGTGTTCTATAATCTGCTACTTATCAATGATATTTTCTCACATTTCTTACCTAGTTTAGATTCTCTTATCTTTCATTAATAAACTCCTAAACATATCCCTTCAACTGCTTTATTCTTCTTTAATATTAGCAAACTGCAATCTTAGTTAAAACCAGCTTTCAGCCTACCCCCTGTCTGCCTATATGCATCTGAATGACACTGTGAATAGGCTACCATGCAGACTTCCCTTATTTTAATATTGTGATCAGTGTTCTCAAGTGAGCCCTTAATCGTGACAGGCAATCATACTACATTTCTTCTGTTTGAGTCATTCTCCTTTTTTCCTGTACTGTTGCTCTTATACCTTCTGCTCCCTCTTAAACCTCCTTCACTCTCCTCGCAGATGATGACCTTGTTTTCTATTTCACTGAGCTATAGAAGCAGTTCTCAGAATTATGCTGCTAATTATACGATCTCAAAGGGAAAAACAAAACAGACAAAATAAACAAAAAACCCTCTTAAAACCATGTCCTTTACATCAAATCAAATGTTAAAATCAACAAGAGCATTCATATTGAAAAATTCAATGGCCAATATTTGCTCTTTATCTCAAATTATCAGTAGCATTTGATACACTTTATTATATTCTCCTTAAAACAACTTCTTATTTAGCTTTCAGGATATCATATCCTCCTGGCTATTCTGCTGCTTCACTACACATTGATTTTCCATATCTTTTCCTAATTCTTTTAATTTGCTTAAACTGTTAATGATGGTAACTGAAGGACTAAATCTATGAACATTAAAAAAAATGTATCTTCAATCCATGTGATGGTGAATTTTAGGTGTCAGCTCAACTGGGGCATGTGGTGCTCAGACTTTGTTTAAACTTCAATCTAGGTGTGTCTATGAGGGTTTTTCTGAATCAGTTTAACATTTGATTGGTTAGACTGAGTGAAGCAGTTGATCTCCCCAATGTGGGTGGACCTCATCCAATCTGCTGGATGGAAAGACTGAATGAAATTAAATGAATGAGTAAGGAAGAAATGACTGTGGTTTGCCTAACTGATTTTGAGCTAGAACATCAGTCTTCTGCTTTCTGAGTCAGACTCAGACTAGAACTTGTGCCAGTACGTCTCCTCATTCTTAGGCCTTCAGATTCATACTGGAGCTACATCTTCACTGGCTTTACTGGGTATCCAGTCTGCCAACTGCAGACCTTGGAAATTTTCAGCCATGTGGGGCAATTACTTAGACTATCTATCTGTCTACTTACCTACCTACCTATATCTTATTGGTTAGGTTTCTCTGGAGAACCCAGCCTGATACATTCCCTTAATGATTTCATAGAGTTCCACAATGAAGTACCATTTGTCCACTGATAGCTCTGTAGTTTATACTCAGACAGGACATCTCCTGTAAACTGTAGGTTTGTATTCAACTGTATAGTTTATGTTTCTCCTTTGGTGTTCTAGTAAGAATCTCTATCATAATATGTCCAAAACCAGAGTAAATAGGTCTTCCTTCTTTATGAATATTATTCCTAAAATTTGCTCCATTTTTATTTCCAGTTTCTCTGGCCTAAAGTCATCAGTGGAATTGTCTCTTTCTCATATAAAATGTCCAAACACTTAATCAAATACTTGACTATAAATTCAAAATATATCTGGAGTTGACTCACTTTTTAATCTCCTCTACTTCACCTTTTATGCAAAATATATTCATTTCTTTTCTATATTATTGCAAAAGTTTCCTAAATTTCTGTTTTTCTGTTCTTGCCCCAAAATATTTACTCTTAATGTGGCAATCAGACAATACTGCTAAGATTTGTAAAATCACGTTTTCCCTCAATTCAAAATTCCCAATAGCTATGGATGGTCATCTAGGTAATTTGAATCAACTTTCCCATTGACAAAATCTGGAAAAATGTGGAAATAGACACATAAAGTGATTGAAGACAAAAAAACAGAGTAAAAGAATTCAAGGCAAGACACAAAGAGAAGAAAACTCAAGACTTGAATGTGTTATTTGGAATAATTTTTCACCTTTGCTGATTCCATAAATAGTGGGTGAAAGACAGAGAAGGTAAGCAGAGGTTTTTATAGACTCACAAAACACGTGAGTCAAAATTAGACTTTGATTTTGACAAACTATGTGGTGTTGGTAAAATCTCCTAGCTTTAGTAAAACAATTGATAACATATTATAGGCAAAAGGATAAAAAAATCATAGATAGGCCCCTGAAAAGATGGGATATCAACTTTGATGTCAATTTCTGATATTAAATAATAATGGGGTTACCTGACTGAATAACTCCAAGTCACCTGCCAGCCACAAAGGTTAACATCTTTGAAGGACAATGATATCACACTAGGTCTTAAATTACCTTCAACTTTTCTTATATCCAATATTTAAAGCTTAATTAAAAGTAACTTGGAATATAAGAAGACAGCACGATAAAAAAACAAAAGAAACAATGGATAATAGAAAAGCAATTTATAGGAAATCTAAATAATTATAGAAATGGAATTAAAAAGATTATACTTCTATGCTCAAGAAACCATATATGATGAAGCATTTTAGTAGTCATCTAGAAATAATAAAAATCATCAAAAGGAAATTCTACAAAGGGAAAGTACAATTGATATCAGCCTGTTAGATGGATCAAGCAGCATGTTAGTAACAGCTGATGAAATAATTAGTGAACTGCAATGTAGATCAGAAAAAAATCAAAAGGAAGCACAGAAAGACAAAGTAAGACAAAAATTCATATAGAGAAAAATGTGAAATGAACTACTGTATGTGGCATAATACTCAAGTAGAGAGAACAGAGTTACTAGAACAAAGATATTTGAAGAGAAAATAACAGATAATTTCACAAAATTGATAAATATCAAATGAAAAATTAAGTCATATCTTAACTACATTTGTCTTAACAAGGGAATCCTTAGACAAGCGGTCGTATACAGGTAACTTATTTGGGGAAGGTATCCCAGAGAATTGAAGTAAAGGGATTGGTTGATTTCTACAGAAAAGGAAAGAATGTGAATCTAAGATTGATTATTTATGATGGTTTCTATCTTGAATTGATGCTCTATTCTGCTGGGGACCTTATGAGGAATCCTGTAGAATATGCCTCAGAATTTTCTGTTTAAAATATAGAAGGTACAGTATTTATCTGTTGGGTCTTTTTACCTATCGTCCAAAAAATTATCACAGAGGTGCTATCTATCCCTTTGCAATTCCAAGTGTGTGTGAGCCAAGATGTCTGAGCAGTCACTTACAAGTTACCCACGCAGTACCAGCAGGAAATTGCCAGGTAGAAAGTAAGACACTTGTACAGTTGAGGTGAGGTACTGCCAGGCTATAACTATGAAAAGCTCATTGCTGTAATGACTGGCAGAGGGGAAAAGAAAATAAAGAGAGGGAGGGATGCAAACAAAGTTTTTATTAATAGATTTAGGAAATTTACCGTTTAGGGAAATGCTATCTAAACAAAAACAAGGTATCAGTAGACATTTATCAAAATGGCTGAAATGAAAGACCGAAAATACCAAATGTTGTCAAGGATGTGGACCAACTATTGGTGAGAGTATAAACTGAATATACTTTGGAACACTTAGCACTATAGAGATGTCAAGTTTCTAAAATTCTGAAAAACTATGCAACTTTAAAAAATTCTGCATTTTTCTAAAATTATGCAATGCATTTTGTACAAAATATTATTGGATGTTTTTGCAGAATTGGCCTACAATTCTAAAGTTTTTAGGAAAAATAGTGGGACACAAAGCACGTTTGGAAAGTGAAAACATAATGGTGCACTCACCCTACCAAATCCTAAGACATTACAAAGCCATGGTAGTTAAAAACATTTTGTTTTTCATGCAGAAACATACCAATAGAAGGAGAAAACAAAACAGGAAGTCCAAAAACATATCCATGTATAAACAGGAACATGGTATATAATTGTATTAATATCAAAAATAGAGAAATTATTTAGTTAAATTGGTTCACCATAAAAAAGACAAAACCCTAGTTTATATAACAACATAAAAAATTAAATATATAAGATAAGAATATACTACACAAAACTTATTTCTTAACCCAACTACTGTCTGACAGTAAATCTTCATTATTCATAGATTCCATATTTGAAAATTCTATTAACCTAAATACATTGTAATCCCCAAATCAATACTTAATGGTGATTTCACAGTCATTTGTGAACTTGGGCAGTGGTAAAAAATTTGAGTCACTGACTTACACGTTCCCAGCTGTGGTCAAACAAAGCAGTGCTCTACCTTCTTGTTTCAACTCTCACACTGTCAATGTCTCATTTTTAGATTATTTAGTATAATCTTTTTGCATTGTTTTGAATTTTTTTGGTTATTTTGCTGTTTAAAATGGCCACCAAGCATAGTGCTGAAGTGCTGTCTAGTGTTTCTAAGCACAGAAAACTGTGATGTGCTTTATGGAGAAAATATATGTGTTAGATGAGCTTCTTTCAGGCATGAATTATAGTGCTGTTGGCCATAAGTTCAATGTCAATGAATCAAAAATATATATTGTAAAGTGTCTTTAAACAGAAACACACATAAAATAAGGTTATGTGTTGATTTGTTGACAGAAATTTTGTAACTGAATGCTCGCAAGAATTTAACCCTGTATTTCTCCTACTAGCAATGATTTAGTACAGACAGTTCCTGATGTACAATGGTTGGACTTACAATTTTTCAACTTTACAATGGTGTGGAAGCCATAAGCATTCAATAGAAAATATACTTCAAGTACCCATACAACCATTCTATTTTCACTTTCAGTACAGCCTTCAATAAATTACATGAGGTAGTCAACATGTCATTATAAAATAGGGTTTGTGTCAGATGATTTTGGCCAACTGTAGGCTAATGTAAGTGTTCTGAGTACATTTGAGATAGACTAGGCTAAACTATATGTTTGGTTGGTTAGGTATATTAAATGAATTTTCAACTCAGGATATTTTCAACTTATAATGGGTTTATGAGCACATAACCCCACCGTAAGTCAAGAAGCATCTACATATTCAAAGTCAATATTCACAATTGATATCAGCCTGTTAGAATAAACAGACTCACCTGTATTTTGCTTTATTCATAAATATTATATCTCCTGAGATGCAATGAGGCTCTACTTCTTTTGACTAATTATTTTTCCTGGAGGGACAGGCATTGAAGGAAAGTTGCTTTCTCCAGCTTAAGATAAAAATAGTGATGTTCAAAAAAATTAGTGGTGTTCAGATGAGAGAAGTAAAATGTTCTAATTTTTAAGACATCAACATGAAGGCAGCTGTACAGTTTTCTGATTATTAAAATTTGTGTTTCTATGAAGCAATGGTGAAACGATGGACCTTTTTTTAATGTCAGACGAACAGGTTGGTCCAACTTCTGACAGTATTATAAGGGTGAGCTACCAAATCTGTGTTTCAGGTCAATACAGTTGTCTTTGTTCTTAGTTGATGTTACTCACAGATCATTCACTGCATATTTCACTATCATTATCATCTTTCATCATCTTTTTATGAATCTGCATCATGTTTATGGGGAATATGAGAATTTATTTCAAAAGTATTATGTTAGAAAGGTAATGTTTTATACTAAATAACTGTTTTTCTTATTTTATAGTATTAAAAGCTGGTATATTCTGGAGATTATAATGAGTACACGATTTATTTAGAAAAAGTAATTTTATCTTTTTTTATTTCTAAATGGTTCTAATTTTTAAAGGGGTAATTTATAGAAAATATAAGCTGGAGGGTACCTAAGGCCTCTGGTAGTTCTGTGTGGAATTTTTATACTTCACTTTAGTCATGAAGCTGTTTGTTTTCAAACAATATTCAACATAGAGAATATATAAACGAACATAGACCATCACATACAAAGCTTCTCTGAGTGAAGTCTAAGTGAAGACATGAGAGGTGCACTTACTCTGCATTCAGTTTAGCATCAGTACTCTTTCCTCTCCCAACATCATACTTCCTTGGAAAAACACCTTTCTGAGGCAGATGCTGCGAAAAAACCCAGTTTAGCCAAATGTTCCTCAATTAACAAAAAAATAAAATCTGAAGCAGGGAAGGGAGAATTACCCTAAATAAGGCACTCAGTTGGCAGATTAGATGCTGGTAAGACCTGCCTTTTCATATGGTCTCCTTGAATTTAGATATAAGGTAATGTTTTTTTTAAATTATTTCAAAGTAGTATTGATGTACAAATATTTTAGATACATGGATCACTTTTAAAAAGCTTGAATCATGGTTATAAGTGTATCTGTCACCCAGCTAGTGTCCATTGTACCCATTAGGTAGGTTTTTGCCCATCCCTCCTACCCCCTAACCCTGTTTGATTTCCATTAAGTTTTACTTCCCTATAAGCACATATGTGATCTTCAGTTAGTTCCAATTTAGTAGTGAGTACATGTGATGTTTGTTTTTCCATTCTTGTGATACCTCACTCAGGATAATGGTCTCCAGTTCCATCTAAATTGTTGCAAAAGGCATTCAGCCATCCTTCTTCATGGCTGAGTATTATTCCATGGCATACATATACCACATTTTGTTAATCCACTCATGATGGGCATTTGGGGTTGATTCTAGATCTTTGCAATTGTGAATTGTGTTGTCAATAAACATTTGAGTACAGGTGTCATGTTGATAAAATGACTTTTTTTTTCCTTTGGGCAAATACCCAGTAGTGAAATTGCTAGATCAAATGGTAGGTGTATTTTTAGTTCTTTGAGGTATCTCTGTACTGTTTTCCATAGAGGTTGTGCTAATTTGCGTCCCACCAACAGTATAGTTCCTTTCTGTCTACATCCACACCAGCATCTATTATTTTTAGACTTTTTTAAAAAAGCCATTCTAACAGGGGTAAGGTGATATCTAATTGTGGTTTTAATTTGCATTTCCCTGATAATTAATGATGTTGATGTTAAGATTGTTTTCATATGTTTGTTGGCCATTTGCCTATCTTCTTTTGAAACTATTCTGTTCATGTCTTTTGCCCACCTGGTGATGGGTTTGTTTGATTTCCTTCTTGTTGATTTGCTTGAGTTGTTTGTAGATTCTGGTTACTAGTCCTTTTTCAGCTTGCAAATATTTCATTCCATTCTGTAGGTTGTCTGTCTGCTCTGTTAATTATTTCCTTGGCTATGCAGAAGTTTTTTTAATTTAATCAAGTCCCATTCATTTATTTTTATTGTTGCTGTGATTGTCATTGGGGTCTTCTTCATAAATTCTTTGCCTAGGCTGATATCTAGAAGTGTTTTTCCAACATTTTTTATAAAATCCTTATGGCTTCATGCCTTACATTTAAGTCATTTAACCATCTTGAATTAATTTTTTGAGTGACAAGAGATATCGATCCTGTTTCATTCTTCTGCATGTGGCTATCCAATTTCCCCAGCACCATTTATTAAATAGGGATTCTTTTCCCCAGTGTATATTTTTGTCTGCTTTGTCAAAGATAAGTTGGCTGTATGTGGATGGTTTTTTATATGAGTTTTCTATTCTGTTCCATTGATCTATCTCTCTATTGTTGTGCCAATACCATGCTGTTTTGGTTACTATTGCCTTTTAGCATAGTTTGAAGTCTGGTAAAGTGATATCGCCAATTATGTTCCTTTTGATTAAGATTGCCTTGGCTATTCAGGATCTTTTCTGGTTCCTACCGAAGCATATAATTATCTTTTCTAGATCTGTGAAATACGACACTTGCAGTTTGATGGGGATTGCATTGAATCTGTAAATCATTTTGGGTAGTATGGGCATTTTAACGAAGTTAATTCTACTGATCCATGAGCATGATGTATTTTTTCATTTGTTTGTATTCTCTACAATTTCTTTTCTTAGTGTTTCATAGTTCTCTTTGTGGAGATCTTTCAGTTCTTTGGTTAAGTGTATTCCTATGCATTTTACTTTCTTTGTAGCTATTGTGAATGTTATTAAGTCTTCGATTTGACTCTCAGCTTGACTGTTATTGGTGTATAGGAATGCTATTGATGTGTGTACATTGATTTTATACCCTGAGATTTTACTGAACTTATTTATCAATTCTAGGAGGCTCTTGGTGAAATCTTTTGGGTTTTCTAGGTATAAGATTATATCATCGGCAAAATGTGATAGTTTGACACCTTCTTTCTTGGTTTGGATACCTTTAATTTCTTTCTTTTGCCTGATTGCTCTTGCTAGGGCTTCCAGCACTACGTTGAATAGAAGTGCTGGCAGTGGGCATCCTTGCCTTATTCTAGTTCTTAACCATATTTGACAAACCCACAGCCAACATCATACTAAATGGGGAAAAGTAATTTCATTTATTAAGATAAATTGCATACCATATTCTGGATTTGAAACATAGATTTTAGGGAAAGCTTAAATAAACATATTACTTCTTTACAACTTAATGATATATAATACTACTTTATCTCAATGTGTGATATGCTTTTTTGTCTTTTCCTTATAATATTGACTGGCATATGCCACAACTGAACCCTGAAATGAACTGAGTGTCCAAAAGAATTCCTGAGGTGTTTCAGAACTTTTCAAGAATGGTTCTGAGGTATAGTGTAAAGAATATTTTATACAATAGGTAAAGGGTTACCGGGAAAAAAAACCTGCTTATTTCATTTTCTTTTTTTATAAATCAGCAACCAGGTGATTTATATAAGCTATAAAGATAAGATGTGAAGTAGGTAAAGAATGTTACCAGTATTTTTGTTGGTAGTAGAATAAAGATTGAAGAGACACATAATAGAATTTTCAAGACTTAAATATCTTAATGTTCAAAAGATGGTGTTTCAGGCCAGGCATGGTGGCTCACACCTGTAATCCTAGCACTCTGGGAGGCTGAGGTGGGAGGATTGCTTGAGGTCAGGAATTAGAGACCAGCCTGAGCAAGAGTGACATCCCGTCTCTACTAAAAATAGAAGAAATCAGCTGGTGGTGGTGGCATGCAACTGTAAAACCAGCTACTTGGGAGGCTGAGGCAGGAGGATCACTTGAGTCCAGGAGTTTGAGGTTGCTGTGAGCTAGACTGACACCATGGCATTCTAGTCTGGGCAACAGAGTGAGACTCTGTCCCCCAGACCAAAAAAAAAAAAAAGATGGTGTTTCAAATGAAGATGTTCATTAATACAGAAAGATTATGGAATAAATATTTTTATCACTAAATTTATTCAATCAATGAATCCCAGATGGTTTTCAAGAGCAACTATTTAAATAAAACAAAATGCAATCCAACAAAGAAAACAGAGCTTTATTTCAAGTTTACCTCATGGTTTTACCCTTGGAATTTAAATTTTTCTTACCTTATGATTAAAATAAGCCATATCTACGTGTGTACTACCACAGTCTGTGTCTTTTTATAAAGGAAAGAAATACTACAATTTTCATAGACAAGTTTGGTAAATAAAACAAAACCAGTCAATTATCAAGGGAAGAATAAATTCAAAGCCCTAAAACCTAGAAGATGTGGTTAGTTATTCTATCATAATTATTATTTTTGAAAGAATACTTAACATGAGATCTACCATCTTAGGAAACTTTTAAGTGTACAATAAAATATTGTCAACTATAAGTAGGGTGATACACAAATCTACAGCTAACTTGAATTTTGTACCAGTTGAAAGGCAACCCCTTATTTCTCCCTTCCCCCAGTCCCTGGTAACAGCCATTTTGCTTTTTGCTTTTATGTGTTTGACTATTTCATATACCTCATATAAATTATTGTTTTAAAAAGATATTTTTCATCTACATTATTCTTATTTCATTTATTTCCCTAAACAGAACTTACTATACTACCATATCAGGAGATATTAAACACATACTACATCAGTGAATGACTAAATCACAATGTCTTTGAACTATTCTGGTGTTCCTACGCCAGACAGATATATATTTTAACCTTAATTAGCAAGGCAAACATTTTCTACCCTATCTATTAAAAGTAACTTAAATTAAGAAGTCAGTCAATTTGGAATATTCTAACTTTCAAACAACCTCATTTTATAGGACATTAAGCATATACTTTTTAAAAAAAGAACAATGTAGACATATTATATAAAATTTATAGTATTACTTTTTTTTCTGAAGACAACAGTTACAGAAATCTAATCGTTTTATGTATAGATAGATGGCCAAACCTGTAATAAAAATATTTTTAAAAATAGCTCTTTGGTCTGGGTGACAGAGATGAGATGACAAGGAAAACATCATCCTTTGAAAAGTGTCACAATAAGATACTCATGCTGTGTTGCTATGTGGCTTTGATGACGACCACCTTGAGAATTCGACCTGTGGAAAATGTTGCTAACCCGCTAAACACAGGAGAAAATATAACTGGAATGGAAAGGCTAAACAACAAAATGTCATTGATACTGGTTGAATAAGGCACCTAAAAACTGTGCAGTGCAGATTCAGGCATGGATTCCCTGAAGGAACAACATAAATCAGAAAGGGCAGCTGTTGCAGCATGTAGTTCATATTAAAGATTTGAAAGATTAATCACAAAATAAAAGTTCTGGTTTTAAAAGTATTTTTTAAGATGTGCCTGTGTGCATGTATATCTGTATATCTTCAAAGCACTTTTGAAATATTTTCTACTTTACACTTCTATTCTGCATCTTAACTTAGACACTAACAATTGTATTGAAAAGAACACATTAAAATTTGGGGCCTAATTTCTTTAAAATTTCCTTGCCATTTTATTTAAATTTAAATACTTAAGTGCTCATAAATGATTATCATTAAACATATTTTATACTCATTGTCAAAATAATATTGTGTAAATTCATTCTCAGGTATAAATACAGTTTTAAATTTATCTTTTGAAAATTATAAATAATACATTCACTTCTCTTAACTTTATATAACATATTTAAGATACTGTCAGTCAACATGTTTGGGGACCACAATTCCGTTTTAATATCCGTTTAAGATAAACTAATTAAGTATATCTCAACAAATATCAACGAATCCATTGAAAACCACATATTGGTGATTATGGAAATAACCATATTGTAAAAGGCATGTTTAAAACGGTGCGCTCATTTTTCAGTTCTATTGTCATATCAGTTATAATGTTACTTCATAATATAATTGGTTATATGTCACTGTGGAGCTTTACATTTTTCTTTCTTTGGAAAGGCATAAAAATAATAGGATAAGTGTGGGGCAGCTAGTTGTTATGTGGGTCTCAGAACAAGTGACCCATAAAATGAACAACACTCCCACTATCCATTACTTCAAAATTTCTCCACAGTGTCACATCATCTCATTTAAGATTTTTCTTACTTCCATTTATTGAACTTCTGTAGGTTTTGATAAAAGAAAATTCTTGTGTAGAAACTAAGAAAAAAAAAAAACAATAATCCACTAAGTTTACCGACTCTTTGAAAGCTAGTTAAGGAATGTTTTCACTCTTATCATTTGTTCTTATGTCTAAATCTACAAAGCATTTAACATAATACATATTAATATGTCAATATACTGTCTGTGATATTTGAGACCTAGTTAGCATTTTTATTGAACTTCTGCGTTAACATTTTCAGAAATGGACTGTTATTAATTACCAATTTAAATCCATATTTTTATACCATGGTCACTATTAAATGGGTCATTTCAGCAGTAATAGCTCTCACTAAGAGCAATACTTAAATTTCAGCAGAATTCAGTGTTAAAATTAAAGTGTGCATGTACCACAACCTATTTGTCATGGTAACTAGACAGCATAAGACATTAACATGATTCTGTTCTTGATGAAAGACACCATTCCATTCCACTGCTGTTTTCAAAGCATTTCACTTCTCTTAATCTAGCCTAATTAAAGGATACTTGTTTTTACCTGTCATGCAAAAATAATAATTTCATACCTTAACAGTAATCTGGGGAGGTATAATTGCTAAATTTGCTTTTTCACTGTGTAGAAAATGTTACATATAATTTATTGTAGTTGTTTTGTTAGTTCTGCAAAATCTACTATCACTGGCATCATTAAAGGACTAATAGCATTCCTCTGCACATATTCGTCCTCAGGAAATCTAAAATGTGCAAATTTCTTCTCTCCATCTCTTATTTTTCTTCAGCCTACATTGTTTTTCAAAAAGATGGCTAACAAACTGGAACAGCAGGTTATTAGATAACAGCTCTGAGACTGTAGTTCTGTCTCAATTATTCCAGCTGTGGGATCTAGAAAAAGTTATTTATCCTTCCTAAGCCACAGTTTTCTTTAGAGGATTTTATAAACTGTTCTCCTTCTGGCTTTGGAATTCTATAATGCTATACTATCTCTAATAAAAGCTAGAACTAAACAAAAAGTCTCACCTCTAGAAAATTTAATGTCACAGAATAAACATTATTATGTAAGTATAAAGAAATATGTTTTCTTTACCTTAGATATGTTACAAACCACTATTCTAAAATATATAAAAGTAAATGAATATTGACTATTTTAAATCTTATTCATCCCAAACCAATTATTTAATATCATATATTAAAAGCACAGAAAATTTGTGAAGAGGATAGATGGTATAAAAATAAGAATCGTCCATTTCCTGAAGAAGTTCACATCTTAGGCTCTTTGTAGTAGAAGAACAATTTTCTTTTAAATTCACATGCACACCCACATAAACACACAGAGTTTTCCATTTTAAAGTATTGCTGTGCAATAAAATGAAAAAGAAAATTATTAATGCCTTTTCTAACCAAATTGCCAATACCTTATTAGTGCTATGAAGTAAACACTATCTGTTTTATTGTCTTCTAAATGTATTTGAAATCATTTTTATGGTATGCTAATCAAGGAATTGGCTAGCCATAACTAAAATATCATTAGGTCAGCCATCACAAAATTTATATCACATCCCTGAAGTAGAAACCATATCTACACTGGAAGGTAAATGTAAGACTATAAAATTGTTAGTATTACTAGTGAGAGAAGGTAGTGGCATTGTTGTCTATCTGGCTTCATTACCCCAGCTTGCTTCTAAGTGGACTATAATTTTCTTTAAGTATTGATTCCTCATTTATACATATGCTTCACTAGAAGCTGATATCAACCCCAGCTCAAGGGGTGGTCTTGATAGGGCTATGAAAGGGTTTCTCAGCCTTGACAATATTGATATTTTGGTCTGGACATTTCTTTGTTGTGGGTGAGGGTTCACCTGTGTTTTATAGTGGTGGTCCCCAATCCTCTGGCCACAGCCTGGTACCAGTCTGTTGCCTGTTAGGAACCAGGCAGCACATCACTGTCTGAGCTCTGCCCTCACCCTCTCCATGGAAAAAATTGTCTTCCATAAAGCTTAGGGAAGGTGGGGGGGCGCACAGCAGAAGGTGAGCAGCTGGAGACTGCATTTCCAGTGGCTCCCCATCACTCCCATCACCTCCTGAGCTAAGTCAACCCTCCCATCTGTGGAAAAATTGTCTTCCATGAAACCTATCCCTGGTGCTAAAAAGGTTGGAGACCTCTGTTTTATAGGATATTTAGCAGCATCCCTGGCCTCTATCCACTAGATGCCAGCAGAGCTACCCTAATTGTAACAACCAAAAAATGTTTCCAGATATTGCCAAATGTCTTCTTGAGGACAAAATCACCTTCCCACACACACCCAGTGGAGAACCACTAGTCTAAGACCACTGGCTCAGAATGGTCAAAGAATCACACAGAAGAGAGCTTCTGGAAAGATTCTGGGGAAAAGTTTCAGCACTTCTAAGAGAAGGTAATAAGAAGAAGCCAGTTCTTATCTTCCTTTGACTATTGTAATATTTGGATATGGTACCTGGAACTACTGTGGCCAGTGTTCCCTAATTCTGAAGATAAAGACAATGTAATGGATGATGAGGGAACAGAGAGAAAGATCCTGGAATATTATAGCCATCAGGTAGTTGAATCAGCCATAGTTCAATCCCACCATTTGGACGTTTTCTAATGTAATAGAAATTATTTTCTTAGTATTTAAGCCAATATGAAATGCTGTTTTGATATTTAGAGAAAAATGCTTAAATGTCACAATAAGGAAATGTTTATGACATTTATAGTGGGTTTCACAGATCTTTTCTTTGGGTTTCTCCCCCCCCACACACACCCCCCAATGGTTTAGTAGTTTAAAAAATTTATAGCAGAACTATTTTATTTTCACTTTTGAGTTCTTTGTATTTAGCAAAATGAAAGAAATATTCTTTTGTTACCAAAAGTCAAGCTGATTAACAATAACTTGAAAATCCATGACTTATAAGTAAGACTAATTTAAAAGAAAATCTGTATATAAATTCTGAGAAGCAGAAAATACTAGTTTCAGTTAAAGCTAATTAGGATACTTTTTAGTATTTACTTATGATGTAGGGAAGTTCCCCCTTCCCCAGCATTGATTTTTTTCCCAAATGACAGGTGTTTTCAATCTGACTTCAAGGTTTGTAACTTACTTTTCTGTATTAGTTCTACCACATATTGTTGAAATTCAGATATATCTCAAGCCAGTCTACCATAACAACATGAATCATAACTCTTCATGGTCTCTAAGCTTAAAAAAGTAATTCTGAGGAAAAAGAAATTCCCTTGCCTATTGAGTAAATTCTGACCTTTAACTCAAAAGAAATGCTCTCCTGGAGATGATATTTTTCATCTTCTTTATTCCAACTGAATAAAGAATAGGAAAATTTACTTTTCCTGTTTATAAAAAAAGACTACTTTTTTTTGTTTTTAAATAAAGTGTTTTATTTTATTACCTCACCAAATTATCCCTTTTGAAAGAGATTTCTGATTCATCATCTAGTCAATGTAGAAATCTAGCATGAAAACTCAGGAATGTGGAGATCCAGATGCACAATTCCCTCTTCATTCCTCACCTTCAACAAGTATGTGTGTAACCTCAGGCATGTTCACAAATACAGTTACGAGAATTAAAAAAAAACAAACAAACACTATTTTAACTTCATTTTTAGTTTTTTATTTTTATTATTTTTTTAGAAATTAAATTTTATCTTGGTTTCTAATTCCATTCCCCAATAAAAGAGACAGGTATGAGAACTGGAGAAACCTGACAAACACTACCTCATCCAGTTGACCAAGGTTAACATGAACAGTGATAAGCCGTATTGGTAGCATGTACTCTTTTTTTTTTTTTTTTTTTTATTTCAGCTCCTCATGGGGGTACAAAAGCTCAGGTTATATAGATTGCCCATGTCCCGCCCATCCCCCTGAGTCAGAGCCTCAAGCGTGTCCATTCCCCAGACAGTGCGCCTGGTTCTCACCATGTAGTCATACCTCCATCCCCTCCCCCCCCACCAACTTAATTTTTAAAGTATTGCTTGAAATTTTCTTATAAAAGATAATCATTTTCAATAATTAGCATGGATTTATAGATTTAAAATTGTTACATTAAATTGTTACATCTGTTCTGATCCCACGTCTTATCCTTCCAGATTACACCCTTTAGTGCTCCAACACCAACATTTTTTTGTCACACAAGAGTTCTGTATAATGATTCTATTTTTCTCCTCTTCCCTCTTTACTATATACAATGTATGTTATGGTCATTGGGTATTACTCACCTTCTAAATACCATCAGATCCCTTGCCCTGTCTCACTTTTTCATATATGCTTGGCAAAGTCAGAATTTTAATTACATGCAAACTTAGACTACTTTGACTCTGCATTAATGCAGTGAAATGTGAATATAGCCATATATCGTTATTGTGCTTTCTTTATTTGATTGCACTTTGTAGATATCTCGTTTTCTACAAATTGAAAGTTTGTGGCAGAGGAAGGCAGAGCAAGATGGCTGAAGAGAATCCTCCTGTGATGGTCCCCCTGCAGGCACACCAAACTGAACAACTACTTATACAAGAAAGCACCTTCATAAGAACCAAAATACAGGTAAGTGATTACACTACCTGGTTTTAACATTGTATGATGGAAAGTGACGCTGAAGAGCACAGGAAAGGTAGTTTTGCATTGCTTATGCCATCCTTCCTCCACCCTCAGCAGCGCTGTGCCAGCATCATGTGGAGAGAAAATCTGAGAATCTGTGTGCTTGGGGGAGGGAAGGTGAAGTGATTGTGAGACATTGCATTGGAACACAGGGCCTCCCTGTCACAGGGCAGAACAACAAAGGGCAGAATTTTGCCAATGCCCACAGAAGGAGCATTTTGAAACAGACCAGGCTGAGAGAAATTATCTGCCCTAACAGTAGGCACCTGCGCTCTGGCTTGCTTCGACATGGGCTGACTAAAGTGATCTGGGGCCCAGAATAAATTTGAAAGGCTGTCAGGCCACAAAGACTACAATCCTTGGGCAAGTCCTGATGCTGAGCTGGGATGGGAGCCAGGGGACCTGGGGTGCACATGACCCAGTGAGACACCAGATGTGGTGGCCAAGTGAGTGCCTGTGTCACCCCAGCCCCAACTCCAGGCAGTGCAGCTCTAGGAGATTCTTCCTCAGCTTGGGGAAGGGTATGAAAAACTTTGTATTACAACTTGGGTACCAGATCAGCCACACTGAAATAAAGTACCAAGCAAATTCCAGGCCTTAGTTCCTGAATGGCATTTCTGGATCCACCCTGGAAGAGAAGAGAACCTGTTACCCTGAAGAGAAAGACACAGTACTGGCAGGATACATGACTTGCTGACCAAAAAGCCCTTGGGCCTGGGCAAGACTGTACTGACTTCAAGTTTAACCCAGTACAATCCCAGCTGAAGTGGCCATGGAAGTGCTCATGTCACCCATCCCCCAACTTCAAGCAGCCCACCACGGAGAATGAGACTCCTTCTGACTGGGGGAAAGTTAGGGAAGAGAGTGAGAGACTTTGCCTGGCAATCTAGGAAATTCTCCTGGATCTTACCTCAGCCCACCAAGGCAGTACCACCGTAAGTCTGCAAGAGTCTCCTCATTACTAGGATTAGGGTGCCCCCTAATGCTGATACAGCTGCAGTGATCAAAGATTTACCACAATTCCCTTTGAATACCTGGAAAGGCTTCTTAAGAAGGAAGATTGCAAAAAAGCCCAGACGGCAAAAATCAGAATAAATACCCACTCTTCAATTCCCAGCCATCAACAAACATGCAAAACATCCAGGAAAACACGACCTCACTAAAAAAACTAAATAAGGTACCAGTGAACAATCCCAGAGTAATAAAGACATGTGTGTGACCTTTCAGACAGAGAATTAAAAATAGCTGTTTTCAGGAAACTTAATGAACTTCAAAATAACACAGAGAAGCAATTCAGAATCCTATAGGATACATTTAACAAAAAGTTTGAAATAATAAAAAAAAAATCAAGCAGAAATTGTGAAGCTGAAAAATTTAATTGACAGACTAGAAAATGCACCAGTCTCTTGAAAGCAAAATTCAATAAGCAGAAAAAAGTATTAGTGAGATTGAAGATGGGCTATATGAAAATGCAAATGGAAACCAAAAAAGAGCAGGAGAAGCTATGTTTACATCAGATAAAAGTATTAATACTATTTCACTGAACATGCAAATTGTAAGAAAGCAAAACAGCATTAAGTTTGAAACTAGTAGAAGTTGGTTCATGAGATTTAAGGAAAGAATCCATCTCGATAACATGAAGGTGAAAGGTGAAGCAGCAAGTACTGTTGTAGAATCTGCAGCAAGTTATCCAGAAGATCCAGCTAAGATAATTCATGAAGGTGGCTACACTAAACAACAGATTTTCAATGTAGACAAAATACCCTTCTATTGAAAGATGTCATTAGGATATTACAATACATGCTTTCAGAGCTTTAAAGGGCAGACTGACTCTCTTTTTAGGCGCTAAGGCAGTTTTTAACTTTATTATGAAGCCAGTGCTCATTTGCCATTCTGAAAATCCGGAGGCCTTTAAGAATTATGCTAAATCTACTCTGCCTGTGCTCTATAAATGGAATAACAAAGCCTAGATAACAGCACATCTGCTTGCAGCATAGTTTGCTGAATATTCTAAGTTCACTGTTGAGACCTACTGCTCAGATAAAAAGATTCCTTTCAAAATATTACTGCTCATTGACAATGCACCTGCTCATCCAAGAGCTCTGATAGAGAGGTACAAGGAGATTAATGTTGTTTTAATCCCTGTTAACAAACATCCATTCTGCAGCTCATATATCTAGTAGTCATTTTGATTTTTAAATATTAATATTTAAAAAGTATATTTTGTCAGGCTATTACTGCCACAGATAGTGATTCCTCTGACAGGTATAAGCAGAGTACACTGAAAACCTCTGGATGCCATTAAGAACAATTATGATTCATGGGAGGAGGTCAAAATATCAATATGAACAGCAGTTTGGAAGAAGTTGATTCCAACCGTCATGGATGACTTTGAGGGGTTCAAGACTTCAGTGCAGGAAGTAACAGCAAATGTGAGGGAAATAACATAAGAACTAGAATTAGAATTGGAGCCAGAGGATGTGACTGAATTGCTGCAATCTCATAATAAAACATGAACAAAAAAGGAGTTGATTTTTACAAATGAGCAAAAAGTTGTTTCTTGAAACGAAATTCACCTTGGTAAAGATGCTGGGAACATTGTTGAAATGAAAACAAGTGTTTAGAATATTACATAAACAGTTGATAAAGCAGCAACAGGATTTGAAAGAATTTTCTCCAATTTTGAAAGAAGTTCTACTGTGTATAAAATGCTAACAAACAGCATCACATACTACAGATAAATCATTCATGAAAGGAATAGGCGATCTATGTGACAGACTTCGAGATTGTCTTATTTTAAGAAATTTCCACAGTCACCCCAATGGTGAACAATCAGCAGTCATTTACCTCAAGACAAAACCTTCCACCAGCAAAACGATTACTACTTGCTGAAAGCTCAGATAATCTATAGCATTTTTTAGCAATAAAGTATTTTTAAGTTAAGGTTTATACATTGTTTTTTAGGCATAATGCTATTGTACACTTAATAGACAGTATAATATAAACATAACTTTATATGTGCTGGGAAACCAAAAAAATTGTGTGGTTAACTTTATTGTAATATTCACTTCATTTCAGTGGTCTATAACGAAACCCACAATATCTCTGATGCATGCCTGTAGGGGAAAAAAAACAAAACAAATCAAAACACTCAACCACCTTATCTGTTCTCTCTTCACTTGCATTATTGTAAACCTCAAGTGAACATTAAATACTTTCCACTCGCCATATTGCATTTCTATATTCCATTGTCTTCTCTACTGTACTAGAAAATTATTTCGTACTCTACTCTCTCCCCAAACCTGCATAACCTCCTCTATCCTTCTCTGAAATGATGACTTGGTTTCCTACTTTTCTGAGAAAATGAAACACAAGATTCAGAAAGATGCCCACTATCACTTCTGTTCATCATCTAATATCATCAGCCCCCCATCCCCTTCAAAATTGTTCATTTCACATTCTTGCACATCTATGTTCATGGCTGCTATGGTTTGAATGTGTTGCTTAAAAATTCATGTGTTGGAAACTTGATTCTCAATGCAACAGCATTGAGAGGTGGAGCCTCATAAGAGATGACTGGGTCAGGACAGCTCTGATTATTGTGGTTATCATGGGAGCAGGTTAGTTATCATGAGAGCTGTTATAAAGCAAGGCCACCCCTAGTGTCTCTCTGTCTTATGCACTCGCTTCTCCCTTCCACCCTTCCACCATGTGATGAAGCTCACCAGATGCTGGCTGCATGCTATTGGACTTCGCAGCCTCCAAAATCATAAGCTAAATAAACTTCTTTTCTTTATAAATTATATAGGTTGTGGTATTCTGTTATAGCAGTAGAATGGGAGCTAAGATACTGGGAAACCCATGCTTTTGGTTGATTAGTCCAAAAACCCTGAAGTCATATGGGAGTCTCTTTTCTCACACCCTGCACTGCATTCTTCAGCGTATCTTGTTGGCTCTACCTTCAAAACACATATAGAATCTGATTCTTAATTATCACCCTCATTTCCAGCAGCTCTTTCTCTCACTGTATTACTGAAATAACATTCAGATTGCTTTCATCCTTTTATATTCCTTCCATTTTTTGTAGCAACTCAGATTCCATAGATATACTTAAATAAATCTTTCTCAGACTTAATGAGTTGACTCAATTTCTAATAATTTTTTTCTGTATTCTTTATCTTTTTTAGGATGACTTATAAAGAACATTAGTTTTTTGTTTCTTTGTTTGCTTGCTTGTTTTACAAACAGCTGTCTTACTGAGCACTTTTAGGATTTGGTCATGAGATTTTTCTATTTTCACTCCTCTCATTCTGATTCCACTGTACACATTTCTGGGAAAAAGTATTTTAACGTATGTTTACAACATTGCAGGTCTTAAGCTCTACTTTCATCATTAGTAGCAAATATTTTCTTTTTTAATTGTCTCTAATATCAAGTTGTAGTTTATCAAAATATCAAAACCTTCTCTTAATTTCAAATGTCATAAAATAAGGCAAATATTTATCTTTTGATTACTACATATGTACTGAATACTAAGTGTGTGCCATTATTGTGCTATATATATTCTGATATATTAGTTTACAATACAGTAAGGCACTTTTATGAAAAGATATTTTAATAATTATAGATTATATAGTAAATATTAAGATTCATGTATTTCAGTGGATGTAATAAAGTGTTAGGGAAGTTGATTTTTTAAAAAATGGCTTTTGAACTCCACACTAAGGAATGATTTAGGCAGAGGAAGAAGAG
This sequence comes from Lemur catta, assembly GCF_020740605.2. Classification (NCBI taxonomy): domain Eukaryota; kingdom Metazoa; phylum Chordata; class Mammalia; order Primates; family Lemuridae; genus Lemur; species Lemur catta. The sequence continues at coordinate 45,788,174 of NC_059140.1, forward strand.
GAGGAAGGGAATCATGAGCAGGCACCGAACAAATTAAACTGTACTGGGGAGATGACACAGTATGTAGTGGGTGACAGGGGATGAGATGTGAGAGACCAGCTATTCTAGCTCGTATCTGTTCTCCAGCAGCCATTCAAGACTGAATAGCATAATGAAAACTCTTCTTTCACTGTTTCCTATCTAATTTCTTTATTGTTTTCAGAGACAATAGTTTGTATTTCTTCTCTGTTAATACTTTTCTGTTATCTATTACATGTTACATTCATTTATTTCAGATTACAGCCTTAACAAAGCAGTTTTCTGAGTTCACAATGAAATACAGGGCTATTCCCATAATCTTTACTGTTAATGCTCATAATTAGTCACTTTCTCCTTAATGGATTCACTAAAAACTAGCACTTTAATCACTGCAAAAGAGGTGCCTACAAATAGCCTAAAGCAAAGGGGAAAAGTTGTAAGCCACAACCATTTTAACTGACAAAGGGGGCATGAGGGAAATACAATTTTTATGAGTTATGAGAAAGCTGTTTTCTCATATCTCATTGTTTTTATTATCATTAATTCAATAAACAGTAATGGCTAAACTCTTACATTTATATCATAATTGCATTATATATTATTATGTCATGCCATCCCAAACTACATATAAAACACCTACTTAGCACCTGAGAAAGTGAAACTACCATTTCCTCTCAATAAAATAAATCTCTAGAAGGGAAAATTGTATCATAGTTTGTTTTTCCATTCTGCTTCTCCTAAGTGTTGAAATTAGAGTAAGAAACAAGAAGCAGGATCATACAATGTTAACTGGAAAGTGACCAAAAGGTTAGGTTCAAACTCTGGCTGCATTTCTCATTGTAAGTATAATCATTGGTAAATTGCTTAACATTTCTGAATGGTTTAAATCTGTAGAAATATCATCATCATCCTTCTATCATAGTATTTTATGATACAGTCTATATTTTACTCTGTGGCACCCATTATTTTTCTCCTTTATACATCTGGTCCTTTTCTACTTGCTTTTTTCTCATTCCTCTCTTCACCAAAATCATTTGATGGATTTAAGTCAGGTGATGCAACTATATTAATTAGCATTAAAAAAGAACACATTCTGTTCATATCCAAAGATATAACACTAATTATTGTCTCTCTTAGAATATTAAATATTGTATATTTTTCTTTAAAATGCACATCTGATATGTCATAATATATATTTTATTATTCAGCATCTCTATTACTTATGAAATAAATATCACCATAACAATCCATAGCATCTGGTTAAGAAAAATATATTTTGGTAGTAATAATTTGCTTGGGTAAGTAAATCTAGTAATATGAAAAAAATACATCAAAGTTTAGTGAAGGCAAAAGGCATTTATTTGCTTATCTAATTCATTTCATAAAGGCATACTATTTTCAATATTTATTACTATTTAAGTCCTACATTTCTAGTGAAGTTGTTTGATTATGATAGACAAGTAGCATTTATTTTTTTAATCTTTTGTAAAAAAAAGTACTTTTATTCATCACGTTGCATATTCTGAGAAGTTTTTCACCAACTGGAATACAAAAAACTAATGGATATTTCTTGGCATAATCTTTATTTTGTTACCATTTCCAGACTAACGTTGATTCTTTTTCACAATTAAACTTGTTTGATGTCTTTTATTTTTGAATTGCATTAAAAACTTGGTGTACCACTGAAATAATGAAAATGGCACTGAGAAATCAGATGCATTTTACCTTGGACTTTCGTAAACATCATCCTTAAAGTAACTATTTCTTTAGCAACTTTAATTGATTAACAAATTTTAAAAATGTATTTATTAACACATACATTTTATATAATACAGTGCCCAATTTTAGTTCAAAGACTTATAACCAAAGTAGAAAAATTTTATTAAGACATGATAAGTTTGAGGACCCACATAGCTGTATTATCAACATTCTTTGACCTTTTAATTCTCAGTTCACTGAAACAGGATTGCTATTGTTTGAAGATATGTTTGCTTACAATCCTTCTGTCATGCAGAGTAGACCAAAAAACCCAAACCAAAAACCAAAAAACCAAAAACAAAAATGCTTGTCTCTCTTTTGTATTATACCTAGTGACAGGTACTCAGTACCTTATTCTCTTTTGCCTAATATTTTACAGAGGTTTAGTGAAATGATACTTCAATATTTTTAATTTTTTTTCCTATTACTGGCCTTCCACCCTTATCCCTTTCAGAATCTTACATGAATCTGATAAAGATCAAGCTGATAATCTAACTAGGATGATTACAATTTCAAAATTGCCCCTCTCCTTAAAGGATACTAAGTGTTCTCTGATTGGGTCACACCAATCATATCTGGCTCCACAATCATCATAAGAGACATCTTAGCACTCATATAGTGAACAATAAGTATAACTCATATTATTTTTTTTATAAGGCAGGCTTAGAAACATCTAAGTGTAAATTAGTTGTTAGATGAGACTAATAAAATAATCAGATCAATGGTGCTGAAATAGCTCTATATATTTCTGTGATCTTTTTGTATCACGTGTATTTACTCATATGGATTTTTGTGTATTTGTAACTACAATACATGTAAACATACTTAAACTTCATGCTCCTTAAAACCAAATGTACTTAAGAGAAAAGAGAGTTGCATTTGAAACAACACATACATTTTCTGGCTCACTAATATAACTCAGGGATTCATCGGATCTTTATCCTAATAAAATATTCATATATTTTTTTCAAAAGTTTATAAAATTAATAACTTTTTACATGACTGAAAATAACTAAATAAAATTCATTCTCTCTTTAAATAGAAACATTATTTCCTACTTCTACAAAAGGACTTAACTTGTTTTTTTTTTTTTTTTTGAGACAGAGTCTTGCTTTGTTGCCCAGGCTAGAGTGAGTGCCGTGGCATCAGCTTAGCTCACAGCAACCTCAAAATCCTAGGCTTCAATGATCCTACTGCCTCAGCCTCCCGGGTAGCTGGGACTACAGGTATGTGCCACCATGCCCGGCTAATTTTTTCTATATATATTTTAGTTGGCCAGATAATTTCTTTCTATTTTTTTAGTAGAGACGGGGTCTCGCTCTTGCTCAGGCTAGTCTCAAACTCCTGACCTTGAGCCATCCACCCGCCTCGGCCTCCCAGAGTGCTAGGATTACAGGCATGAGCCACCGCACCCGGCCTTAACTTGCTTTTAATATTGTCTTGTATTATAGTTTAATTGTATTCTGTTTTAAAGATTTAGAAAATTGTAATTTAAACATGATTATTAGATCATAAAATGATTCGTGATGTTTATAATAAAGATTTTTACTACACGCATGATTAATCTTTATTTTTAATATAAGCTTATTATCCAAAATATAAAACAATTAATAACTAATATACTCTGGGACTTTTATCTCTTGTGTGGACTTTCTGAATGTATTGTCTTTTCCCCAGTGCTGATTAGAAATAATTTCAATAAAATTGCTTTGCAATAATTAATTGAGAATCAAATTTTTCCTACAGAAAATATTTCCTCTGGAATTATCTAACTTTAAAGTACTCATGTCTCTATATTTACATAAAAATACTTTTAATTTTATTAGATTTAAGAAAACAAATCAATAATTGGGGATGACATAAAAATCCATGTAAGTAAAATCACAATACCTGTATTTTCTTATACAGAATTTTTAAAATATGCATTTTTCTCTAAGTATAATTAAGTGCATCAACCTGTGATTTATATTTCTTTATGAGTGCACACATACACAGTATTATTTTTTAGTTTAGTTTTCCTTGTTACTATCCTATAACAACACTGTTAGTACAATTTTAGCATAATCTGATTGTCTACAATATTCATTTAAAATATAAGTCATAATATAGAGAATTGCAAGTGAGAATAAGAAAATAATTTCTCAAAACAATACAAATATGAATTAATATCTCCTGAGTATGAAATATTAGTAATAAAACATATAGTTAACATATTCTTTATACTTTTATATATTCAATAATTTTGTTGATAAATAATATACAAAATATGCAATTCCGATAGATTTAATCTGCAAGGAAGAGCAAATGAAATATTTTTGTATTGCCTTACTTATTCATGTACCTGTTTTTATTCAGCAAACATCTATTTGCAGCCACCTTGTGCCAGAAATTGCAAAGTGATACAGTATTATCTGATGATCAGAATATTAATAAAGTTTTAAGTGGATTATCATTTTGTTTTTCTTTTTAAGTGTTTTACATTCTTTCTTCTAGTATGTCTGTCCCATTAACCATGAGTCTACACATGATCCTCTGCCTTTCCTCTCCTAGTATTGGGAATTGTACACTTCTTTTAAATATTTAAAAAGGAAAGAATACCAAAAGATTACGTAGTTGATTGGGCAAGTAATTGATATGTATACTCTCAACCTCATGGTTTTTTTAAAGCGATTTTCTATGTCTGACAACCTTATCAACTGTATTTATTTTTAAGACTAATGACTTTTTATAAATATATTAAGAATACTTAATGACACTCCTTTTGTGAAAATAAACCTTTAGGTTATGATGATGAAACAGAAGGACAAGCTTCTATGTTTGCTGAACTGTTGATGATCTTTAGTAATTGTGTTACCCACCTCATTTCATTCTAGGCTCATTAAGCTCAGTATGTTTTTAATGCATTGCTTTCCATAGTGTTTAGCAATTCTTTTGTTGAATAAGGATGTGAGATTCTACTCAAAGATCTAAGTAGAATGACTGACTAACCAGCATAGGCTAATTATTTCCTTTACTTGAGGCCTAAAATTAAAATGTGTGCTGAATAATAAAATATAGTAAAATTGTAAAAGAATGAGTAGAACATGAAAGAAAAAATCTCATATTTGAAAAATAAGTATCAAATGGTATGCTTAAAAATATTTTTAAATAAATTTATACTTTATAGAGCACTTCCATATAATGTAGCTAATTTAAAAAATTAGAAGAATTTTAAAATTCAATAAACTTCAAAAATAATCAAAACAGTTTGGAGATCATTAGTTTATGAATTGAATGTGATTACCTTCAGGGTGGCAGGTACCCTTCTCAGAACTACAGATATATTAGTGAACAGAAAAGCAAAACCCTTGTTCTTGATGCTTGCATTTCAGCCATAGTAGATAGACAGTAAATAATAGATATAATAATTAAGTTATAGTCTACTAAGAAGTTAGTTCCATGGGGAAAAAAATAAAGATGACAGTCCTAGATATAAGAATAAAGAAGCCTTCAGACATATGAAAAAATGCTCAACATTTCTAATCATCAGGGAAATGTAAATCAGAACCACAATGAGATTATCACTTAACTCCAGTGAGAAAGGCTTTTATCAAAAAGTCCCAAAACAACAAATATTGGTGTGGATGCAGAGAGATAGAAACACTCATACAATGCTGGTCAGACTGGAAACTAGTACAACCTGTATGGAAGGTAGTATGGAGTCACCTCAAAGAACTAAAAGTAGAACCAACCATTTGATCCAGCAATCCCACTACTGGGTATCTACCCAAAGAGAAAAAAACAAATTCTGTAAAAAAGACATCTGCACTTGAATGTTTATGGCAGCACAATTCAACAATTGCAAAGATGTGGAAACAACCCAAATGCCCATCAATACACAAGTGTATTAATAAAATGTGGTATGCGTATATCATGGAGTACCACTCAACCATAAAAAAAATGATGAACTACCTCTTGTATTATCCTGGATGGAGCTGGAGCCCATTCTTCTAAGTGAAGTATCACAAGAATGGAAAAATAAACACCACATGTACTCATCATTAAATTGTTACTAATTTATCAACAGTTACTTACACACATGGGAAGGAACATTCATAGGGTGTCGGGCAGGTGGGAAGGGGTGGGGCGGGGAGGAGGGGAGGGATAAATGCACACCTAACAGATGCAGTTCATGTTGTCTAAAGGATAGGCATGCCTGTCGGATGGTGCAAAGGCAATTTATGTAACCAAAGCATCTGTACCCCCATAATACTTTGAAATTATTAATAAAAAAGGGGGGCCTTGGAAAGCAGGTTTCAACAGTGTGAGATGGATAAAATCAGCTAAAATAATTGGATTTATGGGTACCCTAAACATCAATGCTAACTGCCTCATTTTTATTCCCTTTCCTTAATAATTTGATTTGCCCTTCAGTCTTTCTGGAGGTCTACAGGGATTAATTTTCCTCTATTTCTACTCCTCTATACTAGTTATGGAAACACTTTATTTGGGCCCACATAGCCCACGAAGTATGTATCTGCAGCCTTTCCCAACTTATAACCACTATCCCCACCCCACATTTAGCTCAGCCTCATCTTGCATTTTACTAAAATTAAATAATTATAAAAATACTTATCTTAACTGAGTGAATACTTCCCACTTATTTCTTTTCTCTATTTTTTCTAGTATATTATTTTTTCATCTTCAGTATGTTTTTACATTATCCATTGACTATTAAAATTCTATTCATGTCAATATAGCACTCTTCTGAGACCCTCTCTCCTCTAGTAAAAACATAAAGATCTCCAAATACCAAAAAAGAGCATATAAATCATGTTATTTTTTTCTCTATCAGTTATTCACTAACATAAATGAAACTAATTTCAAACAAGGTATAGGTAAAAATGCTAGTGTATAACGTGTGTGGGAATTGGGATGCTTATTTATGTAACGTACATAGTAATTGCCCATTATGTACACATCTCAGCATTATTTAAGCTATTTTATGTATTAATGGTAGGTAATGAAACATTTCATAATTCCAGATCCATACTTTTAGCTATTGGAAATAAAAATAAATGGTGAATTTCTGAGGCCTCATTGAAGGAAGCCATTATTTAGGACTGAAACAATTTAGGATTGGCCCTGATGTATGAAGGGTTAATGGGAATTTATATTCTACAGTCACAGGACCACATAATAGCGGAGGATGGAATGAAAATCAGACGCTGGTTTTGCTCGCCTTCGCTTTTGTAGGTTTTTTCGTTTGCTTATGTTTTTAATTTTTGTTTGGAGTTTTGTTCATTTTTTTGTTTTGTTTCAGTAAAATAGAGATTGCCCTGCATCTGAGTCAATGATTATTGGGTTAAGGGCCCAATTATGACAGCTCAGCAGTTTATTGACCTATACTGTAGATCTCCTAAAGCCCTAGAGGAGAGTTAAAATCTTCCAGGTGGTAAAGTTTAACTTATCTGAGGTTTCTGGTTATAGATTTACAATTTGGAAATGAAAGTTGCTCTGGAAAACTTTCTACATTATCCTATTTCCCTTGCATTTTCAACAAACTTAATTTAGAAATGCTTTATTTGGCTGCATTGAAATAACAGTAATTCTATTTAATTATGTGAATAATTCAAGATTTATGAGATTATTTTTAAAGTAATACTGATAGCCCATTGTTATTAAGAACTTGCCATTAAAATTATACTGCACATTTTACATTAATTAAATCATCTAATTGTCAAAATATCTCTTTGATTTGGTAATACTACTGTCCTTTGTTTTTTAGATGAAGCACTAAGGTTTAAAAAGATCAAGGAAAGCTACCATGTTTATACCACTAGTGCATGTTTCACACTAAAATACTAATCATACTGTTTTCCATAAATTCAACTCAATAGCAATTATTCACATTACTAAATATGTTACTTAACACTTAGTTTTTCAGCTAAAATCTTAAATTTATATTCTAGCGTCTAGTTCAATCTTTATAGCTAGCTTCTCTTTATATCTATCAAATCTATAAGCAAATAGACTGTAAACATTCAATTTAAGATAAACCTCTGAAAGCAGCCCAAGATTATGTTTTTAGTAATAAAGATAATTAACAACCACAAGAAAATATGCATCATCTCTGAAAGGAATACCCTCTAACTGTGATATTTCGATACAATTTTAAAAAACAAAAAAGAAAAAAAAAATTGCCAACATATGGTTCACTCTCTTGAAAAAACCAACATGGTAACATAGCTAGTCAGGCAGTATGATAGGAACAGATTCCCTTAGTACCTACTCTTAGCTTACAAACTGATAGCACATAAAACCTTGATCCAAAAATTCTGTCCAGAAAGTTAAAATGTTTACCTCCTTTCTGCCTGTCAGTGCTATTCAAGAAGCGTGGTTGAAGTCTCTCTTCACACTGCCATCATGTCTAAGGCAGTCTCCTAAAGAGCACAAACAGCTGCAAAAACTCTTCCTCAGAGGATCTCACAACTAGTGAGAGTTTGAGGAGCAATGGGTAATGTCCATGAACACAGTGGTAAAGAGAGATCCAAACACTAAGCACTCCAGGGGCTTTGGGTTTGTCATGTAGGCCACTGCAGAGGAAGTAGATGCAGCCAGGAATGCAACATGATACAAGATGGGTGAAAGAGTTGTGGAACCAAAGAGAGCTGTTTCAAGAGGAGATTCTCAAAAACGAGGTGCCCACTTAACTGTGAAAAAGATCTTTGTTGTTGTGATTAAAGAAGACACTGAAGAACATCATGTAATAGATTAGTTTGAACAGCGTGGGAAAACTGAAGTGATTGAAATTATGACTGGCTGAGACAGTGGCAAGAGGGGCTTTGCTTTTGTAAGGTTTGACAACTATGAATCTGTGGCTGTGATTGTCATTCACAAATAAAATCCCATGATCTGCCACAACTGTAAGGTAAGGAAAGCCTTGTTGAAGCAAGAGATAGCTAGTGCTTTATCCAGCCAAAGAGATCAAAAGAATTCTGGAAGCTTTGGTGGTAACCCAGGAGGTGGTTTTGGTGGAAATGACAACTTCAATCACAAAGGAAACATCAGTGGTTGAGGTAGCTTTGGTGCAGCCATGGCGGTGCCAGATACGGTCAAAGAGGGCATGTCTATAATGGATTTGATACTGATGGAAGCAGTTTTGGAGGGGGTGGAAGCTACAATTTTCAAATTTCCAATCAATCTTTAAATTTTGGATCCATGAAAGTTGGAAATTTTGGAGGCAGAAGTTCTGGCCCCTATGATGGTATAGGCCAATACTTTGACAAACCATGAAACCAAGTGGCTATGCTGGTTCCAGAAGCAGCAGCGTCAGTCAAGGAAGTGGCAGAAGGTTTTAATTATTGCCAGTAAATGAAGGTTACGAGGAGAGTAGAGCCAGAGAAGTAACAGGGAAGCTATAGGTAACAGCATATTTGTGGACTCAGCCAAGGTCAGTGGTGGCAGTGCTTAGCTGCTACAAAGAAGGCATGTTTTAGACAATATTCATGTATATGGACAAAAAACTTGAGGACTGTATTTGTGACTAACTGGATAACAGGTTATTTTAGTTTCTGTTCTGTGGATAACATAAAGCATTTCAACAAAGGGTTTTAATGTAGATTTTTCTTGCACCAATGCTGTTGATTGCTAAATGTAATAGTCTGATCATGACACTGCATAAATGTAACTTTAAAAAAATTAAGATTTTCCTTTATATTCTTAATTATCACTGATTTTTCAGCATCAATTCAGAGCACATAATTTCCAGAACTTAGCAAGGACAAGGAGAGATAAAAATATAATGTGATACATTGTACCTGGTGGTATTGAACACAGAGCAGACTTCTAGGAGTAGTGGTCCAGCTAATTCCATACTGGTGAAATCTGAAAATTTCCAGAAAAAAATAGTTTCAATACTCATTGTAAATAAATAATGAAAATTACTTCAAAAAGTAGAGAACTTAAGGTTTGCTTAGACTTCCGTTCCACAAAACTAAGTGCCAGATATTAAGGATACCATTTGAGGTCTGAGAATTATATTTCTTGATGAATTGTCATTGATGCAACAGAAAGTTGACTGCCACACTAGAAAAAACTTTTTTTCCTTGGGGCCACAGTGTTTTATTACGAAAATAGCATAGAAACTTTGAAAATAAAATGATCCTTTCTAATTTAATGGAAAATTCCTTGATTTTTATAGTTTTCTGTTTTTTAATAAAATGTAATATAAAAACTTGAAAATTATTAATGTAAAAAGTAATGTGAAAACTTGAAAAATAGTTCATAAGGGTAAAGTGTTTTTCTTCACTCATCAGGTTTAAGTGTAATTTAAAAGTAAACATAAATAGAAAATTATTAATGTAAAAAGCAATGTGAAAACTTGAAAAACAGTTCGTAAGGGTAAAGTGTTTTTCTTCACTCATCAGGTTTAGTGTAATTTAAAGATAAACATAAATAGAAAAATGGAAGTTATTGACTTCTATTCATTTAATCCATGTTTTTAGAATTAAATTGTCAATATTAATTGTAACAATAAGAACAACAAGTAAGAAGATATTCATGAACCAACTGCAGGGTTTTGCCCAGGTTTTGCTTCATGAGTCCCCGGGCTCAAAGCTAGTGTGAATTAAATACAACTCACATGGCAATTAATGTGTTAAATATGTGAGGGTTCATAAAATAATGGCACATAGAATGTGAGATAATGGGGACCTTTCTTGCTTTGCTTGGGCTTTAAAGAAAGTAGTATACTTTAGGAAGTGCCAGCTAAGTGGGTGTAAGATATAAAAAATTAATGTTCTATAGAATAATGATTCCAAAAACACAGTAAAAATAATATGGAATTACATATAATATAGGTATCTCATTAAATATGATGTTAGTTTTAGTTTGGCCTTATGAGGCTGAGGAACTTCTGTGTTTTCTGGGAGTTTTTATCAGTAATGGGTGTTGAATTTTGTCAAAAGTTTTCTCGGCACGTATTAACATGTATTTAGGGTTTTTCTCTTCAGTCTGTTATTGTTTACTTAACCTTAGTACATCCAAAGAACCTGATTTTCTAAGTAAAGAATATGGGATATCTAGCACATCTCCAGACTAGCTTTGTGAAATAACAAAATTTTTCCCTTTATTTCCCAAAACCACTGGTGCCTTCCCAGAAGATGTGCATGCACAAAAACTTTCAGTGATTTCTTTGTCCCTCATGTTAGAGGGTGGCAGTTTCTTAAATATGCCAGAGTGGTTCTCAACTCCAACTGTGATCAGGGTTCAATTTCTCAATCACAAACTTGGATTAAGGGATGAATGCTGCCAATTTTACAGTAGTTAAAAATTTGCTGATTATTTACTACTTTTTTTTTGGTTAGCACACTCAGGACCATAGAGAAATCTATCTAAAGAAACAGTATTACTTTAATAGTACAATGTTCTATTTAAGAACTTTAAAGAATTTTAAATCAAAATTTCTCTCAAACTATTTTGTGTAGGTTTTCCTTGGAGAGTGCCCATAACGCATATAGAAACAAAGATCGTGTGGGGACAAACTGTCCATGCTCCAAACTGAAGTATAGTTAAAAAGCATAGAGGAGGTTCATTCTCCATTCAATCCATTTTAAGTTTAGAAAAGAAAAATTTAAACAGACATGAAAGAAAATGGCATGTAAAATATCCAGTTTTGTCTATTAATATATTACTGATATCAAGTTACATATACACATTTCTAAAAGTTCTTGGCCTTTCCCCTGATAGCATTGATATTTTTTCTGGGTGTAAACTTCTAAGATTTTTCTAGATTTTTTAAGCATAATTTAAAATATTCAAGAAAATATTTTTAGACATACTCAATGCTTATCTATCCTAATATGTTCACAGTGACAATGGTTTATAGTGATCATCATCCCAGTAACATTTTTAACACAAGGTTTTCACCAATAAAAATTAAGCCATTGAAATCATTTAAAAATTGAGTTCAAGTTCAGAATATTTCTGTAGAAAATTTTATATCAGAAATTAGTTCTGTAAGCATCCACCAAATTACTCTGAAATATATATGATAAGCACATCTGCTCAGATTTTTTTGTTGTTGTTACTAAAGGCTGAGGTATTAAAATGCATGTCATGTAAGAATGTATAATCATTTATGTAGCAAAATAATCATATTGTATTTAGATAGATTATATTTTACTTTTAAAACCATAATATACTTTTCAATCTGTCACCATACTGAAGGTCTGTAAAAGCATGTGGACAACAAGGCCAGCCTCTTTTCACATATATTATCTATTAAAGCAACCAGAGAATATTAGATATAACAAGTTCCCAGTATTCACAGCTATAGATACAAATGTGTCATTAGTAAGTGTGGAAAAAGGTAAGGAAACAAGCCGTGAATATGCCAAAATCATTGTGGTGGTAATTTTTAGTCTTTGTCTAAGGCTGCACTTATCTTTCTTTTAGTCTATAAAAACATTAAACTATTAATCATTTCTTTAAAATTTGAAGTGTTAACACATATTCTAAAAATATTATGAACAAAAATTGAACACAGTATTGTCCAAACATACATAAGTTTGGTTTGTTAAGAGCCACAGACAAACTCTTCTGGAAGGGATGCTTTCATATTTTCCTAACATTACCTATGGCCAGGGACCTCAGTATGATGCAATGACACCATTCTATTTTAGAAACATAACATATTTGCAATCGCTAAGCATACTTATGTTTATATAGTTTTCATTTTATAGCTTGAAAATATCCCTAGGTGGCAGTGCAGTTTTTGTTTTATTCCTTTCTATCCCCTCATCTTCTATTAAAAAAAAGAAGAAGTTATGATGAAATTAAGGCCCAAGAATTCAAGTCTTTGTTGATAGAATTTAGGTTTCTCTATTATTTATCAAAGGTTAATTATTCAATGCCGTCTTTTAAACAATAATTCCCAAACTTTGATGCACAATGCTTACATTATCCACAAATGTTCTACTAATATTTTAAGAAATTATAAGTCATTTTTTTTATTGTCAAAGTATGGTCACTTCCTAGACTGCTAATATTCCAGTATCCAAAAGGTTGATTACTAGTACCCTACAGGTTAATGAGGGCTGTTAAGTATTTAGATTTAAAATTTAAATCTGTGCGTTGCTGAAATTTACTGTAAATACAAATGAAGTCTTTTGTTGTTGTTGTTTGTTTCCTTTCTTTGCTATGATGTCTGATTATCACACAGAGTTTGGCAATACTGCAAAGCTTCACATGTTCATACATAAAATGGATGCACAATCAGGATGAGATTTCTTCAAATTTGATATAGGCCTCTAAGTTGTCTTGAGTTAGACATAGTTTATAATCTTGTTTTAAGTAGAAAAGACATTTATTAGAAAGATATTGTATAGCTCATGGAATCATCACATGTCATAGACAACTAGGTATATTAAAGGAAAGAGCTGAGTTATCTCTGTTTAAAGGTAGGAAATATTGACAGTTTATTGCTGCCACTGCAATGCTCATCTCCATTTATTGTGCAAAGCAGTGGAGACACGTAAGTAACAGAAAAACAATTAATATTATTGTCATATCCTTTCAGATGGTAAAAATTCAATAGAATGTTCCATAACAAAGTATCATTTTGGATAGTGCCTCACTTTCAATTTTTTACCTCTTTGTGTCTATTTCATGAGTTGGGAAGTACTTATAAATTAAGGTAGTATTATTCCCAACAGTTTCACACAGTAATGGTAACACATTTTGAAATACTAAAAAATTTACATTAATTTAAATACAGATGATGATAGGTTGATTGACCGAACTAGACATAAGAGCTATTAAGTGATACGTTTTTTTCAATTGGTAAATTGATGGACAAGAAAAACATAGAGTACATAGCTTTCTTTATTTTACTAATATGAGTGAGACATGATCTTAAATGTGTTTATAGCAGTGGCATTTTCTAGAATAAATCAAGGACCAAATATTATATTTTATGTGTCTGTCCCAAATGAAACAGCTTTCTGATGTTTTACCACATTTGCCATTAATGCCCTTAAAGAAAAAATACTGTGAATGTTGACTAAATGCTATTAAAATGAGTATTTTTTTTCTTTTTTATTTCAGCATATTATGGGGGTACAAATGTTTAGGTTACATATATTGCCCTTGCCCCACCTGAGTCAGAGCTTCAAGTGTGTCCATCCCCCAGACAGTGCGCATTGCACTCATTATGTGTATATATACCCATCCCCTCCTCCCCTCTCCCATCTGCCCGACACTGGATGAATGTTATTGCTATATGTGCACTTAGGTGTTGATCAGTTAAAATGAATGTTTAATTTAGACTATTTAAAAATGTACATAAGATGTAAGAGAAGAGGTAAAACATAACAAAAAGCTGTTATATAAAAAGGACATTTTAGCAAATGGCAAATATAAAAATTAGTTTTCAATGTTCTTAACAGCTATTTAATATGAAGTCTTGATTTTGAATATTACCAGTATTAACAGTATACTAGAGTAATGAGTATTACTAGTAAAAGCTTACAATATGGATTTATATTTGGCTATTTTACTTTTAAACATTATTTAACAATTTTTTTAAAATGGTTTCTCTTAATCAAAAGAATGTGCATGTAAAACATTCAACAAAAGTGAAAGCCCAATAAACTATAGAGACCTTAGAACAAGGAAATGAAAATGTACCAATGAAAGGGTTCATATATAAATAAACTCTAAATTAAGTTCTATGAAGATTATTTATAGGGACACAATAGTTCAAGATGTAGTCTTGATTGAGGAGAGCATAAAAGAAATTAAGTACACACAATAATTAAAATTTTAAAAAAATTAAATAAAAATATAAGATTAAAAAAATTAAGCACCATATTACTATTCTCATTTTTAAAACTATTCTAGGCATTACTATTTTGAAAGAAAAATAATATAAGAATTATACTGTGGCTCTGGATGTTCACTTAAGAATCATCACAAAAATCATGATATAAGTAATAAAAATTTATATGATAGACTCAAAATATTTTTTGTAAATTTTTTTGCAATGGTGAGACATAACGTAAACATATGGAAAATTCATGATTCATTTCTGAATATAAATATTTCTCTACAAATTCTGTTAATAATTCCAGTTGGTACTGACTCAACAGAGGGACTTTTTTTCCAAACTGATTTTAATCAAAAACTACAAACTTAAGTGATTCAAGAGTAATTGTCTAACAAAGCATACTGCCAACAGAACACAATTTATGATATTTGATTGTTCATCCAAACATCAATGATCCATTAGCAGAATACCCAAACCTGTGCACTAATACTGTGCTTATATTTTATGGTTTTATTTTTAATAATTAGCTGGCTTTCAGCCTTACGGAGGTTATGGATTTGCATTATTTTTAAATTTTCTTGTAAGGAAAGTGTATTTTTCAAGTTAAGGCCATGGAACATATTTCACTATTAGTATATATAACTTTTAAATAACTATTTAGTAAAACTGTAAAATAATTATATACAATTTGATATGTGGTCTTGGTACTCTTGGTACTATTGCTACTCTTGTCTTTGACTCCACAAATTTTAAGGATGTGTTTATGCCATTTCAGATAGCATTTGCACTCCCTGACCAGTAACATTTTATGACTGTTGTAAGTATCTGACTACTATGTGTTTCCTATTTTTCTAGACAATGAATAAGAGCATTTATTACAGTTATCATGTTTCTACCCCTTTTTGAATATTGAATTAAAAGAGAAGCAAGATAACTTACTAAGTTATAGTAGCTGGATTTCCAAAAGCCACATCCACATGCAGGGGAGAGAACTTGGCCTTATGCAGATATCCCAGATTTCCAACCAGATGCAGTAACTGAATGAGACTTTGGATCGTCTCCCTTAGAGAAAGAATAAATGTGCTCGAGTTAAGAGATACGTGGAATGAGGTAAAACCTGGTAACTGCCTCCCAATATCTATTCTCCAATTCTTCCTCTTAGTTATATGATCCTTGATCTTTCCTCATGCCCAGTTAGTTTCATTCTATTGGATCACTGGCTAAATATGAGCTGGGGTAAGTAAGTAAAGAATGTTGCATTCTCCTTACAGACTATTGCTCTAGACACTCTCTCTTCCTTCCTTCCCTACTACAGAAAAATACTTGAGTGATTTGCTGGTATTGGTGATGTCTGGAGGAACCATAATAGCCTTGTGTTGAGCATGACAGAGCTGCCCTGTCAGCTCTGGCCTGCTTTTCTCTACATCAAGTCGGCCAACTACAGCCTGCAAGCACAATTTTGCCTGCAACCTGTTTTTGCAAATAAAGTGTTATTGGAGCACAGCCATGCTCATTCATTTACTTATTGTCTATTGCTACTTTCATGCTACAACAGCAGAGCTGAATATCTATAAGAAGGACCATATGGCTTTTAAAGAAAAACTTCTCTGGACTCTGCTGTAGATTATTAAATAAAAATAAATACATTTTGCACAAAATATTATATCCTGAGTACCTTTGTCTAATGACTAGCAGTTATCCACATTAATACAATCATGGCAAATGAAAAAAATTTCATGTCTTAACTGAAGAGTATCTAATGGACCAGTCCCCCCACCCCTCCAAAAAGCACAGAATTAGAATATAATTTAATTCAAGTTTTAAAATACTCAGGGAAGTCCAGAAGGCTAGAAGACATGAAGGCTGCTGTGTGATAGGTGCCAATTGTTGCAAGAAACATGCCATTATTTGATAGCTATTGTAATGCTAGATACTAGCACAGTGAGAAAATGTTCTCATAGAATTTAAGTTTACCCAATTAAAAGCAAATGAAAGTGTACTGAATTCAAGCTCTGAAATGCTCCAGGAATGGAATATTGCCTAATGTAGAAACTAAATCAAAGTGGAAAAATTAAAGACAACACTAGCAACAATGTATGACTAGCAGTGTATTAGTGTTTCTAGGAATATGCTACACTTATTCAAAAAACTATTTAAGACAAACCATTTTAAAGAAAAAAATGTGCTGTAGTACTTAAGTGAATTTCTACTTAATGGTTTAGGTGGGGTGTATGACACAAAGGTATTTCTCACTAATAGTTTTTGTTATGTACAAAATTATTGTTTCCAATATGTGACTTAGGTAATTCAAAAGCTTTATGCATTGCTTAATTCTCCAGCCTGCAACTAGAACTATTTCTTTAAAATATATTCAGGTACATGGAATCACAAATGTTAACATCCATTGATTTAGAAATATTTAAATTATTTCTAGAAAAAATTTTTTGTTAAAGCAGTTGTTACCTGTAAATGTTTGTGTCTCTTTTAATACCTGTGTACTCCGGAAGGAAACTATCTTGAAATTTGTGAGGTTTGTTTGCTTGTTTTCTTTCATAAATACATTGGCTGCAGCTGAGGCAGTTGCTGCAGAGACCACAGTGGAGCTGAAGCAGGTGGGGGTGGGGGATTTAGAAGAAGACAACTGGGTAGTGTGGGGGCCTATGGAAGGAGCAGCGCCAGAGGTGACAGGCACGATGCCATCAATGTCCTGCATTTGAAGCTCATCCAATGGTGACCCCAGCACTAGAACTTGACCAGAATCACAAGAATTTAATTCCAAGGAAGAAGACCTTAATTCATAGGAAGTAACCTTTGATTCAGTTTGAAGATGAAAGTAGGGGAAGGGGGGGGGAGGAAATTCCAAGCACCTATTACAGATAAAATGCCTGAGAGTAAAAAATGGTCACCCATGACCCCTGCAAATACAATTCAGAAGACACACGGACAGCAGGGTTTCTCAGCAGCCATCACGGAGACAGCAGCTTGCTCCACTGCAGAAAGACGCCATCATTCCAAAAGACAAGAACTCCCTCAGAACAACTCTGCCACAGGCAGCCAGCTGGAATTCTAAGGGCCTTTATGTGCTTTAAGGAGTTATGCTTGCTTTTAAAGAAATGCAAATAGACTGACCTGATTACAATTAGGACAGTCATAGGACTTCCTGGTCTCTAGAAAATTAAATCTGCCTCAGAGCGAGGCGGGAAGCGGCCATTCCAGAAGCCCTCCCAAGTTCCAGTAGAGACGCGGTATAGTCCTCAGCTCAGAAATGGATTTTGGATTCGGATTAGATTGACTCGTTAAGGAATGAAAAAGCTCAACTACTTCACCTCATATTGAGAGTACAACTGACGCTGAACGGTCATTTAAATCCCACCTGTGAAAAATCTGCGGCCGGTCTCGGCGTTCTTCCAGCAGCGGCGGCCTTTCCCATGGCTCCCCCTCGAACTTCACCCCGCCGGCCCATCTCAGACTTTCCTCCAATTACAAATCGGAACCCCAACTCCCTTAGCACTCCAGAGGCCAGTGGACACCAAACCCACGTGCCGACACTTTCAATCAAAATGAGGGCGCGGGCGTGGCGCGGGGCAGCACCGGGCGGCCATGGCGGAACTGCGGCACCTTCCTGTCCGGGCGCCGGAAGCGGCGGACGCCGTGGAGAAGGTTCTGGAGAGCGCGGGAACGCCCGGCCGGAAGGGCGGGGAACTCCTGTTCCGCCGCAGCACCGGCTGCCGTGAGAACAGCCGGACGGCCGTGGAGCGGGTGCGCCTCTGACTCAAGCTCAGGCTTCCGTGACCAATGAGCCGGAGAAGTTCTAGAACCGCCTGGCCCGGCACGCTGTGCGTTGCACGGACAAAGCCACAGATTCAGTAGATGCAGGAAGTAAGGAGCGTCGGGTAAGGCGGCGGCTGAACAGGTGTGTGACAAGCGTGTGGAGGGCCCAGGCGCCTCATCCCACCTGTGTGCGACTCAGTGTGTGGAGGGTCACAGGCGCCTCATCCCCAAACGATGAAGGAGTCTCTCTCATCCAGTGGGAAATAAATTTGTCTTTGCCAGTGTCCGTTGGGGCTCAGAGCTAAGGAATGGGAATTTTCGTCTTCATAAACTTTGCTAAAGTTTCTGAAGTTAAGGACGACAGTGAGTTCAAGGAATGTGTCACTTCCTTCTGGACACTGGTTCCGTTATGTTTCAAACCTAAAAAGTGAAACGGTGCTAAAATTTGGGTCAGAGAGAGTACAGGACAGTGTTTTAGAGCCTGTATTTTATGTAGCAAGTGCTTGTCCTGGCAGTAGGGCTGTCACGTACCACGGCAGAGCCCTCCAAGGGACTAAATTCTTACTCCATGGTTCTAACAGGCTGGCAGGTTCCTCTAAACTGCCCATGATCTGGGAGAGTTTGAGAAGTGTTTCTGTTTGTTGCCAGCCCCCTGTTAACCAGAAGTGTCACCACACCGTTTTCCAAATCCATAAAGTCACTAATTTAAAATGGGAAAAAAGGTTTGTGGGTCTTTGTTTTCCTTGATTTTTTTTTTCTTATATATATACAATGGCATGAAGTTGATTTAAGATGTGGAGTTGGGAGGGAGAGTAGTTTGTATAAGAACTTTGAATGGTTCCTTGTGGATATCCATTTTTGGCCATCAAGATATGAATGTGCACTTCTTAAAATTATTACACACTATATGTTTCAGCCTAGAGACCATGTAAAAACATGAGAAGGGACTTCACACTGACAGTGGGAAGCAGAGCTTCCCTTTCACTGGCTGATGGGCCCTGAGGCCCTCTGCAGCGGAGTGACAGGACAACCTTCAGTAACATTTTCTCTTTGAAAAGAAAGGGGGTTTTGATTGTGATACATACCAGTATCCAGGAAGGAACAGTAAAAGAGGAACGATAGCTACCTGATCAGAAGAGAATTGTAAAGTACTGGATTTGGAAGAATGTGGTTTTCAGAATGGAATGAAAACAGAATGGAATGAAAGCTTAAACCCAGCATTGCTCACTTAGCCCCCTGAATTAACAGAGTCCTATTGAGACAATCCCCTGGCAACAGGAAGTTCAAGGAAGAGAAAGTAAGCAAATTGGGCTACATTAAGCCGTGACTCCCTCAGAGCAGAAGAGGGGCAGGCCCTCATTACCAAAACTGCTTCTGCCAGGGGCCTTTGCAACATGCAATGTTCCTGCCCCAGCATGACACCTTATCATTTTGATAACCACCTCATTGTCTTTTTACCAGTTTATTACTTGACATAACAATATAGCCTGTCTGCTTATTGTTTCTAGGTCGTTACATATTTTCCTAGTGGTTTGTTTTTTTTTAAATTAGATTAGGTTTAATTTTCCCTTCTCCAAAAAAATATTATCTCTGAGGACCAACAAAACAAACTTCTAGAATTTTCTGGAAATTTATTTTCTTATTCTGTTCTACTAAAATGTCCAAAGCCTCTACAAGACAACCATTTAATGTCTCACATGAATTCTAAAACAAAATCTTAAAATAACTAAGGAAAGGGACCAAATAAAAAAACCTGATTTTGAGACTATTGAGGAAAAGGAAGAAGACTTTAAAAAGAAAGAGAAAATTGCCAAACTAAATAACTACAGTCTGAATTCCAATGAACTCAAATAAACCCTCTGATTCCATGGAGCCTTCATTAAAAATTGAAATCTCAGATTATTTTATAAAATGTATTGCTATTGTCTCCCATAAGCAACACTAGAATTCCAAAGATGACTTCAGTGCTGAGTTTGATAAGCATAGTTACCTTGCATGTCAGGATGGAGACTGTAACAAGATTTATTTAACTTGATTCACAAGAAAATCACCTTTCTCCACATCAAAAGAGTGTCAGATTGTTTATAAAGATTTCTTACTTGGACAACAAAAGATCAAGCAATCTAGTCACAATTATAATAAAGAAAATATGTATATCTTAATAATAAAGTGGCTCAGATTAAAAGACAGATTGATTTAACCAAACAGCAAATTCATAGCAATAGCAATCTTCTGCTTTTACCAGAAGATGTAAATACAACTTAAGCTTATTTATTTCATATGAAAAAGCCACAAACAGCTAAAAAAATTTAAATGGACTAAAGTCATGTGTTTCAAAATATCATTTTATAAATGTGTTGACAGTAGTGCTTCTTATGTTTAATAAATTTTAAAAACAAAATATCAACTGATTTTATGGCTGAATAGTTGAGACACAAAACGTCTCAGAAGTCATCTATGTAAAATAAACAAAATAAGCTACCTTGAGATAAACACTTTAGAGATTATTCAAAGATATATGGTAGAAAAAAAAGGATTCTACCAGGAAAATAGTTCAATTGAGACTAGTATATGCCTCATCCATAAAACATATGAATTCTTCACTAACAAGATAGTATAGTAAGTTTATGTCAGGTATGAATGTATCAGTAGAAATATATAAGTATACAACTTATCATATTTTCACTTTCAGGCTGAGTGAAAAAATGATTGAAAATATCCTGACAGTACATTAATAACTGGATTATTTTAGATAATTTGAATCAGCTGTTAATGCCTAGCATGGCAATAATCTAAGAAGCTTCTTTCTCCTATCAGAACCATTGAGGATATATTTTTCCCATGTTGCTAGATCACTCTTTGCTTGCCTAGTTTTCAGTTATTTTGTTATTAATGTGCATATCTTAGTGAGATTTCCTAATGTCTCCAAGTTAAAATTGCCCATTCCCTAGGCTCCTCATAGTAGCTTATTCTATTCTGCCATAACACCTAGAATTCTTTGTTTTCTAACCTCTCCTCAAGACATTATTCTCACTGAGGGAATGAAATGACTATTACATGTACTATTTGTACTTAAAGCTCAGAAATACAAGATAAATCACAGGAATGTGTCCTTATGGATGGTATGAAAAAAGTAATAATACTTTGAAGTTTACAATATTGAAAATTTCAATTGCATATAAATATTAAGCAGCAGTTTGCATTGGACTATGCCATTTTCTGAATAGAAATTATCATAACAATCAGGATAGTCGAGTATATATTGATATTGCCATTTTACTATAACATTTTAAGTAAATATTTAAATTATATGAAATGAAAATTTGGATCCACATATATTGGTGTAATTATTTTAAATGGAAGCCCTGCTTCTAGAGTTTTATCCTCAAAATACCTAAAGTGTACTGTACCTACTTGCAAATAAATAGTAATAGACATTTTTATTGTATTCACTCCAAATATTCATGAAATTAGAAAAAATTAAAAATCTTTTGAGATGGTAGGCGAGAAATCTACTCACCTGTTTGGCACGGGAGAATATGATATGGATTTAATTAAAAAATACAAAATCAATTCATTTAAGATTTTTCAAAAATGTATAATGCAAAATGATTCTAAATAATTATATAATTTTTTAAAAAATATTTATGAATTAATGAATAAATTAATACATCATCTATTATAACATGATACCAAAAGGCATTCTTTTGTTAGTACTGTTATAGTATTTGTCATTGTTCCTAAGGCATTTTTTAAAAAATCTGCATTATTCTGGAAGTATCTATGCCTTACTCCCCTGCTTTACAATTTTATGAGAACCATTAAACTCCTCTTTTAGCGAAGGGAGTTTTGGAATCCAGAGATATTTTCCTACTACAGTGATCTTTCCTCCACTTAAATCACCTTGATCGATTTTTACGGCAGCATGGAAGTCCTTTTCCCAAGTATGAAAAAAGTAATATTAATGAAACAAGTTCATGTAGAAGGTTAGTTCTGCACAATAATACATAGTAACATGAGACTGTTTGTATAACTAAGCAACCAGCAAAGGATTATTAAATGACACATACCTCATTAAAAAGTTCATAATATAGAAAATTTTTAAAATGGAATGTTATAAATAGGTTAGAACAAAATGTTTTACATACCTGATACAGCTTCATTATATGGATAGCAATATAGTCATGGGTGAGAATGAAACTTAGAATTTTTCAGAGTTTATGAGAAAAGAAATGAGAAAATAGTGTCATATAATTTTCGGTTTTCAAAATTCTGAAAATCAGAATAGAACTTACCTTTGAAGTTGTCTTCATCATTGTTCTGGAAAAACACAAAGCTGGTTGGACTTTAGTAATGTAAAAATAAAAGTAAAAAAAAAATCATTATTAATGAAAAGTTTCCCCCACAGAGTTAAATGTTTCTGCATGATAATATAAAAATTTTAAAAGTTACGGGCAGTATTCCGTTTCAACCAGTTGTGTTCCTTAATATTGATTTAAAAATCTGAATTAAAACAATATTTTGCCTAAATATTTTTTTTTCCGGAATTCAGAAAGATTTTCACAAACAAAAGCACAGATACCTGATGATTAGAGTAAAATATGAAAGCTCTTTCACTTTTTACTGAACAAGAGACTGAAAATGAACTGAAGGGAGCTGGATGCAAATGAAGGAAAACATGATTTTTATTTCCCACAGGTAGTGTGATTTCAAATTAAGTAATCGAGACCTTGCTTGTATCACACTGAAAGTGCTTCATGATGTTCTTTTGTTGTTAAGGCATTAAAGGAAAACCATTCTCTTCAAGAATGAGGGAAAAATCTCTGCCATGCTGGATATAGAAAATAAAATGGAAGAGGATTGTTATCTCCAGAAAAGTGAGAGTGGGATGCTTACCAACAAAGGCTAATTTCATGTAGCTTACAAAGTTTATCAACAGCACAAGCAGGGTGTGATGATGAGAATGTCTTAGCAAAAGAACTTTTCTGCCCAAACGTAACCTAAAACACAGGGTAATTTTCTTAAATCCCTGAGAAATATAAAAAGAATTATCATTTTCCAGTAATTAAGTGATGTGTCTCTGAGCATTCAGAATTTGAAAATTATATTGCAATGTGACCTTCATTTACTCACAATTTAGTGACCAAGGCTTTGATAGTCCTGCTTCATACATCTTGCTTCATCTCAGCATTATCCCTTTCCAATGTAAAGAGTGTTTTTCTACCTGTTTCAGGAAAATTTTAGAAATTGAGGTCACTATTAATGACTGAAATAACAATGACTATCAGTATCAGAGTGTCATAAGAAGATTCTGTAAGAATCAGGGATGCCAGATAATATACAAGATGAACAGTAAGAACAAATAAATATGCTAATATTAATATGCCCCACATATTGCATGAGACATGCTGTACTTATACAAAAAAACACTTGATCTTTTTCTAAAATTAAAATTTAAGTGTCTTGTATTTTTGTTTGATACATCTAGCAATCCTAATAAAATGCCTAAAAAATACATTCCAGCAAGTATACTAAAGTGTTTCCCAAATATTTGCACAGCATGACACAGAGGATATGGTATATATTCAGCACATTTGGTAAATGGGAGAAGGTATCTGTGCATAGAAACAGCGAGCCTAGGGCCTGTAGCTATTCCAGGGCCCAAGCACAGCAGTAACATATAGCCCACTGTGCAAGGGTGAGACTCTACTCTCACAGATGCAGAATGCATTACTGGAGTAAAGATATGTAACTTGTGTTGCATACGTATATATCTTAATTTCCATTCATAAAATGCCCAATTCCTGAGAACTTAGTGTCATATTATATATTTTCAAATATTTTTTCTCTAATCACCTAATAAAAAACTTAGGGAAGTGTTTTAATAAAGGGAGTGGAATTTTTGTAATCAAATAGATCTAAGTTTGAATTTTAGTTCCTTCTCCTATCAACTGTGTGACCTGGGTAAAATATATATAGACTACTTTGGTCTGTTTCCTTATCTATAAAAGATACATAAAAAATTGCCTAATACTGAATTAACGTCAAAATAATGAATAATGTCAAAATATATGTAAAACCACATGTGTAATGACTGAAACAGGCACCCAGAATTGAAAGATATTTTCACTAAATACTATGGCATGGTTTTCTATGTAGCTTTCTTTTTTTAGATATTTGTATTTATTTTTATTTTTAGACAGGGTCTTGCTCTGTTCCCTGGGTTAGTGTTCGTTGGTGTCATCATAGCTCACTGCAACCTCAAACTCCCGGACTCAAGTAATCCTCCTGCTTCAGCCTCCCCAGTAGCTGGAACTACAGGCACATGCCACCAAGCCTAGTTAATTTCCTATTTTTTGTAGATAATGAGGTCTCACTATGTTACTCAAGCTGATCTCAAACTCCTGGCCTCAAGTAACTCTCCTGCCTCACCCTTTCAAAGAGCTAGGATTATAGGCATGAGCCATCACACCTAGCTTGTAGCTTTCTTTAAAAGGATTTATGTCACCGTAGAATAATTTTATTCCTGATGGTGGGCAAAGAATATAAATTGGAACTCTTAGTTTAGATAAATAGTATTCATATACATTTCTTAAAGAAGATGGATCCTCTGAAGTCTAAGAAATTAAAACAATTTCTCATATTTTCCTCTATGGGGCATATTATAGCACTGTCTTCCTCAGAGTTACTTTTACTGAAGGTACATTGTGGTAATGACATTGGCCTTTGGTGAGGACTAGCATAAGAAACAGATTGTTAGATTTAAATTCAAGAATTCTTTTGAAAATCCTATTATTTAAACATTATTCTCTTTATGAGGATCCTTGAGGGACATCATCTACCTCTTATTTATCTATCTTTCATCTATTATCTATCAAATATATAAATATATGCATATATATGCTGAATGTTTATAGTATATGGGTAGTGTATATATTGTATATGTATAAATATAGTGCTTATGTGTGTGTATATATATAAAGTATGTGCATTGAAAACATTTGTTCCACTTTGGTCTATATTTCTTTTATAGATAATATAAACTGCATAGCTATTAATAAATGTGTCTTCATCTTTATACCAACATTTAGAAAGTTTAGGGCATATGAATACATGTAGATTATGGGAGTAGTTGACAGTTTTGTCCCAATATATGTCATCTTCCATCTGTAATGATAGAATACTTTGCGAGGCACATGAGCTAACAGAATAAATATTACATTATTTTTCCTAGCCTCCCTGACATTTAGAGGTGGTCATGTAACTCAAACTAATGTCATCATGTGGCTTACAGGAGCAACTCTGGAAGGAAATATCCCTGAGGACCCTTACTTCTTCTCCACTTCTTCTTCTGTTTCTCCTTGGAAAATGGATGTTTCTATGCTGGTGCATGAACATGAAGGCCGTAACCTAAAGATTATGAAATAATGAGGGAAATGAACCTGGTTCCCTGGCTACTTTGTAACATGGAGTTGTCACGGCTTCGGATGCATGCCTCTAGCTGGCCAGGTGAGTAAGAATCAAACTTTTATCTTATTTAAGCTACTGTTATTGTGTAGTTTTGCTCCTCACAGAAAATCAACATATTAGCATAATGCTAAATAATTCCATAGAGGATTGTCTCCCCTCTTTCTCTTTTAATGCATACATCAATCTCCTTTAGAGAATTCTAGTTCAGATAAAAATTTCAATACTATTTGGGTGACAGGTACACTAAAAGCTCTGACTTTGCCACCATGCAATTCATCTATGTATCAAAAAACCACTTGTACCCTCTAAATATATCAAAATAAAAAATCTATTAATTTTAAAATGAAATTTAAGAATTAGGTGAAATATGATAAAAAATTAGTGTTATAATAGTATTTGTGCACATATAAAAGTCAAAACCTACACAGGAAGTTTGGCAAAGATCTTCAGAGGAGTATTTAGAACCAAGATACTTGTTTCAAGTTCTGACTCCCCCTCTTATTGTAATGTGATATGGTCAAAGTTATTAACATCTCTACACCACAACTTTCTTTACTTATAAAGTGAGGATAATAAAAAATACACAAAAGTGTGCTGTGAAGACTAAAAGAATTAATACATATAAAGCTTTTACAGCAGCAGCTGACATTCATGATAGATACTTTTTAAAATAATAGTGGTATGATTAGTTCATGGCTATATATCCCCACAAGAAACAGCAAATATAATTTTTAAAATGTACTATTTATACAAGTGACAAACATATAAAGAATTTAAGAATTTAGAACTGTCTAGATTGTTGTTAATAAAACTGTAAGCATTTATTGAAAGGCATTTAAAAGTCTAAGAAAGTGGAAGGATACATAAAATATCATTGTTTAAGAAGACTTAATAGCATAGAGATATCAATACCCACAAATTTTTCAACATAGGCAATGCAATTCCAATAAGAATACTGAGTCTTTACTTCTGTGAAAATAGAGTAATTAGTACTAAAATTTATTCAGAGGTATAAATTTTCAACAATAACCAAGACATTTTCAATGAAGATCACACTATGAAGATGTACCATGTCATGCATCAAATGTAATTTTCAAATGTGTTGCAAGTAAAACCATTTAATATTTGTACAAGGCTAGAATTGACTATTAAGCAGAATAGAGAGCCCCAAAATAGACTCAAATCTATATGAAACTTCCTGTATGACACAGGTGACATTACTAATAAAAGCAATACGAGAACCAGGGGAATAGCACTGGTGTTACTAATTCCATGGTTATTAGTGCTCTTTTAAAAATTAACTTACGAGGAGAAAACTATATTTCAAGGAGTTCAGAGAAGAGTTGAAAATGAGGAAACAGAGAGAGGCAAGTATAGACTTAATTTTTTTTCTTAATATCAGAGTGAAGTATTTTATGTATGTTATATGCTAAGTATTGTTCCAAATGCTTTCTAATAAGTGATGCTGTGTTTCATCATTAGATTACCTTAAAACATATAATTTTATAATATATAAATGGCTATTTCCTACCTCGAAACTGATTCCACATCCTGATCAATAGGAATCTCCTATATTATGGATATTTTTCTTGTGACTGAAGGGAGATCTCCCACCTAAAACCTGACCAATCCTAGTAAATTTACAAGTAAATGTAGCCTAGAGATTTAAGAATACCTCTCTTAGCAGGTGAGCTCATAAGGTGGATTCTGAACATTTTATCCACATCCCTTTTTTTTCTGCCAAATTCTTCACAATAAAACTAATAGAAGCAAAGCAAATACTTTTCAAAGATGACAGGAATTCAAACAGAAAGAAACTGCCTGAGGCAATGAGTTTTTCTGAATGTTTTTTTTTTTCTAAGTCTTTCAAAAATGTTAGCCACAAGAGAAAATGGTGTCCTTCAAATGGCTCTGCAGCATTAGAATTCTTACAGCCTAATGCTGTACTATTGCCAGGGCTGTTATTCCTAAAATGTAAATAAGAAACAGCAATAAAAGAGCAGTTCAACCAAGGAATAAAACAGGCAAAAAAAAGGGAAATGTTTATGAACAAAAGTAACAAATAAAACAGGGCACACTGACGGAAGACTAGAGTTGCTCATATCAGTGGTCATTGAAACAAACCATTATTCCATATTTAATAATGTAATAATTTGTGAGTAACCAGCACTCATTAATACAACAAATTCTTTTATGTGTCAAGCACTCTGCTAGTGCAATAATTTACCTGCCTACACGGGAAATACTGCCTAGTAAGGGAGAGAAACTTGACTGAGCAAAGAAATCATATATAGATAACCCTACCTTGAGCAGATAAGTAAGGTTTCCTAGGGTTGGTGATAACATATCGGAGCCTTGCAGTAAGAAGAGAAGAATGCCAGGTGTCTATCATATTACATATGCGTCTGTACCTACATACCTACACACGCACACACACAAGAAAGGAAAAAAAAAAAGGTACAAATAGCCTAGTCATATTTAGAGAACAATAAGGAATTTAACATAGTGTTGGATATGCTTATAGAAAGAATGATGGGGATGTCAATTAATAAGTAAGGTTAAAATTACATTTTGGTAGGTAAATCTTATGTAATATTACATTATTTTAATCATTTCACATATATGAACTCATCTAATCCTCACAATAAGATATGTCAAATAAAAAGTGCCCCAAACAGTTAAGCAGGCAATGAAGACTTTATTCAGGATTATTGCAATGGGGGAGTGAGATTGGACTCAACACCACTGAAACAAAAGGCAGGAGAGTTTTTAAGTGCATGTGTGAACTAGCAGAATAGTAACAGAGGAAGTTAGAGGGGGCACTTGGTCAATGTGAATAGGTCATCTATATTCATGAATTGGCATGAATGGAAGTTAGCTTTTTATCCTCCCACAAAGACTGGGACATAGGAGCACTACTTATCTTGATGATCACCTTTCAAGAGGATGATTCTAGGGTCTTTGAGAAAGACATTCCTGAGTTGGAAAACTGGCAAGAGGCAGAGAGAAAACTTTTGTCCCATGGGAGGCAGAGAAAGAAATGAAATACTCTAAAAAGTGGAGAATAAGGGACTATAGTCAGGAAAAAATCTCTCTAAAGTTTAGTCAAGCTGAGAAAAGATAAGACTGTCTTCGTCAGGTAAGTGCTACTATTTTTCCCATTTTATCTATGAGGAAACTAGGACACAAAGAAGGTAAATATATTGCCAATCTAATGTGTTAGTATATGATGATTCAGAATAAAATCCCAAAGTGTCTGGCTCCAGAATTCACCATCATTCTCTAAGATACCACAATAACTATTGTATGCTATTAGGTGCATTATTAATCATTGTTCAATTAAAACCATTTATGGAGCTATTAGGAAAGTAGTGAGATTTATGTTTCAAGATGATATATCTGGAGTTTTGGAAGCTGGCTGGAAATGCACTGAAGTTCATGACTCTGGCATAAAGAATTGTAGGTCATTTGTATCAATCTAGGTCGATTGTAGGGGGAAAGAGAGCTAAAAATTTCATTGAAAATGCTGGAAACATTGATGCATGATACAGAATTTAGCTTGAAAGTACAGATAAAAGATGGGCATGTCTGTAAAAGGAAATAGTCAAGATCCATCATAATTCATTCACTGTGTTTGAAATTCATGTGGAAGAAGAGGAAGAAAGGAACATAGGAAGGAAGGAAAAGAGCAGATTGAGACAAAATCCTTGAAAACTCTTACATTGATAGATGCAATGAAGCTGTTTTTGGTTTACAGCATTACTGCTTCACTCATCATTGGTTTAGGAACCTCTCTGAGACTGAAAGTGTGGTAGACAACAACCATAAACCCATTCTAATCTCCTTCCTTACCATCACAATAGGAAATGTGTTCCTCCTCCAATTTAAAGCAGATCCTGCTACCTATGATTTGACTTTTTCATTCTTTCTGCCTTCTTTGTATTCTCACAGCCTCCATTTTCCCTTCTTTCTCTTACATTTTACCTGATTATTATAATTTGATTTGTCCTGTTAGAAGATAAATATGTTCAAGGATGTCTCCAAGAAAAAATGTACACAAACAAAATGAAACAAAACTACTAGGTTATTAAGTATAAAATGTCCGATTTCCTTAAGTACTAAGTTTGACAGCTGCTATCTCTGACATTTTACTTTGACACTTCTTGTTTTATTTTTATGGTGAAAGTACATCCTCATTATTTCAAAGGCATGGTTTGGTTTGTTATTATCTTTCAAACTGTTTTTAAAGAAATTTTTGTGAGATAAGTCAAAAATCCTTGTTATTTTCTAATATGAGTTCCATCATGGAACCACTGCAGCACAGACAGCTTGAAATATCAATGAAGTCTTGGGAGGGATGTGACTAATGAATGCACAGTACGTCATAGATTTGAGAAGTTCTGTTCTCGTGATTTTAATCTTGAAAATGAGCCATGGGGGTGACCTGAGAGCAAGGTGGATAATGATGAGCTAAAAGCTGTAGTGGAAGCAAATCCATTTCAATCTACATATGAATTAGCAGCAAGGTTTGACATTACTATTCCAACAATATTGGACCATTTGAAACAAGTCGACAAGGTAAAGAAGCTGAATAGCTGGGTACCGCATGAATTAAATGAACATCAGAAGAGGAATCGTCTTGAAGCTTGCCTTTCTTTGCTGTCATGACATAAAGGCAAACCAATTCCACTCCGTATTGTTACATGTGATGAAAAATGGATTCTTTTGATAATCACAAGTGTTTAGCACAATGGTTGGATAAAGACGGAAGTTCCGAAACACAGTCCAAAACTGAATATTCATCAACAAAAGGTAATGGTGTCTGTTTGGTGGTTCAGTGTTGGTATTATTCATTACAGCTTCATGAAACCAAATCTATTGATTACAGTGGATGTCTACTGCAACCAATTGGATGAAATTATGAGGACGATTATGATTAAGCAGCCAAGGTTGATCCATAGAGACAGGCCAATCCTCTTGCAAGATAACACTTGACCACATGTCACACAAACAACACTGTGCAAACTATAGGAGCTGTACTTGGAAACTCTGTCATCCACTGTATTCACCAGACCTTGCAGCAACTAAATACCACTTCTTCCAGGCTTTGGACCACTTCTTGCAAGGAAAAATATTCAGTTTTCCACAAGCTGTGGAAAACGCCTTTTGTGGTTTCATTGCCAATTGCTCTCTAGGCTTCTTTGCTGCTGCCATAAACAAGCTACCATTAAGATGCCAAAACTGTGTGGCTAGATCAGGTGCATACTTGCACCTGATCAGATACCAAATTGCACTGCTTCTTGCTTGAGATATAATAAACTAAACTTTTGATTCAAAATTTGATATTTCATATTTAATGACCTAATAAACTAAACTTTGCCTTGATCTCACCTTCTCTACTGGATATGTCATTCCTTTCATCCCATTATGAGATGAGAAGAAATAGCCATATATCTAAAATAGTTAATGATATATCCCTATTTATTCAGGCCCAAATCACTCTTCGACCTATACTAATCTAGCGTTTGTCCCTGTGACCCTGGCAATTTCCTTTCCCACCAAGATAATGAATAATATCTAAAATTCTTAAGTTAATAAATTTTTTAAAACCTCTCCTAACTTTACCTCCCAGCAGTACTCAACCATTTTGATCACTTCTAAATACTTTGTAAATTTTCTTCCCTTGTTTTTTATGACACAACACTCTTCTTTTTTTGGTTCCCCTTGCAAGCTAAGATTCATTTTTTTTCCATCTATTAAATGCCGGAAATTTCTCAAGTTTCTATACAAGGAGTTCTCTTTTCACTCTATATTTTCTCCCTAGGAAACCCAAATTAGATTCAGAGTTTCAAATAGCAGTCACACACAGGAAAGTCATACGTCAGAAATTTACATCTCCAAAAAAGTTCTCCCTTGACCTTCAGACTTATATTCCCCACTGACAATTTTACTTCTTATCTTGGACTTTAAACTAAACATGTCAGAAAGTGAATATTAAATTTTCTCCACCAAAAATTTTGGTCTTTAATATTGTTCACAATTCAGTGACACCACAATCTATTCAAATGTAAAATTCAGCTGTTATCTTTTACCCTATCTTCTCCTCCACTACTCACATGGAAAACATCCTCTTTTCCCATTATGTTACTTTAAATATGAAAAAAAACATCACTTGGGGCACCTCAACTGCCTAAAGCAGAAAGAAATGTTGGATTTTTATTGTTTCTTGTCCTCATAGTCTAGTTATAAGAATGCATAATTTTAATCATTTATGGATCATTATTTCTCATGATCAATCCATCCAGGGAACAGAAACTTGGGTTCTGCAAGACAAAGTATTTAAGTCAGGTCTGTATCTATGCTGTGACATGACCTATTCCAATGCAAACACATCATCCCTGGTTATTGATATTTCTATAATTTGAGCATAAGTAGGTTTTATGCAACATTTTATCTCAATGTTGAAAAAACTATGGTAAGAGATTAAGACCAGGTCCCAAGTTGAAACTCCAAACTCTGGCACAAATCCAAAAGGGGTGAAGAATGCAAGACTTAGAAATCCTGGTCAGTAACTACCAGCACCTCATTGACCTCTTCTGGAACTTGTACCTATAGTATTGAGAGAGGTTAGAGAAACATTTTTCAGATAGAATTTCATGGTTAATTGTTTTTCTTAAAAGCATAATTATTTATTTTTCTTGTAATACATTTTATTTTAAAACTATAAACTTAAGGTTGAAGCAATAAAAATAGTTTCATTCCATACAAGTCTTTCCTTTCTCACCTAAACCTTCACATTTAAAACAATGTGTTAGGGGTTTCTTTTGACCACACTAAAGAATGTCAAAAAATTAGCAAGTAGGTTATCTATCAATTGATTAAGGGCTTGACTATTTCCTTTATTTATTTTATGGATACAATGTTCAGAAAAAGAAAAATTCATTCAATTAAAATTTTCAGGTTTATATAAAATAAGGTCATCATGGATAAGATTAAAATGAGCCAGATTTATTTTTTTAAAAAGTGATGTTTAACAGATAATTAATTGTTTTGCCATGGTGATATGCCTATATCCCGATTCTACAGGGAGGATGACATGTTCTAAACGTAAAATGATGTTTCTTTCTATAAATCATTCTCAGAATAATATAATATTAATTAAATATTAATACTGTGTTTATGGTTGCTAGAAGTAAAGAGGAAGGAAAAAGATCTTCTACCTTTTGGGGCAAAGGTCTCTGCCCTGGTCTCTGAGGGACCTTGGCAACATTCCTGCCACCCCTCCCACCCCCATCCCAGAGGGAGGATTGCCTTTGGCTATTTAGTATAAAGGTAGGACTGAACAGAGATCTAGGGTAGTAAATTTAGATTTGACTCTCTCTTGTATTTCCCTTTCATATCTCTGAAACTGTAAGAAATATAAGCTCTAATTGAGGCAAAACTAATTATCTTTCAAAAGTAATTTGGGAACCATACAAATTTTACTAAAGTTGTGTTGTATGACAAATGAGGTTTAAATCACATATTAAAACAAAAACAAACTAAACTAAAAGAAACAAACAATCTATAAAATCTCCAGTAGATACCTCCTCTTCCAGTATGCACCTTAAGCACCAGTGCACCTCTCTGGACCGGGATTTCCTCCATGAAGTATTTATATCTTTATGGCCCCTGTTTTTAGCAGCAATCTGGTAATCTGCACTTGTAAGGAGAGGCTACCATTTGGGCTTCTCCAGAATTTTTGTTCTTTCTTCATATCAATTACTCCTCTCGGCAAACTCATCATGATCAAATGTGATTCATCCCAGGGATGCAAGGATGGTTCAATATACTCAAATCAATCAATGTGATACCTCGTATCAACAGAACAAAAGACAAAAAACCATATGATTCTTTCAATTGATGCTCAAAAAGCTTTTAATAAAATTCAACATACTTTCACGATAAAAAACTCTCAAAGAACTGTGTATAGAAGGAATTTACCTTAACACAATAAAAGCCATATATGACAGACCCACAGCCACTATCATACTGAATGGGGAAAACCTGAAAGCCTTTCCTCTAAGATCTGGAACAAGACAAGGAAGCCCATTTTCACCACTGTTATTCAACATTTTACCAGAAGTTCTAGGTAGAGCAATGAGACAAGAGAAAAATGAAGGGCATCCAAATTGGAAAGAAAGAAGTCAAGTTATCCTTGTTTGCAGATTATATGATTTTATATCTAGAGAAACCTAAAATCCTAATGACTCTGCACAAAAATTATTAAAACTGATAAACAAATTCAATAAATTGCAGGATACAAAATCAACTTACAAAAATTAGTAGCATTTCTGTATACCAACAGTAAAAAATCTGAAAAAGAAACCAAGAAAGTAATCTCATTTACAATAGCTACAAATAAAATACCTAGGGATAAAACTAACCGAAGAAGTAAAAGAACTCTATAATGAAAACTATACAACTTTGATGAAAGCAATTGAAGAGGACAAATAAAAAGAAAAAAATATTCCATGCTCACGGACTGAAGAATAAATATTGTTAAAATGTCCATACTACCCAAAACAATCTATAGATTCAATGCAATCACCATCAAAATACCAATGACATTCTTCACAGAAATATTAATAGAAAAAATAATCCTAAAATTTACATGGAACAACGGAACAATAGCCAAAGCCATCCTGAGTGGGAAAACAAAACAAAACAAAACAAAACTGGACGAATCATATTACCTGACTTCAAATTATACTACAGAGCTGTAGTAATCAAAACAGGATGACACTGGCATAAAAACAGACACAAAGGCCAATGGACCAAAATAGAGAACCCAGAAATAAATCCACATATTTATAGTGAACTTATCTTCAATAAAGTTGCCAAGAACATAGAGTGGGAAAAAGACAGTCTTTTCAATAAATAGTGCTGGAAAAACTGGATGACTATATGTAGAAGAATGAAACTAGATAGACCCTTATCTCTCTATATATAGAAAAACCAAATAAAAATGGATTAAAGATTTAAATCTAAGACCTGAAACTATGAAACTACTGAAAGAAAACATTGTGGAAATGTTTCAGGACATTGGTCTGGGCTAGCACTTCTTGAGTTATACCCCCAAAGCACAGGCAACCAAAGCAAAATTGGATAAATGGGATCACATCAAGCCAAAAAGCTCCTGCACAGAAAAGGAAACTGATCAACAAAGTGAAGAGACAGCCCACAGAATGAGAGAAAATATTTGCAAAATACCCATATGAGAAGAGATAGCCTTTAGTGTAAACAATGTTTCTTCAGTGAAAATTTCCCCAGTAATTCCAAACAGATTTAAATAATTTCTCCTTTCCCCTATTCTGCAAATTAACCCAAGCTTATACAGCTTATATAACACACATACACATGGGCAATGCTGAATAAAAAATGTTATAGCCACTGTCATGGACATGATCTTGTTGGTATTCATGCCTTTATTTCCATCTAAATAATTTTCTATAATTTTATTTATATTGCAATATGTAACTGAAATTGTAGGGTCCCCCAGTTCTCTCCACTTTCTTTCTATGTCCTGACAGAAAAATAACAGAATACCTTGACTGCTCTGTGACCCAGCAGGTGTGAACCCAACCGAGGGCCTCAAACATGCCATAAAGGTATCGAGGTTGTTGTCCAAAACACTGAAAGAGACTGGATGTGGCCCTTAGCCAAATTCCTTAAACACTTATATAAACTCCATACCCAGGATCCCTGGCCATGGACAAATCTACATAGAACATCCCTTTCCTCTTGCTGTCTGTCCTAAGGAGACACTAGAGCACTCTGTATATAAGCTGCCCTAATAAATGCTTTGGATTGATCACTCTGGTGTTTAGTGCTTTTTTCTTTGAAATTCCGTTGAAAGGGTGAAATCCCATCTTGGGGTGGTTTGATGCACTCCCTTGTACGAATTCCCCTGCTGCTGCTTTGGGGGGCAACTCCAGAGTGGGTTCCACAGGACCAAACAGACATTTAAAAACTTTCGTCTTCCATGAAATCAAAGGTTTTAAATATAACTGTGTTTATTTCTCAATGGTAATGCAAATTGACACCCACTGTTATTTCTAATACTGATAAATTTGTAGTGAGATCTTTTTATTGTAGAGATTAATGGAAGTAATTCTGACGTTAGACTTAGGTTTGGACTACATTCCAACTTTTAAATTGAATACCTTTCTAAAACTTCATAAGTTAAAATTGGTACTTCCTCAAGTTAACAACACTTTCAACCATAAAACAAAGGGCAAACACATTCAGCTAAGCATTATAGTAGGTCAGGAATACTTTAAAAAAAGAAAGTCCATTTAAATTATCCCCAACCCTAATTAAAATGGCCTTAAGATAATATAACTTATAGTGAGAATTTATACGATTCCTATCAAAAATGGAAAGTAACAAAAATGTCTTTAACATAAGCCAAAGGAAATATAACCTAAATTATCATGAATGTAATTTTTTTTTTTTTTGGTTTTAAGGCTAATTAGGAAAAGTTTCTAGAGGTGAATATAAAGTAATATTAACTTTTAATGAATAACTGTAGTTAAAAGAGAAAAGAATTTGATGAATAAAAGTATGCAATTAAAATATAGCATGGAAATATACAAGTGGAGAGTAAAGTCTTGCTTAGCATGCCTTATGGCTTTTTCATTCCTTTAAATATTGGAAATATGTCAAATATATTAAAGCATTTGAAGGGAACACATTTGTCTATGAGGAAAGGCAATATAAATTTGCTATCTTCTGGAAAAAATATGGAAGAGAAAAAAATAGAGAAAATTCCTAAAAATATTTGTTTTCCATAAAATATGTGCCAGAAACTGTGCTTTGCAATAACAATGCAATAAGGGTAACTGCTGTGCTTACTATTCATAATTCTTCTTAAATAAAAGAAGACTACTTTAAACAAATTATTCAGTTAGAATTATGATGAGTATATGATTTGAAGGAGATACATGTAATGCTATGAAAGCCTATAGTGGAGAATAGGGCCTGATCTTTGTGAGGGATGTGAAATGGATCCAGGGTAAGTAACATGTAAACTGAATTGGAAGGATTGGAAAGAACTAAAAACAGCAAATGGAGTTTGTTTTCAGAGATTATTAACATAGCTTTTGAATCATTTCATCTTTCCTGTGAATCTTCACTACTAGATTATAATGTTTTTATAATATATGGAGAGTTTGAATTGGTATTCCTCACCCCCTTTTCACAAGTGAAGCCACAGACCCATCACCTCATAGTGTCCCACGAAATCAGAATTGCGGTTGAGATGGAGAAAAATATGATGAGTGAGATGGAGAAAAATATGATGAGTAACAGGAAACATGGAGAAGAGACATATCATTCTCCTCTCTCCTGTCTTAATAAAGAATAAAGGAGATTAAAAGGTCAGAAGCCTTTATGTCCCTCTAAGAATAAATAGCATAATATCCCAATGTTTTCTAGAGCCCTGATACAAAGGTGTCAAGTTAGCAAGGAGATAAGAAAGTGATTGAACAAGTAGGAAGGAGTATTTTTTAATACAGGGGACAAACATAGATTAAAAAATTAGTTTGCCTTTTGGTAGAAGTATGGCCCCTCACATCCTATTGAAATTATAAAAGACCCTAAAAGGCTTAAAATGTTTTATTGGGAAACAATGAGACTCAGTCTCCTCACAGACCAAGAGGAAGGACTGTAAGTGAACGTGAGGACTATAATTTTCCACGATGGCCCTTATGTGAAGTTGGTCACTGCACTTATTTCTCCCAGCCTTCTCTTGTGCTTGATCTTAACATTGGCCACTGCCCTACTCCTCTCACCTTGCTAAACCTGAATGACCCAGTGAACAAGTGTTAAACTTCAAGAATCTTTTCTCCCTCTTTGGAGAACCATTTTTAACTGACTATTCCTGAAACTTGTTGAACTTTGACACCTCTTGCTAAAGCCTTATAAAAATTGATTCTTTTCTTTCCAAATTAGACCACTCCTTTGCGTCTTCTCATGCTGAAATATTGTGAATAAAGGCTTATCCTTAACAATGCTCTGGCCGATTTTCTTACACAAAATATAGTTAGGCTCATGCTCTATCACTAGGTCACCCAATTATTGCTCACACATCTTATTTTTCAGCTTGAAAATCAGTAAAAGTAAAAAAAATGCCAACTCTGATCTTATTCATTACTGTCATTTTCTTTTAGTCTCTGAATTTTTGGTTTCTCAAATGCTGAGATATTAACAACATACTGTGAAAAAAAATCCTCAAACTTTTTTTTGTTGTTGTTTGTGTGTTACTAAGTTGTAAATAAACTATGTTAATTTTAATAGTCCTGAAAATGTGTCTGCCCTACTGACAATTCAATCTATTTTTATAGTGTAGGGAGATGGGAATAACAGACCCATAAATTACAAATACCGAGATCCTATTAAATTCTACTCAAAATATTAAAGCAGTTAAAATTAACATGTATGATTATTACTTTAAAATGTGATTAATGTTAAAATATTTTCATGATCTGTACCTATTCTGTTATACCACAGAGGCACTTTTTCGTAGTATTGTGGATTCAAGCATTAGATTAGGGGATGTGGATGATATATAGATGGGCTGTTTCTTAATCTCTTTCCAACAGTACAAAAAAGAATAGATCGATGGATATCACATTTCACTAAGAAATTAAAAAAATAAATATTTGGTGATGTCTTTACTTTTATGTTTACCTTTAATTTGATTTTTTTTAAAAAAAGATCAGAATCCAAGCCTTAATTGGCCTTTTAAAGTAATATTTTCTGGATTAGAACTAGAGTTAAATGAAATAACATTTTAAAATTGGTAAATAAATTAAATTTAAATGATGCTGTTATAGAAAAGTAAATAGCTTTTATAATTTATTTAATACATTATTTAATGATCATATTAACACAACTGTAAGATCTTTTAAAACTATACACTGTTAGTGTGTTTATATTTAAGTTATAGGGAAACATTTTATCACCAACTAAATTTAGTGTACATCAATCTATATCAAAAAAATTGTTGTTAGTCTATTTGCATAACAAAGGCTTTCTCCATGCTTATGGTTGAATACACAGTTCCAAATTAGAACAATAAGTCAGGTTCTACATAATTTCAATAGAAAGCTCTTCTAAATAACATTCATAAATTTAATAAGTGTTATTGTTTTCAATAAAAAATTATCAGCAAAACACTATTCAAAACTATGACTATTGTCTCCAAGTAATAACTGTGAATTGGCTTTAGTTGCATGACTCGGTTAATTCTGTTTTCATTTTCTGTTTATTACTATATCTATCTGAATTGAAGATAACGTGACAGGAGTTACATTGCTAACTAAAGCACTTCACTGTTTTTTTTCCCCCAATGCATTATTTTCATAAATTAAATTCTTGTTTCCTACAAGGTCAATAAAAAATTATGAAAAGCTGTGAAATTAAATATACAAAAAAAAGCTCTTTCATTTAATCCAAATAGGAGCATTACATGATGAGGTATTGTGTGGATGGGCAATGGTGCACAAGGCATACAAGGTTCTTGTTGCAGAGAACTGAGCTGGAAATCAGGAGACGATTATCTTAGCACCAGTTCTACCAATAGGTAGCTGCAAATGGCAAGTCCTCTAGCCTCTTTTTTTCCTTACTTTCCTAATTTGTAGGAAAAAAAATATGCAAGAATTCCATTTCAGCATTTCTTAAGGGAGGGATGCTATTGATATTTGGAAAGAAGAGTTCTTTGTTGTGATAATGACCTTGAAATCCCAGCTCTTACAGAATAAATTGTTGCATTATTCTTGGTCCATTAAAAGGCATAATAAAGCATTCTGTATTACATAATGCTTCCCTGTTTTTCTTATGAGAGACATGTAGCTAGCACATGAGGGCATAGACTCTGAATCCAGGCTACCTTCCTTCAAACCTCAGCTCTGGCTTTTATAGACAAGTCATTTATGGAAAAATAATAAATAATATCTACCTCATAGGATTATTATGATGATAAAATTAAACTATTTAAAGTGCTTAGAATAATGTCTGTAACAATATAGGTTAATACTATATGAACATTAACTTTTATTATTTCATCATACATTGAGGCCAATATATTCCTCTTTCTTATATTAACAAGAAAATGTAGCCTATTGTGCCACTATTCCAAAGACATAGGCTGCACAATAATCTGCTGACTTGTCTGCTTCTAAATAATCCTGCCTTTCACACATGACTTTACTAAATAGCTAATATTTATTGAGTTTATTTGAGTCAGGTGCTAAATCATTAAATACTTGGAATACATTGTCTTAATTAATCTTCTCATCAACTATTTTATGTTTATAGCATAATAGTTCCCATTTTAATGATGAGGAAAACTAAGTTAGTGAAAGATTAAGCAATTTGCTCAAGATGAGAGAATAAAGAAATTAGCACTTTACACCCAAGTCAGTATAATTTCTAAGCCAGGACTGTTACCATTTTTTGGTGCTTGTATCATAATTTTCTTGATCTTAAGCCCCACATCCATTAGTCAGATTTTTGCCTTAATTTTTTAAATCTATTTCTTATATTGTATTCATGATTGAATCCATATGTGCTTTGGTTTCCAGGACAAGATGTGATTTTTTTTCTAGGATGAAACTTTTATAGTGTTTCTAGGCCCTATACATTTGTCCCCAAACAGTCTTTGCAGCTGGGTGACCTCTGTAATTTTTTTATTTCCTAAATTTGATGCCAATTTCCATTTTTAAAAGTTCCAATTACAATCAGTGATGTATTAAATAATGCAGATTCAGAATGTATCCCAAAATTTCGTTTTCAATTCATACTTGCTTCACAACTTAAATTCAAGTTGCTTGGTAATAAATTTATTAACTTACCAACCATTCAATCTGGGGACATTATGGGAGTCAATTTTTGTCTTTATTATTTTTTCAATAGAAAGTAAAGCACCAATTTATTACATATGGTCCAGAAGTTCTTTTTTCAATATTTATTTTGGTCAGGTAGAATTTTAACAGTAATTTCCCTTAAAAAAAAAATTCAACACACATACACGCTAGAATTATGGTGGCAAGATCTTACCAGCTAAAAAAAAAATAGTTGAAATCAAAAATTCTGAAAATAGAAAATGTATTTATTAATTAGATAGTGCCTGAGTCACAAACTTAAGAAATTTCCATAGTCACAATACCATTTCCCATTTTTAAATGTAGATTTAGATTTATAAATTGACAGAAATCTTAGGTCTGGATGAAAGAACATGGAGAGAGTAAGGATGATTTGCAGTTATATGAAACACTTTTTAATAAAAAGTAAATAGTATAGAAAATCTGCTAATGTTTCATATAACTTGGATATTTGAATTTCATTTCATTAAAATTTAATAAATAAGCATTAAGTTTATCAAATGTCATCATAGAATTTAACTTTCAAACAGCTGAGAAGATTTTAGATTCTAAGTTCATCAGCCAAGTCATTTAATACCAGCAGAAAACTCAAGAACTCTGGTGGTGCAGGCCTTGCTGACTTCTAGCTCTCAGGCTGCTCAATAGGCAAAATGCCCTGTTGGCTTTACCTTAACTTTTGCAGGCCCAGGACAAATGTATAAAAATGGAGGCCCACATACTATGAGTCAAATTATTGAAAAGTTTTAAATAAGGTTATAAGATGTCAGATAAAATATGGTTTATCCTCTCAACTAGGCAAGAACATAATTGTAAAAATATAATTAGTAAGAACAAAATAGAAAAATAGATATAAAATATGTTTTTTATTTTATAAAAAGGTATAAGCCAATCAAATTAGTTATTATATATAAGTGTATTCTAGCAATAGATCAAATATATTTGGGATTATAATAAAAGTGAGAAATTTATAATCCATAAATTATTATATATCTAGAATGCATTTATTTTCTCATATTTTAAAAATATTAATGATGATATAATCAATACTTTTACAACATTTGTTTTCTATAGGAAATAGTGACTTTAAAGGTTAAAAAGCAAAGTGCAATTATTTCTAGTGTGTGTATATATTAACATTAGAATAAAAATATAAGTCCAAAAATGTAAAAATTTAAAAAAACAAAGTTATTTTATTTTATTTAGACATGTTTTCATATAAATTGTTGACTTTTAAAATTTTCAAAATTATATATTAAAGTTAAAAGTAAGACAAAAATTATATTTAATTAATATAAATGCAGAATTTTTATTTTAAAATCTAACGGAAGCTTACTAAATATTGGTAAGAACATATTTGCAATTCTAGCACTCACTTCAAACTAATTCTTTCATATTATGTCTAGACTTACACACTTACACATTTAAAAGTAGTATTATGAATTGTTTAATATTGCAAAATACAGCTCAGATGCCCTGTGCAAATGTTGAGAGTACTGAGCTGAGAATCCCTCTGGAACAAAAAACTGGAACAGAGAGATATGCTCCTAGGAAAGAATACTTTATTATTTAATAGTCTCTTGCAGTAATAACTAAGGGGAAAGAGTCAACAATTTATTTAAATTTCGTTCTTCTTACCTAAGTACTTCTATTTTGGACATCATCCCTACACTCTGAAACATTGGTAATGAAGAAACCCACAAATTTTCACAAAAATTAGACACAGTTACCTTTTGTTCCAAAACATGGTCAGGGTATACAAAGACACATTTCCCTAGAGTCTTGCAGATGTTAATGTAAGAGGGATATTTAAGGTTATGGGTTTGCCCTGCCAATGTGTTAACACTAGATCTCAGGTAAGAGAGACAACATTTGCAATTAAATATATTTGCTTTTGTGTCTGTTTGGGAAATGTGGGATCTCTAAAATGAAGAGCTCAAAGCAAGATCCCTTTCTGCTCAATTTCAGGGTAATACTATGCCTTGAAGTAGAACATCTTCTATGTAGAGGAAGGAGGACATTATTTTAGTCTACACACACAAAGAAACATCTACTCACTAAGGTTTGAGCTTGTGGGTTGCATTTGCCCAAAAGGCATTAATTACATTTTTCTGATTAGCAAAATTACATCATATGAGCTTCTGTCTATTCTGACTTTGCCATTCCTGTTACCTAACCTCAGCATCAGCTTCTTCTCAAAGGCATTTAAGTGAAAAATTTTCTCTCCCTCAAGGGCCCTGTGTCACATAATGAGCTAATGGAGGTCCTCAGGAAACCAAACACTGTGGCTTGGTTTTAAAAATCTAGAAAATTTTATTTTATTTTGGCATATATATAGCTTTTTTAATTAAAAAATTTGTTCAGAATAAAAACTTTGAATTGACTGAATTAAAATGAAAATTTTCAGGTATCTTTTCAGAACAATTTCTTTCACTTTTTTAAACATCTTTTTTCAGAATTGTTTTCTATTAAAATAAAGCAAAACTACTTTATATTATAATACTGCCTTCTTTAAACTTACTAAAGTTGATTTAAAGAAAAGTTGCTATCCAGAAAAGTACAATTCTAATTTTTTCCCATCAGTCCTGCTTTTTCATATACTTTTTTTTCTTTCTGACTCATTATCTGCAGGAATTCACATAAAATTTTAAACTATAAAAATTCAATATGGGATGTGAAGGATGCTTGGTTCAGATCAGTTTTAATCCTCAACTCTATGATTTATGTGGATGTGATTAAGTTGCTTATTTCTCTGAGTTAAATTTTGCCATTATTATAAAAATAGTAATTTGGGCAGATTCATTTAATGTGTACAAGCAGACTCTTTCCTGGATTCCCCATATTACTAAAAACATTCTAAGTAGAAATTCTGATTTAGAATTTGCTAGTGTATTAGTAAAATAAGCATGCTTTTGAGTTTTGGTTAAGGCTTCCTACTCTATATTTCTAAAACACACTAAGCTTACCATATGTTTCATAATAGTCACCTAAGTCTACATTTAGAATATGCTTTTCTGCCAGGCTGTAATCTTTGTGAAGACAAGAATAATGTCTGTTGTGAACACTTCTTTATTCCCAGCCTCTAGCACAGTGCCTAGTACTCAAAATAGTTGCTCAATAAATATTTCTTGAATTGAGGAACAGAAAAAGAAAAGTGCTGAACTGAGGTTAAGTTGCAATTGACAGGAAAGCAGCTATTCTAAGTCTGTGGCCGCAGGCTTATGCTCAGGGTTGTTTGGGTCTGCACACTTCAGTTCAAGATTGTCTTTATGGGGAATAGGCCTGCCTGCCCAGGCCTCGGAGCCAGAGAGATAAGCGAAGAGAGAAAATGATTTCTTCTGTCTATTTTATGTCTGACTTTGCTATTCCTGTTACCTAACCTCAGCATCAGCTTGTTCTCAAAGGCATTGAAGTGAAAAATTTTCTGTCCCTCAAGGGCCCTGTGTCACATCATAGGCAAATCTAGTAGCCAATATCAGCACCTTTTGGATTGTTAACTAACACTTTCATTCACTGCCTAGTGAAGATGTGAGTTGTACATGAAACACCCCTGCAGAAAAGCCAGCTGTGCTTCTTCCTGATGTCCCCTTCTCCCAGATGCTCAGTTCCAAGAGTCACTGCTAATATAAGAAATCACATCTCCGTAAGATGCAATTGTTTGTAGGTATAGTCTAAATGCATGACAATTAAAAACCTATTTCACAATGAAGCTACAAATCTTATGTAGATGTAAAACTAGATAAACCACACAGATTTTTTTTTTTGCTTTTTTAGTTTTTTAAGTGTCAAGGTAGTGATTTTCTTAATGTCTACTTAAGCTACTATGCATTCCATTCACAGAACAATTGGACACCACTTTAAATTTGTTTAACTTATGTGACCATTGAATAGATTTTCTTAGAGAATAGTCTACTTCTGTGATAAATTCAAGGCTTCTTCTTTTTATTACACCCTCCATCCCATTTTCCACTCATCTAGGTTT
The DNA here is from genome assembly GCF_020740605.2 of Lemur catta. Lineage (NCBI taxonomy): Eukaryota > Metazoa > Chordata > Mammalia > Primates > Lemuridae > Lemur > Lemur catta. The sequence continues at coordinate 45,832,905 of NC_059140.1, forward strand.
CTAAATATTTAATGACTCACTTGGAAAGCTGGATATCTTATTTTAATATAATTACCTTATTTTATATAATATAAATTTTTTCATACTTGCTTATGGGTTTTGCATGCTTTCTATGTTACATGTGCATTTTTCTGCATAATTTTAAAATTTTAAGTGAAAAAATTAGAGTATATTATATAGTAAGGCCCATTCAGGTCTACAATTTGATTAGCCTGCCCTGGAAATAAATGTCAATTCTTTTCCAAACATCTGTTATACAGAATTACATATTTCAGTATATGCTCACATGTACAATATGGGATTTTTACAAATCTCTGATTTGCACATTTGGGCTGATAATAGATCGTTTATTTTTAAATAACCATGTTAAAAGTCTAACCGTGGTGTAAGGCCAAGTCAGTAGAGGTTCTTTATTTGTCTTCATGCTTTAATCACTTTGTTTCATTTTTCTTATTCTTTTATTTGGAGCAGAATTCGTTGGCCTTGTACTCCTGGCCTTTCTTTACATTCTCTTCTTGCTTCAGGGAAAAGTCTGGGAAGATGGGAAAGAAGGAACTGTATATACTTTGGTTACTAAGCAACCAATTTTAGTCCTGCTACTACTAAGTCAAGAGTCCTTATCACATCTTTTACCGTTTTTTGACTCCCCATTTTTCATGAATTACAAAACAAATTTTCAATTATACTTTTTATTTTATGAAACTAATAATAGTCATTCGTGTGCTACCTATGCTCCAAAATTCTCTTTATTTAAGCTTCTAATTACAAAAGAAAAGGAGTCTTTAGAAAGAAATAATATTACTGTTTACTTCTTTTTAACAACAATAGATGTATATAGAAATATCTGTGTAATTGGCAGGGATAGAACAAAGGAATGAATGCTGTATAATTTTCCACAATAACTTGAAGAAAAGTTCACTGTACTTTGAAGAAAAAGATAATGAAAATGTGAAAAATGAAGGAAGCAGTTGATTCCTGGGGCTGACAAAGAAAAGCCAAAGCTCACCCCCAACCCCTGCAAAAAAGGTAGAAATGGCATCTATCCTAAGCTGTTTCTGTAATAAATTCCTGCTCATGCTCATCACTGTAACACCCTCATGTCACCTAATGATTAACTTCTATTCTCAAATCCCATCTTGTAGGAAATGCTTTTATTATTTTTAGGAAAATTCTTGATTCATGTCCTGAAGAGAGCTCTTTCTTCCCTGAAAATTTCTTCCCATTAGCAGGAATCCTCTTTGTACCCTTCGGTACTAGGAAGTAGGATGCTGTTCTCTCATGATGGTGGTGGGGATGTGCTTTTCCCTGGATATGTCATTCTGCACAGGGGCCACTGTACCACAAAAAAACAGTGACAGACACTGCATGCTCTATGATTGAAAGAGAATTAGCTTTTGGCATGATGATCAAGTCATCATTCATTGCATAATGTTTATGGGAAAATATGTTTCAGGTTTTAAATAATGTCCTACAATATTTCAAAATATCACAGTTGGTTTTCCATTTTGGGGCAGCCTATACTTTATTCCAAAATATGGACTTTTAATAACCTTTTTTAAAAGGTTATTACCTTTTTCATACCTCTGTTTTCAATTGCTAAAGTTATGTTGTTATAATTTGTTTCTCTGCTTTGCCTTCATCCTGGTTGGCAGCTGACCAAAAGTTTCCAGTAAATTTGTTTTAGTGAATTACTTTTTCTCGCCTTTTACATCTCTTCTCTTTTGCTTACCTCTCTGGTGCTGGCTAGATGCCCACTATACCCTGGTAAGCTTTACTGAAAGAACAGGCCAAAAAAGTCCATTCATGGTGTTTTAGACAAGGGTTTTATTTGGTTCACACAGTTGATTGGTTTTTTCAGCTTCCCTCTGTGGCTAGATTCAATCCATTCCTTTCTCAAATGCTGAGTTTAGCAATTTTACAAGTTTAAATTTTTTTAAAAAAAAGTACATTATGAAACACAGAAAGTCTTTTATATTTTCTTTAGATAATCATCATCACTCTTACCATCTTTACTTAATCTTCTGAATACGAAGACAAAATAGCTTCCTCGAAGTATTTATCTGTGAATTATGCCTATATGGAGACAACTAACATAATGAAATTACTGAAGCAGATGATTTAAGGCAGTAACTTACTAAATATTGTAAGTCTTAGGTCTTCAGAGACAGTTAATTCTCAAAGATTAATAGGCAATCCTAAATTAAGAATGGTGGTAAGTGATTTTCTATTTATGTTGTATATATGAAGCATGCATGTATCAAAAACACATTCTTATCATTATGATACAGTGAGGGGGGTACACACTTTTGCTGTGTCCTATACAGTAGCTTTGCTTTTCAGTGACTCATAATGTTTGAACTCATGCATTCACATCATTTAATATTCCAAGGGTTTGATTTGAAGAGCTATAAAAATAATTCAACTCCATTGTGGTTCATTTTATTAAATGGAGATGAATAAAGTGAAAAATAACTTCATCCAGTTTGATTATTGAGGTTAACTCCACAAGCCTGTACTTTATGTAAATCCTGTAGGAAATAGTGACAGCCAGAGTTAAGCTAAATTATATGAAAGAATATCGGGTCACATTTTATTTTAGGCAAAGAATTGGAAAAAAAAACAGACAATCTTTTTGTCATCCCCTGCTTAATGTCAGTGTCTGATAAGTGTTGGAATTAAAACTAAAATTATGTATACTATATACAATTGCAAAATAGAACGAGGAATTGATAAGCATGAAATGAGATTGAGAAAAAGGGCAATTTCTTCCAGCTTTAGCCTACATATTAAAACTATATTTTCTGTTTCAGAGTAGATAGCTTCTATAATAAGGTATATATCTATATATAGTTTTTATAATATAGTTATATAATATAGTTTCTGTACTAAGAAATAAGTTTCTATAATTGGGTCCTAGAACAAAGTGGCAGATGTACTAAATATTGAGCCTAAATCTTTCAATGGTCATCCCTGTGACCTTGAGCAAATCATTTAGGCATATACTCTGATAAATACTGAAAATTCCTTTGCCAGTATTTTGATATGTCTGTTCAAATAGTCCTAAAATATATAATCTATATCTGTTTCCATACTCTCTTTTTACAACTAACTGGTTATTTTAAAACTGCCATGTGATACATAGCACAAAAATTATAGACAGCTAGAGGAAGAAGAGGCATTAAGCATTATGCTATTTGAAGCTTTAGTCATTTTTATTTATAGCAAATCTTCAACAAATGTCAGAAGCTATACATTGCCTGATGGATCTGGCATAGTGTTTGACTGGACCTAAGACTAGAAAAAACAGTCTTGTGCAAACAAGGAAAATCACAGCTGATATGTTCCCTGCCCCCCCTAATTCTGTAATTTCAATATGAATAATCCCTAATTAAATAAAAAATGATTACTATTGCTTATATAATAAATTTTTAATGTCTTATTAAAGTCCTACTTTCAACCCTTTATTTCTTTAATCTAGTGTTAAATAAGAAAGATCAATGCTCTAAATTCAGGCCATGTCATTCTTAGTCAGAATGACAATTCTGATTTATATAATTTTACATATAATTTGTACTCAACAAACACCCACTCAGTGTGATTGCTCTTTTCCAAGTTTTATTAAATGAAAAATGGAACAGTTTTTATCTTAAAAGTAAAATTGACAGATACTGTGGAAAATAGTAGAACACTGAACACATTTGAAAACAATAACAACTAACATGAATTTCTTTTTATACTACTAATTTCTATTGTAAAAATTTATTTGAATTTTTTATAGACCATATTTATCGCCTCATTGTCTTTAAGATTAATAGGTTTTTAAATTTCCAGTAGCAACACATTAGTAAAAGTATGTCTTTAGATGAAATTAAATAGAAGAGAATTATAGTTTTCAAAATGCATGTGTTTCTAAAGAACATTGTGTTTCTTTACATAACTTTGTGTTTGTGAAAGTATTATGATGTGCTGCGAAATGAACTTTTTAAAACTGTGTGTCATGATCAGAAAGCTTGAAAAGCACTGATTCTAGAAGAATTTGCCTGTAGGAGAAATGGGAGAGAAAAAGAATGGTAGATACTAACCTCTAATGAAAGACAAAGTGAAATCAGTGTTATTTTAGTTTTGTCTATTCACTCTAATGTCCCAGGGAAAATTCAGAACAGAAGCAAGCTGCTCTTCTGAAAGAACAGTGGTGAAAATGTGAGAGCTGTCAAACCTAATATATATACCAGCTTCAGTGAAAATAATTATAATTGCTAGTTATGGATAAAATTAATAAATAATAAATATCATTTACTAAGGGTTTACAGTGTCCCAAGATCTGTGTTAAATTATTTATGTTTATATTTATTTCTTATAAAGATCCTATGTGGGAATTACAGATTTACTTATTTTACCATAGGGCATTTTTGGTATGACTGTCCTGATTTGATTATCTGAGGAAACTGAAGTCAAAGACATTAGATAAATTGATCGAGATCACGCAACAAGAAAATGGAGAATCCTTGATTAAAATTCATATCCAACTGATGCATCTATATTGATTTCAGAAAGCACCACAGATTTTCTTCTAGAAAATCTTTTAAAAGCCCTCTGATGATATCATAGGCCAATCAGACACCTAAACTTCCTTTTTCCCCTGATATTCTATGATGTTTCTCTGGAATCATTGCTAATAGGATGAAACAGAAGATATTTCCATCTGCAATACTTATGTTAAATTTTAGTTTTTTTTTCCTCCAACTCTGTGGTGTTGGAGTTTCAGGGCTTTGGGTACAATCTATTAAGTCTACTATGAATAAGCAGCAATCCTTAATCTCTGTACCCAGTGTTAATCCTATATAAAAATATAACTTTAGTAAAGTAAGACCTGTTTATCTTTGATCACTTTTGTTAAATGTAAAGTGGAATTCCTGCATTTCAAAACTTTTAACTACTAAGGAAAAGTCGATGCTCTGGCACATTTCATACATTGTTTTGTATTTGATGTGTGTTTAGATCTTAGAAAGTAAACTTAAAGAAGGATCTCTTTGCTTTCCGAAAACCAATCACATATTGATTTTACTTAATGACTATTTATAGCTTTTCCAGAAACTAAACTTGGTTGTCCTTTGTTACAATGCTGAGTTCATTAATACAGCCAGTTGCATTTTGATGTCTTTAGATCGTGAGTTCCCTAGTCATGACTCCTGTCCTTCAGCCTTACAGTAAAAATACAATAGTTCTAAAAGCCATGGCTAAGGTCATGGCTATTTCTTTCTTTGTTTATTTATTTTCTTAAACTAAAGATGTAATTAAGTGAGTCTTGTCACACAGTAGTTAGAGTTTATGTTTGTTATAATTACAGCTCAAATACGTGTATCTTTAAGTGTGAAACCTATGCACCAATAACAAAGGTAGTTTCCTACAACAGAGAAAATTCTCTCACATAAAATATAATAAGCCATTCTCATTCTATTTATGGAAATAAGTGTTTTTATTTTATTCTCTTGCTGCTAACTTAAAATCTACTTATTTTATACGTTTCAATCCTTTAGATACAGATTCCAAGTTCCTTATATTCCATTTCCAAATGTGAACATCTCTGAAACCATTGTTTTCCTTAAGTTTGTGGTATATGCATTGGTAGCAATATGTGTACTGAACAGTTGCACATGTGTTAATGATCTTTATTTGTATATTCATTGTGAATATCCATACATTTTACCACAGAAAAATTAATGTGTTTGAATAAAGAGTGTTGCTCCAGAGTTCACACACATTATGGTGTGCTTGTGGCTTATATATGGTTCATTATTATATATTCATATTACTTTTCTAAGATCTGAAAACTTCAGAATTTCAACTGACATCTGGGCCAGAGGATATAAGAAATTGGAGGCCAGTATCAATTTCTAAATATATTTTACATGAAATACAAAATGTGTTTGGTATTTTCATGCTAATGGGAATAATTTTGCAAAAATGTCCTAGAGCACCAAACAGAGGTGTTTCTTCATGAAAGAATTTTCCTTGCTTTCTGAATATCTGTAGAAATGTAAGAATAATAAAATCAGCCAGATAATTTCATTTTAATCAGAGCCTTAAAAATAATATGCATGGCGTATTAGCTGAAATGTCACTTCTTTGGAAAAGCTTTCCTAGCTATTTGCTCTGCTCAAGGCAGAATTTATGCTGTCTTATCTGGGCTCTCATGCTTCATGCTTCTCTCTTATAGGACTCACCATTTTGCATGTGAAATATGTTCTTCTGGGACTGTGTGCATCCTCTCTAATCTATGAGTGTCTCCATGTCCCAAATGTAGCCGCTTCCACAATTGAAATCTCAGCACCAATGGAGCCTATAGCACTTAATAAGGACTCAGTAGTTTAATTACAGGAATATTAAGCAGGTTTTTCAAAATAAACTATCTTCACAAAATGTAAATTAAAACTGCAACTCTTAACTTTTGAAAAATTACTTGGATATTTTTGTTTATATGCATACATATTCTTGTGTGGTTTGCTAGACAAATTTCAATAAGATGTTTGCATGTTTTCTGTAGAATTCCAAGACAAAGGGAAGAAGGATGGGGAACATTTAGGAAAAAAAAAATCTTTGCTATTTATATTATAATCTTATTCTAAAAGCACACCACTACCAAAATAGTTTCTGTGAATTGTTAACTACAAAGCCTAAGTGTAAGACATTGGAAGCAGCGTTCTAGGAAAATACAAAAAAGGGTGACTTATATAAAATCGAACAAACATTAAATCTTATATCATTGCTTTAATACCTGTGACTGTAAAACAAAATAATGGTCAGATTATTTTTATTCCCTCTTAATGCCTTAATTTAGGTTTATCACTGATATGCAGCAAACCTCAAATAACTCTCAGTACAGTATCTATTATGTCTTCAGTGGTTTTATCATGTATAGTGACCTAAGGATTTTAAAAGAAGAGAAGGTCATTGCTCTTGGAAGTTTTTCTTAGTTGTTAGTTAATATAACCTGTCTTTATTTCTTATACAATGATAAAATATAAAGACAAATTATAAGTAAATAAAAATATAAAATATAAGTTATTTTAGGAAATTGTGATATGATCTATTAGAGTAGACATCTTTAAAAGAGTTATGACTTAAATTCCATCTGTGGAGAATCTTGATATTTCATCCTTTGAGATCTGAACAATTTAGTCATACATTTTTATTCATTTGTGTTTTTTCTGAATTTCACATTGACACCATGCTTTTATGTTTAGTTTGTACTTTACGCATAGCAATACTAATGATGATTTCTCTCTAATGTGCCAGATAGATTTTCATTTTCATTTGCCCATAGATGGATAAGAAAAAAAAATACTGATTTGTATCACTAATCTTAAAAATTTAGTATTATTACAATGGGGGCACAATGAAAATAGATCATCAATTTGGAACATAATAAGAATGCAATGGCAATGGCAATAGTCTTTGTCATTTTGAATATGGAGGATACCACCTGCTTATATTGTACTTCTGATTTAGCCTTCAGCCTTTTCATGGTATAGATGCTGCTCACCTTTCCCAGGTTGAGCCAGGTGGTATTTCCCTAAATTCTCATAGTACTCTGAGCATAGTTTCTCATGGCACTCTTCCCATCACGTTTAATCAAATTTTTCTTAAGTTATGGTCTTGTTGCTCAGTAAGTAGGACATTGCTCAGAACTTAGGATACACTTTTTTTAGTCCTCTATAGTTGGCATTAAATAAACATAAACTGAAGTGTAGAATTTGATGATTTTTGGCATATGTATATTTCCACAAAAAGATAACTATAATCAAGATTGTAAATACACTCTTTTACTCTCCAAGAGTTTCTCCAAGAGTTTCTTCAAGCCCATTTTAAATTCAACCCTTCCAATAACAGCCTCTTCCCCACGCACTGACTCACTTGCACTTCTTATAAATCGTGTTGTATTTTCCAGCAATTATGTGAATAGAATCACACAGTAAGTATTCTTTTTTGTCTGATTTCTTTTCTTCAGCCTAATTATGTTATTGTGTGTGTCAACAGTTTGTTCTTTTTTTATTGGCAAGTAGTATTACACTGAATAGATATGACAGTTTGTTTATCTATTCTTTCATTGAAAGGCATAAGATTGTTTCCAGTTTCTGTTAATTACAAATAAAGTTGCTATAAAGGATTTATAAAATTCTTCATGTGAACATATATTTTGATTTCTCTTTGGCAGATAACTAAATGTGAAATGTCTGGTGTATGTATAACTTTTAAAGATGTTGCTAAACTGCTTTCCAAAGTGGTAATACCATCTTATATTTTAATTCACAATGTATGAGAATTTCAATTGCACCATATCCTCAGTAACACTTGGAATGATCAGTCTTTTTAATTTTAGCCACTCTCATGGGCATGAATTGAAAATTCATTGTGGCTTAATTTGCATTTCCTGAATGATATTGAATGTCATTGCATGTGCTACTTTGCCATCTTTGTGTCTTTTGTGGGGAAGTTTCTGTTCAAATATTTCACTTATTTTTTATTGAATGGTTTATCTTCTTGATACTTATAAGTGTTCTTTAATATTCATGATGTAATTCCTTTCTGAATAGGAGCTTGACAAATATTTCCTTCTAGTGGGTGGCTTGCCTTTTTTATTTTCATACCAAAATGTCATATGAAAAGCAAACTGTTTAAATTTTATAAGTCAATTTTATTTTTATGTTTTTAGTTCATATTTTCTGCATCAAAATTCAGAAATTGTCAAAATGTAGGTCACTAAAAAATTCAGTTTTCTTCTAGCAATTGTACAATTTCAGCTCTGATAGCTATATGGGCTATTTTTGAGTTAATTTTTTTATATGTATAGGTTGAGTTTCATTTATTTATTTAGTTTTTACATATGGATAGCCAATTTGTTCAGTGTCATTTGCTGCAAAATATATCCTTTCCTAATTGAATTGCTGTGATACTTTGACAAAAATCAATTGACCATATATATAAACCCATTTCTAGACTCTGTATTCTGTCCAATTTATCTTTGTGTATATTACACAGATATCATACTTTTCCCAATTTCTTCAGCTCTAAAATAGATCTTAAAATAAGCAAGCACTGTAAGTCCTTCAACAGTGCTTTTTTTTTTTTTTTTTTTTTTCAAAGTCATTTTGGCTATTCTAGGTCTTTTGCATTTCCAAATACGTTTTGTAGTCAACTTATCAATTTCTAGATAAAAGCTTGCTGGATCATGAGTGGGATTGGTTTCAATATATAGAATAGTTGAAGATAATTAACAACATTAAGCTTCCAATTTGTAAACATTACATATTTTGTTATATATGCCTTCTTTACTTTCTCTCAGTTATATTTTGCAGTTTTCAATTTATAGGTCTGGTATACCTATATATCTTTTAGCAGATTTGTCCCTAATTCATTTATTATGTTATTGTAAATGGTATTGCTTTTTTATTTCAGTTTCAAATTGTCTGTTTCTAGTATATAGAAATATAACCGACTGGTATAGTCTTTGTTTAGACAATTATTTTATCATTAAAGACAGGCATATTTCTTATTTCCAAAATGGATGACTTTTATCTAATTTATTTAACTTATTACCTTATTGCAACATAGACTCTCCAGTGTTATGTGTACTAGAAGAGGTGAGAGCAGACATCCTTGCCTCATTCTTAGTTTTAGTAGTAGGACATTCATATTCTTACTGTTAAATATGATGTTAGCTGTTGTTTTTATAGATGCCCTTTATCATTTTGAGGTAGACCTTTTTTGGTTTTTGTTTGCTGAGAGTTTTGTTTTTTCCCCAGAACTATTGTTTATTAACTTTGACACAACTGCCAATTGGCATCAAGGTTAATTAATAACAATGATCAAACAAAACAAAACAAAAAATAGCATGTACAATCTTCAAGTGCAATTTTAGTTGTATCCAATTCAACTTTAACTTGACTGTCATTTTCTATTATATCTTGATATGAAAACTTATTAATTAGATTTTCCTCTTTCATTAGTGTCTTAGTCTGTTTTCTGTCACTTATAACAGAATATCCAAAACTGAGTAATTTGTTTTAAAAAACAAAAAAGGAATATATTTCTTAGTTATGGAGGCTAAGAAGTCCAAGCTCAAGGGGCCACATCTAGTGAGAAACCTTCTTGCTGGTGGGGAATGTTAGATTTTAGTCAAATGACTTTTTCTAAATCACTGAAGATAATCATATGGCCTTTATTTGCATTTTTAATATGGAGAATTGCAATGATTTCCAAATATTAAACTAACCTTAAATACATAGGGTAAACCCTACTTGGTTAAGAGGAATTACTATTTTATATCTTGTTCGACTTAATTTGTTAAAATTTGGTTAAGAAAATTTGTGTTTGTTTTGTCCTGAATTGAGCCCTCCCACCAAAAAATTTCATCTCTTGAAGTCTTACCCCGAGTACCTCAGAATCTGACTGTATTTGCAGACAGGGTCTTTAAAGAGGTAATTAACGTTAAGTGAGCTCATAGGGGATGGACCCTAATGTAATATGATTAGTATAAGAAGAGATTAGGATACAGACATGCACATGGGAAAGATGTTATGAAGACATAGGGAGAGGACAGCCATTCACAAACCAATGAGAGAGGTCTCCAAAGCAAAAAAACCTGCAAACATCTTGATATCAGATTTCTAGTATTCAGAACTATGAGAAAATAAATTTCTCTTGTTTATGCTACCCAGTTTGTGGTACCGAGTTATGGTAGCCCTAACAAACTATTGTAGTAAATCATCTATTTCGATGAAAGATACAGGCATATAGTTTTATTTTCTAGTAATGTTTTTGCATTCATTTTCTAAATGCCTAACAAATTACCAAAAATGTAAAAACTTAAAAGAGCATGAATTTATGACCTTACAGTTTCTGTTGATCAGAAGCTTGAGCATGGCTTAGCTGGGTCTTCTGCAATCCCTATAATAAAGTGGCTCTCATTTGGAGGTTCAAATGGGGAAGGGTCTGCTTCCAAGCTCACTCATGTTGCTGGCAAAATTCATTTCCTTTTAGTTGGTTAGGACACATTACCATTGTCTTATTCTGTTGCTTAGAAGCAAGTCACTGGTCCTTTCCACACCCAAGGGGAGGACATTAAACAAGTGTGAACATCTCCATGAGATGGGGGATCATGAAAACCACCTGCAATTCTCTTCACCACTTTCTGATTTAGTATCGGAGTAATGCTGGCCTAATGGAATGAAATGAAAACTGCTTCCTCATCTCAAACTTTTTGCATGCATTTATATAAAATCAACATTTAGCTTCCTTAAATATTTGGTAGAATTCACTAGTGATGGCATCTGGGTTTGGAGTTTTCTTTGTTTTAGAATTCTTTGTAGTTGCAAATTGATTTTCCTTAACAGATATAGGTTTATGTAGGTTATCTATGTCATCTTGAGTGAGCTTAAGCAGTTAATGTGCTAAAAATGTATGTATTTTACCAAATTTTAAAAATTTATTGTTATAATATTCTCTTATAAGTTTAATATATGAAGTATGTGGTAATATACTCTCTTGTTTCTGATATTGATAATTCATATCCTGTGTCTTTTATTTTTTGTTTTTCACTATATTCTGACTAGAATCACGAAGATTTTACTGCTCTTTTCATAGAATCAAATTTTAGTCTCATTGATCTTGTTATAGAATTTGTTTTCAGGTTCTGTTTTTCTTCTGTCTTTATCATTTCCTATCTTTTGCTTACTTTGAGTTTCATTAACGCTTTTATTGTAATAAAATGACTCCTTTACCCTGAAAATATTCTTTCTGAAAACATCTTCTATGTTTCCTAATAATTATTCTGATGGCCAATTTTCAATAATTTTTTCCCTTGGCCTCAAGTGCTTTCTTCTCACATGTGCTAATTAAGACTTAACTTACATATCAAGGGAGGAGTCCTATGAAGATCTCTGGACAAACTGCTCTTTCTTTGTAATTCTTACCTCATAGTGATATTTTCTTTTCTTCTATACTCTGTTCTGTACATTTTAATTGACTTGGCCTCATTGAATTCTGAACTCTCCATCCTCAACATAGGGAGCCTTCTGGGCTCTTTTGGGCTCTGTTCATGTTCTGTGATCTATATACCCTCTCTAGACAGTAAACTGGTATAACAATAAGAATCCCATCTGTTACAAGGATCAATGCCCTGTCCTAAACTACTTCAACTGAGAAATGTTACACGTTTTGTCTTTCTTGCATTTTTTTTGTGTTTAACATGGGAAGATGCATCTCTTGGTTCATGGTACTCTGTCGTGGTTGGAAGTAGATTTCAATGGATACATAATAACTGTTGATGTTTTGAATTATTCCATGTTGCAGATATAACAGAAAGACCTAAAATTGAGAGAATTCATGTAAACCTGAAAATTCAGTAAAGTTAATCATAGCATCAGAGTAGACCCAGAAAAGCACTAGAAAGTGACAATCAATGATAAAACCAACTACAGGGTGAAAAGTCAAAATCCTTCGTGGTACTAAAAGTCATAACAAGGCTGTAAGTTCTAACATGGTAAGGAAACCAAAGAGTAGAAGTAGAAATAAGGCCTATATAAGCAGTAATTCAGTAGACAAAATCATGTCATAAATACTACTTAAAAGAAGAGCATTGCCACATTCGATTCCTTCTGAAGTCCAGCCAAAATGTCAAAGATATATATACATTTGAAAATAAAGAGCAAGATATATAACATAAAGTCATGAATTAAGGCAAAATAACTAGGCAAGTTCATGTGAAGAAACAGTATAAAATTAGAAGAGTCAAGGTTTTCATATGACACTTGTGGAAGCAAGAATAATTTCAGAGTGATAAATTGTGACAAAGTAGATATTAGGAAGACCCAGCTGAGGTGAGGAATAGGTAAAAAGTGTCAAAAACCTAGAACTAGAAAGTGGAACCTGACTAATAATTGGGAAATTGATTTGGTTAATTTTAATTTTCATGTTCAATGTTTCGTTTTGTGTTTACATCATTTAAAATTATGATACATAATTAATATATATGAAAAACAACTAAGAAAGTATTCACTTCACCTCTATCATCCATTCATTAAAAAGCAAAATGAGTTGCCTGAAATTTTTCACCTACAAAAGTATTTCAGCAAATTTTTCATCTTTTCACAGAATTTTAGTTAATACATTAACTGAGTACATTTGAATATATGTCAATATTTAATAGGAAGGACACAAACAATGCATTTGTAGTACTGAGTTTACTTTTGCTGATGGAAAAGTGCAGAGTCAGAACTTATCTTGAAAATGACAGGAAAATAAAAGTTAGATAGGAACAAGTGTGATGCATTTTAATAAGAAAGCAAAAAATTGATTAAAATGCTTTAAATTTTTCAGTAATAAGGGCAGCAGAAGTAAGAAGATCTCAAGGAAAGGGAATATTTTGAATGGGAGAAAGAAGGGAAATTGTGTGGGGAATAGGAAATATGTAGGCTCTTGTTTTGTTTTAAATAATAGAGTAGAATTCTTAACAAAAAGCAACAGGTATATCTTATGCATTTAAATAATCTTAGAGTATTTTTATTTTTACTAAATTTTTTTCTTCAATCAAAATACATTTTTATTGAATGTCACTATGCACTATGCATCATGCTAGGTGCTGGTGATACCACAGGGAACAATGGCAGCATGCAGATCAACCTGGAGAGAGCTTTTAAGCAGCAAGGAGTCCAGTTAACTTCCTCTCTGCTCTCAGGCCACACTTAGTGAATGGGTTTGGGCGGTTCCCTCCTTCCCAGTGAGCCTGTGACGGTGGTCTTCTTTCTCCGACCTCCTTTTTTAGAGACTTATATAGGCTTTTCCTGGGAAAACCTTGATAATTCTAAATTCTCTTTCATCTATAGTCACATTCTTTTTTATTATATATATTTAAAGTATACAACATAATGTTTGATTACTATAGCCAAACCAATTAACATATCCGTCATCTCAAATAGTTACTTTTTTTATGTATATGTGTGGTAGGAACACCTAAAATCTATTCTCTTAGCAAATTATCAGTATACAATATAATACTATAAACCATAATCCTCATGGTGTAAGGATACTTTTAAAAATAAACAATGTGCATTGAAATTCTGTGTATTCCATAGTTTTGATGAGAAACAGTTTCAAGTTTTATTGAATTTTTGATTTGGTAGATTATATATGGTAAAGAAAAATTACTGCCAGTTATAAACATATTTTAGAACAAAAAATTATATAGAAATATTTACAAATGTAACCAAATATTTTACTTGGATGAATTAAGTTTGATTAGGAAGGATCAATATCTTTAATATTGCTAGGTAATACCATAACTTTAAAATTTAGTATATTATCCATCAAATCTTTATTTCCAGTTTTAATGATGGTAATGTTAGTGTATGTACCTGGACTAAAACAACATTAGATTCCACCTAAAGTTATACCAGATGATACAATAAATAAATATTGTAACTATTTTTTTCTTTAAGAAACAGCATACCAAAGCTTAATCTTATTTTTTCATTACCCTTTACGTTCATTAATAAGTAGCAAAGTTTTTTGTTTATTTTTCAGCTCCATAAATATTGACATTTGAACAAATAAAACTGCACTTCTGATAAAATTTGACCAGTATCTAATCTTGAAAAGACTTTCACGTCTAATTATTCTCTTTTAATAACTTAAGAAACTTGATTTTTTCCCGCAAAATGTTTTACATTAAATACATTGAAATAACTGACTTATGTATTCTTCTCCTCAAAAGAAAAAAAAATAGATTTAGCTATAATAGAATTCAAAATTTTTTTTAAGCAGACAATAAACACTTAAAAATACTGATATATGATGAAGGCTTAATTTTTATAGGTTTCATCATTGCATAAAATAAAATAATGATAGTACAGCATGTTCAGTGCTATACATTATAGCAGCAATTGCATGGGAATTTGGAACATGTTAAATTTGTTTTCTAGCCTGTAGGATTTGAAATGGATAATGCGTTTGACCCGCTCAACAGAGTAGACTCACTATCCCCAGAGAGCACTTTCACTGTTTTGTTAATCTCTGTCTAAGGAGTAACCTGTGCACCAGTATAATAAAGATCAAGTTGGTTAAAGTATATCTGGTCCTAGTTTAAAACATAAATACTTCTGGCAACAAAGATAAAACTGGAAAATACCCTGAGGTATCTAAGGAACTGCAGAGTGAATATAAAATTATTCAACTTAGTGGAATTGCTGAATTTAAGGCCAATATAGAAATTTTATTAGTTTATCCTGAAAGAAATTGAAAAATGTAGTACTTCAAATAATATATTATAGAAAACGAAGTACTTAACTTGTGGTTATGGGTGTAGCTGTCTGTAGACCTACTCCTATACTGCTCAGTGAAAGGAGAAAGTAAAGATGAATCTTTCACAGATATAACTGCAATTCTTCCTAACTACTTTGAAGGAAAGTAGCTGCTTACTCTGTATTTAGTGTTCACAAATATTTCCAGCTATAAGAATATTAGCCATTGCAAAGGTGAAAATTAGGTTTATGGAAGTATATAGATGAGTTGTAACTATAGATGCCAATTTTCAGAGTTACTTCATACAGATAACCAGAGTTTAATAATGCAAAGGTAATTGTTATCAAAAAATGAATTGTTTACTCTTAACCTCATAAAAATTGCCTAATCACTTTGGGGTACATAGTAATTAAGAACTCAGAGATTTGATCCATGCATATAATTAAAATTCTTTCCTGCTAGTTTCTTAATATATCTGTTTTCTGTAATTTGACTTTAGTCAGGCATATAAGCGCATCATCCCGATGTAGTTAATATTTCTGTCAGAAAATAATGATGTACCTTTAGAGGTTTATAATGCTGTTTAACTTTTTAAGATAATGTATTATTTGGACACAAATGTATGAATTAGATACAGCTATGTGAAATAGACATGGGAGTACTTATCATGCCCGTTTTACAAATAAGACTACAAAGGACAGAAAAAGGTAATTGAACTATTCTCAGCTTCCTAGCACTACTCATTGGTACAACAAAAACTAGAAATCTTCCCATGTTGTTACACTTTCAGTTAAAAATATCTACCTGGAAATGTTTATTGTTCATATCATAGTGTGATTTCCTATAAAGAAAAGTATATTTGTATTGAAGAGGTGGTTTAGAATCCTAAACTCAGGACATTTTGTACTCCTTAATGTTTATTCAAAGAATTTGAGATAGAAGTATAGCAATTTTTCATTTTGATTTTAAAAGAAAAACACTTGACAGTTGAACAGGCTGTAAATAAATTGCATTTTATTCTCTTTTTGATTGTATTATATATATATATAATTGTCTGAAGTCAATCAGCTCTACAGAAATGTGTTTACACATTGTGATGGATCTGAAACTGCTACAAAACCCAGAGAGGTAAACCTTCCTTCAGAAGTTAAGAGAGATAGGGGCACGGTCGATACTCCACCCAGACACTCTCAAATCCCACTTGTTGTTTCCCTGTGCCTCTCTAACTTTGAAGTGTTTTTGTTTCCAACGGTGCATCCCTGTGGCTCCTTGTGGAGGATAGCTCCTGAGCCTTTGGAGTATCTATCCCTTACCCACAAATGTAAAGAGTTAGAAGGGCCTGGTTGATTTTGTCCCTGAGAATATGAAAGTGTCTTCCTTGACTCGGTGCAAGACAACTCTAAACCATAAAATTCTGTTGAAGTCACTCTGAAATCAGACTTATCCTGTCATTTTGCTCTGTCCTAACTTATTTACCAACCATAACAAGCTTTTCCTGTTCTTTTACCAGACTATTCTAATAGGTCATTTGCACATGAGTCCCTATCTCACTGATCTGCTTAGGCATTCAGCCTAAGACAGTAAAAAATTCTACGCACTTTGATATAGCTGTGGACCTAAGGAGTTGTCCCAAACCAGGGCACATTCTCCCCTGGGCAATGCCCAAGACAATGTCAACATTTATCTTTGTGCTTCTCCATTGTCCTGTGCTTCAAAGGTGACCTAATCACTTCTATTTTTTTTTTTTTTACTTTTCTTTTGAAGAAGTTAGTAGATTTCATCATTCATAGTCAAGTTTTACTGGCTTGGCAGTCATTCTACACAAATCGAATTTAATATATTTGCTTTCAATCATAATATTACTTTCAAATTTTTTGAATAAGTTTCATGAAACCCTTTAAACAAAGAACAAAAACTAATGGCATGGATATAATTTCATATAAATGAGTAATCCTAGCCAATATTTCAATTGGAGGTGCTTAGTAAGAAAAAAAATTACAGACATAGGGTAGCAATTGGTTATTTGAGATACATTATTAAATCATTCAAACTCTTGAAGAATAAAAACCTTTCCTAAAATGTCTTGAAAGAGATAATTAGCCTGTTTGCAGATTCATTGGATTGAGGCTTCTTGCTTTTGATTAGACTATAAAATATTTTTTTTAATTGAAATGACTCACATTATTGGCATAAAAATGTCTTGTAAGTTAGGTACTATTAGTCATATTTTTAAAAGAAGAAGTAACTAAAACACAAAAAATTCCAGGTTATTCAAGTTTGCATGATAGTAAGTAACCTAAGGAGGTCTTAAGTGTATGAATTTGATTTCTAAATCCCATGTTGTTTCAACTGCACTAAAATTCAAGAAAGATTATTTAAGCAAAAACTCAAGTAATGCAGATAAGGCAATTTTGCTCTTTATATACAGATAGCTGAGAGAAAAATCAAAGGAATGTATTTTCTTCCAATAATCTGTATAATTTTTCAGCTGCAGCAGGTATGCATCTTGAGGGCAACATCAAATGTGAATGATATGACATATTTTAAAATGCTCACACTTAAGTAACAAAACAAATCCAGGAATTCAACCCTCAAGGGTGTGAAGAAAGTAATCTATATCCTTACGCAGGAATTTTCAAACTCTCTTTCTACCCAGTGGTTTTCAAGACCCTAGGGTCATATTTAAAGTTAAACTTCAGTAGGCCTATCAATCAATCATTTGTTCACTGGAGTTTGACCAAAAAATTCATTGTTTCAGCCTTTAGGATACAAATAAGTAAAGTATCACCACTGCTAGTATGCCACGCAGGTTAACCAGGTGGTTGCTAGTGAGACTTGGTGGCTAGTGTCCAGCATATAGCTTACTCAACTAGGCATTGACTCGCTTTGATCTTTTGGTATCTGGCCTGGATAATGGCACATAGTGAGCTTCCCACTGCTTTCTGGGCATACCTATTCTATTAGTTTCCTAGGGCTGCCATAAAAAAAATACCACAAATAAAATGGTTTAAATTAACAGTAATTTATTATCTCACAGTCCTAGAGGCTAGAAGTCTGAAATCATGGTGTCAACGTGATTCCTTCTGAATGTTCAGCATCCGGTTCATGCCTCTGCTAGCTTGTGGTGATAGCTGGCAAGCATTGGTGCTCCTAATGTTGCAGATACATCCTTCCAATCTTTGTCCTCATCTGCACGTGATGTTGTTTCTCTATGCCTCATCTCCTCTTCTGATTGATTGGATTGATATTGGATTAGAACTCCCGATAATGACCTTTGCTTAATATGATTACTTCTGCAAAAGCCCTATTCCCAAATAAGGTCACATTCACAGATAATGGAGGTTAGAACAGCAATGTGTCTTTCTGGGGTATACAATTTAACCCATAATAATAATTCTTCAGGTTTCTTCTTCATTTAGAGATCAAACTTCTCTCCCTTTTTCTTTTTCTCAAAGGCTATTCCGTCTACACTCCCCCTTCCTCTCATTATGTACTTGCATAATTGTTTTGACAAGTTCAGATTTTACCAAAAACTGTATATGAAACAAATGACTTGGGTAATAACAAGAAACAAATTTGAAAACTTTTTGAAAATTTTGCTTCAAGGACTATTTTATTTTATTAATTTTGCAAGAGTAATCTACCATGTACTTTATTTAAACTTATTGCTGTGATTACATTCATTAAGGAATAAAATAAATTGGTTTTATTTAGATGTGTATGGCAGTATTTAAAAAATAATCTAGATCTATTGCTAAAAATAAAAAGTTGAGTTTTTCAATAATTCTTTTTTATTGTAAAGTATTAAAGGGGTATAAGTGTTTTTGTTACATGGATGAATTGTATAATGCTGAAGTCAGGGCTTTTAGTATGCCCAGCACCAGAATAGTATATGCTATAACCAATAGGTAGATTTTTATCCCTCTACTCCTTTCCCCCTCTGCCCTCCTAAGTTTCTAATGTCTATTACACCACTGTATGATTGATGGGTATATACCAGGAGTGGGAAATCTGCAGCCTTAGGGCCACATGTGGCCTTCTAGATCCTTAAGTGTGGCCTTTTGACTGAACCCAAATTTTACAGAACAAATCCTTTTAATAAGTATATAGTATATATGGTCAGGGACTATTTTAAATCCCAAGATTATAGAATGTTTTTTTTTTTCACAAGCCTGAATAACTTTCTCAGAGAGTCTATAATATAACTGCTAGTATTTAAGCAAAAATAGAAATTATGTGAAATATTGTAATAGCTAAAGGGGAAAAAAGAGGTGTATAGAATGTGCCATGGGTCAGGAAATTGCAAGTCTGAGAAAGCAGGTGACATTTGAGCCAAGATCTGAAAAGATGAGGGAGTGATCTATGTGGGTGTCTGGAGGAAGCTTAAAGGTCTTGAGGATGGAATGTGCCTAGAAAGTTTAAGGGACATCAAAAAGGCAAGTAAGGATTGAGCAGAGTGAGTTAGAGAGGAGAGGAGATAAAAATAAGAGGTAAATCTAGGTAACTATAAGGATTGTGCTTTATTTTCTACATGAGTTGGGAAACCAATAAAGGGTTTTGAGCACAGAAGTAATAGATCTTCATTTTACAGGATAGCAGGGTTATTCTGGCTACTACGATTAGGACAAACTTCATGGGAAGGAGTAGAAGTATTGATATCTATTAGGAGACTATTGCAGGATCCAGATAAGAGGTTACGGAGAGGTTTAGACCAGGTGTACCAGTGGAGGTAATATTAGGGTGTATAGTCCAAATACATGTTCTAGAAGAGACAATGGAATTTGTGAAAGATTGGATGAGAAAAGGGAGAATTAAAAGGAAAATTCTAAGGTTCTTTGCTTGAGCAACTTAAAGAATGTGGTTGACATTATACAGAATTAAAGGTTGTGAAAGGGATAGGCTTATGTGGAAAAGAAGTAGTTCAGTTTTATACATATTAAGTTTGCTGTGACAATTTTACTTTCAAGTGAATGTGTCAAGCAGTTGGATATGACTCTGAAGATAAAGAGAGAGGTGTAGGCTGTACATGTAAATGTGCTAGTGTCACTGTCTTCAGAAATGTAAAGCCATAATACTGAGAGATATTCAAAGAAGGGTGGGTAGAAAGCAAAGGGAAATGTTTCAAGACCAAACTCTTAAATAAGGACTAGAGTCTTAGTAGATGGGAAAGATGAGGAGAAATCTGCAAAAGATACTGAGAATAAACATCCAGTGTGGGAGAATCAAAAACATAATGATATCGTTCTCGAAGGTAACGCAAGACCTTCAAACTGAAAGAATAGGTGATCAAAAGTGTCAAATGTTGCCTATAGATAATGAGAAATGAAATCTAAGAATTGACTATTGAGTTAAACACTTTTTAAGTCAAACTTTAACAGAAGCTGTTCCAGTGGATTGATACAATCAGAATGAAAGAAGTACAATTTGAGATAACAAATATAAGAAACATTTTCAAGGAATTTTGCTGCAAAGGTTAGTGTAGCAAGGAAATGGGATTGATGTCAATAACAGCAAAGGGTCTACGTTTTACCCTCCTTGCAATTTAACAATTTAGCTTGCTGCAGTTTCATGAATGCTGGTAAAAAGCCCAAGACTACTGGATCAGGGATGAAAGATAGTTTGTTATTCACAGCAATGGTGGTAGCTAGAGTTTTAGCATTTTTATGTCTGTTCTCTGAAGCCCCCCAACTCCTACATGAAGGGAATTGAGTTACAGAAGAATATGCCTGAGTTTAGGGACACTGAGTCTTTTATAATGCATTGTAAGTCAGGTTGTTTGTTTGTTTGTTTTTGGCTCTAGCAGGAGACACTATATGTCTGAGGTTGATTCATATGCAGATATTCTGGAAAAGATATTCTAGAAGGAAGAACAATTAGTGTCTCACTACGCAAAATGTGCACAAGTATGATAGACCTGTGGAAAATTATCTCCCAACAATTAGTAGAGGATGTTTCATAATAAAAAAATAAAATATCTGTATCTTTGTATGCCAATGAAAGTTATTTAATACAGAGGGTAACATGATGCAGGAAAGATAATTTAATTTTTGGAGTAATATGCTTGAGTAGATACTGTATTATACATGAAATCTAATGTACAAGTTAATAATTTGGCTTTAGATACTATATGAACAGATCATCCATGGTGATCAGAAGAAAAGAAAAGCAGAGCACATACACACATATGCTCATAATGGAATATATGTGAGACGAGGAGATGGTAGACGTTCTCTTCTGATTGCTCCTCTTTTCTCAGAGAAACTAGGTAGACAGCTGAGAATGAGGACTGGACATAAGGCATAAGAAATTTTGAAGAGAGGAGAAGATATAAAAAAGGTTATCCAGGAAATACAAAGAAATAAACTCAAGAGCATCCAAAAGCATTTAGAGCAGACATGGCTCTGGCTGACCGAGATACTGTACTAAATACCTGCCATTTGCTTCCCTGGCTCCTCCACACCTCCTTCATGACTTTTACTTATATAGATTATACCCCTTTATTTAGGCTTCCAGTTAGATTCCTCCAATAGGAAGCCACTGAAGGAGACAAGAGAGACAGAGGAAAGTTAAGAGTATGTATTCCACAGAGTACGCCTGCCCTTGGCTTTTCAGACTTCGGGGTGGTAGAAGGTTTGCTACCACTACTTCTACTAGACTATTGCATAGTCCTTTGTGGTTACCATATACCCTGTATATACCTTTGAATCACTTCTTTTAGTTGAAAAAGGAGTGATGTAAATTATCCCTACATATGAGTGTGTGACCTCTTTTCTACTGGAACGTGAATAATAAAACTATGGATACTATTTGCTTGACATTTTGTTTACTGAATAAGTGAATTTATTTTGATTCTTTATAGCTGGGATAAATCCAGTCATATTAGACTTAGTGGACCCCCAATGTAAAATCAGATTAGTCCATTATGTTCAGTGATAAATTGCTCTATTCTTTCTAATTGTTCTATATGTCCTAATGTGTTTAGTGTCCTCCAGAGACAAATGCTCAAGCTCATTACAGGACTTGTGTTAGGAGAAGCATGGTAGCCCAGGCCCCCTGAGAAATTCAATTATTTTACCCCTCTCTTTTAGCTCTATTTAAGTCATAACAACTTTCTTTGACTCTAACTAAAATAGATTTATTTTTTATAACTCTCAAGAATGCATTATTTTTCTTGAAATGCATCATGTGACAATATTTTATCACATTTAACTGTTGCCATCTAATCACTTAAATGCCTTCTTTGTATTCTTCTTAATTGATCCTTTATCTTTAACTTCCATCCTTATTCTCTCTCTTCTTCATCTTCATCCTTCAGTGTTCTAACTGGAAGTCACGCTAGGCTTCAAAATGGGAATTTCTTTGATTTAAATCCTAGACCTGACTGACTCTTCCTACCTTGTTTTTTTGTGCATATTAGTCAACTTCGCTGTACCTTTGTTTTCCTCATCTGTTAAAATACACAATAATATTTCTCTTAAAGTATTTTTGTAAAAATTAAATATGATAATATGTGTGAAGGAAATATTACCAAACAAGAAAGAATTCACTGTATGGTAGCCTCTTTTATTCTTCTATCTGTTCCTCTTTTCATAGTGACTTATGCAGCTAAACTTCTAACGTCAGTATAATGTAAGAATAGGATTTATATCATTCAGCATATTTTTACAAGTACCATAAATGCATCTCCACAGAAAGAATTTGGAAACATTTTTAAAGGAGGCATGTTTATAATTAAAATACAATATCTATATTTTGTTGCTGCAACATAAATTCCTCTGTATCTGCTGGTGAGAGAGAAATAAGGGGATATTCTTGCAACTAAGTAAGCATCTGAAGATGGTGGATATTTTAACTTCAAAACCAAATATAGTCCTACATTAAAGTAAGAAGTATTCTTTTTGATGAGAAGAGAAAGAAAGCATTTTCAAAGATGTGATAAAAATGTGATTTTATATTTGAGAAGAAACACTGTGCTTTGAGTTTCATACCTATGAAAAGTAAACCAACTACAAAAAGTTGTCTTTTTTGCCTATCAGTGTTTAAGATAGCATGCCATGGTTCCTTTTAATATTGTGCTATGCCAGATCACCCCACCGGACAAACACCAGCTGAGCTTTTTCTGAAATAACATAGCAATGCAAGGCTTGACTTCAAAAAACACTAGATTTGATTATGTACATGGAAAAAAAATGCTAAAGTACTAGGAAGAAAATGCCAAGAAGTTCTAAGTTCTATCTTGGTCTTCAGACTTTAAAAAATATTTCAAAATGAATAATTCTATTTATTACTGAAACAAAATATGATGGACTGATAAGAATAAAGTTGATTTACATGGATTATATGTATAAATTTAATCTGTATGCGGAAATGATTAGATTTAAGGTGCAGACATTACTTTCTCTCAGCAGTGCTTTCAGAAGAAAAGCTTTCAGTATCTAAGACTCTCTAAAAAGAATAAAGTATTTATACTCTACAAATAAAATGGTAATACTCTACAGTTTACAATCTTTCATTTTATTATTAGGGAATAAGAAAATATTCATAAAATTGAATAAAACATTCAATTCAGATAAGATTATTGATTTACTGTTAATCTTACAGTTCTATTCTAACAAAAGATAAAATTTCACTAATTGGAAATTTTGGAAATGCTGTAGGAAAAATATATATTATGTCACAATGAGAGTTTTCTGTAATTGTGACTTATAGATAATCCAAAATACTTACAAAATGGTACAAGTACACAGTAAGCATAAAAATAATGTTAAAATAATTTAGCTGTATTATACATGTTTGTATACTCAAATTAAGAATTTAACAATTTCTATGACGCTCATCCATATCAAAAGGTAATCCTTGATCCTGACTTCCTATTATTAATCAAAATAATTTTTGAATCCTCACAGTATGAAAGACATTATTTTTTTCTGTGTATACTTGGTCTTCAAATAGACAAACATTCTTAGATGTCCTGTAGTGTCAAAGAAAGTATATTGTTTATGGTTAAATGTTACTTAATTAAGCATTAAATAATGGATACTATATAATTTCTTTTAAGTTGTAGTATTCTACTGATTCTATCTGGCTGTGTGACAAGGTACACACCATTCAATTAGTGTAGCTTTAATTAATTAATTTCTAAAATTAGGGAGTGGTTTAGATTATTTCTAAAGTCTATTTCAGTTAAAAAAGATGAAAAAACAGAGAAGGATAGAATTAAATTATTTTATAGAAAGAAAAAAATATAGCTTGTAATATGGAATTTGAAAAAGATATTAATTTTGGAGCACATTGCAAATATCAGAAAGTTTCTTATAGATGGCCAATTTTTAACCAAGTTATCATATTCCAACATAAAGGTTGCTCAATGACTTTTACCCCTAATTTTTGGAAATATTGTTGATTTTCTTTTTTAAAAAATTATTTTTAATTATTACAGGTACATAATAAGTATATATATTTGTGGGGTACGTGTATGATGTTTTGACACAGGCATACAATGTATAATGATCAATCAGGGTAATTGGGGTATCCAGTGCCTGAAACATTTATCATCTCTTTGTGTTAGGAACATTCCAATTCCACTTTTAGTTATTTTAAAGTATATCATAACTTATTGTTGACTATAACTACTTTGCTGTGCTATCAAATATTGCTCATTCTATCTAACTAACTATATTTTTATACTCGTTAACCATCCCCATTTTATACCTCCCTCCATGCTACCCTTCCCAGCCTTTGGTAACTATCATTCTGCACTCCATCTCCATGAGATCAATTATTTTAATATTTAGCCCCCACATATGTGTAAGAACATATGAGATTAGACTTTCTGTGCTTGGCTTATTTCACTTAACACAATGTTCCCCAGTTTCATCCATGTTGTTGCAAATGACAGGATTTCACTTTTTTACGGCTGAATAATATTCTATTGTGTATATGTATCACATTTTCTTCATCCATGCATTCACTGGTGGACCCTTAGGTTGATTCCAAACCTTGGTTCTTGTAAATAGTGCTGCAGTAAACACAGGAAGTGCAGGCATCTCTTCAATACATTGATTTCTTTTCTTTTGGACATCTATTACCAAGCAACAAGATTGCTGGGTCACATGGTAGTTATATTTTTAGTTTTCAAAGAACCTGTTCTTCACAGTGGTTGTACTAATATACATTCCCACCAACAGTGTACAAGTGTTCCCGTTTCTCCACATCCCCACCAGCATTTGTTATTTCCTATCCTATGGAGAAAAGCCATTTTAATTTGTGTCTAGTATCTCATTGTAGTTTTGATTTGCATTTCTCTGATGATCGGTGATGTTGAGCATTTTTTAATATATTTTTAATATTTGTTCCCCATTTGTATGTCTTCTTTTAAGAAATGCCTGTTCAGATATTTTGCCTTTTATTTTTTTCAGACACAGTGTCATAGCTCCCACATCACCCACCCAAGTGGCTGTAACTACTGGGGTATGCCTGTAGTTTTTTTACTTTTTGTAGAGATGAGGTCCTGCTATGTTGCCCAGGCTGGTCTCAAACTCCTGGCTTCAAGGGACCCTCCCACCTCAGCCTCCCAAAATGCTGGGATTATAGGCATAAGCCACCCTGGTTGGCCTTTTTGTCCATTTTTTAATAGGATTTTTAAATTTTTTCCTACTGAGTTATTTGAGCTCCAGATATATTCTGTTTATTAATCCCTTGTCAGATGGGTAGTTGGCAAATACTGTCTCCTATTCTGTATGTTGTCTCTTCACTTTGTTGATTGTGTCCTTTGCTGTGCAGAGGCTGTTTAGCTTGATGTGATACTGTTTGTTCATTTTTGCTTTGGTTGCCAGTGCTTTTAAGGTGTTACTCAAGGAATCTTTGCCCAAGCCAATGTCCCGGAGCAGCCCCCAATGTTTTCTTTTAGTAGTGTCGTAGTATTATGTCTTATATTTTAGTTTTTAATACATTTTGCTTTGATTTTTATATACGCCAAAAGGTAATGGCCTAGATTTATTCATCTGTGTATGAATATTCAGGTTTCCCAGTACCCTTTATTGAAGAGGCCATCCTTTCCCTAAGGTATTTTCTTGGTACCTTGGTCAAAAGTGAGTTCACTGTAGATGTGTGGATTTATTTTTTGAGTTCTCTTTTCTGTTTCATTGGTCTATGTGTCTGTTTTTATGCCAGTACCATATTACTTTGGTTACTACAGATTTACAGTGAAATTTGGAGTTTGATAATGTAATTCTGCCAGTTGGACTCTTTTTGATCAGGATGGCTTTAGCTATTCTCATTTTTTTGTGGTTCCATATAAGTCTGATGGGTTATTTTTTTCTATTTCTGTAAAGAATGCTATTGGTATTTTGATAGGAATTGCACTGAATCTGTAGATTGCTTTGGATAGTGCAGATATTTTAACAATATTGATTCTTCTAATCCATGAATACAGAATGAATTCTGTCCATATTTTCATGTCCTCTTCAATTTCTTTCATCAGTGTTTTAAAATTTTCATTGTAGAGATCTTTCACTTCTTTGCTTAATTTTATTGCTAGATATTTTATTTTATTTGTCCTATTGTAAATAATTTTACTTTTTTGGTTTCTTTTTCAGATTGTTTGCTCTTGGCATCTAGAAATGCTACTGATTTTTTGCATGTTCATTTTGTATCCTGCAACTTTACTGAATTTGTTTATGAGTTCTAATAGTTTTTGCAGAGAATCTTTATATTTCTCTAAATATAAGGTCATACCATCTGCATAATGATAATTTGACTTCTTCCTTTCCAATTTGGATGCCCTTCATTTCTTTCTTTTGTCTAATTGCTGTAGCTAGAACTACCAGTAATATGTTGAATAACAGTGGTGAAAGTGAGCATACTTGTCTTATTCCAGATTTTAGAGGAAAGCCTTTCAGTTCTTTTCCTTTGAATATTATAGTAGCTGTAGGTCTGTCCTATATGGCTTCTGTCATGTTGTGGTAAATTCACTTTATACTCAGTTTTTTGAGAGTTTTTTTTTTTTTTTATCATTTTGTGTGTGTTGAATTTTATCACATTTTTCACCATGAAATGAATTGATCATATCGTTTCTGTCCTTCATTTTGTTGATATGATGTCTCACATTTATTGATTTGTGTATATTGAATCATCCTTGCATCCCTGGGATGATTCTCACTTGATCACAGTGAATAATCTTTTTAATTTGTTTTTAAATACAGTTTGCTAGTATTTTGTCGAAGATATTTGTGTCTATGTTTATCAGAGGTATTGGCTTGTAGTTTTCCTTTCTGTGTTTGTGTCTTTCTCTGGTTTTGGTGTTAGGGCAATAATGACTTTGTAAAATGAGTTCGGAAGTATTCTCTCCTCATTGATTTTCTGGAATAATTTGAATAAGTTTGGTATTAGTTTTTAAATGTTTAGTAGAATTATGCAAAGAAGCCATATGGTTCTTGGCTTTCTTTGGTGGAAGACTTTTTATATTATTATTATTGCTTCTATCTCATTACTTGTTATTGGTCTATTCAGGTTTTGAGCTTCTTCATGGTTCAATCTTGGTAGGTTGTGTGGGCCTAGGAATTTATCCATTTCTTCTAGGTTTTCCAATTTATTGGCTTATAATTGCTCATTATAGTCTCTAATGATCCTTTGAATTTCTGTGGTAACCACTCTACTTTTTGACTTTTTCTTGTTTCACTTTATATCTTTTTATACTATCTCTTATAAAGCTCTTGTAGTTATTATTTTTGTTAGATTTGTCTTCTAGTCTTCCAACTAAATTCTCCCCCGATTTTTTAAATTAATGCAATAAAACATAATTTACTGTATTTTATTATAAATTTATTAAATGCTGAAGGAGGAAAAACAGACAGAAATAAAGTATTATAGAGTATCTTCTATTCAATTATTGTATAAGAATTTTTAAATGCTATTGTTGATTATAATTTCCGCAGCATATTTACCTTGAAAAATATTGTACCACATATTCATTAACAGGAAGGAATTTGTTAAAGATATATTCAGTTATCTAGAAATCAGTGAGGTTTATTATTCTCTATGCAAACTCTTGACTTCCAAAGACACTATTAGAATATAACATTCTTGAATTCCCACTGCTATTTTGATAGCACTTCCACCAATGCAATGTGTTGCTATTAGTCATTTTAAGTTCAAATATTAAATAATTTTATTTTATTTTAATTTGTATATCATTAATTTTATAATATATTTCCATAAACCATGGAAATGTAAAATAACTTTCTCAGTTGACTTGTAGAAGTTTTATATTTGTAAATGATTTAAAGAATTTAAATTTAATCAATTAAAGAATAAATTTAACAGATACGGAGAAAACATTTTTGAAGAAATAGCACTTATCAAATGACCTAATTATAAATGCATTGTGAGATATATATATCTATGTATATAACATTATCATATGTGTGTATGTGTGTGTGTGTGTGTGTGTGTGTGTATGTTCTCACTACATGAAATGCTTCTTTACTCACTCATCCTGAGTACAGGATGTCCCTGAATACAATGTGTCTATGAGCCCTTTTCTCTATAATTTAGTAAATGCCATGATGAAGGAACAATTTTGAGCCTCTGTGCAGGGAATAAATGGCAATGCCTGGAGATACTTTTGGTTGTTACAACTAGAGAGAGGTCAGGTGTTACTGAAATGCAGTGGATATAGGACAAGAATGCAGCTAAACATCCAACAACAAACAGGGCAACACCCACATAAAGAAGCATGGCTCAACCTGTCAGGAGTGCTGAGGTTGAGAATCACTGCTATAACCTGAAGGCCACAATTTCATATTTGTATCCAGAAGAAAATTTTGTACAATGAAAATATAGGTAAAATCAAAATCATTTTCAAATTTAGAATAAACAGGACTTTTTTTACATATAATTTTAACATTGTGTCTGTTTTTGCAGACAATATACTGAAAAGTTTCACTCTTGGTTTAGTACTCTGCTCTTGCTGTCTTAAAATTCTTAATAATTTTTGAACAAGGGGTCCTTTAATTTATAAAGCTGATCCTGATGCCTCTGCTTGTCTCCCAAGTCTTAGTAGCCAGATTTACAACCTCTGGGCAAGAGATTGCAGAAATTTTCTATGGGGAAAATTTTCTTGCTTTAGAGAAAAACAAACAAACAAAAAAACAAAAACAAAACCCCCAGATACTAAACCTAAGGTTCTTCTATGAAATGGCCAGGAATCTGCCCAATCAGCCTGGAGAGAGGGCCACACATTAATTAAGTTCCTTCTCCTACCACATACACATGCAGAGCTTCAAACAACATGTTAGTGCGTCATGTTCACATCTGAATAAGGAACCAACAATCATGAAACACTCAAGAAAAATCTCAAATATAAAAGAGAAAAAAAAAAGAACTTGGAAACAACAATGTGATAGCAGAGATTTTAAAAATCACAATAGATATTAGAATATGTAATTGATTATATCTCCCCAATTGTAGAATAAAATAGACACAGAGATGAATAACAAGAGAGACTAGATAAGGACTATTAATTAATATAAGGGGTACAATATCCAAATAACAAGTTACAAAAAAGAACAAAATTGAACAGGAGTATATTACAAGAAAAATGTCTCAGAAGTGAAAGAGAAAGATTCCAGATTGATAAATCCCAATCAGCACCCTGAATGATTTTAAAATATAAAAGTAAAAAAACTGCTTAATTCCAAGATTTATCAGGAGAAGTTTTGAAACACTTAGTGATTTATAAGGTATTCTAAATAAACTAGATGACAAAAGAGAGAAGGAAATCATTAGAAATCAAAATTTCATAGGACTTATTAAGAGCAAAAATAGAAAATGGAAGGCAGTAAGGCAAATCCTTGAATGTGCTAAGGAAACATGATTTTTGTACAAAAGAAAAATATAATGTCAAAGTGAAAATAGAATAAAGACATTTCTAAATGTATAACATCAGAATATATTATTCTTCCGTGCACCCTGTCTGAGGAAGCTCTTGAACATTGTTAACACAGAAATTGAAGTAGTTTATCAGGAATGATGATGGCATCACACCCACAGAAGAAAATCAAGCACAGGTGAGAAGGAGGTTTTCAGTATGATGGCAAGGCAAAGTCCAGGGTGGAAGTTCTGATGCAAAAATAGAGCATTTTACTTTCCTGGAAAAAGTTTGAGATTAAATTAATCATAGTACATAGGAAAACAATATTGGTAAATGAAAAAAATATAAACCAGTAAAAACAAACTAAAATTGTACCAAAATGGAAATAAAATCCTCATAGACTACCTAGGTGAGCTGTGAATTAAAATTGCAAGTCATGATAACATAAAGACTACATATGGATTGAGTTACAAATTCTAATCTAATTATAGTAAAAGTATAGCAGAAGGGAAAACACAATTTGAGACTCAGTATGAGAAAAAGGTATTTAATATCAACCTTAAAAATGTCTCCATTAGACATAGACATAGAAAAATCGATAATGTGTAAAATGGAAGATGAAGATGTGGAAGGAAGAGAAGGAGGAAGGGAGGGTGAGGAGTAACAATGGAGGGAGAAGGAAAAGCATAAATATGTTCTTTAGTAATACAGAATTAACTGAAAACACAATGAAATATCTGTGATTGATTTCCTGTGGAGAATGAGACTTAGGATTGGAGATTATTTTTAATTATTTTTAATTAGCCTAGTCTTTTAGGTCATATATAAATGTAAATTTGAAAAAAAAAATTTTAAAAACTCTTCTATTGGACTTATTTCTCATTTGTTTATGGCTGTGTAAAGTCCACATATATTAAATTTAATAATTTTTTCAGGTATAACTTTTATATGATATTTATATTTATCACTATAACACAATATCAAAATGTTAGAGGTTCTTGAAGTTTCAAATTCTTGTAAAACCACTTGTGTATGTAGGTTTGGGTACAAAATTCAAATTATCTAAATCTATTCCTACACAGAAATTTATAAGAAGAAAATATGAAGCCCTTGAATAGCTATTCTGAGCACTATTCTGATGTAAATGCTTGTCTTTCTTCATTTCACAGACCAGAATCACTACCTTAAATTCAAAATAATTCAAGCAAGTTATGTTTAGTGAATTAATATTTTGATGCATCTCAGAGAATAATATACCTAAAGTTCTCCTTAAAATATTCAAGATGTTCCACAATGATTTCAAAATTAAAGGTATAAAATCAAAGAATTCATTTGATTTTGTTTGAAGCAAAGGATAATTTGTTGTTTTACTGTGTTTCTTTTATGTAGATCCTCAGTTACAAAATCTATTTGAGGAGGCCTACACTAAATATAGAAAAAAAAAAAAGAAAGAGAGAAGAACACAAAAAATAAAGCTAGAAGGACAAAGGACCAAGAGCAAGGGCAAAAGGACAGGAACTTAGCAGACAGGGTAAATAAATTTCCTGAAATGCAGGAGAGGGAAACCTCACTGTCTAGTAGCCGAAGTTAGACATTTGCATGAAGCTTCTTCGAGTGATCTTTCACAATGACTTTTGCATAGGGGCTCAGGGAGCATAAAATCAATTTAATTCTTGATAATAAGAGGTATTTGTGTGTGTGTGTGTGTGTGTGTGTGTTTTACCTTTTTAATAGCACCTCTGAGTGAAGACAGCATAAACACCAACACTTAGTTCTGCAGACATAATTCGGCAGTAGGAGTGGGTTCAGGTATAACATTTCCAGTGAGCTGATTTAATGCAGGATGCATTTTGGAAATTTTTGAGCCATCCAGAGCCGAACCATTCCTCATGCCCTCCCTCTCAGATATCAGCTGTATCAGCAGACTTTTGAAAGTATTATATTTGAATAGCAGAGAAATCACATTTGACCATCATTAGTAAGAAAGCGAATAGCATATAGTCTATGATCCACATTAAAAGAAGATCTATATAGCCTAAAATCCATATAGCTGACAGCATAGCTAATGCTTTATTTTGAAAAAAAATTCCTGATTTTTGTTATTATATTAATGAGGATTATGCTACCTCTGCATGAAATTTAGCTACAGACAAATTTATTTGCAGGACTTATACTAATAATGCAGCACTTTATTTTGGGTTTAATCTATTGTTCAAGCAAATATGTACTCAGTTGTGGCTCTACATGTTTCACCATGAAGTGGAAATAAACTAATACTATCGAAGAGGTATTGTAGGTGATAACGCTTATTAGGTGTTTTATATACTCTTCAGTGTTCCAACTTTCTGCCCAATCAAGACAGCCAAATTGTAGAGCTCCACTAGAAAAACGCTCTTGACTCTTCAGCCACAAACTCTTCTCATTCCCCTCTTTATCCATGTGAGATTTCAGATTAATTATTGTAAATACACATATCTGTGCTTCCCTTTCCTTTTTTTGCCCTCTGCTATTGTAATTGCAGCTGCTTTCTCTGTGCTGATATCACTTGGAAAAAAAAATTGTGATTTGTTCAACACTAGCTAGTGCTATCACTACTTTTGTTTGCTTATCCTAGTTTTTCGCTCTCTACAAGGTTGATCTAGCACCTTTGCTAGGTGCTTTCTTCTCCCTGTAATCGCTTCCTCACTTTTATCCTACAATCTTTCTTTTTCTCATAATTCATTACAAAAACAACAACAAAATGTCTGAGTGGGGACTTTCTTATCTTTTCCGATATGTTCAACCTCTTCTTTTGAAACAATGAAGAAAGCATCATCCTCCCCCATTGTTCACAATACTCCTCATTACCAAGGACAGGATGGCCCCTCTGGTCATCCCTCCCTGCTCCATTACTACCTGCCAGTTCTCCCCAGAATCTGTCTAAAAAGAAAATGGCAAGTGTGCTAAAGCTATTAAGTTTTTATCCAAGCAAATGCCAAGGAGTTTCTGAAACTCACATCTCACATGCTACTTTTTCCTCACTATTTTTCAAACTGACATTTCTCTGATTGGATCTCTGGCCTTTGACTGACTTTAGTTCTGCTTCTCTAGCTGTAGGAATCTGTCTCAGACTGAATGGCCCCCTGTGGTCAGCTGAGTTTTGTGAGGTCTCTGGACAGTTTGTTTCCTTAGAAAAATAATATATTTTTTGCCATGTTTCCTTTCCACATTTGTCCTTCAGCAAATAGCCTTTACGCTATAGTTTTCTTGGGTCAACAACACAATTTGTCTAGCCCTCCTGGAGATAGTCTGTTTTCTTAATTTTATTTTTTTAATTATTTTGTTTCTTTTTATTTATTTATTTTTTCTCAATGTTTGCCTCTAGGGCGTAAATCTCATTTTCATTGGTACAACCTGGGTAGGCCAAGATTTTTCTGTAATAACACTGAATCCTTGAAAGGACCTTAAAACTAAGTCAGGCTCCAGAATAAACCCCCATTGTTTTCTGATTATGAGATGACTTTCAGATTGCTAAAATCTAAAGCAGACATTTATGCAAGATCTGGCCACATAGCCTTTATAGTCCCATTGACTCCTAAATTTCCTCAAAATTATATACTTATGCTCTTTAATATATAAAGTACTGTATAGAATAATACAACATTCCTCATATATTTCCTCATAGTTCCTCATATATTTGTCTTTTCTCTAATATAAAAGTAATACATGCTGATTGCATTAAATTAAAATAACAAAGTAGAAAATTATCATAGTCTATTTTTCATTCACTTGCTAAGAAATAAGTTAAAATATTATAATGCATAACATAACATTCTTATATTTATAAAAATTTCCATTTGAATTTATTTTTAAATTACAAACTTTATAATTACTATTATGCCATTACACAGTTTAATAAGGTGCTGATTATCTCTCAGATATTCAGAAAGATTAGAATGACTGCTCCATTAGGTTTTACAAGGTACTAATCATTTAGAATGGGTCAACATAATATATATTAGCCTTTCCAGAGCAATCATACTATTTTTTTTTGAAGAGTGATGACTCTCCAGGAACGTACATTTCAGTATGGCCTGTGGTATAATTTTTACATGTCAGATCAGCTTACCAGACAGACAATTTTGCAGTTGACTAGTCTGGATATTGTCACATCTTCCCTATGGGGTCAGTGAAGCCACTAGCTTATTGCTTATTTTACAAGTTTAAGTTAAATATAAGAGAAATTCAAAGAATCCACAAGATAGATTTCCTCAATACACTGATTTGGGTATTATCCCATATTCCAATATCCAGTTATTCCAAATGTTTTTGTTTTCTGACTCAGTCTGTTTGTTTTGAAATTGCTTGGTTTCTCAGGAGACGGTCAACACTTCATTTTCTTTATCTACTTTAACATCTCAAAGTTATTTACATTGGTGCTTATAGTTTTAATTTTTTTTTTTTTTTGAATTCTAAATGTCCTAATAGAATTCCTGGCTCTTCGGGAAGTATGATTACACTTGCGTTTCAGAATTTATATGTGCAAATTCAATTAATGCTAATTATGTATTCAAAGCACATCTGCTTGCATTGCGCCTTTATTACCAATAACTTAATGTTCTAATTAAGAACTTAAAGTTCTTAATGCTTATAACCTCAAAAAAATCTTTCAATTTTCAACTACATTAATCACCAAAGCAAGTGAACAAAATGAACACATACAAAATTTTGATGAGCAGCACATCAAAATAAAATAAATTTTTTACAGACAGTAATTTAGGCACAGATTGCACATGGCTTAATCTTTTAGGATACTAAAGTTAATTTCGTAGTGGAATAACCAGCATACTGATATCAGTTTCTTAGCTTATATATTCATACTGGAATTGACGATATGGGACATTATGACAGAGGAAAGTACTCCAGAGTGTTTAACAGTGTTCATTCAACAAAATGAGAATGCCATGAAAAACTGTTTGGGGCCATATATGTGAGATTTTACAGAGACTTAATAATACTTCATACTATCAGCTGGAAAGAAAATACATTCAACCTCTGGTAACTTAAACTGCTGAAGAAAAGTATTATCAAGACTAATTCAAGTGGTAGATAATCTTCCCAAGCCTACTTTTTGTCTTTGGTTTTATAGCAAGAGTGTTAGAGATATCAAACTAAAAGACCCTGGGAGCACACAGATGATCATTCTGGGTTTGAAGATATTGTAGGCTGACAATTTTTCTGTTGAGTTTTGATCAGTCCATTTCAATCATATATCATTTCTTAAAAAGTAACATGGTATCAATAGTCAAACAATATTTTTTTTTTACAAAATTTAATGTAATCAATGATTAAATGTTAATAGTTCAAAGGAAAACTTCCTTTTTAGGATGTAAAGATCGTTATGGAAAAGACCTGATAGTTTGAGCAAATGACATCTGAATTGAACTAAATAGGTATTGGCAAATGATATTTTTAAACCTTTAGAAAACATACAAGTTGAGTGTAAAAGGTTGGTAAAAACTATTTATACAATAGAAGTGAGATATGTGCCCCACCTCTTTTGTTAAAAGGACTCCTGGGAAAAAGGGGTTAAATGTGTGGTAAATATGCAATTTGTAACTGGAACTTTTTAGTCTTTTTTATGATGTTTATATTAGATGATTAAAACAGATTTAAACACATTACTGCCTATTTCTTGAACTGTCCCTTCAGAATTTTTTTTAGTCAAAAATAATTTCTACACTATACACAAAATTAGGATATATACCAAAGTGTATTTAACTCAGGAAAATAACATAAGGTGAACTTAGAAGAAATAGTCTTTCTACCTATGTCCCATCTTAGGTTTTGCAATTAGCTGAGGCAAACATTTTTTGATATTTTAAAATTCCATCCATAGTCATCCCATATATTCTACTTTTCTGTAAGAAGAATAAATGTTCTATTATTTCCAGAATCTCTGTTTAATAGAGTCCCCAGCTATGTCTCTCCAAGTCATTGGATGGGCGATTTCTTTTTAAATAGATAACTCTAAATTATGTTACTATTTAAAATATGGATAATAGTAGCTGCAATGTTGAACATTATTTATAAAATTTGTTACATGCATTATCCTATGTTAAAAATTATGAGTTATGATTTTTTACATCTCTTTAAATAAAAGTATATTATCAATTAACTAATTAACCATAGGCAATGAGTTCTATATGTAAGTAACAGTTAAGTAGAACAGATTAGCCATTTGCAATGTAATGGAGACACATCACTTTTGTTCTCTATAGTGTTCAAAATGTATATGTACATGGACACACAGACACACACACATTGCCTTTTGCTGGGGAAGTTAAACTGAAAACAAATCTTCCTCCAACTCAGAAACCTCTCCGCAAAAGTATAGAGAAAGAAAACAGTATTATTACTGAATAAGCATTAAATATGAATGTGATGCACATCACAGGTAACACCCTAAAAGCTTGCAAAGTCAGAAAGAAATCTCATCCTTCTATACAACCAGGCAGATATAAAGCATTACATACATGTGGTCAAGATAAACAATGACTGGTCCTCATGTAAGACAACTTGACAGCACCATGTTACACATAGTTTATACTAAATTCACCTGGTAATTGGGGTGACCATCTGTGGTGGCTAATTGGCTTTATGCAGAGGAAAAACAAAATTCTTATATCTTTATGACAGGAGATGGCTTTATAGTTTGGAAAAAAGGTGTAAGGCACTCACTGAAGTTAGGCTTCCACCCTCACAGAAACTAGGAGATTGAAAATGGGTGCAAGCAATCTCCCCTGATGTTTATATTTCAAAAAGATGGATTCTAGATCCTAAGTCCTTGAGAAAGATAATCCTAGGTCCTAAAGCTAACAAAAGTCTAATATAATCTTCAAAAGAATTTGTAAACATTTCAAAAAGAGAAGAATGTACTAATAAGTACAAGTTTTTCAAAGATAAATGCTCTTAGAAAAATGGAGGAAAATCTCCTTTCTTATTTTCAACAAGAAGTAGGCCTCACTTTAAAATTTTATTTGTCTCTACACTCTTCAAATGCACTTTTTTTTTAAATTTTTCTTTTGGTTTTATTTTGGAATTGAATAGGCAAGGCTTTCTGATTTTAGGAGTTACTTTGGTCCAATTAGGTTGAAAGTAAAAGGCACTCTTTAGAACCTTAATCAAGGCCACAGGTTGTCTAGTGACATGACTTATACCAAAAATTGTTTCCAAGTACTATACTCTTCCCCATATGCAACCCATTAAATTCAATGCTTTAAAACTGAACCATAAATTTACCAAAAATAATAACAACTCAGAACTAACCCCCCAAATTGATGATTTACTTCAATTATCAGCAAAAGTTTATATGAAAGCTGACTTAATGTCATAATGTAGACATGCCAGTAAAAGGATATAAAACTATTTAATGTAACTTGGCTTTTAGACATATTGTCAACAACATGATACCAAATATTGGGTAAACTTTAAAGAATATCATATTTACATTACATTTCATTGTTTTTCTTTCTTTCTTTTTTTTTTTTTAGTGATTAAGAATAGCATGTGCAAGTACCTAGGGAAAATATTATAAAGATTATAAATCTTCATGCATCTCTCACTGAAGACTAAGGTCAAAATGCATTGGTCCCTGTTGTATAGAATTAATTGAAATGAAATGAGAGCAATTTGCTACAGATAAATTTCTGCTAAAGATCAAAGTGCAGCAGGGCATTATTGATCAGTTCTCTATTATTTTACAATGTGCAGCAGAAATAGGAGCACCATGTAGTAAATTTAGTCTTAAACAAAAATATTTAAAAATATTTATATATTTTTAAGGTTAGTCTCTGAAGACTCTACCAACAGTATAAAATGTGCCATTTGCAGAAGCTAACTTTTCTAAATATCCTTCTCTATTAAACCCCAGGCAGGGAGAAAGAAAGAGAGAGGGAGAGAGAGAGGGGAGAGGAAGACATAAAGAGACACTTAGAGACTAGTGTGTCCCCCTTATTTTTCAAATTTACACCACCATAGTAAAGTTATATTCCCCCAAATTATACTACTAATGCCAAATCTTTTCCCCCTCCTAAAGCTGACAAACAGGCAGCAATAGTTTGCTAAATGATAATATATGATAGAGAAAACTAAATGAAACACAACAAAAAGAGTAAAGTTCCATAGGAATAAAAGACAGTGGATAGTATGATTAAAATAATGAATTCCAATGTCATAAAAAGTATTTTTAATCAAATATGCTGGATTCATAAATTATTCACTTAGAATAAAATTTCATGGCTTCATTTGTAAAACGTAGCTTTGCTTTTTTTTTTTTATCATCAACATACAGCAAGCATAAGAAAAGAATCATTACTTTGCAAAATGGAGATGCAGAGTTATCTGGATGGAAAATGGATCAGAAAGCAGTGGTCCTGAGAGATGCTGTGTATCAGATGCCGAGGAGGACACTGCATTAGCTGGTCCTCTAAGCCCTTTTTAAATCTGTGATTACTTGATTCTAAGTTGAGAGGAACATAGAGGGGTTAGAGGAACATAGAATGTTTAAAAGTACACAGGCTTTGGTATAAGACCCAGACTCTAGTCTTCACCGCAGAACTTTCTATTGTCCTGTACTCAGATAAATAACTTATGACATCTAAAATAAATTTATTGATAAGAAAGTACTCTTGCTGTTATTTTTAACCTGCAACATAGTATAGTTAAATAATTTAGTAGTTAACATATAGGCTTTGGATTTAGAAAGATCTGGATATGAATCCCAGCTCTATCTCTTGTTAACTATGAAGCTTTATTAAAGAAATTTAAACTTTATAGGTCTCAAATTCCTGATCTGTAAAATGAAGATAAAAATAAAACAATTACCATAAGGGTCACTTCAAGGATGACTCAGCTAATGTTTATAAAGACTTAATCTCAATATATGGTGCTTATACATGTCCAATAAGCCTTAGCTTTTTAAAAATCCTCTTTATTTGTTGTGTCCTTTCCTGGCTTTGGTATCAAGGTAACATTGGCTTCATAGAATGAATTGGGGAAGGTTCCATCCTTGTCAATGTTGAGAAATACTTTCTGCAATATAGGTACCAGTTCTTCTTTGTAGGTTTGGTAAAATTCAGGTGTGAACCCATCTGGTCTAGGACTTTTTTTGATTTATTTTTTATTGGAGCTAGAGCCCATTCTTCAAAGTGAAGTATCACAAGAATGGAAAAAAAAAGTGCCACATGTATTCACCATCAAATTGGTACTAACTGATCAACACTTAGGTGCACACATGGAAGTAGTATTCATCTGGTGACAGGTGAGATGGGGATGGAAGGGGATTCGCAAATTCATAACTAATGAGTGCAGAGCACACTGTCTGGGTGATGGGCACTCCTGTAGCTCTAGCTTGGGCAATGCAACGGGAATATATGTAACCAAAATGTTTGTATCCCCATAATATTCTGAAATTTTTAAAAAAGAAAGTTAATTAATTAATTAATTTAAAAAATCCTCTTTCACTCCTAGTATTTAAGACATAGCAGTGCCCAGTAATTATTTATTGTAATACTAAGTCTTTTCCAAATGCTAAGTATTTTTGTGCTATTTTACTTGTTTTTCAATATCTCCTTCTATTATAAAATTATTCTGTTCTTTTCTTTTAATTCATAATTATTTTATTATATTATTTCAATAATTGATGGAAAATGTCTGAGAAGTCCCAGTGGGATGCAACATGTAAACAGGGAGAGCTTCCTATGGAATGTGATTTCAAATACACAAAAACACTCTATTCTAATATAGCCAATGCCAAAATTCTGATGGCTAGCACTACTTTCTAGAGTTTAAAATTGCAGACTAACTGGCTTTAGTCATTATTTATTTTGTGAGAGTAATTAGTAAATTGGCTGATGAAAAGATGAGTTAGTCTAATGTTATGGTCACCTGCATAGACAGATGGGCCCCACTTAAAATGTGGTTTGGATGTTGAGACTGCCATATACAAACCGAAAATTGCAGAGAAGTCAGCAGCAACTTTAGTTTAGTTTGTAAAATAACCATCCAAAAACAAATCCACTAACAAAGCCACTCTTCTCCCTAGATAAGGCCTGGATTATACTATAAGCGTTATTCTTCTTAAGCTCAGTACTTTAATAGCTATTTTTAAAATGTGAAGAATCCAGTTAAATTAGTATAAGTTATTTTAAGTTTGAAAAAAAAAATCAGAGGAAGTGTGAGGAACCACACCAATTTGGAGTGTGAGGGGACAAGAAAGAGGGTAGGAACAGCACAATTGAGAGGTAAAAAGAAAACAATTAGGAAGCTTAAGGGAACTCAAACAATTTGGCTAACTGAACAAACATAGAAGAACAGCTAGTCAAGTCAGACTCAGATAAATCAGAGATCTGAGTATCAATCTTTATTAAATCTTTTCAAGGATAAAGATGATCAACAAAGAGGCTCAGAAGAAGCAGACCAAGGCCAGGGAACATCAAGAACAGTTCTTCAGGTTTTCTTTTCCTGCCTCAAACAAGATTGCTTAAGTGGAGTCCTTGAGGTCCCTCACACAACAGGAAGCATTTCTATTACTTAACATCTCCATTTTATAGTCCTTCTTGTTGAATAGCTTATGTAACATTCTCCAGAAAAACCAGCTTCATAGACAATGAGTTCTATTTATGATAATTGATCTGTACAGAGACAGCTTGCCAAGGACATTTCATAGACATGTTCTCTTTCCCCAGGGAAATATCATCATTTGTCTATTTAGCAGGGGGTCTTGTTTACAAGGAGACTAAAATTGGCTCACTTTTCTTCTTTTCTTCCCTGAGGCATCCTCCTGGTGAAGGGAGTCAATGAATCATTTAACAGGTGATTTAACTCTTTTTCCCTAATAATACATCACAATTTTGCTATCCTTTGGTCTCTGTGCTTGAGGTTCAAAGGACAAAGATTAAAAAAAAAAAAAAAAAAAGGAGCCATTAACCTAAAAATAAGACCTATGTGAAGTTTGAAGACAAAAAAGAAGCCATAGAAATGGAAGTAAAGAAATTTGATTTGCTATGTCTGTAAACTCTTAAGAATTTTTTTTTTTTTATTTCTCCTCACTCTCCCTCCCTCTCCTTTCATGTCCTCAATTCTGTCTACAACATCTAGATGTAGAGGTTAAATACCTTGCCTAAGATAACACAGTTGGTTATGTTATTCAATACTTGGATGAGGACAAAACTTAAAGTTCTCTAAATTAGAAACAATTGATTTTTTTTCAGTCTTTCCCCTTCATTTCACTACTTCCATATGTTATTGATCTCTTACAAAACAATTTATTACATGATTTATTCAAATAAATTAGTCCAGAACCTAACATAACCATCACCATATAGGAATCTAAGGACACAGTGTTGAACAAACTATATCCCCAGACATAAATGGCTACCTTTCTAGTGGGATTCAAAGGCAAAAAAATACATTAGTACACAAATAAATATTATGGGGGCACAGAGGAGGGGATTGTACCTTTGTCTTGGTGGTCAAGGTAGGTTTCCTGAGAACCAAAGGCCATAGTCAGGCATACGATGGGGAGAACATTCCATGCAGGTGGAGTGGAAATGCATAGGCTTAGATGCGAGAAGATAGATTAATGTATTATTATATTTTCAATATAGGTTGAACACATAATATAAAAAAGCAGCAAAATTGAAGTGGTGCTACACAAGTATTAAGTTAAATACTAAGAAGCCGTGAATACAATGGCAAAGAGTTGAGAATTTATTCTGTAGTCAACTAGTAGTCTTTGAGGTGTTATGAACATCACAATTTCATGACCAAATTTATCTTCTAGAGAATAAAATAAATATCTGTCATCAAATTCATAAACATGCCACTGGGTTAAGAACAATTAAATTGAATTTTAAAATTTGTAACATTACAGTGTCATTAATATGCTGTCATTCATTACCTATGTCACAGAGGGCAATTTAGTGTTCAGTGTTTTCCAAATTCATTTGACCTTAGACTCCCCCATCATCCTTCCAGACTACTGTTGCCAAAATTGTCACCATAATCTAAAAATAACTAGAATCAAGAAAATTAGAAAACTGTGTTACCATAAGCCAGTTGAGAGATTTTAAAGACATGAACGAGGATATTGGGGGAGGGGCAGAAAATATAAATGGCTTTAAAAGATAGTAAGGATGTGAAATTTATATGAACAGAGTAATCTCCCAATGGATTTGGCATAGGTTATTTCAAACACCTTCCCAGATAATTTGATAACATTTCCAAGAATCACTCTTCAAGGCCTGATACAATTTTATAAGTACCAGGTTGTGATCCTGACTTCTTATCTTGTGGCCCACCTCAAGATAAAAAGAAACATCCAATAACCCAGTGACATCTAGACACATCAACACCTTCTAAATCTAGACAAAGAAGGTCTTATTCTCCTTCTGTCACCCATTTCTGTTTTCCAATTGCAGTTCCTTATCTGATATGTGTAACACTTCTTTTCCTTCTTCAGGAGAAACTTATTTGGCTTTAACTTTGCAACTCATCCTGTCTGCCATAATATAGTACAATAATCATAAACCACTGTAGCCAAGTAACTAATAGTAACAAAAAGAGCATTAATCATGCTCAGTATGCTGTGGGTTTAAATAATCTAGTCATGCTGGTTTTAGCATCAAAAGGATTTTTGGGGGGGTATGTTAGTATAATATTAAGTAATTTCTTAAACATTTTATCAGGGATTACAGCACTGTAGGTAGGCTGCTGATCTAAAAGACATATGTCAAAAATTTAACGAATCAATAGAGTGGATAAGTAAGAACAAATTGTGGAATTATGACCCCCAATGAATTCACACTTTGGGTTTTCCTTCTTGTCACACATGATATTGCTAGGATCCACCTAAATGGAAAGAATAAAAGATACTTTTCATACTGACAAATATTTAGAAACCTATTTTGAGGTTAATGTGCTATAATTGCTATTTAAAGTT
Source organism: Lemur catta (assembly GCF_020740605.2). Taxonomy (NCBI): domain Eukaryota; kingdom Metazoa; phylum Chordata; class Mammalia; order Primates; family Lemuridae; genus Lemur; species Lemur catta. Next base: position 45,876,056 of record NC_059140.1, read on the forward strand.
TAAAGCATAGGATGTTTTAAAAAGCAATTAAGATTCTAGAAGAATGAAAACAAGTGCCTGAATTTCTAAAATGAGCACAAAATAAAAAAACAGGTCTTTTCGTGGCAAAACTGTAATAATAGTTTCAATATTTAAAAATTGCTTTTGCCTATCTCTTTTGCCAAGAGATAGGTTATATTAGAGAGATAGAGAGAGAAAGAGGGAGGGGGCGATACAGCTTCTAACCATATATTTATTTTGTTTTATAGATACCTTTGTTTTAAACTGTATTTCATTTTAAAGTGCTCTTCAGAGCACTATTCCCTGGGAGAAATTATTCATAAATGGCACTAATGAGTGTCAAGCTGCATTTCAAGGCATTTTGAAAATTGTCCTATTAATTAATGGTGTAATTAAGCTTTTGTCAGTGACATATCATATTTCTGACAGGAATAGATGGCCTGTGTAAGTCAGTGCCAGGCAGCCATCCAGGCAGCCACTGTGTATAATGGATGGTAGCAATTTAGTGCAGGTTTACAGAGATGGGCCCACCTACGTGAGGGAGACTGGCAACTTGCATACACAAACAGGGCTTTGCACTGTACTTGGGGAAATAACTGTAACTCAGATTGATGTGGGCTCCTCCCTAGGATGACACATTAGCCTCTTACCATTAAACCACAAATAGTTTTTCTCTGAGCTTTTGTGACAAAAATGTCAATTAGCGTCCAAATTTCATTTTCATTTAATTTTGTATTCTAATCTATGTGCATATTAATGTGAGCACAGTTCAGAACTGTTAGATTAGAATACTTGCTAAGGCTAAAAGGGTGTAATCCACACTCATTGGGGGTAATAGTTATACACATTTAAATGTTGCTCCTACCACCATAGATTTATCTGTGTGAGAGATATGCCACTGCTTAATACCTCTCGAATATCAATGTGTCACACAGCAAGATTTAAATGTGGGTACTGAGAAATAAAAGAACAAAAATTGAAAGAGAAGAAAGATCCAAGTACACTCATATCAACACAATTAAATATAAATCATTTTATTCTGGTTCTGCCTTTGGAACAGATCTCTATTAATTCTAGAATTAATAATTTACATTCTGGCTCCAGTTATCAAGGTCTTAAAATTGAATAAAAATCAAATACTAGGATGGAATTTCCTTGGTAGAAACATTTTACATCAGTGAAGTTCACAGGCTTAGAAGGACTTGTTTTACAGAAAGAATTATTTTTTCTCTGATACATTTTTATGTTTTCTGGTTTTTAATACTCAACTTATTATTGTATGTTAACAATACCTATTTTCATGAAAAAGTATAAATGCATATTTTATTTTACATGATCTATATTTAGACTCTAGTTTTCCAAATATGTTTCAAGGTTTAAATAGTGTTATAAAATTGCTAATTGGCACTGGTTCAGAAATCAGTGTTACTATTCATATTTTTTAAAAACAGAAAGGACATTAAACATCACCTAGTTCAACCCACTTCATTTTATAAATGAAGAAAAAGAAGCCTGAGAGATTATGTAATTTGCTCAAGGTCATCCATTAAGTGTCAGAGTGAGGACTAGGACCTGACAAGTTCTAATTCTTTTTTCAGAGGTTGTTTTCAAAGTCATTTTTTAAAAAGATAGCAGTTTAGATTTAAACAGAAATAGAAATATGAAATAAACAACATGACAGAAAGTGAAAGCAAAGAAAGTAAAATGGAAGGAGGGAAGTAAGGAGGGGGAGAGGAAGGAAGGAAGGAAAGGGAAAATTTGCATGATGTCATGAGAATTTTATTTCAATCCTTTAATATACCTCAGTAATTTGATAAAGTGCATTGTTCATCTTTTGAGACAGGAATTGATTACATTACATTGTACAGTAAATCCCCAAGTTACAAATGAGATGTGCTCCAGAGTTCTATTTTGCAACTTATTTTTTAAACTACTTTAGTCATAGGAACAAGATTGTACCAGGTCTTCTCATAATGGTTTATTTAATCTATTGAACTTTAAGTGCTGGTGTAAGAAATGCTAAAGTTATAGGAACAAGAATCACTTTGAGAGTTTGTAGTGCAGTGAAGAGGAAGTTCTAACAAGCTGAGAAATGTGGATGCTAGGCAAGTTAGTAGTTTAGCAATCCCTTGAAGAAATATCCTTTAACAATTTATCCCAAATTTAGTTAGAGAAAAGATTGACCATTGTGTGAGAAAAGGCAGAAAGCAAGGACTGCTGATGGCACCTTTTTGCTCCTTCCATGTTAGTCAGGATGCTTCAGCTTTGTCATGAAATGTGCATATTTTACTCAGAAAATTAAAGCCCTCCTTTTAACCTAACTCATCTTCTATCTAGAAGATAGTTTAGATTAAGTTATTATTTAGCATTTTTGAAGAGTCTTATCCAGGACTCAGTATAGGTTAGCAAAGTCTGTCTTCCACTGAGAGAAGTTCACATCAAAGACAGTCTTTATGACAATAACAAATATGTATATGGTATTCTTCTGTGCTAGGTACAATCCTAATTTTTTTTTCATATATAGATTCATTTAATCCTTACAGCAACCCTATTTGATAGGAATTGATACTATTCTCATTTCACAGATGAAGAAACTGAGGCATAAATGTTAACCAAGTTGACTAATGACATCCAGCTAACAAATAACAGAGATGAGATTCAAACTTAAACCACCTAGTTCTAAAATTCATGGGGAAATGGTACCACCATTGCCTGTTAGGAAAGGGAAGAGATTAGTAAATCTGCTGTTAAATTAGAACTGATTCTCTCTTCCGGCCCACTGCAGAAACCAATCCCATTGACAACTTGACTTCACAATTCTAGCCAAGAAAATTTTCATTATGTGACAATTAAACAAAATGAAACAAAACAGCAAAAATCTGAAATCTTAAAATCTAGTCATTCATTAGCCTAATTCTATTACTTTTTACTCAAATTATATGTGTCCTTTTTTAGTACAAATCCTTCCCTCACAATCGCATTCATATACTGGGTATAAATCTTAGTCCATATTTTGGAGTATTATGGAGATCGTAGTACTTTAGATTTTTTTTAAACAGCAATTTAAATTAAACTCCAGTCCCATCCCGTATAAATCTTAGAGCGTTTTTTGCCATATATACGAAGGGATGAGATTTGGAGTCCTTTCTGAGAACTATAAGAATATGAGATATTTATTTGGAAACAGAGGAAGGACCTCTAGACGTTAGTTATTGGTACCTATATTTTCCAAGCCCAAATAATTCATTGACTCGGGGATTTAAATGGCTTATCTACCACTTGAGCAATGCAAATATCACTAAATGTGACATAGCTGGTAACTCATTCTGGCCTCCTAGGGAACGTATAATATTATTTCCCTCTGATGTCCTGGCAGCTCCCAGAGTAACACCAGAAGACAGACCTGCACCGAGGTCTAGGATCAGCTGACTTTTGCTATTTGAGGATCTTTCTGTCTATCCAGCTGTGTATACCAAGCCTCATCTTAACCTTAGTATAATCTCTTGTGTTGCTAGCTAAGCTTTAGACTCTGAAAGAAATCTGTCCTGAATTAAGGGAATTAATTTGCCCTGGAAGACATGGGGGGGTGATTCTTAGAATAAAAAAATGTAAAGGGATAATGCAACAGAAATGAAATATACTGCCCCTCATATACCATTCTCTGCCAGAGGTCTCCACTTCCAAGACCTAAGGGTTCCTTAAAATCAATATAACCTAAAAGGATTCCTCACACTGTACCAACACCACCTACCAAGGCAATACCAATTTGTTCATATCTAATTATGGGCCCTGTGATACACCCAGTTGCCTAAAGCAGAGACCTATTTGTTATCTTTGATTCTTGCTTTATCTAATCCCCACATCCAGGCAATTAGCCATATCCTCTCTTTTCTACCTTCTTTATAAATCCATCTTAATTCTCTCAACTGCCACTACCATAGGGAATCATCATGCTCGACAGTGTCCTGCACTATGTGAACCATTTGACAGCTGACCCATCAACATTACCATACAACAGCTTGCTGCATCCTCCTGTTGGTCTCTGTGTCTTAAATGTTGCCTCTTCCATCCATTCTCCACATTTTGTTCTTTTAAAATATCATCAAATCTAGTCAGGGCATTCCTTTGCTTAGGACCCCCACAATGGGGGTCAAACCCACTTTGATAAGGTTTTAGGGTGATGTCTAAACTCCTTACTATGTTATACGAGGCCCTCGAGTATCTGGTTTCTGGTTACACTTACAGCTTTCTGTCTCACCACTATTTTTCTCCCTATCCTATTCATATAGTCTGTAACTCATGTCTCAGACTTACTGAACTATTTTTGTTATAAATATTTTCTAGAATTTCTCTCACTTCTAAGCTTTTGAAAATGTTAATTTTTTTCCCCTAGAGAGTTCCTCATGACCCCTAAATACATTTCCACCTCATCTCATCTCCTCACCTTATTAACTGCATAAAATCCTTCAAAAATCAATGAAAGAATAATTTTTTTCTGGAAGTTTTCCCTGAACTCCTAACACTCCGGGTTAGAAGAATCTTTTATGTGCTCATATAGCCCCATGGCTTCTCATTACTGCATCACATTGTGTTATAATTATCTGTTCACTTGTCTATCTTCCTTAGCTAGATTATAAACGCTTCCAGAAAAGCAACGATGTCTTATTAATCATGGCATCCCTAGTGCCTTATAGAGTTTTGTCATTTAGTAAGTGCTCAGTGTTGAACAAATGAACGAATACCCCAAGGGCATAAGTGAGTGTTACACAGGTAATTCAGGAACTGCCTATTAAATTTACTTTATTACCAAATCTTATAATCTCTTTATAAGAATCTTTATACCACTTTATTCCCTTATCAAAAATAGCTGAAACAAACAAAATTATTTCTAAGAATGAAAAAAAAAAAAAAAAGGCAAGACAGTAACACAATATCTGGTATGAAGTGTTTGCCATTATTATTTTTTTCTTCTTGTGGTTTAGAACCCAAAGTGTCTTTTTCAGGCTAAAAAGTCTTGTAGAATAGCTTTTTAGGTATTCAGTAATGATTGGTTCTTCACTAAATGCATAAAAGGAGTTCAGTATCCATTTGGTGAATATCTAATACATTTAAATTAAATTGGCAACTCATTATAGTGACTAAGACATAGAATTACTTTGTCATAAATTATAGGTAATCTGTATTTTCACATTAACTCTATTACCAGTAATAGAGTTTTAATGTGGTACTTACACTTTGATAAAAGAGAAATCGTGTTGCTACTAGAAATATGTAAGACGTGCATAGAGAAAAAAATGGGGAAGTTGGGGGAAAAGAATAGAAAATGTGAGTGAGAATGAGGAATTATAGAAAAAAACAGAATGACTAATAAAATAGCAACAAAGGAAGGAATAAAGAAAGATTGACAGAAAAAGTAATAGTATGGGCTGGGGAAATTGTAGGAAAGGAAAAACCATTAAGAAAATATAAAATAGAAAAATAGAGAATCAAAAACAACACAGCAATGTGAAATATATGTGGATTACTACTATACTGAGAAAGTGAAACGATGAAGACTGATGTGCATATACTATATGCATAAGTGTAAACAGGAAGTTTTCACATGAATAGGAAAGAGAGATAATATTATATTTTTGAACAATTTGATAATGACTATCTAAGATGCTTATTTTACAGCCTGAAATTACTCTAAGGATCAGAGTTATATTGGTTGTGCAGTGAGGGAAATGCATTTCCTTCTCTCAAGGCTGTGTGAAGGCAGAACACCACTAGGTCATGCTGTCAGGTTCATGTTTATCAAAGTGAATTCCAAGTACCTTCCTCATGTTGTGCTAGGTTCTGCTCTAACAATATTTATCCAGGGTCAGGTGAAGGGAGGCTGTGCAACACAGCTATTATTTCAAACATTAACAGAAAGACATGCTCTGTGTTCCCATTTTATAGAAGAATTTTTCTCCTTAAGAACAAAGTATTTTATTTTCCCAGTAGATTTTTTTCAAACCCACTTTATGTGTCTACTGTAATACCCTTGGAATTCACTATTTGATATCTTGTTAGAGAATTAAAAAAAGAAAGCTTTCATGTGGATTTTAGGAATTGGATATTTTAGAGGCTGCTATTGAAAAGAATAAAGGAAAGGAGTTTTCTGACTCACTTTCTATGTTTCTCATATGATTAATTTTAATTCTGTAGTATAGAAAAAATGGAAAATGCACATATAATTTTAGAACACACAGAATAAATCACTATACTGAGAGAAGAAACCTTCTGTATAAAGGAGAGGGGCTGATTGAATAGCCCAGTCTCTTTTTCCGTTTAGTGTTGCTATAAAAGAATACCTGAGACAGGTTAGTTTATAAAGAAAAGACATTTAATTGGCTCACAATTCTGGTGACTAGAAAGTTTACTGTTGGGCATCTTCAAGCTGCTTCAACTCACTGCTGAAAATGGAAAGGGAGCCAGTGTGTGCAAAATCAGGTGGTGAGGGAGGAAATAAGGGAGGGGGAGAAGGGGAAAGCTTTAACATTTTAACAACCAGTTATCACAGGAACTAGGAGAATGAAGAGCTCACTCATCCCCAGGGCAGAGCATTAATGTATTCATAAGGGATCCGTCCCCATAACCCAAACACCTCCTACCAGGGCCCACCTTCCAACACTGCCACATTAGGGATGAAATTTCAACATGAAGTTTAGAGGAGACCTATATCCAAACCATAGCACTCAGCATATCACAAATTCAGAGACAATGGTGATAGACTAGATTTCTGTAAATGTGAGTATTGGCTCAAGACCTTAAAAGCATAAATTGAAAAGAAGAAGAAAACAGTCTACAATGTCACATTTTCTCTGTTAGCTCCATTTAAATGTTTACGATTCATATGCTTAAGAAGGGGGCAAATTTGAGTTAGATGAGTATAGTAATATTTGGAGAATAGGCCCTATCTTAACAAGAATAAATATCAACATGTGTATACATCATTCTGTGGGAATTCATTTTTTACTATAAATTTTTATTTAAGAAAATTAATACCAAAAGATACATATTGGGTACAAAGCTTCTTTTTTCATGAGAAGAAACAGTTGAGATAAATGTTTTTTTGTGTGTGGGAGTGGAGTGAGATAGGGTTTTTGAAGGGAGAGGTGTGAGATTATGTACAGGTATTTGACCATTGTACTCTGATGTTTCTTCCGTGTTCCTTTCATTCACAAAGAGTTAGACTCATGAAAAGGAAAATTGCCGACAATAAATGTACATACTGTACACAATGGTCTGCCTATGCTCAGTTTTTTAAAATAGCCTACACTTTTGCATTCCAGGGGAAGAATTAGGCTAAAGAGTACAACGATATTTTAAAAATTATCCTATCCTCTTGAGGAAGGATGAACATTAGCACATTAGCAGACAATTCATTTGGGAGACTTTTGTGGCCATAAATATTCAGTTCAGGATTAATTCTCTGACCATTCACCTATTTGTCATAGCTTCTTTAATTAAGGTCTTTAATTGAGGAAATAAATATATCATGATATTGAACAGGTATGCTTTCTAAAGCTTTTCCTCCAACCTAACCAACTCTAACTTTTAATATACCATTAAAAAGCTTTCCACTGAAAATTAGAAGAATAATATTTCAGCATATTTACAGTTTCCTGAAAACAACATATTCATATTCATATTCATAATTGTCTTAAACTTTTCCTATCTCTCACTTCCCTTTTGTCCATCACCACTATGCTAACTAATTTATACTGTTATTAGTTACATACACATTTGCCTAATCCCTACATTGGAAGTTCTGTGAATATTTGAAACATTTCTTATTCATTTTTCATCTATTCATCTTTTTATTCTGATGCTTCACACAATTCCTTTCATACCCTATATGTACAATAAATACCTGTTGATTTTACATGCTTAAATATAAGGAAAATATAGGCTACACTCACCAGGTAATAATGATCAATACTAGTCTAAATTAAATTATTAAATTATATTCTAAAGATAATATGTTTTTTGATTATAGATTTTTCTTAGAGATGGAATTACAGGTCTACATATGTCTTTGAAATGGACTAGAGCTGGAAGTAATACTGGAGAGCAAACAATGATTTCTGTGATCAATACACACATGCATGCCTTTGAACCTGGGACAGGATTCTGCCTAGTGAAACTGAATGCCAAAAATTTCCCTTTGTGCTACTGACTAACTGATAAGAATGCATGTTGCTTAAGATCCTCCAAGAAGCAGACACCTATATGGTATTAAATATCTAACCAATTTATCAGGGAAAACATCTGTATGAAAAACAGGGAGGGAGCCCAAAGAGGCTAGGAGAGCTGTCCGACCAGAATGCAGGTCTTACCCTTGTGAAGAAAAGAGAGAATGAAAGAATGGTGAATGAAAGAGTCTTAGACTGGACTGCAATCCTAAAGAATTTTCACAAAATCAGCTGGAACTCTTTAGTTGGGCAATCCAAAGTAGCCCATTGGAGTAATCCAACTCTTCCAGAAACAAGCCTGCACTGGTGTCCCTGCTAAGCTCAGTCATTGTTTGGGAGCCACCCCTATGGGTGGAGAATGACCTCCGTGCAAACTAGGTTATAGATTTCAGAAAGCAGTAGCAGGGATGTTTCCTTGGTTTTGGTCCCCACAGTTGAAGATCTCAGAGCAATATTTGTTTGGCTGTCACCAAAGGAAATGAGACAATGGCTGTGATTAACTGACAGTGTTTTCCAAAGGTATAGTGTGGTGGTAGAGAAAAATAATAATAGATTGATTAATTAAAAAAAATTAGAACAGTGGTATGGTCTGAATGGGAACAAGTACCAGGCTATCGATCAGTGGTTCCTGCATAGGCCCTGGAATCCAGCTCTTGGATTCAGATCCTAACTCCAAATTTGCTTAGCTATCAGCAAATTAATCAAGCTTACTTTTCCTCTATTTCTGTCTGTAAAATGAGATGAATTACTGTATGCCTCATATTTTAAAGGCCTATTATTCCCTTGGACTGTTAACATCAGAAGGCACTTTAAAGGTCATAGCATTCAGCAACATATATTCCCATGGTTTAAGCCCATTCTACTATGAACACTCCAAGTTGTGTGATTTAATTTATGTGTGAGTTAGGAAAATAGGGAATGGATAAGGAAATCAGCTCTGCTTTAATGAGAGTGGCAAAACCAAAGAGAAAGTTATCAAAATGTCTCCCCAATACATTTATGTGGTGGTTAGCAAAGGCTGTAGATGGGGGGATTGGGTCCTTTGACACAAAACTTCTGTAGTTCAATTAGACGGAAGGAATAAGATCAACAGCTCTATTGTACATCACGGTGACCAAAGTTATTAAAAATATATTGTACATTTGAAATTGCGAAGAGAGTAGATATAAAGTATTCTCCCTACAAAAAAATAAGGGTGCATTAGCTTTTTTGTAAAACTACCTCATTGCAAAAAAGAAAAAAAAAAAAAAGAATTTTATTCCAAAAAGGCAGCAATTTTATATCTACATGCTTGTTCCAAAAATGCATATTGTTATTATATTAAAAACTCATTGACTATAGGAGCTCAATTCTCTTGACAACTATTATACCTTAGTTTTACTTTTTCTTTTTTATTATTGAAGTCAAAATACTGGATATTTTCCCAGTCTTTACTTACACTGTAGACTTTCAGTTTATTAGGTCATGCATTTGCTTCACAAACAAGGATACTGGTGTTTAAGGTGTCATTACAAAATGTTAATTTTTGAATTCTAAACCAGCATCATATTAATCTTCTTGCATTCTGCCCAGAAAAATAACTGGTCTTCTTACAAGAAATTTGTAATTTGATATAGACAACAAATTTAATTGTGCTTCTATTTATTTTCAAATTTATATTGATGAGTGGTTCTGAATTTTTTCTGTCATTGCTATTTTTTGGTTTTACTATGAAGAAGGTATATATAACATATATATATATATATATATATATACACACACATATATATATATAAAAACATACATATGTTATATAAAATCTCCCATCAACTTTACAAACATTTGTTTTACTCTCCTGTTTAAAAACAATATCTGAATTTAATAAGTATTAGGATAAACATTAATTAGTTCGTAGTAATATAATCGATTCACAATTCAATAGTTCCTAACAAGGCAATTTAAGATATTTGATGCAATTGTTCAGCACTGTTTTCCTTTAATTAAAGATACATCTATGATATAAAAATAAAATGTATTGTTTAAAACATGCTGCTTTAGCACAACATCTGCTCATAATGCTGTTTCCTTCCATTAAAAAGTGAACTGAAACAACTAATCATATAAAAAATATAGCTACTTTGAGAACTAGACTAACTCATTTTTTTCCCTGCAAATTGGGAAAAGATTGGAATTGTTTTACATATTTCACAGAGCTCTGAGTTGCAAACGTTTGCACTGTGGCAAATACCACATTTAAAAAATTAGACTAGCAAAAAAAACCCCACTTATTCTGTCAACACCTTGTTATATGTGTAAAAGACAATGAATTTAATCTACAAAATGCTTCCTTGTTATACTCTGGAATCCTATGGATTAATCAACATTAAAAAGCTTTATTCCACATCACTAACGGGTTGTGTGTAGCTGCTAAAGTGCTTTTTTTGGCAAAAGGAATAAGTGCCAAGGTTTCAGCATATTTACAATTTAAATTGAGCATTTTAACACATGCGTAAATGGGTAATCTGACTTATAAAAATATTTAAAACAATGTTACAACAGTGATAGATGTACTTACAGAGCATAAACTATAGGAAGTTTGCCATAACTTTTGGCAATCAGAAATACAGTACTAGAATTAATTTGTGAGATCAAAACATAATTCCAAGATTCAAATACTGCAAACATAGTCACCTAAAAGAAATAGAGTAGCCTCACTAACCCCTTCTGCTTACCCAGCACAGATAATCATGTATATACTAATTATTTATCTTGTATATGCTAATATCCTTTTTAAAAAAACCGTGTAAACTGGAAGAAATAATGATTGGTCTTAGAAATGGGGAAAAATCAGATACTAAGGCCAATGCTTCTTATATGTGGGAAATGAGCATGCCAGTTATTATGGTATTTTAAATCTATATCTTGGAATATGCTTGCATATATTATAATACTTAGTACAATATGCAAATTAGGATGAACATGTAACAATGTTTTGGTAGTAGAGGGGTAAGATAAAAATATGTGGATATTGCTCACTTAGACAAGGCTATACCCAGCTCAACTCTGTCCAGGGTTTTAAAGAGCCTTAGTCAATAAAATATGAATGCTCAGATCTCATAAAAAGTGTGATCTTTATTACAAAATGGATGTCTTTACCCTGATATTATGCCAGTTCAAACAACAGTTATTATTCTCCATGTACATATCCAAAGAGACCTTCTAGTTTTATTCATTAATTCTGTGATTTTGGCAACTATGTGTCAACTCAAAAAATATAACCTACCTACTCAGTGTTTTCAGATACCTTTTGTCAGGAGAACACCAAAGAAAAGATTTTAGACTTTGTTAAATTATCCAAAAGGAAAGTCTCTTCAACAAATGACATTGGAAAAACTGGATATCACATGCAAGAAAATGAAATTGAACTTGTATCTTATACCATACACAAAAATCAATTCAAAATAGATTAAAGACTTAAATGTATGACCTGAAACTATAAAACTACTAGGAAAAAACATAAGAGAAAAGCTTCATGACAATATTCTTGGCAATGATTTCTTGGATATGACTCCAAAGCTCAAATGAAAAAAGGAAAATCAACAACTGGGACTATTTCCAACTAAAAAGCTTCTGCACAGTGAAGGAAGCAATTCACAAAGTGAAAAGGCAACATATGGAATGGAAAAAATATTTGCAAACCATGTATCTGAAAGTAGATTAATATCCAAAATATATAAAGAAGTCCTATAATTCAACAGCAAAAGGAAAACAATACAATTAAAAAGTCAGCAATGGACTTGAATAGACATTTCTCCACAGCGAATATACAAATGGCCAACAGGTATATGAAAAATGCCAAAGATCCCTAATAATGAGGGAAATGCAAATCCAAACCATAATGAGCTATCACTTCACACTTGTTAGGGTGTGCTATGGTTTAAATAATGTTGTTCCCTCGAAATTCATGTTAACACTTAATCCCAATGCAATAGTCAATAGTATTAAAAGGTGTGGACTTTTGGAGGTGATTAAGTCATGACGGATTTGCCTCATGACTTAAAAAGTTTAATGTTGAATGGAGTGCTCTCTTACCTTTCCATCCCTTCTGCCATGTGAAGGCACAGTGTTCCTTCCCTATGGAGGATGCAGCAACAAAGCACCATCTTGAAAGCAGACAGCAGGCTTCACCCGACACATATGCAGGTGGTGCCTTGATCTGGGACCTCCCAGCTTCCAGAATCATGAGAAATAAATGTCTTTTCTTTATAAACCACCAGGTCTTTGGAAATCTGGTATAGCAGCACAAATGGACTAAGAAAGGATGACTAACAACATCAACAACAAAAGATAAGTGTTGAAGAGAATGTAGAGAAATTGGAAACCTTATACACTGTTAGTAAAAATGCAATGGTGCAGTCACTATGAAAAACAGTACATGGGTACCTCAAAAAGTTAAATATAGGACTACCACATTGTTCAGCAGTCCCACTTCTGGATATGCATCCAAAATAATTAAAATCAGGATCTTGAAGGGATATCTGTACTCCTCTGTTCATTGCAGCATTATTCACAATAGCTAAAATATGGAAACAACCTACAATGGAATATTATTCAGCCTTTAAAAAGAAAGAAGCCCTGCCATTGTGACAACCTGGATAAACATGTAGGACATTATGCTAAGTAAAATAAGCCAGTTACAGAAAAATACTAAATGATTCCACTTCCATGAAGTATCTATAATAGTTAAATTTATAGAAACAAAGAGTAGAATGGTGGCTGCCAGAGACTAGGGGAAGGGGAGGATTTGGAAGCTGCTCTTCAACAGGTATATAGTTTTAGCTATACTAGATGAATAATTGCTGTGCTAGCCTGCTGCAGTACATGGCCCCGTCAACTCCCACGACAAACCCCAGATATGAGTGAGGTCATATCAAGTCATCCATTCCCACTCAAGCCACTAGAAATCAAAGCCACATAAGTTATCCTAAGAGTGACCAGTAGAATAATTGCCAAACTGAGTCCAGCCTAAATTACTGACCCACAAAATAATGAGCAAATAGAAGTATTTTGTTTTTAAGATTTAGGATGCTTTGTTACACATCCATATATAACTGAGACAAGCATTCTAGAAGTCTACCAGAAAGGGCAATGCTACTTTAACTTTCAACTCTAAAGTTGAAAACAGAGTTGAAACAATTTCCTAAGAAAGAACAACACTTATTTCCTCAACTAGGAAATATTGTAAAAGATTTTCATATGTGCATGAAACTATAATTATATGAACTGAACTGAAATGTTTTACATGATTTGCTGAGGAATGCCCCTGGGGAAAAAGGATGACATGGCAACTATCATTCAGTTTTTACACATTGTCCCACAAATTAACAGAGGATTTTCTTTTAGACAGTAAAGTTTAGCAGGGAGCTCAAAAGGTCAGGTGGATCAAAATAAGGGGGAAGTTCTACTTCTGGTTATCAGAGGGAAGTCTTAACAATTAGTCAGCATTCCAAAGGGAAATAGTGGCCCCCAAAGACAAGTCCTTGAACCACCAGTGTTACCAAGAGAGTAAGAATAGAAAGATTAAACAATAATTGAATAAAACAAGAATTAGAAATGGCCAATCAGTGAAAATGATGATGGCAGTATTTCTAAAGGCATATACTTTATTATCATAAATTAAGTTTATTCACATAAAGATGTTATTTAAAACTTAAGAATTATCTAAATGTTTTTTACATTGTTACATAATTTTCACAAGATCCTTCTTATATGCTCCTTAGGAGCTGCTGTCGATGAAGGGTTAACTATATAATTATTTGCGGCTGTGAGTAACTGACTATGATCAATTCTTGTAATTATGATCTTTTAAATATTTGTACCTGCAAACATTTGGAGCATAACCTCAGAATGGATCTTCCAAAAATCAATAAAACAAATGAATTTGAATGTATCTGGTGCTACTTTTGAACACACACACACACACAAACACACACACATATAATTCCTAAACAAATAATTTCAAACATAACTAAGGTAGTCTTTTAAGATTTGAATGAGAATCTCATTTTAGTCGAAAGATATCTATGGGTAAAATCTTTGTAGAAACAAATGAAAACATGTATTATGTGACTATAATAGGATAAGTGAGTAAATTTGGAGAGATTTAGTCAAACCACACTTTGTAAATTATTAAGAAGCTTTGAATTTCTAAAAACTAAAAGCTAGAATATTAGCCACATACAAGAGATCATCTGGACAGAGATAAAGAAATTATAGACAATTCTACTATAAGTCATGTTCCACTTTTGACCATGATGCATTTTTGATTTGTTTATAAATAAAATGCTCATAAGTTTAGAGAGTGGTATCTTTATGTTCAGTGACTTGGGGGATTAAAATAGAGTTTTATTTATTAGCAGAAAAAAAGTCCTCAAATTATATATATGCACAAACACATATATAAAATATCCTGGAGCCATGAAAATAAGCTCAGTATTTTCTATTTTTGAGCCACTTCACAGGTAAATCAACAATTAAATGCCATTGTGAAAAAATAATGTAGTGATCTGAATGTGGTTCTTTGTGAGTTTGTGAAATATCTAAAGCTCTTCTTTACGTTGGAATGAGAGACAGCCGGTTAGGGCTTATCCAGTATCTGCCCCTTGTTCACTGGTAGCCAGGGAAGGGAATGAGAACCATATTTTAACAGAACAATCTCCATGCCTGTCAGGGACCAAGTTACTTTACCTATATTAATTTTTTAATCCTAATAATAATAATAAAGTGAAACATGTCATTATTACTAAATTTACAGATAAGAAAAAAGGCTTAATGAGATTTTTGTATTTTTTTTCCAATTTTACACATTAGGTAAATTGGGTAAAAGGGGATTTTAGTTTGGTCTAAAACATCAAGCTGGGCTCTTTATTACTTTCTCTGAATCTTGGTAGATCATGGTTTCTCTTTTAGTAGACAGGTTATTTTTATTGTTGTCCTAGACACCCTATAGGGAAAATATAAATAATATTCAACAATTGTATAATCCTAAGCTAAAATTACAATGATACACTTTGTATGTGCCATTTGAAACATTCTGCCATAATTTTAAGTCTTGATGCAAAATATTTTCTCTTCAATTTCATATAAAAATTACTAGAGTGTAGGCATAAGGATGATAATAGCTTTTCTTTATTTCTTTTCTCCAGTGAGATCACTGTAATTAAAGCAGCTGTTGCTTCTGCTTACTATAAAACAGGCTTTACACTTAGGTCATCTTTGCAAAGGAATATACAGAGCTATTGAATACAAAAATACTTCCAAAATGTTGCATTTAGAGACTTGAATTTCAAAATGCTTCACTGCTGGGAAAGGTAAATTCTACAAGAGACACTAATTTTAAACAGCTCTAATACAATCTGACACTTGAAATATCAACTCATAAAATATTAATAATCTTAATGCATTTAGTACCACTGATATTAAAGCATATAGAATGTAATCAGGCATGTTAATATTAATAACTTTATTTTGATATTGAGAATACTGAAATTTAGTAAAAATAAATCATTCATTCTGATCATATGCAAAAAAAATCTCTAAAGAGATGGCTGAACTAAAAAAAAACATTTATAAGAAAATTGAAATTAAAACAGCAGTAAGCAAACAAACAAACAAAATACAAAATGACCCTTCCCTGAGGGTTGATTTTGGAGTTCTTCAAATAAAACTGTCTGGTTGACTTCTATTACTTTATTAAAGAGAGGTCTTAAATCCAGGGTCTACATTTAGATTCTCTACTGCAAAATGCATACCCTGGAAAACTCTAGAATGATCTATATGGTTCAGGGTTAGAGTTGGACACATTATTATAAGCTCATATTTAGCTTAATTATAGACAGATTGATACAATAATAATTATAGATGTATGTATCTACATGGATCAGTATACATCTGCATGGGTCAGTATGCATACATATATTTCCTTTTTCTGCATATTAAGCGAGCTAAGAGGCAATGATAGATACCCCAATTGCAATGAACACACACAGCACCCAGATCTTGATATCTAATACAACTTGCCAATATAAAGATCAAGAGTTTCTTGAAGAATGGCTGATTCTAGAGCTGGGGCAGGGAATAAGATGACCATGAGAAATTTGATTGCTAGAAAACAAGGAATTGCTAAAAAAAGAATAGGGACATACTGAAAGGGCAAAGAAGCCAATTGAAAAAGCTCCCAGTTACCAATGCTGAAACCATTTGAACAAGAATATTAATAATGTAATACATCTAAGAGTCCTTATGGATGTGTATTAAATTAAAAAATAGATATTAAAAAGAATATGTCTGCGTGCATGTATATGTTTGTACGTATAAATATGCAGTCACATACCACATAATGATGTTTTGGTCAATGATGGACCACATATAGGATTGTCTTACAAGATTATAATGGAGCTGAAAAATTCATAGCAATCATAAAGTCATAGTTCAAGGAGTGTGTGTGGTTACACTGGTGTAAACAAAAAAACCTGCATTGTCAGTCCTATAAAAGTATAGCACATTCAATTATGTTCATTATATAATACTTCAAAATAAAAATAAACAACTATGTTACTGATTTATGTATTTACTAATACTACACTTTACAAAATTATTTTAGAATGTACTCCTTTTATGTGCTAAAAAAACAAATGTTAATGGTGAAACAGCCTCATTCGGGTCCTTCAGGAGATATTCCAAAAGAAGGCTTTGTTATCATAGGGGATGACAGCTCCATGTGTGTTATTGACCATGAAGCCTTCCAGCGGGATAAGAGATGGAGATTGCAGACAGGGATATTGACGGTTCTTACCCTGTGCTGGCCTAGGCTAATGTGTGTGTTTATATCTTCATTTTTAACAAAAAAGTTTAAAAAATATAAAAAAAAGTAAAATAGAAAAAAGTTTATAGGGTAAGGATATAAAGAAAGAAAATACTTTTGTATAGCTATACGATGTGTTTTAAGCAAAGCATTTTTACATAAAAGTTTTTTATGTAAAAGCATTTTTATAAAAAAGTTTATAAAACTAAATGTTTATAAAGTAAAAAGATTACCGTAGGATAAGATTAGTTTATAATTGAATAAAGAATATTTTATAGTAAGTTTAGTGTAGCCTAAGTGTACAGTTTCTATAAAGTCTATAGTAGTGCTCAGTAATGTCCTAGATCTTCACACTGACTCACCACTCACTCACTGACTCTCCTGGAGCAACTTTTAGTCCTGAAAGCTCCATTCATGGTATACAAGTACCATTTTTCATCTTTTATACCATATTTTTACTGTACTTTTTCTATGTTTAGATATGTTTAGGTACGTACTTACCATTGTGTTGCAATTGCCTATAGTATAGATTACAGTAATATGCTGTACAGGTTTGCAGCCTTGGAGGAAGCAATCGGCTGTCCCATATAGCCAAGGTGTGAAGTAGGCTATACTGCTCAGTTTGTGTAAGTACACTCTGTGACGTTTACACAAGAATGAGACATTTCTTAGCATAGAATGTGTCCCCATTGTTAAGTGACACATGACTATATATAAACATATATATGAGAAAGATGAGAAAGAGAAAGAACTAACAAATATCCCCATAGAAAAAAAATTCACTGGGTATAATGAATCTATGTGTTATTTTAGTCATTTATTAATTATGAAAGAAGTCAGCATTAGTATGAAGTCAACCAGCAAAGGAAGGCAGATTAGACAAGATGCAGAGAAATGTAGCTAGAACACTGATCTTATCATATTTGAACCCACAATCTATAATATGCCTCATTGTATATATGTGTATGTTTGTATATGTGTAGATCTGGATTTGTAAATATCTATGCACTGACCAGGTGCGGTGGCTCACGCCTGTAATCCTAGCACTCTGGGAGGCCGAGGCGGGAGGATCACTCGAGGTCAGGAGTTTGAGACCAGCTTGAGCAAGAGCAAGACCCTCGTCTCTACTAAAAATAGAAAGAAATTATCTGGACAACTAAAAATATATAGAAAAAATTAGTTGGGCATGGTGGCACATGCCTGTAGTCCCAGCTACTCGGGAGGCTGAGGCAGAAGAATCGCTTGAGCCCAGGAGTTTGAGGTTACTGTGAGCTAGGCTGACACCACGGCACTCTAGCCAGGGCAAAAGAGCGAGACTCTGTCTCAAAATATATATATATACATATATATATGCACATGTACATGAAATTTTTAAAAAGACACATACCCACCTCCATTTATGGCAATATTTAGTGATAAGGACGTAGGGATACAAACAACTAGTAATACAAAACCTTTGTGGTAGACACACTCCTACGTGGCCCCCAGGGAGCCTCACCTTCTGGTACTCATGCCCGTGTGCCGTTCCTTCTCTCACTGAATCAGGGCTGACATATGTGACCAGTAGAAACCTGTGGAGGTGACAGTGCATAAATTCTGAAGCTAGATCATGAAAAGCATTTCAGCTTTCACTTACCTTCTCAGATCACTTTTTCTAGGGGGATCTAACTACGCTGCACTGAGGACATTCCAGCAGCCCTTGGAGAGGCCCTTGTTAAAAGGAAACTGAGCACTTCCACTGATAGCCAGGTATAACTTGTCAGCCAATGTGAATTAACAACCTTGGAAAATAGATCCTCCAACTACTATGAAACATTCAAATGACTGAAGGGCTGGCTGATGTCCGACTACAACCTCAGAGAGACCCTAAGCCATAACTACCCAGCCAAGCTCCTTCTTAATTTCAGATTCACCAAAACCATGAGAGATAATAAGTGATTATTATCATTTTAAGTGTTGGGGTAACTTGTCATGCAGCAGGTAACACATACATCTTTCATAATTTGTGGAAGGTTAGCTTTCGGAAAGTGTTGAAAAGAGAGGTTCCTACTTCAGGAACACCAAATACAAGTTTTAGGGTGACAGTAAGTGAATATCTTTGTGCTGAAGCCTCATTTGCCTCTTTTCCACATTGGCTTCCAGAACAGAGGCAAATGGGCTTATATTCAGGGGAATGATTGAGGATTTTCACATTAGGAAACACACGCAAACTGGTAAAGCAAACACCTACAGATAGTGACCTTTCACAATTTCTTAGTGAACTAGCTGGGCCTCTATCTGATCAACAAATACTAGAGCTCATCCATCAACAAGTTCTATCCATGTGCACAGAATTTTTTTAAGTTTCTTAGAGCCTCACACTTACATTGACAAGACACATAAGAATCACCAGACATTTAAGGAAAATTCCTACCGTAAATATTTAAGCCAGACAAAACGGAACAATTAAAAAAAGAATTTGAAGAAAGAGAGAAAAATATAAGAATCAGAAGAAAGTTTAAAAATCATTCAAAATATAAGATATTGTATCCAGTAAAAAAAAAAAAAAGCACTATTCTAGCAGAGATTTTAGAACATGAGAAAAATTATTAGGATTTTAAAATAGGATTAATTATTATAAGAATTTGAGTGAAATATAAATTTGAAACTATCAATCAGAAAATAGAATAAAAAGTGAGATTTAAATGGAAATGATAAGAAAATCTGAAGATCACTACACTTGACTAAAATGATTAGGATATCAAGAAAAGGAAAGGAAAAAATGGAAGTGAGGGTATTACCAATGTAAAAATATGAAAATGATTCTCAAATTATTGTGAAATTGCAGAGCAGCAGGGATAGACAGAAAATCCTACAAGCTTCTGTAGACAAAGATTAAAAAAAAATAGGTCATCAACCAAAAAGCATAAAAGGAATTGCATTTTTTAAATAGCAACTATGGGATCCAGATTTATGAGGTCATTATAGGCTTAAGGCTTCCAGCAGCCATCGTGTTTTCTCTTTGGAAGAGCCTGTCCAAGAGTAAAGGTAACTGAAAGAAACATATCCAAGGCATAAAAGAGGTAGATCAACTTCTAACGATATCATTGAACCCCAAATTCTGCAATGCTTAAGGCCAGCATGTTTGGGTATGCTAAATATATGTGATAATTAATTACCTTTTTTGTTTTAGGCTAGTTTCATTTGGAATTGAAAATATTCTGACAAATGCAAGTAGATTCATTATGCTATTATACACACACAAATACACATACATATATACAGACATATGTGCATGAATATGCATATATAAAACATCTTTTATACATTCCAAACTTAGAATGTTTATGTTATATAAATTTACCCATAGATCAGAAATCAGACCATCTTGGGAAATAATCAAGCATTTTGTATCAGATTTATGTGTTAAGATGGGGCTCCAAACATATCAGTGGTTCCTCTGAACAGATCTGTATAGGGAGATGGGAATTGCTAAGGTAAATATGAAAACAGTATGTCTTAGGACAGGATCCCCAGTAGTAGAGTCTAAGGTGAGGGTTTGTAAGCAACTGACTTATTAAGGGAATTTTTTTCAGGGCATAACCCAAAAGGAGTCAAAAAAGTAGAACAGTGGGGACCAAGCCAAGCAAGGATGTGATCTCAGGCATAGTCCTCAAGATAGTAGCTACATCTCAAGTCTAAGTTGTAGCACACAGTTGTCCTGACCTCTGCCAAGAAATCTGGGGCTTTCTTGTTCCCATATCTGTCAGTCCTTGACTCACGGCTACTCCAGGAGGATGCAGATTCACAGGCATTCCTGGCTCTCTGGGCTGTAGGCAAAGCAGGCTCTGGAGACGCAGGTGCTGGCTCTTGGAGGCAAAGCTACTGGATACCCATACATGTCGTAATCAAAAAGGGATGGGAGACTCAAGACCATGTAAGTGAGATGCCTGATATAGTTTTACATTAAATAATAGACAACCTTGGTCTTTTAGGTCAGAAGCAAATAAACAACTAGTCTTCTAAGTCAGAAACAAATGAAAACAATAGACAATGTAAGACATCTAGATCAGAAGATTAAGAAACTGAGAAACTGAGAAGCTTGAGAGAATGTCTACCTTCTTCCTGTTCCTCTCTGGCCATAACCTGGAGGCAAATTGCCAAAAGTTGATGTTTTTTCACCTCTCCTATCAACTACAATATTGCAAGTTTGAAGCCCAGGGTCTGACTGCCAATTGGTCATTCCTCTTAATCTCTCTGTTAACAGGAAGTATTTTGCACACTGATGCCTTCCGATCCCCTCCCATTAGGGTATCTTTCAGGAATTCTCAAATTCATAATGATCAAAACTGTACTCCATCTCCTCATACAAATAATAAACTTGTTCTTCCTAGGGCTTTGATCTTTGTGATTTGAACCAATAAACTCCCAGTCATCCAAGTAGGAAATGGTAGTGCAATCCTTGAATTTGTTCTAATTATCTCTTTGCCAAATCTGGTATCCCTTTATTCAGTCTTACTTCATTTCAGTTCTCCCCATGTCTGGAAGAGATTTTTTCCTTTTTCTTTTTCTTTTTAAAGTACACATCTGATCATATCACTCCTCTAATTAAAAATGTTCACTGGCTCCCTGCTGATTCAAAATTCATACTCCATCTCCCGAGATCCTGCTAAACTGTCACATCCCAAATTTTGACACATTTGTCTTCACTCTTATATTGTAGCATACTGAACAATTTTCGGTTTATGGAATTCATAAGGCTCTGATTCTTTTGACCCTGTGTATATGATATACCTTCATTAGGAAATAGTTTTTCTTTTGCTCTCCTTCCCTGTCCTACACAGACCAAATTTTCTATGCAGTCCAAACTTATTGAATTAATTCTTCCTTTGGGAATTTCTCTCTACTGATTAAAATTTGTTTAGTTGGTCCTCCTATGGGCTACTTTAAGCCCTTTTTATTCTGACTATATATATATTTTTTAAATTTTATATTTGGCTCTCTTCTTTTTGGTCTTCTCACAATCGAGTCCTAAGACCCTTGACAGCAAAGTTATGTTACTGATTCTTCACTGAGTCTTGGTAACCAATTGTCTTATTTTGTTTTGTGTTGCTGTAAAGGAATACCTGAGATTGGAGAATTTATAAAGAAAAGAAGTTTATTTGGCTCATGGCTCTTCAGGCAGTATAAGAAGCATGAGACCAGTATCTATCTGTTTCTGGTGAGGGCTTCAGGGAGCTTCCAATCAAGGCACAAGGCAAAGAGGGAGCAAACACTTCACTTGGTGAGAGAGAGAGAAAAGAGAAGGTGGAGGAGGTGCCAGGCTCTTTTAAACAAGCAGCTCTCCTGTGAATTAACAAAGGGAGAACTCACTCATTATTGCAGGAGGGAACCAATCAGTTCATCAGGGGATCTGCCTCTATGACTCAAACACCTCCCGCTCGGCCCCACCTCCAGCACTAGAAAATTTGGAATTTCAACATGAGATTTGTATGGAACAAGTTTTCAAACTATGTCACCAATATAGTTCCTGACATGGAGTAACTGCTTAGTGAGGTTTTGAATTAATTAATTATATATGTAAATATGTATGTGTGTCTATATATGTATATATAGACACATCTTTTTCTATTTTTACTTATCTAAAAATGAGTGCAGGATCCTTGTAAAACTATCCTTTTTTTTTTCTTTTTTCTTTTTCTTTGACCTTCACCAGTGATAGCTCCTGGGCAATCTAGTGTCACTGAATAACCTTAAATTTTATTCTGTCATATCAGCCTCTGCCTAGAGTAAAATAAATTATAAAAAGGATCATCGGGGTTCTTAATAATTTTGAACACTTTTCTAGATAGTTCACAGCTTGACAGGCATTTGTCATAATCAACAGTAGACACTTTTGTGCTCATAATTACTTTAAAAACACATCAAATAATCTAATTGTCCAATGATGTGAGGAAATGCAAGTGACAACAACAAAGTACTCGCATTAAATTTTGAGTGTTTATAAAGCTGCAAAAACTGTTGATGGATGAGCTTTTTTCATGATTTCTCTATATCTGTACACACAAATTTTCTCAAAGTCAAGCAAAGAGAAATATATATGCAGGGACCTGAAAGAGAGATCTTTATTCTCCTCTAGCAAGAAGGCAGTGAGCTATCATATGGCTATCATTTAATTCTTCTTTCTGACTTCCTCTTCCCCAAGCATACCACATATAAACACAAATATATGCATAGCCACATAAACATGCACAAATACACAAACATACACACACACATCCTCTCCTCTATACAATGTCATGCTGTCATGGAAGAGAGAATGACCCTGGAGCTAAAGATAACATACTACTATAAAGAATTCAGGTAAAAAATCAGAGATTTCTGAAGTTCCTCTGTAACATATTTATATCCTTTCTTCCTTATTAGAAAAAACTACTGCAAGTAGTACTGGTAAGCTTACTTCCTCAGCACTTTCAACACAAAATACTACAGGCTGTTCTGTTTTGCCTAAATGTCTTTTTCATGGAGCTGTGAGAGATTCCACACATAAAACTTATATGTCTAAAGTGGAGAAGTTTGTGCCTAATCCTCAGACTTTGCCAAGCCCTCAGCAAAAAAGGTGGGGCCTAACTCACAAGTAAAGTAGTTTAACACAGATTCTACTCATTAATCCTTCTGAAAAACAAAGATATGTCACATATAGATTCCTACTTTTTACACTAGCCCCTCAACTCTACTGCCAGGACACACTCACATTTCAGTACTGTGTACTCAGTTCATTTGTTACTTTAGAATTTCAGATATTATCCTAGCCATTAAAGATGTATTTTCCCCTGTAAAGAGGTCCCCTGTGAGAATAGTTTCAGAGGGCTTAGGGAATTTAGAAGAGTTCGGACATAACTATTCCCTCTTCTACGCACCAGTGCCTAAGACATCCACTTTTGTTTCAAAAATGGTCAAGCTTAGGAAAGGGATTTGTGACTTTCCTCTTATTTCTTTTGCTCCTTTAGAGGTAGTGTCTCCTGTGCACATGTGTGTCTTTCTCTCATGTTTTCCTTGCTGCCATGATGAGCTCCAAATGGAGAATACAATCACTATACTTCCCTTGTGTACTTACTGCTTCACGGGAATCCAAGGCGTGTCCAGAGGGGCTGGCTCCATACTCCCTACCTTTTCCTACCCTCCCTGGGAGCACACACCTCAGACACAAGCTGCTTTCACCTTTTTATTTATTAAGGGATGATGGAGAGGGTAGATCTGAGGAGCATAGGCATATAGACTTTATTACCAATAATAAACATTAAATTTTGCAATAAAAATAAAAACATCAGTCTATTCCAGGATAGATTTGGTGTTTGCTAGGCACCATTATTTTTTGCTTCTCCTCTGAGAATACAGTACTAATAATTCAGATGTATGCAAACTGGTTAAAATGTAAATACAATATTCAATTCATTCTCATGTCTCATGCTAAACTTAAAGATTTCTATTATGTAGTTTCCTTATTCATTTCTCATTAGTCATTAGCAAAGGATCTCATTTATAACTGCCCTCACACTGTTTCCTGATGAAGATGAAAGTTTACCTAGTGGACCCAAACCCAAACACTGAGAGTCTTGATATTCTAACTTATTCAGGAATTTGGTTTGTCTTAGAATTCAAAGTGCCAGAATGCATAAAAATATACTAGCTAGAAATCAGTTTGGGGTATGCTCTAGGAGAGAGAACAGAGAGTTCTGAAATCCATATGGAGAAATGAAAGCAAAAACTCTCTCTAGAACTCATGTTTTATTTAATTGGTAATATTTCAGCAGGAAGAGAAATGGTGCTATGAGTTACCTTCTATCAATGAAAAATAAATATTTTATTTTGACAGTGCTGCATGACATAAATGTAAAAAATCATCTATATTCTCATTATATTTAGGTCAAAGTTTCTGACTTTTTAAGAAGCTGAAATACATTTATTCAGAAAGCATATAATATCTGATACTAGTTAACATTTTACATTTTATGTCCTATTTATTCAAATTAATTCTTATGGTTATTAAATCACACACTTGAATTTCAAAATTAAGCAGAACTGGTGAAAGTTATAGCCATAACTAAATGTATTGGGAGTTGAGAAAAGTAAATATCTTTACCCAAAAGAGTAAGTATCAGCAGCAATTGTAAGAACAGGAAAGGTGATATTTTCTTTTTTGAATACTTCATAGTATAAAAATTGGAGGTCTGGTGGGATTAGTCAATTTACTAAAAGTCACACAATTAACTAAGTTCAGATGCTAATCCAGGTGCACTGATATCGAGTTCACTGTATATTCTGTTTTCCAGTGGAAATATTTCCTGATAATAAGAATTCTTTGGGACAGTTGTTAAAAAACACAGATCCTGAAGCCCCAGTCCTTGAAATAATGATTCAGTAAGTTGAAAAATTAATACTGAGGCATTTTCCTTCAATATCTCATAAAATTAACCTGAAATAGAGAACTCCTTTAATATTTTTATTCACGTTTATATAAACATAAGTAGTAGTATTAAGCTAAGACAGTAAAACATTTGTTAGGCACTATGTTTGCCAGAAAGAACACTGAGACAATTATAGCAGAAATATGGGGAGGTACTGAGACACACAGCAACGAAATCCAGATGCTTTCATGCCTAGATCTAATCCAAGTTCAATTTTTCAAACAAGGACAAGGACACCAATCTAGAGAGGAAACAAATGGAAGCATGCAGTTTTACTTTTTCAATGCAGGGATGACATAGGAAATTTTTCTTATCAAAAATTGAAAGCAAGACCACATGTAAAGTGCAGAGTACTAATTCTAGAGTAGAATAAATAAAATATTCCAGTTTGAATTATAAATACACCACATACTTTATACAATATACATTTAAGTAATGTGAATCTCTGGGAAAAGATGTCATTACAACTAATAATCTTGCAGGATTTTTAAGGAAACTGGATGTTATGAAACACTTGTAGCTGTATAACACACAGTGGTACAAATAAAACTACATTATATTCCATACAATAAACTGATTGTGTTTAGGAATATTCTTGGTTTCCTTGGCTATTTTACAATTTACATAAGGTCTAATATGGGTAACTTCATTTTCATCTGGTGCAAGGGGAAGACTCATCAAGGTTAAAAGAAGAATATAAGACAATATTGACAAGTTAATGGTACATCTAAATGACAATTAGAGATTTTCCAATACTCTTATCATTTCTCAATGCCTTTAAAACTACATGGCAAATAAAAAGAGAAATCTAAGAATAGTAAATGCAATAATCCTAATTAAAAATAAACTATTACTTATATTTCTATAAGTGTTTAAAATGGCACTTTCTTAAACATGGTTGATGTGATTTTTGGCCAGAGATTCATGACAATTAAAGGAGGTTTCTCTTGAGACTCTTTCAAGTTAAAGATTATCTTGCTGGTGACAACACATTGGATAGTAATAAATATTAATAATAAAGTAAAATAAAAATAAAAATTTCCTCCTTAAATTACCCAAGAGAAACACAGGATTAGAATGTAACAGAATTATCACATACGTAGAACGATATGCTGCAAGAAAAACTTTTTGAGTTACTATGGAATCAAGTCTCATTTGCTTTGTTTATTTTAATATATCATTTATAACCTTCTATAAGAATGAGGTGCTATGCAAATACATAGGGGACAGGAGATCTAGATTCCAGAGCCAAATCTGATTTTTAATAGTACATAGTGTTCAATAAGCCCATTACACTCTCCATAGCTCTGTTTCCTTTTCTGCAAAATAAGGGGTGAGCATTGGGGAAATAATTATGGATGTAATAGTATGGCAGATTTGAGCCTAGTCCTCAAAACATTTTGTGTACTTCCACTCTCTCAAAGGGATTCCAGAGGAAAGAGGGAAGTTTATTCCAGCGTGAGAGATCACGGAAAGCAGAGCTGAGTACTCTTAGCTGAGGGCATCCTACATCAACCAGCCTGTAGTTGACTAGCCAGCTGGTTGCAGATATATAGAAGAACCCAGGCATGATGAGCCAAGCTCAACCCAGTCAGCAGCACCACCCAGATGGCCAAATAGGCTCAGGAACAATAACAAATGATTATTTTTTTAAGCCACTGAGTTTTTGGGGTGGTTTATTACCCAGCATTACTGTATCTATAGATAAATTATCCATCTATAATATATGAATTATTATCCTCTCCTTACTTTCATCAATGAGAAAACTAGAACTCAGAACAGTTAGCTTACTCAAGATTAATAAATAGAAAAGTTATGATCCCAATCCACATACTTTCCACTAAAGAGCAGTGTATTTACATTTTTATGGAGCTGATATTCATGACTAGCAGTCAAATTATTATAAGGCACAAATGTCCTTCAAAAACTATAAAAACATATAAATTAGCACTAATAATACTTCATTAATTATATTAATATATATATTACAAGTAATATATAAGCATATGTAATATTTATGAGGAGTTTTTATAAGCTGAATAGTATGGTTTAATACATGCTTTCAGTTCCAAAGGGTGTGTGTGTGTGTATAAGAATATATATATTCTTTTAGGTCTTTCTCCTAATTGTATCTATTTGCATGGGGGCCTTAGGAAAGAAATTAGTAGCAAAAATGGGAAAATATAAATATGTCTATAAACTATTCTGGTGGTGGATTGCATAGAAAAATGAATAAGAATCCATTCTGGTGTGCTCCAACAGACAGAAAAAAAAAAAGAAAAGATTTTAATGTCTCCAATATCTATCTTTCCTTAAGAATTCATTGTATACAAATTGGTTATATGCATGGGTGTGCATGTGTGAGTATTAAAATTTAAAGTAATAAAAATTTATATCAGAAAAATGATTGATAATTAAATGATTTCTTCAAGGAGACTTGTGTTCTGTATCCATGTTGCACTGAGTGTACATATCAGGTTTCTATTACATTTTAGAAACACTCTGAACCACAAATGAAACTTAGTCATTAAATTTTTATATGTCATACTGTAATATATTCAAATATGAGATTCCAGACATCATTCTGCCTATCCCAGGGTGCTCACTTTTATTTTTTCTGATGGGTCAGGGATATTTTTTCTCCTTGTGTCTAGTCACATAAAAAGAAATTTGAGAACCTGTATTGAATTAAAGGCTTTGATTATTGTCTAATACCAGAAAGACAAGAGGAAATACTTTTTTTTAACCCAGGGGGTAAAAATTATTTGAAAATATAGTAAAATATACTAAAACAACACCCATTTTTATATATGTATGCATTTATTCAAAAGACATTTATTGAACATATACTCTGTTTCATCTAAGGTGATCTCTATAGTAATCAAATATTACTGATCAAGGAATTTAAAATATGTGGAAGAAGTATTAATAATATTAATAACTAGATAATTTGGGATATCCCTGAACCATTTTAAAAAGTGAATAAATTTTGTTTCAGTTATCTAGATATTTCAGACGAAATTGCTTTTTTGTATCATGATAATAAAATCAGATTAAAAGTTAGGAAATGGTATCTATTTTCCTTTATCTGATTTGTTTTATTATGACAAGGTTAATAAAATGTACATATGCATACACTGTATACCAAGGTTGTTGTTAGAATAGAATACGATGATATAAATGAGTGGGAGTTGTTAACTAATATACATTATTCACTATATCCTCATGTCTCCAGAATCTATATTGTCAAGTACCTGACTTGGCTCAGAATTGTTTTAAATAAACTCAAACTTGAAAGTATGTCTTTCCTATTAAAATAGTTATTTTATCCTAAGATTTCTATTAAGGAATTACTTTCAATTAAAAGAAACTCCTCAGTGAGTTACATGTAGATCTTTACTTGCTTCTTGTGTCTTATCAGAAATAAATTGTTCTTTCTGTTGTTCTCAGTAGGAAAAATAGTGGCAAAAGTGAAATGTCTTCCTTCTAAGAGTAAATCCAAAAATGGAAGTCACCCATGGTTTTCTAGAAACCTAATTCCTAAAAATTGTGGAAGTGGGCAGAGTGTTTATCCAAGGCCAATGCCTAGAGATATTTTTCCATAATATTTGTTGGAGTGAAAAATAACTCCTTAAGTTATTATTTCTCTTCTTGCCTTCATGACAGCCTCATCATCAGTGACATGACATTAGTGTACAGAGTGTCCATCATGGGAAAATGCATTATTCATTTACATTTTGAATGAACTTTCAAAACAAAAATGTCATAGGTGGTCTATGGAAACTGAAGAAAATATATCTAATTATACAGGAAAGCACTGACTGATATATAATGCCATCCTTCACATTTTTTAGTATGTGACTTATTAGTTACAGTAGTATTGTATGTGCATTTTGTTTTAGGACAAGTTATCTGTTAATATAAGAGACAAAATAGACACACAAACACACAAATCAATGAACATTTCCATACACAAGCTATTTATTATTAATGCAATGTCTTCTGTAGGAATATTTTGGTAATGAAAATAGCAGTTAAAAGGCTTAAATCTTAATTTTTTTTTTTTTTTTTTGAGACAGAGTCTCGCTTTGTTGCCCGGGCTAGAGTGAATGCCGTGGTGTCAGCCTAGCTCACAGCAACCTCAAACTCCTGGGCTCAAGCAATCCTCCTGCCTCAGCCTCCCGAGTAGCTGGGACTACAAGCATGCACCACCATGCCCAGCTAATTTTTTCTATATATATTTTTAGTTGTCCAGATGATTTCTTTCTATTTTTAGTAGAGACGGGGTCTCGCTCTTGCTCAGGCTGGTCTCCAACTCCTGACCTTGAGCGATCCACCCGCCTCGGCCTCCCAGAGTGCTAGGATTACAGGCGTGAGCCACTGCGCCCGGCCAATTTTTGAACAACTTGCTTGAATGTTATCTTTCTATGAATAGTTTGATAGTAACAATTAAGCCACTATTGGGTTAGGAGCATTCCTGAGATGTAAAAGAATCCTGCTGTTAAGTATACTTTATGCTATAAGAAAGCAGAACTCAAGTTTTGTCAAATAATTCACTTAACTATCAATCTTTTTCTTTTCCCTAATTTTCATTGTTTTAAGTTTAATCCAAAATGTGTTGTGAGTTTTATCAGACATGGAAATCTTCTAGAATGTGTACATGTATTTATAAGATATCTAAAGCCTATATAATGCATATATAAATCTGAAAAATAATGATAATAAAATTAACTCCCATGTACTCACTAGCAGCTGAAGAATTAGAACTCAAACAGGCAGAATTAGAGAAAAAAAATTACTAAGGTCTGAACAAAAATGCCTCAGACAGGTTTTGAGGGAAAGGAAAAAGGAACTGGGGTTCCCTGAATGTCATTTAGTTTAACTAAACATTATTAAGTTTTGATAGGCATCATTTTTTCAACTCCATTGGGTTCCAAACTCTGGGTTATTTGTAACATTTTATTACATTTTTAACAACTTTGGATATATGTGTATAAAAATCTTGCTTATCTAAATTATGATAGAGGTGATGATATTTGCCCTTTTTATACTCTAGTCCACACCCATGTTAGGGAGGGAGCACCTAACCTGCACCACCAAGCACCAAGGATAGGGAAAAAATGTGAACAAATCAGATTAGTTCTAGAATGCAAGGGGCATAAAATAAAGGCTAGTACTGGAGTCTATTCTGTCTGCCTGGGTGGCCAAAGCCCATTACTATATTTCTTTATCATCCTTAACCTAAAGTTTCACCCTTAACATTACATTATCCATAAAGATTGGTTTTTTTTTCTTTTTTTTTATCATTTTAGTCAGAAACGACTAGTTCCTGAACATGGGGAATGTAGTCCAAGTCACTACTGTGTTCCTCTCTGCCTTATCTATTATAATTGTTCTTTTACTGTAAGGCCTTTATATATGAGCTCCTGGCAGTTTAGGTTTTTATCTTCTGGAGTGAGTAGAGTACTGGTGCTTTGTTTTGATGCATGCTTCACATAAATATTCCTGTTCTTTTCTCTCATGATTGTATGAACACTTGTCTGTTGTCTGTCTTCCCCACTATGCTTTGAATTGCCTGATAATAGTAACCATGTTCTTTTGATCACCATTGTGTATCTTTCTTCTAACACAGCATCTTACTTATAAAGGGAGCTCAATAAATACAGTATTTGTTGAATGGATCAGTTTAGGATCAGAATAATGATATCTTGCAAGAACAGAGGAAGAGAAACAATTCCTCACAGACCAAAATTTTTAACTTAAAGTAATTGTTGAGATGTGTGTATATACGTATCCATCTACTATATCCAGGTGTTTTTTCATGTAGATGGCTAAGTCCTTTGCAAATCTTTTACTAAGGGATTCTTTTAATGATTGGATTTCCTTAAAATCAAGGTACTCTAACAAACTTTTGTAAAAAGAAGTTCAGGAAATAAATAATGGAGACGGAGGAGACAGCGAAAGAGAATGCTTTTTGGATTAATGAAAATTGGGAGTGTCATTCTGTCTGACTAGATATAGGACTTGTGAGTGAGTGGCTGACTCTCTGGTGCATGCTAACATTTCAGACACCTTTGCTCTGTAAACCCTTAAGGAGACTAGACCCTAGGAACTGGTCTTTTCGGCATCCACATACCTCCAGGTAAATTCTGACATAATGAGTCTCCAGATTTGAGTGACCTTGTGACATGAACACTAAGAGGATATCAATAGCTTGCTCTGATTTTCCACCTCTGAAAATCTGCAGTAGCTCTGCCACATGCCGACAAACAGGAAACATGAAAACTTTTCAGGTCAGGCAATAAAGGCATATTGTCCAACTCAAAAACAATGCCACCAGTAGCTGAGACACACAAGTGTGCATTTATAGGTAGTGCCTCATCATTGTAGTGTTACCATTTCAGTCAATTTTAAACCTTTTTTATCTTGCAAGCCACACTGATTCCCATGAGATGTTTCATTTAAAATATTTATTTTTAATATTATTTCTATTAACATCTATTATGACATATATATTATAGTAAAGCTTAAATTTAGAACTGTGGTCTTTGGGCATTGGTTTGTGTTCTATTTTATTGAAACTCTAAGGGAAATTACAAAAATATTTTATTTACCTTACAGATATGAATCTCTCAGTGTACATTGTATAGGGGAGAACTTATCTGAACTATGCAACCTGAAAAAGTCTATTAAAATAAACACTGCACTAGAAAAACCATTCCCACTCAGTTCAATTTTCTTGTCTATTGGTGATTTATGTGAGTTTATAAAATCCTCATGTGTTTATTCTATTCAATACAATTTTATATATATACATATTTATATTTAGTTAAAGCTTCTCTGTTAAGTCATGAACAATTTCTGTACCGGATAGTCTTATTTTGCCCTTCAGAATCCCCTCTTCTAATTCTGTGACCCTGAGGTTCTTACTCTACATGCTTCTTTATGAATCATCTGGGAAAATTTCCAAAAGTATTGAAGCACAGCCAGGAAGCTCAGGAAATGTTGAAGAGAGCTAAAGAAAGACTGCTGAGAGGGTCAGAAGAAGGTCAGAGAAGGTCAGGAAACATCAAACCCAGAAAGACTCTAAACACATACCCTGAGGTCAATATCATGGCACAGCCAGAGCTTCAAAAATATCAAGGTTAGAAAAGCTGCTTTGCATCACTTTTCCTATCCCTCTTCATTAATCTGGTTTCCTTAACATTTGCTATTGAGGACATAAAAAGTACAGTAATAAAAATATGTTAGGAATAATATCATGGTCAGAAAATAATGCCTGATTAATAATCATAGTATAACAGCTATTAATTTTTGAATTATAATAAATACATAATAGTCATTATTTCTCTGTGTTAGGCATTGTATTGGTCACTTCACATCCCTAATTTCATTTGCTGTCCACAACAATCCTGCAGTAGTATTATCCCATTTTGCTGGTACAGAATATGGGACTGCTGGCGGAACTGCACACTAGTTCAATCTCTGTGGAAAGCAATATGGAGACACCTCAAAGAGCTACATGTAGAACTACCATTTGATCCAGCAATCCCGTTACTGGGCATCTACCCACAGGAAAAAAAGACATTCTATAAAAAAGACATCTGCACCTGAATGTTTATAGCAGCACAATTCACAATTGCAAAGATGTGGAAACAACTCAAGTGCCCATCAATTACATGAGTGGATTCATAAAATGTGGTGCATGTATACCATGGAGTTCTACTCAGCCATGAAAAACAATGGTGATCCAGCACCTCTTGTATTATCCTGGATAGAGCTGGAGCCCATTCTACTAAATGAAGGATCACAAGAATGAAAAACAAGCACCACATGTACTCACCATCAAATTGGTATTAACTGATCAACACTTATGTGCACATTTAATAGTAACATTCATCGTGTGTTGGGCAGGTGGGAGGGGGAAGAGGGAGGTGGGTATATTCACATGTAATGGGTGCAGTCCACACCATCTGGGGGATGGACATGCTTGAAGCTCTGACTCAGGTGGGGCAAAGGCAATATATGTAATCTAAACATTTGTATTCCCATAATATGTTGGAATAAAAAAAAAAAGAAAAAAACAAACCAGAAAACTAAAAAAAAAAAAAGGAAATGAAAACAAACAAAAACAGAATATGAGATTCAAAGAATTTACTTTAATTTACTGAGCTCCCTCAGGCAATAAGCGAAATTCAGAAACTGGTGTTCCTGACTACAAAGTTTCTTTAATTGTCTATGGCCAGTGATACCTTTGCAATTTTCTAATGTTGTGAATGTATACAGTTAATAAATTAACTGTAGGTATAATTTTATTTTCCTTTCCTATTATTACATAAACCAAATTTCAGTACAAAAAGAAATTATTCAGATTATTCTGGTTTATTAAAAGTTTAAACACACCTAATATTTATCCAATATAAATCATCATGTAGAAAACCTTTGTATTCTCTGCATAGTAATCAGGTTTATTTTTCAGATATGCTAGAATAAAATATCCTTAGCTCTGGAAATAATCTTAAATTGTACTGTTTAAATTCATGTTAAAATTTAGAATCTTGGCCAGGCGTGGTGGCTCACGCCTGTAATCCTAGCACTCTGGGAGGCCGAGGCGGGTGGATCGCTCAAGGTCAGGAGTTCAAGACCAGCAAGAGCGAGACCCCGTCTCTACTAAAAATAGAAAGAAATTATCTGGCCAACTAAAAATATATATAGAAAAAATTAGCCGGGCATGGTGGCGCATGCCTGTAGTCCCAGCTACTCGGGAAGCTGAGGCAGTAGGATCACTGAAGCCCAGGAGTTTGAGGTTGCTGTGAGCTAGGCTGATGCCACAGCACTCACTCTAGTCCGGGCAACAAAGCAACACTCTGTCTCAAAAAAAAAAAAAAAAAAAAAAATTTAGAATCTTTTTTATAATTGTTATACAAAAATATTTCAACCACTGTCATCAACAACTCACAAATAAGAACTATGAAATTCATATGATGGAACAAGTTAGCCCATCTAAGTATAAATTCATGAGTGGCATGGTTTATAGAAATTGATATTTCTTTGATGTTAAGATTACATAGGGCTATATCTTTAAGTTATAAGATTATGAAAAAATTTTTAAAAGCTTGTATTCTGATCTTGAGCAGATCTCCTTGTACTGTTGAACTAGCATGGGATTATATTTACATTAGTTTCACTTGGATTGTTAGCAAAATTTTAAATCTCTAAATCATTATATACTACTTTGAAATGATGAATGTATCATTTCTTAAATTTTTACATGTTGAAGTTGAAGTAAATTAGCATAAGCTTGTGATAAATCATTGTCTTTCAATATGATTTAATTCCTCTAAATGATATTTTATGTCTGTTTAGTTTAGTTAAAGATATTCAATGTTTACTACATATACTTTTGACATTTCTAGAAGGGGCAAAGAATTTATAGTCCTTGCTCCTGAAAAGCTTGTATCCTAAATGAAAGACAAGTGTTAAACAAATAGTTTTAATGAAATGAATTATGTGATCAGATAGAGTATACAAGAAATGCTACCATGTGCTAGAGGATAGGAATTTAATCCTATGAATTTGAATCTCTCACAAGCTGCCTTTTAGAATAAATTGGTAACGTGCAGATTGCCCTTTTTTCACATTCTATGCACAGTTGTCTGTACTGATACTATTATTTATGTACCATAAGAGTTTCTTTCATCATGCCAGATTGATAAAATTATTTAATCTGTTCACTAAAGTAACAGACAATAAAACAGGATTTTGTACATTGTGAGAGAAACTATAATCATCATAAACACCAGTAAAACCCCAGTGTGTATCCCAGTGCCTAAATAAAGCCAATGTTCAGGAGATATTTTCTGAATGAATAAAGGAAGGAATGAATTGAAACTATCAAACAAATAACCTCATTCAAGAGTGTTGTAGAAAGTGCTTTGATCACATTTTTAAATATGAAGAATTTCCTCTTATTTCTACCAAGTGTTTTTAAAAAAGATCAACTCCTTAATACTGATATGTATAGAACTATTGTACTAATATATAAAAAACTAAAATTACAAAGGGGGAAAAATCACTAAGCATGTGTATGTATGCTAAGCAACAAATGGTCAGAAACACAATTTTAAATTCTGTAGAATTATTGAGGACTTTTACTTACATATTATGCTTGAAATATTCTAAATGTCTCAGAGGGCTGAAGAAAAATGGTACTCTCCATACACATTTAAACAAATGTTTTTACAATATACAGAGCTTTAAATATAATGTAAGAAGAGCATGAACCATTTCTGGAGGTGGAAGAGAAAAAAGAAACCCAGATTTTCTTCTGTGTTTTATTCTTAACGTCTCAATCAGTAGAGTATTCCAGATCATTTGTTTGAATTTTAAAGCTTTCTTTACTCTAAGCACACTGGTCTTATTTCTGTTCCTCTGAGTCCCTTGTTTTCCCCTACTTCTGTACCCTTGTATGTGGCTGCAATGGACTCAGTGTTTGTACACCCCAAAATTCATAAGTTGAATCATTAATTCTCAATGTGATAGCATTAGGAGGTGGGGCCTTTTGGAGGTAATTAGGTCATGAAAGTGGAGCCCTAGTAAATGAGATTAGTGCCCTTACAAAAGAAACCTTAGAACAACCCAGAAAAAGGCCCTCACCAGAACTGCACCATGCTGGCACACTGATCTCCAACATCTAACTTCTTCCAAAATTGTAAGGAATAAATTTCTGATGCCTATAAGCCACCCAGTCTACGGTCCTTTGTTATAGCTGCCAGAATGGACTATGACAATAGAGTTAAGAGAAAACTGTCCCTTGATCCCTTCCCTTCACTAACTGAACTGTACACTTCTTCCAGATGAGTACAGTATCGCAAACTAAGAAAAAGTTCCCCGATCCAGAGCAAGTCTCCACAATTTAAGCACTCATAACACTATAAAATATTCATAGCATGTCTCACAGTTTCTGAATATATATTTATTTGCTTACTCATGCAATCAGGGTATCTCTTCCACAGGCTTTAAGTAATTTGTGAATAGAGATAGCATGGATGACAGAATAACGATTCCCAATAGTGTCCACCTTCTAATCCCTGGAAACCATTAATATGCTATGTTACCTGGGAAAAGTGAATTAAGGTTGCAGATGGAACTATATTTTCTAATCATTTTGTCTTAAAATAAGGAGCTTTTCTGCATTATGGAGATAACGGACCATGTAATCATAAATGTCCTTATAAGTGAATGAAGGAGGTGGAAGAGTCAGTGTCAGAGTGATTCAATGTGAGAAAGACTAGATTGATCACTGCTGGCTTGGAAATAGAAGGCAGCCAAAAGCCAGGGAATATGGGCAACGTCTAGAAGCTAAAAAACACAAGAAAATGGGTTCCCCTCTAGTATCTCTAGAAAAGAATGCAGCTCTGCCAACATCTTGTCTTTTGCCTGGTGATACAATGCCAGACTTCTGAACTACACAACTATAAGATAACAAACTTTGCTTTTCAAGTCACTGCGTGGGTTGTCATTTGTTACAGCAGTCATAGAAAACAAATAGCAAACAGCATTCCTAGCACCTAAGTCATTGCCTGGCACATAGTTGGTGTTTGATACTATTTGTTAAATAAACAGATAGATAATGAGCCTGAGAGATATGCTATATCTACTGTGTGATACTAAGGTCCTGAACATTTCCTTCTCATTCCATTTACATTCTGTGAGAATAAATTAATTAATTAAGCTGAGTTAAGAAAGAAACACTTTTTAAAAAGGCTCTACAATCAGGATTTTGGGGTTTTAAAATTATAGGCCACATTCTACTAGGCCTGCACAGACCTAGTAAAGTAAATGTCTGTAGAACATCACCATCATGTTTCTTTAAAGCCTGGGAGCAGGGCATCGAGACAATGCAGAAGTTCAAATATTGCTGTTCAGATATCAGAACATTGTTCAGAAATGAAACTTGAATACATTTTTGCCGTAAATTAATCATTTCTATTATTTTGGAGTGACTATATTATAACTTTTTATTTCGTTTATGTTTTCTAATGTACAACCACCCCATGTGCGACTCATTTCTAATCCTATTTTCATCACGTTGAATCTGAAAACATCTAGTGAGCGCTGGTCTTAGTAATAGCATACGAACGAGGAAGGTAGAGGTCACGGGAGAGGCCCACCTCAGTGGGGAAGTCTTTTCTCCTTGACATTGTTTAAAGTAGCCTGTACATAATGATAATAAAAACACAGAAAACTTTTTGTTAGTTTGATTCTTTTTAACTTCTCTACAGACAATGATCTTCCTCCTCTTTTCCCTCCATGACATTATAATGTGGGATTTAAATCTAAGCTCACTGAGTCCAACATCTAATTTTGTTTCTTCAATCATATTATGTCTTCTCTCTGGAACTAGGCTGCTTGTGTTCAGATTCTTTTAAAATGTGAATATTACATGTCCTTTTTCTGCCTCTGTTTCATTATCTATAGAAAGAGAATAGTAACAGAATCTATCTCCAAGATTTTGCTTAGATTTAAATGCTTTAATATGTACAAAAAATTACGTAGAATGGCACCTGTCACAGAGATGCACTCTATAAGTTAGCGCCGATTGTAAAGGCCTTAGAAATTGTCACTGTCAACTCTTCTCAGGGAGATTGTGTGTGATTGGAAGAATAATTGGTAAACTATATGAGGTGATTGATGAAACAACCCTGTAAAGCATGTTTAATAATAGTTTATCTAACATGTCTTCTAAAAAAATGAGTTGAATTAGCTGAAAAATTTTAATTTGTTGACTACTGTGTTTGTTTCAGAAAAAACTTACAAAGCCATCTAACTGTGTCAAGCCTGATTTGTTGAGCCACATCGCCACCCGAGTTCAAATCCCAACTCTGCCACTTACTATGTATGTGACTTTGGGCAAAGTAATTTGATGCCACTATTACATCATCTGAAAGGTAGGAATAATAATAAAATCAACCTTATAGAGTTGCTGAGTGTTAAATAAGTTTATGCTTGAAATATGCTTAAAATGGTGATTTTCACATGTGTTCTATAGTTATTAGGTAATTTTATCATAATATCCAAAAGAGGTCTTTCAAAAAATCTTAATAATTTTAAAGCTAAAAGCATTATTTGCTTTCATAGTAGCTTTTTAATGGTTCAAATGCCTAAAACAATAATGACAAAGTAAACAGACATAGATTTTCAGAGACGAGGTCACCTACCAAGCAGCAGATTGCAGATATACTTACTAGTCACTAACTAGTTAAGCTACAAAAATCGATATTAAAATTTTTTTTGTTGAAATACCAAAATTAAAACTGGCATATTTGTGAAGCCTTTTGTTTTATTTTCTGGTATGTGAAAATAACTTTCAAAAAGCTAAGTGGTATGCTTTTATTTGTTTCCTGTCATGTATTTTAAATGGCCTTTAAAAGTCTGTAGCTGTTACTCAAGAATAATGAGGTATGTTATTCTCTCAATGCACGTGCAAATCTCCAATTAACACTAATGGGATTTATGGCAGTGAAACCAAAGGAAAATCTACTTCAGTGTCTCAAAATAAAGAATCTTTATTTTTTGATACCTGCCTTTTTACCATGTAAATGCAGTCAAGCATAAATAAACAAATTAGTATTAAGCATCAATTTGACACTTCCATTCATGTTGACATTCTGAAATACTGTCTATAAAAGGTAATATGTTTTGAAGCAGAGATGTGGCTTTAGATATCAGTTAAGAATTTACATGTGCCCCTCTCCTCTGTCATTAATTTTAAAATTATAAAGAATAAGTATGAGCTGCCATAGTTGTACTTGAGAAATGCAGAAATTATGGGTTTTCAAATATGTGTGGTAAAATATTTCTAAGAACAGCATTTCAGAAGATTAAATCTTTTATGCACACACAAACATATAGAAGCCTATTATCTCTTTGAGACACAATTGTACACCCCCTCTAGTCAGTATTTCTTTCTTAGATTTCTATAATTTTATTCTTATTCATACAGTCAATTTTCCTATAAAATAATTTTTAAATAGAAAAATTTTAAAAATAGGATACTATTAAATTGAAATACCATGTTAAAGAATATATATTTAAAGTATTGGGCAACCATCTGAAAAAGATGTGAGAGCAAAATTAAAATATTTTCATTAGAATAAATGTAGAATGATTAACAGGGACTCTGGCCATAGGTATTTGGTAGAATTTAGATCTTTATGATAATGCTAAAAAGATAGACATTAGACTATATAGTTAAAGTATAAATTCCTGTGTAGAAAGAACATATGGGAGAGCTAAAGCTCCATTTAATAGAATTCACTCAAAAACAATAAAAGGTATGATTATAAACATAAAGTACATGTTGATGCCACCAAAGCTTATTGACTTGTTATTTAACAAAATTGTTCATTTCTGAATCCCAGAATAAACAAATCTTTCATAAAATTTACTTAAAGCAACTATAGCAATTACATAACTTATAAAAACATATTCCATGAATAAAAAAAATTTCTTTAAAAATCATGGCTGATATAGTAGAATGGCCCTCCAGCTGAGATATTTACCTAATGTCAATTCATCTGGGAGGTAGCCATGTCTAAACAAGGGATTATCATTCTATTCCAGGTAAACAGAAATTGACATTTTAAGCAGCTAAATGATTAGAAGGAGAAGTAGGTTTTATTTTACCTGCCTACTAAGTAGTTTGTGGAAAATTTATTGACTTCTTAGTGACTAGGCCTGGAAGAATGCCCAGAACACAGTAGGCACTTGATAAATATTTTTTGAAGGAATAAATTAATTAACTTTTCAGAAATCCTATTTGCAACATCAAAAATGTATTTAAGTCTCTCTTGTACCTTCACTTTCAGTGACAGCACTGAAGATAAGACATACCACCTGGTTTTATGAAGCTCAAAGTCTGACTGGATATAAAGGAAAAAATAAATTATTATAATTTAATATAGAATAAGTATAATGCATAACATGTTAGATGACATTTGGATGGATTTATTTAATGCCATAGTATTATATATATATACACACAAAGACTCTACTTTGGATAATATATTATGATTTATTTTTAAAAGTATTCTTCTACAGTATTACTTTGTTATTTCATCCCTATACATTCTAACATATCAGATTATGTCAATTAATATATTTTTGTTTTGTCTTTTTTTTAACAGACTGTATTTTGTAGAACAGTTTTGGGTTTACAGAAAAATTGAGCAAAAACTACAGAGTTCCTGTACACCCCCCCACCCCCACACACTCATACCTCCCTCACTATCGACATCCCCCACCAGAGTGATACATTTGTTACAATCCATGAACCTACCTAAATTCACTGTTATTACCCAAAGTCCATAGTGTACATTAGGATTTACTCTTCATATTGTACATTCTATAGGTTTTGACAAATGTATAATGACATATATCCAGCACTATAGTATCATATAGCTGTGGTCCCCAACACCTTGGCCACAGACGGGTACTGGTCCGTGGCTTGTTAGGAACTGCGCTGCACAGTAGGAGATGAGCAGCCAGTGAACGAGCTAAGCTTCATCTTTGTTTACAGTGACTCCCTACCACTCACGTCACTGCCGGGAGCTCTGCCTCCCCAGCCCAGCCCCTCCATCTGTGGAAAATTGTCTTCCATGAAACCAGTCCCTAGTTCCAAAAAGCTTGGGGACCACTGTCATACAGAATAGTTCTACTTCCCTAAAAATCATCTGTGCTCTGCCTATTCATCCCTCTGTCCGCCTAACTCCTGGCAACCACTCATTCTTTACTGTCTCCATTGTTTTGCCTTTTCCAGACTGTCATACTGTTGGAATTTTACAGTATGTAGCCTTTACAGACTGGCTTTTTTCACTTAGTAACATACATTTAAGTTTGCTCCATGTCTTTTCATGGCTAACAGTTCATTCCTTCCAGCATTGAATAATATTCCATTGTGTGGATATACCACATTTTATACATCCATCTACTGAAAGACACCTTGGTTCCTCCCACATTTTGACAACTATGAATAAAGCTGCTGATATAGTTTGGACATTTGTCCGCTCCAAATCTCATGTTAAAATTTGATCCCCACTGTTGGAAGTAGAGCCTGGTAGGGAGTATTTGGGTCATGAGGGAGGATCCCTCATGAATGACTTGGTGCCATTCTCACCAGTGAGTGAGTTCTTGCTGTATCAATTCCTGAGAGATCTGATTGCTAAAAGGAGCCTGGCACCTTCCTCCTCTCTCTTTCACTTCCTTCCTCTCACCATGTAATGCCTGTTCCCCTTTACCTTCTGCCGTGAATGGAAGTTTCCTGAACTTCCAGATGCAAATGCTGGTGCCATGCTTCTTATACAGCCTGTAGAACCAAGAGGCAAATAAACCTCTTTTCTTCATAAATCACCCAGCCTCAGGTGTTCTTTTATAGCAATGCAAATATAGCAAGACAGCTGCCATAAACACCATGTGCAGGTTTTTGTGTAGACATAAGTTTTCAGATCAGTTGGGTAAATACCAAGGAGTGATTTTTCTGGATTGTAGGGTTTAGTCTTATAAGAAACTACCAAACTGTCTTCCAAAGTGGCTATATCATTTTGCATTCCCACTAGCAGTGAATGAGGGTTCCTGTTGCTCCACATGCTCACCAACATTTGGTGTTGTCAGTGTTTTGTATTTTGCCCATTGTAATGAGTGTGTAGTGGTGTTTCATGGCTGTTGTAATTTTGCTTTCCCTACTGGCATATGATGTTGAGCATCTTTTCATATGCTTATTTTTTTATCTATATATCTTCTTTGGTGAGGTGTCAGTTGAGCTCTTTTGCCCATTTTTCAATTAGGTGGTTTGTTTGCTTATTGTTGAATTTTAAGTGTTTTTTGTATATTTTGGATAACAATCCTTTATTAGACATGTGTTTTGCAAATATGTTTTGCCATTCTGTGGTTTACCTTCCCACACTCTTGATAGAATTTTTAAAATGAAAATTTGAAGGAAAGCTAGGACAACATGTCTCTATGAAATGAGGACAGATTCTCAGATCTCCCACAAAAGCACCTGATCAGTTTTGACATATGTATTTAGGGGTATTTTTCTAAAGCATACAGCAGTGGAAATAGCAAAGGGTTTGAAGTCTAAAAATTGGTTTCAAGCCCAGCTAAAGAGTACTCTTAAATGATTAATTATATTTCTGTGTTTTTTTTTTTAGAGAAGTCCAAATTTATTCATTTACTTATTTATTTATTTTATTTCAGGAAATTCTGGGGGGAAAACATTTTGGTTACATGTTATGACTTTGCCACATCCCAACCATGATTTGAGATGTTCCCTTTCCCCACCTACAGTGCTCACCTGTGTTGTTTTTGATTAATGAAAAGTAAAAAAGGAGTACTTACAGTGTCTTGAAATATAGTTATACAAATGAAATCATATTTCTTTATTCAGTCTGGTTGCATTTTCATAAAATTAGCAGTTGGAACTAATTTTATTGATGATAATGTCAGTTTATAATGTGAAATGTTGTTTAGACACACTTCAGGGGAGTACAGGAATATTTTTGCTTTTATATGTGATCATATTTATGAGCTGGTGTTTTATTTATATGTGACTGGT
The DNA here is from genome assembly GCF_020740605.2 of Lemur catta. NCBI lineage: Eukaryota > Metazoa > Chordata > Mammalia > Primates > Lemuridae > Lemur > Lemur catta. The sequence continues at coordinate 45,919,181 of NC_059140.1, forward strand.
AGATTAGATTGTTTCATATTGATTTATAAAAGTACAGACTTTGGTAGTTGCCTTTTTAACATGACATGTAACTTATCCTGTTTGACAGCTTTCTCCATGCAGTGGTCATATCTTTAATTGGTATACCGTCAGAGTCCATTGGACCCAATTTTAGTTTTTTAGTTTCTTTTTTGAGCAGCTCTAACTCTTTGTAGGACTTGACATTTTATGATATTAATCTTTTTTAGCTGCCCTCCAAAAACTAAGAAGAAATTTATTTAGTATTTTAAACTAAGTAAAATTCCTATCTTGCAATTAGAATATAGGTCCATTGCATCCTCTTGTGAATCTAGGATATATAGTGGACCTTAGTTATCCTATGTTTCCCACATCCAACAAAGGGCTGATAACTAGAATCTATAAAGAACTCAGGCAAATCAACAACCCCATTACAAAGCGGGCAAAGACATGGACAGAAACTTTTCAAAAGAAGATGGACTAATGGCCAACAAACATATGTACAAAATGCTCAACATCTCTAATCATCAAGGAAATGCAAATCAAAACCACAATGAGATATCCCTTAACTCCAGTGAAAATGGTTTTAATCAAAAAGTTCCCAAACAGCAAATGTTGGCATGGATGCGGAGAGATAGGAACACTCATACACTGGTGGGACTGCAAACTAGTACAATCTCAATGGAAAATAGTATGAAGACACCTCAAATAACTAAAAGTAGAGCTACCATTTGATCCAGCGATCCCACTACTGGGTATTTACCCAGAGGAAAAAAAGACATTCTGTTAAAAAGATAGCTGCACTCAAATGTTTATAGCAGCACAATTCACAATTACAAAGATGTGGAAACAACCCAAGTGCCCATCAATACATGAGTGAATTAATAAGTGGTATATGTATACCATGGAGTACTAATCAGCCATAAAAAATGGGAAACTAATACCTCTTGTATTATCTTGGATGGAACTGGAGTCCCTTCTTTTAAGTGAAGTATCACAAGAATGGAAAAACAAACATCACATGTACTCACCATTAAACTGGTACTAATTGGTCAACACCTATGTGCACATATGGAAGTAACATTCATTGAGGATTGAGCAGGTTGGATGGGGGAGGAAGGGATGGGTAAATTCATACCTATTTTTTGTCATGTGTGCTGTCTGGGGGATGGACAAGTTTATAGCTTTGACTTGGGCAGTTCAAAGGCAATATATGTGACCAAAGCATTTGTACCCCTGTAATTTTCTGAAATCAATCAATCAATAACCATTCTTAGCTCTAAGGCCATATAAAAACAGGCAATGGGCTGAGTTTGGCCCAAAGGCTATAGTTTGCTGACCATTGGCTTACATCATTTGAGGCCAAATTTATGTTGAAGTGCCTTCTGCCACAATTTCCAAGTTCACAATAAATACTGTAAAAATTAAAGTAATAAGTGACTAAAAAGAAAAAAGTAGAATATAATCTTCAAACATGCAACTACTGTAATATCCTATCACAAATATAATCAGAACCTGTATCCTAAATTTCACTATGTTGATATATACTGCAGAGCTATAGTCAGAACTCTCAGGCTTTGACTAGCATAATTATGTTCTTCTATCTTTGAACTTTATCCCCTCACATAAATCCTATGCAAGTACCAGGATTATAATAAATTTAATAAATTCTGGTTGAAAAATGAGTGATAATTTATAGACAAAATAAAAGGTAATTTATAACATAACCTTTTGTAACAACCAGAAAAATAATTTCAATGGGAAATTTCCCACTCAATGTTGTACTTGTTTATATCAGGTTCACAATAAATTTTATCTCTTATTATTTTACTTTCAAACCGGAAACTAAATATTACAAATACATGATGTTAAGCTGTGGAAATATATCTGAAAATTTAGTTTATACTTTGATCCTCAGCAATTATAAATGTACCTAAATACTTCCCTTGAAAAGAATCTAAGACATCTCAAACATTTTCCCTTCACTAAAAGTAAGTACCTAATACCCTCTGTGTCTGATTTTGTGCATTAAAGGAGGGTTATTCAACTGAAGCAAATCCACAGCTATGTTAATTTCTCTGAGGGAAAAAAAAGTCTGTTGAAGAAGATAAACCCTTTCCTACATTCCCTTTTGCAGATCAAAGGAAAACATACCTTTCTTATTTTTGAAAACTTGTCGGAGAGAAAGAATTATAACCATGTATTGTAAACTTTATATTAAATCACAGAATTTTGAGCAGAAAACAATCAAACCTTCTTTATAGCTTGCATTAACATTTCTACTGTTGGTATTTGAATACTTTTGCTGATGGGTCAGAAAATAGTGTGAGTTATATATAGTTGGATATCAAAGGAACAAAAATAATGGAACAAAACAAGAATTTCTGGAAGAGCTCTCAGAAAATATGGCACCAATTATTATAGATGTGAACATTTTAGTATTGACAAAATGTGCTATTAGCCTTCTTTTTCCTTTTAACATAACTCTATATATTTTCAAGGTGACTTAGAATCATGATGTGATTCACACAAAGTTTTCATAGTTCCAATAGACATAGATGTTATTTGTTATCAATAATGTTATGCTTGAAATGATGCATTTCCTATTTACCTCTAAAGTACAGGTTCTTTGAATTTCCAAATTCAAAGACATATTCTCTTAGTCAGACACTAATAATAAGTACCTATAAGAAAGTAGGGAAATAAACCAAGATACCTATTATTAGGTTTCAACAACATTCATTCTCTTTGGAATTACTAATTCTAAAGAAATGTGTTGAACCTTTGTAAAAGGTATGTTATACCTTTCAACATGAGTTATAAAGGTATAAAAATAAGGTAAGCAACAAAATACTAAAGAAGTTATTTGAAGCTTTTATGCTAATAATGCTTACATGAGATTCAGGGAAAAAAAAAGATGTACAGAGAAAAAATTAATATTATATATCATTTAAGTAAATACAATTTTCCCAAATCAATATATCACTTATTGGCAATGTTAATATAATCCATGCATTTTATATTAAGTCATACACTGGGCAATATAATATTTTCTAATGGAAACTAGAAATGTTTGATGACCAAGGAATGATTAAATTTATATTTACTTCATATTAGAACACAATTCTAATTATAAATAAAAAAGAATAAATGCTGTAGTACCTACTGCATTTTGAGGCACAGAGTGAATGCTGAATATATTATAATTTGGAGAGAGAAGGAAAGAATGAAGGGAAGGAAAAAGGTTGTTATGGTTCCTGCATAAGAATTGTGGTTACTTGTCTCCAGCATACTTCCATTCATTCCTACCCTCTCAGCATACACATGTCATTCCTCCATCAAATAGTGGCATCTATTTTTACTCTCTTGATACAGTCTGCCATGTGACTGCTCTGAAAAATCAGATATGGTGGAAGTGACTCTGGCCAGTTGAGAGGACTGGGATCCCTTAGGATGCTTTCGTTTGGAAGTAGCCACCATGTAGGAAATGTGAGTGTCCTGAAACTGTCAAGCTGGCAAGCTGTAAAAACCCCAACCAAGATTTGAGGAGTAAAACACTATGTGTTGAGGGGTCAAAGAGAATGAAGGCACCAATCATATGAGTGAAAATGTCTACATTGGATATTCAACCCAGTGGAGACTTCAGAGCTCCAACTCCAAGTACTATCTGGCTGCAGTTACATGGGAGACAGTAAGAGACAACCACTTCAACTCCCTGTAAACCCCAAAATCAAAGAGAGATAAAAACTAATGTTATTTAAAGGCACTAAGTTTTCACAGGATTTTGTATTTAGTCATAGGTAACTAAAATAAGAGCTTATGTTCAATATTTCCCTGCAACTTGGATAAACATCCTTCAAACTGATTTATGTGTATATGTCTTTGCTGTAGTGCAAGAATCATGGATCCTGTCCCCAATAGGTAGATGTCCTTACCCTGAGGGAAAGGAAGCACTCAGCTTGTATACTAGTACAAAACTGGGCAGTGGTAAAATCCATCTTACTGCATGTTATGGTTTAAAAAGTGAAAAATATTCTGTAAGGCATAACAAAAAACAGAAAGACTAAAAAATGGTATCAAAGCCCAGAGGTGGTACCTGCTCACCTGAGACTGACTTAAAGCATAGAATAATAAAATGTGGGTATGAGGGATACATTAAAAATGGCCAAAAACTAGAATTAGAAGGGCTAGCCAATGAGACCAATGGATTTTCCCCAAGAAGGAAAGCCTCTTTGGGAAAGATAATGGCTGTTACTTTAAGATGAAAATTTGTTGAAATAAAAGGTGGAAATTTGGGGCAATAGAGCAGTACAAATAGTCTTAACCCTAAAAAAAATGAGTTGACCAGAGTAGAAGATTGAATATGGGAAACACAGCCCACCTAAGGAAAATAAATAAGACATCACATACATGTTGCTACTGTAAGTCCTAAGCCCTACTTGATTATTTAAGATCCCTCTAAATTATATGCCTGAAGAAAATTTATGATGGACTCAAAATCTTACTTTTTCTGAACATATTTTAGTCAGGTAACATTCTCAGGCTTACCCACTGTATGTCCAAGTAGACATCCAGGTAGATAGCAGCTATACCTACTATTTGAGAATTTCTCAAACCCACACTATTCCTAGAAAAAAAATTATTGGTGATCTGTCTTTTTCACATTCTCCACCACTTACATGTCTCATGTTATTGGTCTTTATAATTATTGCCTGTACTTACTTATTGTGTAATTATTTATGGTTCATGGGAACACAAAAATAATACAAAATAATGCACACCAAAATAATAGCTAAAATTATTCAATACATATTGCATTTAAATTATACTATATTAATACCTTTACATAGCTACATTAATTAATTTTCATAACTCTATGAGGTAAGTACAATAGTATTATTTATGCTTAGCTCAGTAAGTGTTAAAATAAGCAATATTTAATTTATAGATGAACAACAAAAAAAATTATCAAGCAACTGTTTAAAGGTATATAGGGATAGGCTATGTTAGGATTTGAACCCAAGCAGTCTAATTCTGGAGTTTACCTAGCATTTTTTGGAATACTCTAAGTACAACCATTGATGAAAGTACTGAACATTGCTAAACACACAAAGTACTGAGGAAACCCCATGGCTAAACTTTTGAGATTTTGACTCCTCCCATCAATGAGCTCTTTACCACTTAAAGATATGTAAGAATATGCAATTCTGCAAACATGTGTGTGACCCTTATTTTAAGTTTATAAAACAAAAAATATAAGAATTAGAAAGAAGCAAAAAGAAGGAAGCGAAGTTATCACTTAATATATTATAGATAGGTTTAATTTTTACATTTTGAGATCAAATTATGTTAAACACCATATTCAATTAATTCTAAGTTGTATTTTGCACAATTCAATTTAATATTTGTGTAAATTTTATTTAAATTTTATAATTAACATTGAGGGTTTTTAAAATTTCTTGTTTCATTTTATTTTTACCTGGAAAAGTTGTTTTAAATTTGATCTTAGTTTTGATGCTGTAGCTTAGATTTAATAGCATATCTGAAGGACAGAATTGCAGTCAGAGTTGGCTTTATGAATGTACAACATTAGCATAAGACACTGCATTAGATGGCCCCACACTTAGTTTAATTCTCTGGTGTTGTCAATTAAAATTCTTAATAATTTTTGAATAAGGGGTCTCCTATTTTCATTTATACTTGGCACTGCAGCATAAGTACCCAGTTCTGACTACAGTAAATATTTAGTCTAATTATCAGTGTAACTTAGTAACTCAGAATTTAGACTCAAATTTTATAATTTCTAATATATTCTGCTTGTGTCCTTAACATCATTTGGCATGTAGTACTTTGTGAATTCAGTGGCCTGGAAGCTATCACATGCTAGAAGGAAGGTGTTTATCATATTGCAGAATCCTCACAAATCATCATGAATCTTTGGATGAAATTGACAACTAGTTAAACAGATGGAACTACTAATTTGAAAGCAAGGAACATACGGTATCTCTCACTGTCCCTCATTATAAGAGACATACCTCATTTTAGACCCAAGTGTAATTCCATCCCACACAGACCCGATGTTATCTGACATTTATTATGGTAAACTATTTACATCAGAAATGCTACATTATGAAAATAAGGATACAGAATGTCTTATTTATGCTTAGACATTAATCATACAACTTTAAACCTCCTACATCACACTTTCCATGTGTTCTTCATTCTGTTTCTTTACTGCTTATTTTTCCTGCCCTTTACTCTTGGACATCTAAGAAATTTAAAGTAGTATGTTAGGTCTGTGTTTGTGATAGCATTTTGCCAAATATACATGATAACCTATAACAGAAGGATTATTGCACATTGTGAAAATAAGCTCTATTTTTAAAGGAGTGACTATAAATCAGAAGTAACAACCTCTGGCAAAACTAATGTAATAAGCTCTTAAAACACTGTGTTTCCAGATTTTTTAATGCTTTGTTCTGGAACTGATATTTGCACTTTTTGCACAGTAGTTTCTGTTTTAAGATAAAATATTCACAATTTAAAAAATCCAACTATAAATTTAACAATTTATCATCATCTATATCTATTTATCTATTTAAGATTTTTTGTTTTCGTTTTGCACTGAAAAACCATAAGCTACTTTGAAAGGGGTTGTCATAAAAAGAATTATCACTTCTTCATATTTTCAGAGACATCCTTCTATTACTAAGATAATGACTGAGGTAAAAATCATACACTCACATCTAAAGAAAATTATGAAGAGAAGAAAAAAAGAAGTTAACTCCACATAATCCCAGGAAACAAAACCTTAAAAAAGAAAATGATATGAAAGAACTTTTCAACTTTGAATTACATGGAAGATGAAAAGAACTAAAAATTTATTTTTGAAAGAGTAACAGGAAAGAGTAGGTATAATTTAGAAACACAAAAATTTAGACTCTTAAAACTAATATTATTCTTTGCTACATAATTATCAAAGTCTTTCCCTTTTTAATCTAGTTTATACATATTTTATTTTTTAGTAAAAATATTTTAAATGTATATTTAAAGTACATAAACACAACCTTTAACTCAGTTTGCTGAGTTAACTGTTGCTGTTATTAATACTATCTTAGTGGTTCTAAAAGCTGACATAGCATTAGAATTACCTGATGACTGTTAAAACTTGTACCTCAGACAAATTAAACCAGAATAATTGGTGGCCTCTGGCATCCTTATTTTTTAAAGTTACACAAGTAATTTCAATATACAAAAATATTAGGGAACTACTGCTCATAACCAAAATATCATTAATCATCTAGTGCCAGTTTGTCTTTGTAAGGACAGAGTAGATTGCATACTGTATCACAAACAAGAGAAAAAATTACACTACCTATTTTTTTTAAATTACTCGATGTAAAATTTATATCTGATAAAACACATGCACCATAAGTGTATAGTTTGATGAATTTTTTTTTTTTTTTTTTTTAAAGACAGAGTCTCACTCCGTTGCCTGGGCTAGTGTGAGTGCCGTGGCATCAGCTTAGCTCACAGCAACCTCAAACTCCTGGGCTTAAGCGATCCTACTGCCTCAGCCTCCCAAGTAGCTGGGACTACAGGCATGCGCCACCATGCCTGGCTAATTTTTCCTATATATTTTTAGTGGTCCAGATAATTTATTTCTATTTTTAGTAGAGACAGGGTCTCGCTCAGGCTGGTCTCGAACTCCCAACCTCTAGCCATCCACCCGCCTCGGCCTCCCAGAGGGCTAGGATTACAGGCATGAGCCAAGTTTGATGAGTTTTGACACATGTATATATTCTTATAAACATTACCTCAGTAAAGACATTAAATGCTTTGATCACCCCAAAAAGTTATCTCATAGTATACAGCACCCGGAAATGATCTGATTTCTATCACTATACATTAGGTTTTTTTTAATTCTATTTCAGAATATTATGGGGGTATAAATGTTTTGGTTACATAAATTGCTTTTGCACTGTTTAAGTCAACGTTATGTGTGCCCATCTCCCAGATAGTGTGCATTTTACCAGTTAGGTGTGAATTTACACATCCCCCCCTCCCCCCACCCACCTGCTTGATTTCTGGTGAATATTATTTCCATATGTGCACATAATGTTGGTTGATTAGTACCAATTTAATGGTGAGGATATGTGGTGTTTGCTTTCCCATTCTTGTGATACTTCACTTAAAAGAATTGTCTCCAGTTCTATCCAGGTTAATACAAGGTGTATTAGTTCCCCATTTTTTATATCTGAGTAGTACTCTATGGCGTGTATATATATATATATATATATATATAAAATGCATTTTATTAATTCACTCATGTATTGATGGGCACTTGGGTTGTTTCCACATCTTTGCAATTTTGAATTGTGCCACTATAAAAATTTGAGTGCAAGTGCCTTTTTTATAGAATGACTTTTTTTACTCTGAGTAAATACCCAATAGTGGGGTTGCTGGATCAAATGGCAGTTCTACTTGTAGCTCTTTGAGGTATCTCCATATTACTTTCCACAGAAGCTGTAGTAGTTTGAAGTCACATCAACATTTTCTGAATGTTCCTATCTCTCTGAATCCATGCCATCGTTTGTTATTTTGGGACTTTTTTATAAAAGCCATTTTCACTGGAGTTAAGTGATATCTCATTGTGGTTTTGATTTGCATTTCCCTGATGATTAGAGATGGTGAGCATTTTTTCATGTGTTTTTTGTCCAATAGTCTATCTTTCATTGAAAAGTTTCTTTTCATGTCTTTTTCCCTGTTGTAGAAATTAACATTAATTGAGACTGTTGCTTAGTATGTTTTTGAGATTCATTGATACTGTCGCTCAGCATAATATTTTTGGTCTTTAACAATAAGTCATTTCTTTTATTGCTCAGTAGTATTGTATGAATATGCCAGAACTTGTTTAACCATTCACTTATTGGTGGGCATTTATATTGGTTTGAGTTAGCTCTTTGTTAATGTAAATAAAGCTACCATGAATATTTTTGTAAAAGTTTCTATAAGGACATATGTTTTAATTTCTCTTAAATACCTACAAGTGAAATTGCTGGGTCATATACTATGTGCATGTTTAATTTTATAGGAAACAGCCAAATTACTTTTCAATATGCATTGTACTATTTCATGTTTCCAACAGCAATTTATGAGAGTTCTAGTTGCTCCAATATCTTCACCAACAATTAGTATAAGTCTTTTTAATTTTAGATGTCCTAGTGGTTATTTAAGGAGGATCTCATTGTGGTTTTAATATACATTTTCTTGATAAATAATGATTTGATCGTCTTTGGTTTTGCTTTTTGGCCATTTGTATCTTTTATTTTGTGAAGTTTGTCAACAAAATATTTCCATTGAAAATAATGGCTTGTCTTATTGAGATATAGTGTTCTCTATATATTTTGCATTCCAGGCCTTTGTCAGATAAATGTATTCTCCATGTCCGTAATTTGGCTTTTCCATTTTGTAATTGTTTGACAATGAGAATAATTTATTGTTAAAAAGTCCAATTAATTTTTTTTATTTTATGCTTAATTTTAGGTCCTAAATAAACATTATATTATTTCCTCCTTTATTATATTCATAAGGTGAAATAGATTTATTGATTTTCCAGTTTTAAACTAACATTGTTCTCCAGATGTAAACTGAACTTACTAGAGAAGTAGTATTCAAGTTATTGTTGACTTTAATTTCCTAATATTATGTGTTATATTTTTAAATATTCATAAGGATATTAGTCTGTGGTTTTCTTTTCTTATAATATCGTTTACTGGTTTTATTGCTAGGTAACATAATAGTCACCTCAAAAAGTGAGTTGGGTAGTGTTTATTTTTCCACCATTTTCTGGAAGAATGTATATCAGATTTATATCATTTCATACTTAAATGTTTAGAAGAATTCACTAGTGATGCCAACTAGACCTAGAGTTTTTTGGTGGAATAGCAGGGGAAGGCCTTTAATTATGAATTGTTTCTTATAGATGTAAGGCTATTCATATTTTCATATATTCTTATGTCAGTTTTTATGAATCATGTTTTTCAGAGATCTGTTTATCTAAATTATTGGATTAATTGGCATAACTTTAAGTAATAATTTCTAACCATTCTTTAGTGTTGGTAAGATCTGTAGTAATGTTTCTTCTGTCATTTCTAATATTAGTAAATTGTGTTTTCTTTGTTTAGTTCATAATCATTATTCTTAGAAGCATGATTTTTGATGAGAAATACACTGTTACTCTTAGTGAGAATCCATCATATATGAAAAGCCATTACTCTTTTGCTGCATTCAAGATTAGCTCTTTGTCTTTGTGTTTCAAAGTTTGATTATAATTCTTCTAGATTGTTATGCCTTTCTATTTATTCTATTTGAAATTCATTGAGCTGTTTAGATGTTCGCATTCATATCTTTCATCAAATTTGGGCATTTTTCAGCTACATTTCTTAAAATGTTTTTTCTGCCCCCCTCTCCTTCTCTTCTCCTTCTAAAACTCCAGTAAGGGATATTATGCTTGTCCACTTTATGACGTTCTGCATATTCTTATACTTCGTTCACTTTTCTTCATTCTTTTTTCTTTCTGGACTTTACCCCAAGCTTTGAACAGAATGATGAAAAAGTCACTCCTGGAGTTGGCAACCATTCTTAAAGAAGAAAAGGAGGGTGTGAAAGTATCTCACACAATACAAAATGCCAATAAAAAGATAGAAAATTTAGAGAACCAAAGGTGAATAGGACCAAGAAACAGAGATTTCAGTGACTACACATGACAAGGAATATAATCTCTGAAAAAGAAAATGGTAAAAGTTACTAGACAGACCACTATAGCCTTTAACAATACTTTTTAAAAAAATAAAAAGCAAAGTAAAAAGCAAAATCTGAGAAGGATAAAACTCTTATTTCCAGTTACCATATTAAAATATTCAATGTCTAGCTTCAAAAACAACAAAAATCACAAGACATGCAAAGAAACAGGAACATATGGCTCATTCAAAGAAATAAAATGAATTGATTGAAAGCATCCTGAACAAGCCCAGATATTGGATTACTAAGCAAATGCTTCAAAATAACTGTCTTAAATATGCTCAAAGAATTAAAATAAAACTTGGACGAATAACACAAGGATTTCAGGAAAATAATGTAAAAACAAAATGGAAACATCACTAAAAAGATAGAAATTATATAAGAAACCAAACATAAATTCTGTAACTGAAAAATGCAATAACTGAAATAAAAAATTTATTAGAAGGATACAATAGCAGATTTGAGCTGACAGAAGAAAGAATTGGTATACTTAAATATATAAATTACCCATCCTGAAGAGAAAAGAGTTAACAGTTCTCGTGTCTTGAATCTCTGCCCTGAGTAGAATCTCTGTATTGATGAACCAAAGCTGGATAATGGGAAAATATGGCCTCCTTCTTCTACAATTATTGCTCTATGCTTTGTGGAGGGCCAGTAGTAGAGTCTCAACCCTGGATCCATTTACTTTTCTTTCTAGCATGGAATCTTCACCATACAAGTGAGAGCTGGGGAAGATGGTGAGATGATGGGAGCCCATAGTTTTTTAGCCTACCAATTATGACCTACCACTCTCACCCAGGATAGACCCTTTTTCTAAGAGTGGGAGCTGGAAAGATGATAGGAGTCCTCAGTCTTCCTGGCAGTGCCCACTCATTAAATATTTTATAGCATAAAGCTGAGGGATAGGGTTGGGGATTAAAGCAGTTTCCAACTGCTTTTTCTGAGATTCTGTGGATTTTTTTAAATTAATGTTTTTTTTAAATTTGTTTCATACCTTTTAGTCAATTTCTTTAGATGATTGTTTTTGATAATTTTCACCACTGTAATGGTTTTTTCACTATAGACATGGTCCACAGAAAATCCCTCACTGCCCTTCCCAAAGTCCCACCACCTCCAGATTTATTTCAAATAACATTTACATGGCATATATATTTACAACATTTTACTTTTAAAATACCTATACCTTTATACTTCAAGTATATTTTTGTACATATTGACTGACTTACATTGTGTCTTTAATTGATTTGATCAATATCTGTTTTATGTATTTTATTTTTATAGGTTTTGCAACATGCTTGGCTAGTTTTTCACAGTCTTTCTTCAAATATCTTGTCACTTCACATAAGTATAAGAATAATGCAACCTTTACTTTCATATCTCCAGTTCTGGTCTCTAGACAAGTACTGTCATACTTTTCACTCCTGCATGAGTTATAAACTTCATTTTAATAATTTTAATTTAAAAGCATTTTATTTCTTCAGTAAATTATAAATTTAAGAAATGTACTTTTCCACTTAACCATGCATTTATAATTCTAATGCATTTCAATTAATTATATAAATTTTTATTTCCATTTGGTATTTTTTTAATATGGAATACTTCTCTTCAATATTTTTTTAGTGCAAGTCTCCTAGCAGTAAAAATTCTTATCTATTTTTTCTTGTTTTTTTTGCCTTAAATTGTCTTAATCTTGCCTCATTTTTTAAGACTTTTTTGCTGCACATAAAATTCTAGTTTAAGAGTTAATATTTTACTTTCAGAAATTTAAAGATATCATTTCACTGTCATTTCTTTTTCCTATTTTTTTCTCCTGTATGTAATACTTTCCTACACACACACAGACACACACACACACACACACACACACACACACACACACAGGAATTCTCTTAATGTTTTATTTTAATCTCTGGTTTTCAGAAATTTAATCATGATGTTTTATGGTATAGTTTTATTAACTCCTTTTTCTCTCCTCAATTCCTTCCTTTCTTCCTTTCTTTCTTTTCTTTTCTTTCTTTCTTTCCTTTCTTACTTTCACTTTATTCTTAACTTAGATCTTTTCTAAGATGCTTTGAGTTTTATATATCTTTTCATATTTGATTTTCTTCAAATTTGAAAGATATTTGGGCTTTTGTTTCTTCAAATATTTTTTTTTACTGTGCTGCTTCTGTTCTTTTGGGACTCTAATTATTAACATACTAGAAAATATTAAATAGTTCAAAACGTCAAAGTCTCGTGTGTATTTTTTTTCAGTATCTTTAGTCTGTGCTTCAATTTTAATATTGATTATTATCTTATATTCATATCTTCTTTGCTCTTAAAACTATTCAACTATTTTTAATTTTAGATATAAATATTTCACCTAGAAGTTGCAATTGGTTTCTTTTTGTATTACCATTGCTCTCCTCATTGTGGTTATCATTTTTCTTTTTATCCTTGAATATATTTACAAAATATTTTGTCTTGTATCTTTCATGTCTAAATCTATTTCCATTGACTGAAATTTCTGTCATATTTCTATGATATCTTAGGATGATGATCTCATACCTTTCCATTATTTGTAATGGATGATGGAGATGGTAAATAATATTGATTACCTATATTAATGAGTATATATTTTAATAAGTGAACCATATAACTTACAAGTATTAAGATAAATAAAACAAAGATAAATGGACAGAGACATAGAATATGGATATTTCCTTTGTTTATATTATTAGAAAAAATATTCTTAGCTCTAAATAAAGTATAGAGCATGAACGGACGATAAACATTATTATTTTCCAGCTGCTTGATCAAAGAATCAGCAGTAGGAAATTGATTATCTTTTCATGGAGGTGCTAAAATTATACTAAGAACTAAATATATTACATCAAAAATATTCATCAATTATAGTTTCTCAAATCTCCAGCACACTAAGAAATCATACTCCATTAGTCAGAATTAACTACAGTGGAAACTGAAAATAGGAAAGATGTAGAGACATTCACATGGTATAGTTTTGTTTCAGCAGTTTATGATCATATCCTGAATTGCCTAAGGAAAGGGCATTTGGGGACATTTCTGTTTTGGTTACATAATTTCATGTTAATTTTGGTGGGGAAAAATAAATTTGATTAATAGAACAATACTAATTTCACCTTCCATGAATTCCATTCATCTCATTTAATGTGGGTTCCGTGGTTTTTGTCAATTTTAATGTTAAGAATATTTTGCTGACATGGACTCAGGTAAAATGTTTACTTATTTCTAGTGTTCTGTACCACTGTAAGCTGACTGTAGTTAACAATAGTATATTCCATAGTCTCTGATAGCTAGAAGGGAAATATTGAATGCTGTGAACACAAAGAAATGTTAAGTGTTTGAGATGATGGATCTGCTAATTACCCTTATCTGATCAATATATCTTATATGTATCAAAACAAAACTAGGTGCCTCATGAATAGGTACAAATATTATTTGTGAATTAAAAATAGTAAAAAAATATGTTTAATTATTTAATCAGCAATCTCCTCCTTTGACATTTATTTCTAATCAGCTATGGTGGCCCTAATATTTCACATCATCTAATATTTTTCATTATTTTCTCCATGCTTCTACAGATCTAGAATATAAACATTTTTTGTTTGTGTGCTATAATATTTTTTTAATATAAAGGCATAGTAACTTAATTGAAGTAGCAGCTCCTCATTTACACTTTAATTTTTTCTACCCTAGTTATCTTACCACTTCAAATAAATTGCCAGACCCTTTATATTACTGTACCTTAGAGGATGATTAAGTTTTAGGATCAAAAGCAGAAGTTCCTCTAAAAAATTTTTTCTCTGAATTTTGTGGGGAAAGGAGGAGCTTCATTCCCTTGAAGGGATTCTTCTCACAAGAATGTATACATGCAAGGCAGAAAATAAGAAAGAGAGGACACTCCCTAAAATTAAGAAGAGCAGAGAAGTCTAGTTTACCATAAGAAATAAGATTCTTTGGCCTTACTCCATTGTAACACATAAGAGAAGTGTCAAGTTCTCTACCATAGTTAAAAGTACCCAGTCACCAAGTGGTAGAACCTTCAGTACCAAAACATCTATGGAGGTGGGACTCTAGCAGTAGGGAGTACTGTGAAAAATATAAAACTCTGGGATAAGGTCCTTAGCTTCAAAAATATTTGCTTTATGTCACCAGCATATCCTAGAAAGTCATAGGCCTTCATAAAGAAATGGTAACTTGGTCATTGAACATGTAGTGAAAACCATAGTAAACCAAAGAGTGTATGTGTGTTGTGAAGTGTGTGTATTACTTTTATTTTTCTGCCTAATGCCACAAGTATATAATACAGACATTATTAAAGTGAAATGGTCCCAGTAATGATCAATTCTTCATCTCTATATGCTCTAATTATATTAAAAGCAGAATAAAATTTAATTTGATTTAAATAAAATGAGTAACTGTAACAAATCTTGTGTATCCTAGTTCATTGTGTAAGATTCTGATCCAGTATAATGGCACTTTTCAGACAAGTAAATAGGTCAGGAAGACCTCTGATTGATGATACTTGCTGGATTTTTGCAAAGTAGGCCTTGTAATTTTTTTTTTTATATTGTTGCCTGATTCTGGTTGGTTTATTATATGTTTCTTCCCCTTTGAGAGCTGCCTTCCACCAGCAATTTTAAAATCTGTCATTATCACCAGATTAATATATTTTGGCCATTGCCTTACTGAGTGTGATGAGCCATATGCACCACAGCTACTCTGAAAAATCTTACATCTGTTGATGGACACTTAGATTGATTCCATATTTTGGGTATTGTGAATAGTGCTGAAATAAACATGAGAGTGCTGATATACCTTTGGTACATTTATTTCTTTTCTTTTGGTTATATACCCAGTAGTGGAATTGCTGGATTATATGGTAGATCTATTTTTAGGTTTTTGAGGAACTTGCGTACTGTTCTCTATAGGGGCTATACTAATTTACATTCCCTCTAATAGTGTGCAAGTGTTGTCCTTTCTCAACTCCCTCCACAGTATCTGTTATTGCCTGTCTTTTGGATTAAAGCCATTTTTACTGGAGTGAGATGATATCGCATTGTGGTTTTGATTTCCATTTCTCTGATCATTAGTAATGCTAAATGTTTTTTCATATACCGGTTGGCCATTTGTATGTCTTCTTTTGAGAAATATTTATTCGGATCTTCTGCCCATTTTTAAATCAAACTATTTGACTTTTTTGCTGTTGAGTTGTTTGAGTTCCTTATATTCTGGTTATTAACATCTTGTCAAATAGGTAGTTTGCAAATATTTTCTCCCATTCTGTGGGTTGTCCCTTCACTTTATTGAGTGCTCCTATGTTGAGTGCATTTATAACTGTTATATCCTCTTGCTGAATTGACTCCTTTACCATTATATGGTGACCTTTTTGTCTCTTTTTTAGTCTTTGACTTGTAGTCTATTTATCTGATACAAGTTTTGCTACTGTTGCTCTTTTTTTGGTCCACAGCTTCATGGAATACCTTTTTCAACCCTTTCACTTTCAGTCTCTGTATGTCTTTATAGGTGAAGTGGTTTTCTTGAAGGCAGCATATAATTGAGTCTTGTTCTTTATTCATCAGGTCACCCTATGATTTTTAATTGGAGAATTTAGACTATATTCACTGTTATTATTGATAAGTAAGAATTTACTACTGCCATTTTCTTGCTTGTTTTCTGGTTGTTTTGAGACTACTGTCTTCCTTTCTTCCTTTCTTACTTTGTGGTTAATCGACTTTTCACTCTTATTGTTTTGTAGTCTACCTTTCTTTTTAAATATGTTAATGTTGGCTTTTCAATTGCATCTATGACAACGTTCATTTGGTTACCTTTATTCTAGGTGACAGTGAATAGTTAACTACTTAACAACCTTGTTAAAATAGTAAGGTCGTAGGTATTATATGTCAGATCTGATGATAGGTGATGGAGATTAGAGATAAATAAGGTATGAGAAATGAAATAGAGTCCTGAAAGGCCCATATTTGTCACTCTCCCAAATTCCACAAGAATATTGAATTTACAGTAAGGAGAAGCAATCCCTATTATCTGTGTTCCTAAAATCCTATACATCTTTGGGAAAGAATGATTAAGGAATATGTGGAAAATTTCCAGTTAATTATTATGAAGAAACATATATGAGTTTTAAGGCAATGAAAGGAGTATTACTTAAGTTTGACAGTAGACAGAAAAAAACATATTCACCAAATGCTGCATGGTAGTGAACACAAGTGATATTTCTGAAGAGAATTTAAAATGAACAAAATATTGGGAAAGTGGTACTTGAAAGGAAGGAGTATTAAGAAAGATTAGGACAATATTCTTAGCAGCACAGCCTTTAAGTGTCTTTCTGCATAATTGCCTTTTCTTGTCTTAGTAAGTATAAGAGCAGCACTTTATTATTTTTTACCTGACTTAATCACTGCATTTTCAGGAGCTCTTTCCTAGTAATCCAATTGTCTCCTCATTAGATTTACTTCATTTGTGTTTCATTGTTTGGAACACAGTAAAGGTCGTTATGGCTTCAATAGCTTCTGCCCACATTTGTAACCTCTTTCAGTAATTCTCTTTGTTTCATTGGCAATTGTTGAACATAATTATTGGGACTTGCTTGGAAGAGTTTTGTATATTTTCAAAAATTACCTACCTTGATGATATCAATCTAAATGTATATTATATTTAACTGTTCATGGAGATTGCAAATATTTTTAGAAAGTGCTAAATTACCGACAAGATTATTGCCCATGAATATTCTTGTGTGAGACTCATTCGGCAAAACAGGTGGTGTATCATGTATTTAAAATTTTATCCTCTGACTATTATGAATCATGTCACAAAATGTCCTTCTCTCTTAATATATTTAATATATGGTAATGCATATAATAAATTTAATATAAATAACAATTCATTCTAGTTATGTGTTTGTCAGTGTCAGTTCAGTTATCTCTTTGACAATATTGACTGATTTAATTAATTGACTAATTAAATGTAAAATCTTGCTGCACGAAGTATTTGAAGCAGGGTATAGCCTATATTATGGTCATAAAATTCCATTCTTGAAAGAGGCTTATAAATGATCTTGCTTCATATCTCATGTATAAAAATAAGAAAGCACTGACCCAGAGATTTTAAATTATTTTTGCAGGTTTAGTTCATAGTAGAATGTGAATTGGATCCTGGTTCTTCTTACTTACAATTTGGTGTCTTTTCAACATCCTGAATATAAAAACAGTTTAATTTTATACATTTTACACTTAACATATTTCTTCAAAAAGGAAGATTTTAATAAATAATGATATTTAATAATTTTGTATGTAATCTGAAGTATAAAAGAATCATTAAAATACTTTTAATTCACTATATAATCATGTTATATTTCCTTTAAAAGGTATCCTATGTACATTTTAATATAGAGAGGGTACAGAACTCTTGCTTAAAGTCAGGCCTGTCAAATATTCAACATTTGTTATTTTCATATTTCTGAACTTATTTTCACTTCAGTGCTTGTTTCAATGATTGTAGAACATTAATATCAATCAAGTTAATTCAGTGTTTCCCCTAAGCTATAGATTTGCTGCTGTATTATGGGGAGGATTACATATGGCCAAGGCTCTGGGGAAGGACACAGAGTTCATTATAATCCACTATTCATGCTGGCATATTTGATGGCATTCACTATTACACTTCATTTCTGCTGATTTCTTTCTGCAGCATCTGCCTATCCTTAGCATCCATGACTTTATTGGAAATCACTTGTGTGCAGCCCCCTATATAGTCCAGCAGTTTGTGGGCATTGTCAAAATCTGCTTCAGGCTTCTTTTCCAACCGACATTCCATATCCATTTTTAAATGCCTGCTTTATCACCAGATTATTTCCGAGAAACCTGAGGAACTCTCTTGTTTGCTTTATTGATCCTTCTAAGAGGGAGAAAATTTCCTTTAGATAATTTCTTCTTCCATTCTCTTACATTCTACCACCTAGTCACAACCTGCAAATCAGATTGGAAATTAGTAAAATAAAGACTCTTTTCTCAAGGGTTTCCAACACGATCTACTTCACTTATGTCTCTAACTCTCCTCTCTTCTGACCTTATGGAAACTTTGAAACCCCAAATGACAAGTTTATAATGACAAAAACACTTGTATACCAAATTTTGTCTCTAAAACTTAATTAGAAAATAAAATGTTGTGAATACTCATCCTCATGTTTTACAGCTTTGTTAAAGGATGATTTATGTACCATTAAATACACCTGTCATAGGTGTGAAATCCGATACCTACTTAGTAAATTTTTAGATTTAGACAAATAACACCACAACATAAAATTAGAATAGTTCATGACTCCAGTGAGCTCTCTTGTACCCATTTCTAGTTAATCCCTGCTTTCTCTCTCAGATGCAGGCAAACACTGATTTACTTTCTGTCTTTATAAATTCTCCTAATTTGGACACTTCACATAAATGGAATCATAAACATATGGTCTTTTGCATCTGGCTTCTATCACTTAGCATAACTTTTTGGAAGGATCATCTATGTAAAAGCACGTATAAATAATCTGCTCCTTTTCAGTGCTGAATAACATTCCAGCATATGCTATATTTCATTTATCCACTCATCAGTCAATGGACATTTAGATTATTTTATTTATTTAGCTACTATGAATGATGTTGCTAAATATGACCATGCACAAGTCTTTGTGTAAACATGTTTTAATTTCTCTTGAGTAGATATCCAAGGGTGGAATTGCTGGGTTGTATGGCAAATTTATGTTTAAACTGTTAAGAATTTCAATAATATTCTTTACAGTAATAGAAAAAAATTAATTTATATGAAACCACAAAAGACCCCAAATAGCCAAAGCAATCCAAAGCAAAAATAACAAAGATTGGAGACATCAAAATATATTACCAGACTTCAAAATATATTAACACTACAAAGCTGCCAAAACAGCATGGCCTGCTTTTATGCCAAAACAACATGGTAATGGCATAAAAGCAGACACATAGATCAATGGAACAGAATAGAAACTAATCCACATATCCTCAGTCAACTTATCCTTGACAGATACACTAAGTACACTCATTGGGGAAAGGCCAATCTCTTCAATAAGTGATGCTGGGAAAACTGGATATCCATATGAAGAAGAATGATCTAGATGCCCAGCTCTCACTCTACACACACAAAAAACAACTCAAAGTGGATCAAAGACCTAAATGCAACACCTGAAAATATAAAACTACTGGTAGAAAACAGGGGAAACACTTCAGGACATTGTTCTGGGAAAAAATTTATGACTAAAACCTAAAAAGCACATGCAAGAAAAACAAAAATAAACAAATAAAATTATATCAAACTATAAAGCTTCTGCACAGCAAAGGAAAAAATTAACAGAGTGAAAAGGCAACCTATAGAATGGGAGAAAATATATGCAAACTATTCATCAAACAAAAGATTAATATCCAGAATATAAAAGAAACTCAAATATCTCAACACCCCCCAAAAAAAATTTATATAATCCAATGAAAAAAATGGGCAAATAATCTGGACAGACATTTCTCAAAGAAGGTATATAAATCACCAAAAATATATGAAAAAAAATGCTCAATATCACTAGTCATCAGGTAAATGCAAATCAAAACCACAATGAATTATCATCTCACCCCAGTTAGGATGGCTTTATCAAAAAGACAAAAAATAACAAATGCTGGCAAGGATGCAGAGAAAGGAGAACTCTTACACACTGTTAGTGGGAATGTAAACTAGTACAGTCACTATGTAGAACAGTATGCAGGTTCCTCAAAAAATTCCAAAGAGAATTACCATATGATCCAGCAATCCCACCAATGGGCATTTATGCAAAGGGAAGGAAATCAGTATATTGAAGAGACATCTGTGCTGCCATGTTTATTGCAGCACTATTCACAATAGCTAAGATATGGAATCAACCTAGGTATTGAACAACAGATAGATAAAGAGAATGTGGTATATATGCACAATGGCATACTATTCAGTCATAAAAAAGAACAAAATGTTGTCATTTACAGTAACATGTATGGAACTTGAGGACGTCATGTTAAATGAAATAAGCCAAGAACAGGAAGTTAAACACTACATATTCTCACTCATTTATAGAATCTAAAAAAGTTGATCTCATAGAACTCAAAAGTAGAAGAGACTGGGAAGGGTAAAGGGAAGGTGGAGATATATTAAAGGATACCAAATTACAGGTAGATAGGAGGGATAAGTTCTAGTGTTCTATAGCACTGTAGGATAATTATAGTTAACGATAATATATTACATAGTTTCAAATAGCTAGAAGGTGGATATTGAATGTTCCCAACACAATGAAATAATAAATGATTGAGATGATGGATATGCTAATTACCCTGACCTGATCATTATACATTATATGCATTGTAATATCACTGTGTACCCCATAAATATGTACAATTATTGTATGCCAATTAAAAAGAAAAGAAAAGAAAAAAATAACTTCATATCAGCCCCAACTGCTATACCAGGAGAAAGAAAAAATTGATAAACTGTTTTCCAAATGGCTTTACCATTTTACAGGCCCACAAGCAATGTGTGAGACTTACAGCTTCTCCATATCCTTCCCAATTGTTAATATTAATGTAAACACTGTATGTGATGAGTCATTTTTCTTTTGTAACTTTTCTGTGTTTGGCTTTCAAATGTTTGACTATGATGTGTCTCGATATGCATTGCTCTATGTTTTTCCACTTGGAATTCCTAAGTTCTTGATTTATAAATTTGTGCTTTTTCATTACCTGTATGAATTTTCTACTATTATTTCAAGTTCTAGAAGGAGAAGAGACAGAGAAAGAGGCAGAGACATTTTATTAGAAATAATACATGCACACACATTCACACAGACAAATGACATAGTCCCACAAGTCTCTGAGATTCTGTGCATTCATTGTTCCTCTGTTTTTCATAAAGTCTCTATTGATCTTTAATTCTTTAAATATGATTTTCTTTACTTCTTGAATCATATTTATAACAGCTGTTTTGAAATCTTTATCTGCTAAGTCCCATATATGCCCTCCCTAAGAGACAGTACCTCCTTTTTTCCTACTGTGTATGGGTCACACTTTCCTCTTTCTTTGTATGTCTTATGTTTCTTGTGGTTGAAAACTGGGTATTTTAGATAATTTATTGTAACAAATCGGGATTCTTATTTTTTATGGTCATGTTTTGGGACATTCTAAGTATTGCCTGGATGGAGCAGAGGCAATTGAGATTGGGGGGAGAATTTTAAAATTTAAGAAAATGAAGATAAAAAAGGAAAATTCTGCCACAAAGTTAACACTGGAATATCTAATATCCCCTTTCATGCTGTAGAGATTCCTTTTTCTTACATTCAGTTCTGCTTAAAGTTTCACATTCAGCACTGATATATGTTGGTAGCCAGATCCTGACCTGAAATGTTTGCTTTTCCTGTTAAATGATGTTTTGCACCTTTTCCTGAGGCACCACCACACACTCACCACTGTCAATGTACCCAACGCATAGAAATACTCAATAAAGGCTGGGCGTGGTGGCTCACGCCTGTAATCCTAGCCCTCTGGGAGGCCGAGGCGGGTGGATCGCTCAAGGTCAGGAGTTGGAGACCAGCCTGAGCGAGACTCCGTCTCTACTAAAAGTAGAAATAAAAATTATCTGGACAACTAGAAATATATATAGAAAAAATTAGCCAGGCATGGTAGCGCATGCCTGTAGTTCCAGCTACTCAGGAGGCTGAGGCAGGAGGATCGCTTAAGCCCAGGAGTTTGAGGTTGCTGTGAGCTAGGCTGACGCCATGGCACTCACTCTAGCCCAGGCAATAAAGTGAGACTCTGTCTCAAAAAAAAAGAAAAAAAAAAGAAATACTCAATAAAAAGTAATCAAGAGGAAAAGAGTTATTGGTTAATTGAGTAGAAAATATCAGATGGAGAACATAGGAGCATAGATGATCCCATGAGAGCATGTATGAATTAGTTAAAACTCTAAAAATGTAGAGTTAGCTTTCTATGTTTATTCTGTATGTAATGCTTTTAAAATATACCTGAAATATATAAAAATACATTTAATAAAAATAAAAATTATAGGAATACAGTAATACCTTTAACACAAGTGAATTAAACATTTTTTAAATTTACTCTTCAGTTTCAGAGTTCAAAGATTATGAACTTCCAGAAATAATTTCATAGAATTGTTTTTTAATGGAAGTATTTATAATAAGCTGCATTTTTTGCTAAATATTAATAGTACATCAGAATATAAATGAGAATGGTGACAATTTTGTAGCTTTGTTTTGTAAAGGCATTTACTATTTATGTTGTTATTAAATACTTTTAAGGACAACAAAAGGTGATATATTATCCTATTTTAGATTTTTTTAGACTCCTGAAATTTTCTGGTGCCAAAGTACACAGAAGCAATATTTTCCGAAGTCTCAATAGGAAATGATGCAGGTTTAAAAAACCCTGCTGCTAGGCAATAAAGCTGTAGTTCTTTACAAAATCTCTCAAAGACTACTGGGGCAAAGTCACACAGCATCAATGGGTTGAAAAAAATCTTTATCTCATTCTTTTTGGATAGTTTTAGATTAAGAAGTTCCATCAAAAACCCATGCTGTTTTAAATTATAGCTCACAGGAAAAAAAAAACAACCTTGATTTCTTTATTGGTTTACCATTTATATAAGAAAATCGTTTTGTCTCTTACATACTTGCTTTCAGATATTACAGTAAGTTTTTGAATATCTCGTTAGCTCATTTCATGAAATTGTTTTTCTCACATTTTGGCTTTTTAAGTATTTAAGCAGGTACCACTGCATAGGAGGAATAAAGGAAATTGCTCCTTAGAGTCTATGTATTAGAAAAATGGTTTCATGCACATATTTAATCCAAAGAACAATTTAGGCCCATTCAAAACCATTAAGTATTTTGCTCTGATATGTTTTTAAATAGAATAAATGAGCCTCTTTCCACGTGAGAAGCAGCTTTCTTTGCCTTTTAAAATTTTCTAAGTTATAGAATACACAGAAAAACTCTAAAATATACAGAGATGATTTCATTGTTTTATTTATTTTTCTAACAAATGTCGTAAGTGACTTGACATTTGTATTACACTAGTAATAAACCTCTTTAAAGTGTCAATGTGCGTTGGTCTTAAAAGGCTATTGTTTATTTGTAACTGTATAGAACTGTTCTGTATGTAATACACATCCATATACATACATGTACGTATATATTATATATAAAATTCTGTTCTCTACCAATGGTCTGTTTACTTTGCATTGTTTCTACTAGCAGGTGGAGTTGCATGTGCATAAGGTTGTTAGTCTTTATTTTTATTGGGTAGAGGAGTACTTAAATTTTTGTATATAGTGTATAGTATAATTGGATCAACTGTTTCAGAAACATTTAAAAACATAAATGAACAGGTCTCACTCCCAGAGAATTGGTTTCAGTTGTTCTGTGGTGGGGCTCAGACATTAGTATTTTTAAGAAAGTCTTTCATTGATTTTAATGTGGAGCCAATTTGAA
Source organism: Lemur catta (assembly GCF_020740605.2). Lineage (NCBI taxonomy): Eukaryota > Metazoa > Chordata > Mammalia > Primates > Lemuridae > Lemur > Lemur catta. The sequence goes on from NC_059140.1 coordinate 45,943,551, forward strand.
ACAATTTGGTTCATTATTACTGACCCTAAGATTGCCTCAATACTTAATACAGGATGTTTTATAAGGAAAATGAAATCTTTTCAATTTTCTCTTTGGCTTCGTCCTAAAAACTTGATTTTCTACCCTAGTAAAATAATTTGAATAATGCTTGAATCTTAAAGGTAGCAGAACTTATGACATTCTTTATCACTAAAATGTAATTCAAAGCCCAGAACAGCCCTGAAAAGTTCAGTCCTCTTTCCCTTTCTCTTACATTTAATCTTGATGCCATGTTTTCCTCTTGAATTGAGAAATTCTTAAGCAAAAACCTATTCCAAAGCATTCCAAAGGAAGAAAGGCAAGTATAAAGAGAAAATTTGTTCATCCCATTCCAGACTCCTATTAAAAGGTACAGATTTAAGCCCAAAGGAAATGCTGAAGCATCCTATTTTAGGGAAAATGATAATATTTTATTTTATATATCCTATGGAAGGAGAAACTGCACAGATAACTTATTAATCATTATCATAGTACAAATAAGTTAGTATACAAGGGATTTGGATTCAAATAACATGTAAACATGTAACAAAAATGAAGAAAATTAGTAAAAGAAATGTTTGTCAGTTATTTAAATGTATATAACCTACCTTTCACAAAATCACATGATCCAACATGTGTTCATGCACTTGGTAGCCTTTTAACAAATATTCTTGAAACAAATGAATATAAGTGTAAACATCAGTCAACAGAATATTAGCTCAGCAATGAACACAAAGAACAAAATGAGGCAACCATTTATTTATTATATATCAGTTGTATTCTTACTCTAGGCCATTTTATTTGGGAAACCATAGGAAAACACTGAAATAATGAGCTTCTCCAATCTAGCCTTGCTAAAGTCTGAGGGCTATTGTGAGAGTTAATCATACTCTAGTAACACGAATGAAAAAGTTCTTATAAGTTTAAAAATACTATGCAACTTTAAAATATTATTAATTTACAACAATATTAGTGTCTCAGTAATATTGAATTTCAGAGATATCTATACTGTCCCACAGTATCTGTAGAAGCTCTACCAATGAGACAAATTTACTTCTTAGAATTTACCTTAATGCAAATTAACCATATCAAATTTTAATGTTTGTATTTCTTAAATACAATTGACATATTGAACTATTTTGAAATTTTGAAATATATTTTAAATTTACAAAAGAGCAAAGAATTATATTGGATTGATTCTATTAAATAAATTATAATCCCATTAAAAATCATGAATGGAAGTCCAGGTTTTAGAAGAAAAAAACTAGTAAAATGTGAGCATATTATTTGTTCACATCAATAATCTAAAAACCTATTAAATGATAAATATTAGTTTTTATGTCATATCAAACATGTTTCATAAATGACTGCATTGATATTACTTTTACATAATGATACTTATCTAATTTTTGTCTTCCTGATTTTCAGTTCTCACTTTTTGATTTTTCTATACCTGTAACTATCAGAAAGCCTATTAGTATTCTCTGAAAACATCTTGTAATGAATCAAATTATCATCACTTACGCTCCACAATTAAATGTAATAAAGCAAAATTAAAAATAAATTATATCTGTGTCCTGTATGCTGGTATATAAACAGAAAAATAATCAATAAGGATATAAACCCTCAACAAATTCTATAAGACCCAAAATCATTAAAATGTGGTCTCTAACCACAATATAATTAAACTAGTAAAAATAACAAAAAGATAACAAGAACATTTCCAACCACTGGGAAATTAAACAATAAAGTTATAAATAACTCATGTTTAAAAGCAATTAGAATTATTTTGAACATTAATAAAAGTATAAACATGAAAACTTGAGCAAATGTAGCTAAACCTCAGGGCAATGTACAGCCTTAAATGCACTTATTAACAGGGAAAAAAGAAAGTCTAATCTGCATCTCAAGAAGCTGGAAACAGAAAACAACATCAAGCCCAAAGAAGGAAAAGAAGAAAATAATCAACGTGAGAGCAGAAATCAGCCCAGTCTACATGGCTTCACTGATAATCTAATGAGGAATAGTATCAATCTTACACAAACTCTTCCATAGTTTAGTAATAGAGGAAAAATTCCACAAATAGTTTTCTTAGGTGATCATAACCTTGATACAAAAACTAAAAAGAATACCAAAAAGAAGAAAATTTTTACATAATCCCTTATTAATTTGCATACAAATGTCCTAAACAAAAATGAGTAAGTTAAATCCAGTGATATACAAAATGATCAAATAATTTGACTAAGTGAGATTTATTCTGGGAATGCAAGAGTAGTTTAATTCTTAAATATAAATTAAACTATTTGAATCACATATACAGAAAAACATTAGATAATAATATGACTTTTCACAGATAAAGGACAAGCATTTAACAAAATTTTACACCTCTTTGTATATGCAAATTCTTTTTCTTTCCTTTTTTTAAATTCAAAACATTATGGGGGTACAAATATTTTTGATTACATGTATCGAATCATTATGCTTGAGTCAGGGTTACAAGTGTGCTCATCACCCAGATAGTGTTCATTGTACCTGTTAGGTACGTTTTCAACCATCCCCCCCGCCTCTCCTCCCTGCTTGATTTTCACTGAGCTTTACTTTCCTCTGTGCACATGTGTGCTCATCGGTTAGTTCCAGTTTGATAGTACGTATGTCATTTGTTTTTCCATTCTTTAGATATTTCATTTAGGATAATGGTCTCCAGTTCCATCCAAATTGTTGGCAAAAGTCATTAATTCATCCTTTTTTATGGATGAGTAGAACTCCATGTTATACATATACCACATTTTGTTAATCCACTCATGAATTAATGGGAACTTGGGTTGATTCCACATCTTTGCAACTGTGAATTGTGCTGCAATAAACATGTGAGTGCCGGTGTCTTTTTGATAAAATGACTTCTTTTCCTTTGGATAAATACCCATTAGTGGGATTGCTAGATCAAATTTTTAACAAATGAGAAATAGAAGGAAACTCACTGAATCATATGGAAAATAAATGCAAGATTATTATAACAAACATTACACTTAATGATGAAATATTGAACACTTTTCCCCGAGACCATAAATGGAAAAGGATGTCCCTTTTATTTACCACTGTCCCGGAGGTTCAAGGCAGTTCAATAAGAGGAGGAAATACTTTTTAAAACATCACATAATTAGAACAGAAGCAATAAAACTTATTTGCAGATGAAATGACTATGAACAAAGTAAAATCCAAAATCAATTTTACAAATATAGCTGTTGAATACAATATGACTTTTCAAGATTCTGCACGGTCAGGGCTTTTAGATCAAAAATTACTGGCAACCTGTTTTAAAGATGATTAAAAGACAGATAAGCCTTGGAAGTTATAAATAGTGAATAAACCCAGAGAAATTTATTGTTTTATCTCTCCTGTAGCCATTAATTTATATTCCCAAAGTTAATTGTATAGGGCATATTCCACTCTTCACCCTAGAAAGCTCCTTTATGCTTTAGAAAGATAAGGGCCCATGTACTCTTGCAGACTCTCTCTTTTATCTTCTTTCCTCCTTCATACTTTCTTTCTTTCTCCTCCTCCTTCTTCTTTCTCCTTCTTCTTCATTCTCCTTCTTCTTCTCCCTCTTTTTCTCTCACTTTCTTTCTATCTCTCCCCCTCCTTCCCTCCCTCCCTTTCTCCGTGTCTCCTCTTCTCTGGAAAAAAGAATGTGTAGCTGTACAAGCTGGCATATATAAGCTCCAATATTCATAATTCTCAAGTTCCTCTCCTGTAGAGTAGACCCATCCTATATATGCAGGGTCCTTACAGCTTTCAACAGGATACCCTATGGGGGAAAATGAGACATAAAGAGCTAGCACCAAAATATTCTCTAAGTAAGTAATCACCTGACTCTTGTTTAAAAATCTCATATTTAGGCATACATGTATACATACACACATACATAAACATATATAACTATAGATATAAACCACTTTGATATTTTTGAATTAATAAGTGAATTTATCAATACTGTTGAATACGTGATAAATATGCAAAAATCAATTGTATTTCTACATAGCAATGATAAGTGACTGGAAATTGGGTGTTAAAAAGCCTAGAATTTGATCCAGATATCCTACTACTAGATATCTACTCAAAGGGAAAGATGCCATTATATCAATAAGACACCTGCACCTGAATGTTTATCACAGCACAACTAACCATGGGAAAGATATGGAATCAACCTATGTGTCCATCAGTCAATAAGTGGATAAAGTAAACGTGGTATATGTATACCATAGAATACTGCTCAGCCATAGAAAGGAATAAAATAATGCCTTTTACAGTAACTTGGATGGAACTGGAGAACATTATCCTAAGCAAAGTATCCTAGGAATGGAAAAACAAATGCCACTTGTTCTCACTAGTAAGTGGGAGCTTAATGAGGGGTTTACATGGTCATATAGTGGTGAAAAGGACACTGGAAACTAAGAAGTGAGGAGGTGGAAGGGGACGAGGGATAAAAACATACCTCTAGGTGCAATGTACACTACTTTGGTGATGGGCACACTAAAAGCCTGATTGGCATTATTTGATTCATCTTTATAACAAAAACACTTGTACCCCCTTAATATTTTGAAATAAAAATTTAAAAAAGAAAAGAAAATTTAAAAACCACCAAAGTTATGAAATGCTTAGAAATACATTTAAGAGGATACGTAAGATTTCTACAATATACTGAAAGCTATATATCATTTCTGAAAAAAATATATGACCCAAATAAATGGAACAAGAGTATAGTGTGCTCATGTTATAAAACACTCAATATAGTAAAAATCTCAAATTTCTGCTAATTGAGCTATAGATTCACTGCAATCCAAGTCAAAATTTGAGTGATTTTGATCAAATATGACAGGCTGATTCTCAAATTTACATGGAAATTCAATGATCCAAATAGCGAAGGCAACCCTGAAGAACAAGAACAAAACCAAATCACTTTTACTATAATATATTAAGAATATAAATTACTAGAAACTGCAAAAATGAAAAGATAGCTGAACTTGTAGGTTTACTGCAGTGCAATTCACAATTGTAAAGACATTGAATCAACCGAAATGCCTATTAATTGATGAGTGGGTAAAATGTGGTATGTATACACCATGGAGTACTACTCAGTGATAAGAAAGAATGAAATAATGTCTTTTGCAGCACCTTGGATGGAATTGGAGGCCATTATCCTAAGTGAAGTACCTCAGGAACAGAAGAATAAGTGCTGCCTGTTCTCACATGGGAGCTAAATTATCGCTACCCAAGGGCACACAGATTGAATAGTGTACAATGGAGACCCACTAGGGGAGAGGGCGGGAGGGGATGAGGGATGGAAAATTACCTGCAGGGCCCAGTGTACACTATTCGGGTGATGGGTACAAAAGCCCAGACTTCACCACTATACAATATATGCAATTTAACTTGTACCCCCTAAATCTATTAAAATAAAACAAGAAAGAAAGAAAAATAAAATTAGATAAATCTTGTCAAAAAAATTGCAAGAATGTAGAATAGAAGAACTGCAAGAACCTGAAAAAATCAATGCAAAATGGAATACAGCATATGGTAGAAGTAAAGAATGTAGGCTCTAGAAACCAACTCTCAGGTCTTAAATTCACATTCTGTCATTTAATAAATTTGTGACCTTGGACAAATTATTAAGCTCTCCATGTATCAAATTCATTTCACATAAAATTGTACTATTAATAGCAGCTACCTTATTGGGTTGTTGTAAGCAATAAATGGTTAAATCATGTAAAGTGTTTACAGCAATGTCTGGAACATTTATTATCCAATAAATATTAGATATTACTACTCGAGAAAAGAAGAAATAAGTTACATGGGAAATAAAGGGAGTTGAGCAAGGCTCCTGTGATTGGAACAGTGATCAAGGGAGAGAGTGCTAGAAGATGATGCAATGGAAGAAGGCAGACACATAATAATAATTGGTCTTGATGAATGTTTAGGAAATCAATGTAATTGCAAATGGCAGACAATGGAAGGGTTTAAGCAGGGCAGTGACACAATCAAATACACATTTAAGAAAGTTTTCTGATTTCTATGTGCAGAATAAAATGGGCATGTATTGACCATCAAATTGATACTAACTGACCAACACTAAGGCGTTCACGTGGTAGTAATATTCATTGGGTGCCAGTCAGGGGGTGAATGGGGGGGGAGGTAAACCCACAACTAATGGAAGTGGAACACACTATATGGGAGAGGGACAAGCTTGTAGCCCTGGCTTGGGTGGGGCAAATGCATTACATGTAAAAAAATGTTTGTTCCCCCATATAATATCCTGAATAAATAAAAAAAAAGGCTTGTGAAAAACCAAAAAGCAGGAGAACAGTTATAAAGTTATTGTATAGGTCAATATGAAAGAAGCCTAGTTTAGTGTTTTTCTGTGGAAATGGTGAGAATTGGCTTGATGCAGGCTATATTTTAAAACCAGAGCTAACAGGATTTGCTGATGGATTAGATGTGGATAATGAGAAAACGAGAAAGATCAGGGATCACTCTTAAGTTTTTGCTGTCAGCAATGTGTGGGATTGGTGGTACTGTTCAGCAAAATGGGGGGAAGGAGGGAATAGGAGATTAGGCAGGAGTGACAATTTAGTTTGTTAGATATGAGTCATTTATCTTGTACCCACATAGATATGCTGAAAAGAGTTGTAATAGAGGTCAAGGGAGAGATAAGGGCTGGAGATAATGGAAACTATGATAATAGATGTTTAGTTACATTAATCCTCTTGCTTTAGCCTCTGTGCAAGATGCATATATACATTATCTCATTAACCTCTTAAAATGACCCTAAGGGATATGTTTTCTTTAGTATCCATTTTAAAATAAAATTAAACCTGGATTTGGAGTAATTTTCATGTTACCACAAATAATAAATAGTAGAGGTATGATTTTAATAAATGCCAGTCTAAAAGCTTATTTTTTCAATTATATTACTTTTTTTTTTTAACATCAAATAACCTCTCCCGAGTTAGAGAATTAAAAATGTGGCTTTTGAACAGCACTAACTATTTAAGTTTGTCACTATGTTGTCTCTAATATTTAACTTATGCCACATCATACAAAAATGCAAATCTTTATTTGAATTATTTTGTATAAAGAGAACAATAGTTCCTCCATTATATAAATTTATGTTATAGGCCGGGCGCGGTGGCTCACACCTGTAATCCTAGCTCTGGGAGGCCGAGGCGGGTGGATCGCTCGAGGTCAGGAGTTCGAGACCAGCCTGAGCAAGAGTGAGACCCCGTCTCTACTAAAAATAGAAAGAAATTATCTGGCCAACTAAAAATATATATACAAAAAATTAGCCGGGCATGGTGGCTCATGCCTGTAGTCCCAGCTACTCGGGAGGCTGAGGCAGTAGGATCGCTTAAGCCCAGGAGTCTGAGGTTGCTGTGAGCCAGGCTGATGCCACGGCACTCACTCTAGCCCGGGCAACAGAGCGAGACTCTGTCTCAAAAAAAAAAAAATAAATAAAAAAATAAATTTATGTTATAATATGTCATTGATATTTTATAACCTTCTAATGCAGTAGTCATGATCTCTGTGTCCTTGAAGAAGAAAACTGAAACAGAATTATATTTCTTGTTGAGGAATCTAATGTAAGGAGTGGCAAAGCACCACCAATGGGAGAAAATTATTTATTACACTTACTAAAAGTTTGTCTTCTTACATAATAAAACACTTAAGATTTTAGCCAACTGCAATGACTATGAATTCTTGCATGTTAATCCATCAACCTCTTATTTTAAAGTCTTCTGTCTACTCCCTTTGCAGATTCCCTTTTGTGGTCTCTCTGATACACATTTTCACTTTAGCTGAATCTCTCCTGTGATTTTTTTTTCTTGTGCATAATCTAACTTTATCTCAACTCTCCTTTAATTAAATCAATAACCGACATTGTACTTTCCACTAAAAATATTGACCAAGTCTGATGGACAGCTGTGTGTCTGAGGAAAAATAAATTTAACCCAGCACAGCTGTGGAGCCAAAGACATTTTTCTTCTTTTTGCCCGTTTACCCTATGCTCTTCACCCTCCTTCTTGTTCCGACTGCTCCCCTAATTACTCAGAAAAAAAAGTTTATTGATGTCTTGGAGATGATAGGATGCAGTCAGAGCAAGGTATGGTGAATAATCAGCATCCAAACAGGATTTTCCAGTTATTCAAAGATCCTCCTGGAAGCTGTGGTATATAATCAGACCTACTACTGCTAACCTGGAGGAATGACTATAAACTGGCCACAAGGGATACAGTTCTATGTATTTAATTCTTTAGATAAATGCTGCTACAAGGAGAAATGAGGATACAAACCCCTATACGCATGTTGCTTTTCTTTTGAAATCTGCCAGGTCCTTAGATCTCCCAAGTTTGGAAGCCCTTATCTAAACAGGAGTTGCTTTTAAAAAGGATATTTTATCGTATATTTTGATGAACCTGATATTGCAGCCCCAAATATTGAAGAAAATGGAGCATTGGAAGTTCCTATATATGCTAAACTGAATAGTACATTTTCTGCAGTACAAATGTTTTAATATCAAATATTGTATAATTATCTTTATAATTTAAGATATGTATTAATATATATTTACTAATAAAAGCTCTTTCATAAAATGAATGAATATTTCTTATAAATAACGGGCTCACTTTCTAACAGCAAGGAAAACAACCTAATATATCAAAAATGGTTTCCATTTATCATATTGCAGAACAATTGCTTTTATATCAGTTTATATAAGAAGATAAAGTATTTCAGTTCTTTTTGTGAGTTCCATCATGCAATTCTTTGAATAAGGTTTTCATAAGCAATGTTTACAGTCTTAAGTTATTTATCAGAGAGATACTACACAGTAATTCGTTAATTGTGGGAAGGGCAAATTAAAACATCACCACCCATTTGTGCTCTGGTTCAGAGTATTAAAAAAACCAGCACAGCATTAGGAAAATATTATAGGTCTGGAACTAGACATACTTGAGTTAAAATTTTAACCTCCATCATTTACTAACGGTTTGGCCTTAGGTAAGTTCATTAGTAGTTCAGTTTCCCAATTAGGATAAGAATACAAATACTTCAAAACATATTTATGATAATAATAACAAATCTATGGCATGACAGTGCTCATTTAATATATGGTTCCCAATTTGTTGTCATTATTACCACCGGCCGTAATTGCATCCAAGTATATATATCTTGCCTAATTGTTTTAAATCACATATCATGACATATATTGTGATATCATGACATGGTTCTCCAAGACTATTTTGAAACTGGAATTTTTGGCTATGATATGAAATCAGTAAATCACCATGAAACATCCAGTCTAAGATTTAAGAGAAGCCACTCTGATAAAAGCAAATAAGCATCCAGTACACAGGAATATCAATGCCAATGAAACAGCCAACTCTAGAAGTTTAGGTCCTGAGGACTTTGTTCCAAATGCATCACTGCTTTGAGCAGATGAACACTATGTGTACTGATACATTTTTTTTATTCTAATAGACTCTGTTGGTTTACCTATGCCATTTTTAATTTAGGCTTTGTCAGCAGTGTAGTAGCTATCTAGACAAATGGGTTTATGATAAGCATTAGGTTTTGGTATAGGGAGGTATAGTGATCCCTTGTCAGTGTAAAGCATGTGCTAGGGATACAACTGTTTCTTAAACCTCTCAGAGCCACAAAACCCTGAAAACTGATTAAATGTGCAGTAATTTAATCTAGCCCACTTTCTTCTCCTGAAGTAAAAAGTGTTGTGCCACTGGGATATATGTGACTCTCTTTAGACCAAGTCCAGTACACTATACCTTGATTGTGATATCCTTTTATGGTACCTACTTAATTATTGTAATAAGTAAAACTTCAGAGATAGGAAAACTCTGCAGATTTCCTGTCAGATATACCCCTGATATCATGATACTTTAGAATGTGTAAATTTAAGCCAAATAAAGAGAGGAAAGGAAAAATATAAGGTCTTCCATGGGCCTTTAATGTGTAAACATCTGCTGGTGTCTTAGGAGGTTTTTTCGGCTGATTTCAGCAGAAGAGAAATTGGCAATTAATCTGAAATGTTTTGGTTTCAAGGGAAATTATTATGGAATGTTTGCATATAAGGATTAAATATTAGAAGGCAAAAAATTAACACATTTGTCTGGAATGTTTTCTTAAGACAAATCCCAAATATCTGATCTTGGGGTTTTATTCTGCACACAAAAGGTACAATCCAACTTGTAGCCTTATGAACTACATAAAATATTAGGCAGTATCTAGATGTACATGAAATGTAAGCAAACTTTAGCTTCAATTCCCCAAATTTACCATTCTCCCAGCATTCCTAGATGGACTGATTTTTTGATTCACCAGGTAACTTCATGGTCTTTCCTTTCTCTTACTTGCAAATCCTTAATTTATTCATCCTATGATATAAATTGGAAAAGTCCTGATAGATATTTTCTTTGTATTTCAACAGATAAACAAAGGAGGGCCTGATAGTAACTTTCACTATGTGTTTACGATTGTGAGTCTGGGTAAAGAAGTGGACATGTTTAAGAACATTAGTATAACTTTTTCTAGCACTCTTGAAACCTTACTATTTGTATTTGTAATTAACTCAAATCCTTACCTAATGATTTTTTATTTATCTGCTATGTGATATCACCTTTAGAGGAAAACAAATTTTTATTGAGAAATGATTTCCTTTAGACTATAGTTTATATATTAATAAAAAATGGTTAGGATCTCATTTTCACTAAGGCAGACTCCACTATTATTTATCCTAAGAATATTACCTATTTTAATGTCTTCTTATTTAATAAATAATGTAAAATATTTTATTTAATCTAACTCCTTTTCAAATGAAGTTGGAAATAGTAATTTATTCATGTTAATTGACAATGAGATATTGTCTTAGCAGCAAAATGAATTATTAGTCAAAATTTGAAGACTCTGCTCTGGCCTGGGGCAAGTTGATTGCCCTCAGTACAACTATATATGTGATGACTATTTTGACCATTTAGCTTGAAAATTTGGAAGCAAGAGTGGTTAAATGTCTTTCTCATTTAAATTCTAAAATCTCATTACCTACAAAAGTGTCCTATCTAAATGAGTAGCTGTTCCATTTTCTGTAGGCAAAATTCTTCAAACAGAAAAAGAATATAATATTGCTGCCAACAGTGAACTATTCCAAAGCTACCACTCTAGCTCCCTATATAAAATATTTTAGTAAGTCAGCTTTTGATCAGCAGAGTTTTGCAATGAACAGTGTGGATTAATTTTTTTTCCTTCACAGAAGAGTGCCAAACCTGTGAGAAGTTGATTGGAGAGTCAACATTTATAATGGGAGGAATCAGAAAGCCAAGGGAGAAGCGATGCTCACTCTGACAGTGCATACAGATGGATTAAACACCGGTGGACGTGCTCCACTCAACATAAACTGCAAGTAAGCAAGGTAAAAGAAAGTTTTTAACAGTCTAATCAGGCTCAAAGTCATACAGAAGAGCAAGGGTTGGCTCCAGAAAGCATGAAATGGGAGGAAATAAAAATTAGACAGGGCAGAGTAGGAAATGCTGGGGAATCCTCTAAATTAATTGAAAAATAGAAATAGGTTATGTAAAACTTCAGTGTAAGATAATGAGAAAAAAATTTTAAATGCAATGCAAAGACTATTTTAAACGCAAGGTATAATTATGAAAGAATGAGATAATAAAAGACATTTCAGCAGCAAAAATCAGAAGCTGGAAGCCACATGAATTTGGCTGCACATAGGAATGCCCAGATTGAAACTCACAGTGCTAAAAAAAAAAAAAAAAGAGAGAGAGAGAGAGAGAAAGAAGAAGCAGCAGCAGCAGTAGCAGCAGCTTGAGATTGCACTTGGAGACAAAAAGAAATACTTTTCAATGAGTTCCCATTTCATTAAGAAACAAATTATTTACAATTCTGTACAGGAACCTACAAGAATTGCTCACACCATACATAGCCTTGCCTCTCCAACCCCATTGCCTGCTTTCTTCACTTTGCTGTAGCCACTTTGACCTCCTTGCCCTTCCGTAAGCATATTATTTTTCAAACCTGTATTAATAGCTTCTTCTGCCTGCAGTTCTTGTCCCCAGATATCAGCATGGCTTGTTCCTTTATGTGCTTCAAATCATTATCACACTGACTACTCCATTTAACTTTGCAACCCCACCCATCATTCCCTATTTCCTTTATAGTGCCTCAGTCTTTCTCCATAGCAGTTATCATATTTTAAAGTATTATTTAATTCACTCATTTACTATGTACATTGCTTACTAGTAAGTCTATTTCTGGTACTTTCTTTATAGAATATGACCTGTATGAGGGCATGGCTTTTTGTCTGTTTTGTTTATTGCTTTATCCTATGTACTTAAGACAATTATGAATATCACTCTCCACCCCAAATTAGAATTCTAGATATTCCTAAAGTTTTGGAAGATCCTGTAACAGCAGACCTGTACTATCTTGTGACAAAATGTGTCCAGATCCCAGTAGCACGTACATCTTTTATACATTACTCTTTTCTCCCAGAACAAAATTTTCATGTTTTCTGATTGTGACATTTGTAGAAATGTATAATGGTCATGGTTAAGTATTAATTTTCTGAATATCTCAAAATACAAAAAAAAATGAGAGGAGACATTTCATTAACCATTTATTTTGTATAGAGTAATGTGTCATTTAACAATAGGGATACATTCTGAGATATATGTCATTACAGGATTTTGTCATTGTGCAAACATCATACATTGTACTTACACAAACCTAGAGGGTATAGCCTACTATTAATATACACGCGGCTATGTGGTGTGATCTACTGCTTCTAGGCTACAAACTTGTACAGCATGTCACTCTATTGAATGCTGTAGAGAATCCACTAGTGTTAAGTATTTGTATATCTAAACATATCTTAAAATAGTAAGGGTAGTAAAAATGCAGTATTATAATCATGGGACCACTGTCATGTATGCAGTTCATTGGTGACTGAAACATCATAATGTGGCTCATATCTGTATATATTTTTTCATATATATGAACATATAAAATGTATAATATACTGTATGTGTATTTTATATATGAAAAATAAATGCTTGATAACAGATGTTATATATATGTGTGTATATGTATACACATGTATATGTATATAAAATATATATATATATCAAAATGAAATAACAAGCAGCGAGATTGAAGCAGTAATACAAAAATCTCCCAACAACAACAATAAAAAAGCCCTGGACCAGACAATTCACAGCCAAATTCTATCAGACCTACAGAAAAGGTATCCACCTATCCTACAGAAATTATTCCATGACATTGAGAAGGAGGGAGTCTCCCTAACTCATTCTACAAGCCAAGATCACCTTGATACCAAAGCCAGGAAAGGACACAATAAATAAAGAAAACTACAGACCTATATCCTTTATGAACATAGTTGCAAAAATCCTCAACAAAATACTAGCAAACTGAATTCAATATCATGGCAAAAAGATAATCCACCATGATCAAGTGAGTTTCATCCCAGGGATGTAAGGATGGTTCAAAATACACAAACCAATAAATGTGATGCACCTCATAAAGAAAGAGAAGCAAAAACAAAGACTACATGATCATCTCAATAGATGCAGAAAAAGCATTTGATAAAATCCAGCACTTTTTCATGATAAAAACCCAAGCAGACACTATTGGGTTTCCTCAGATCAGTTTTTTAGGGAGCCTCTGTGAATAGAAAACTGCATTAAATCAGTGGTTTTCTTCAGATCATGGGGGATTGTCTATCTCAAGGAAATCTTTTGAAGATGGCCAAAACTCCAATAAAGCAACCACGACCCAATCCAAATGGATCTAAGTTTGGCATTCTGCTCCCTTTTCTACTAAATGAAAGAACCAAATTTTTAACAATTCACCTGGTTCCTGTCTATAATCCTGGTAAATTTCACTTCATGTATACTCAGTATGCATAGATACCTATGTATATAACTTTTTTCCTAATGGGTACAGACTCTGCTGCTCATATAGTATTATTATTAGAACTAATTGTTAAAATGAGGCTGACCTTCTGCTTGGTAAGTACATTTGCCCAGATGATAGCTAGCAACAACCTACATAACTCTAACCAGCTGTCTTTGAACTTAGTTCCCAGTACTTGTCCTGCAACTCCTTCATTATAGGAAGAAAATTTATTGCCCCATTGATCATATGATATGATCAATTTGAATGCCACCAATCCTAATTAATTTCCATGAAATCCCTGGATTATCTTGTTTGGTTGAAAGAGTTCTAGATCATAACGATAATGACTATATGTTCAAGTACATTGCCAGGTCCCTCTGTAGTGGGCCAAAGTGGATGAGGTCATAATGGGTTTCTGTAAATTTTAAAAAATCCCTTATCCTTCTTAAACTGACTATTCCTGATGAAATATTCTCATATGACTAGAGAATGATTGTAAAAAGGGTGAAATTATACCTACTGGAAGGGAACACATTGATTTTGTGGCAGAGGAAATGGCAACTCCTCAGAGGAACATTTCAAACCAAGGGAGGGAGGAATAATAATGATCTGTCTTGTTTTCACCCCTGAAATATTCCTCAAAGAAAAAAAGTATTCTGAAGCAGAAATCCTAACCCTTGCAAGTATACTAAATATCACTGACTGCTAGGTTTCCCATTTTGTCAGAATGCACTGACCATGATTTGATCACTATTCATCTGAATCTTTTTTTTTTCACTTTTTATTTTTTTTAATTTATTTTTTATCTTGCTTATTTTATTTTGGAATGTTATGGGGGTACAAATGTTTTGGTTACATGGCTTGCTTTTGTAGAGGTTGAGTCAAAGTATAAGTGTGCTCATCACCCAGAGAGTGTACTCGTTAGTTGTGATTTCACCCATCTCCTTCCACCCACCTGCTTGATTTCCATTGAGTGTTACTTCCATATGTGCTCGTGAATGCTGATAGGTTAGTTCCAATTTAATAGTGAGTACATGTGGTGTTTGAATTTCCATTCTTGCAATGCTTCACTTAGGAGAATGGTCTCCAGTTCCATCCAGGTTGTTATAAAAGGTATTAATTCATCATTTTTTCTTATGGCTGAGTAGTACTCCATGGTATACATATACTACATTTTATTAATCCACTCATGAATTGATGGGCACTAGGGTTGATTCTACATCTTGCGATTGTGAGTTATACTACAATAAACATTAGAGTGCAAGTGTCTTTTTGATAAAATGGCTTTCTTTCCTTTGGATAAATACCTAGTAGTGGGATTGCTGGATCAAATGTTATGTCTACTTTTGGTTCTTTAAGGAATCTCCATACCATTTTCCACAGAGGTTGTACTAATTTGCAATCCCACCAACAGTGCATAAGTATTACTTTCTCTCCACATTTACACCAGCATCTGTTGTTTGGGGACTTTTTGATAAAAATCATTCTCACTGGAGTTAGGTGAAATCTCATTAAGATCTGTATCAGAACAGCAAAAAATGACTCTCAGCCTCTGTACTTCCCACATAATACATGTGTTGACACCTCCAGATGTCTTCTACACACCAGTTCCCATAGCTATAACTCTGTCATTCCATGAGATAGATAAATTCTACTTACCTAGAGGTGTAAACAAACACAACTGCCCTCAGGTAGTCCTTTCAAAAGCAAGGACTTGACTTAGGTATTTGAAATAAACTATCTTGCTAGAAGGTCACATTAGAAGCCCTGTAAACCTGTGCTCTTATCTGCTATAAGTCTCACTTCAGAGTCCCTAACAGTTGATAACATGACTTCCTTTTTGGGCTCACCATGTATACTCTCAGGACTGTATTTTTGGACAGAAGACCTGGTATTGACTTGTCTCCCTGTTGGAAACATGAGGGTTTGCATCTTAGATGTGGTTGTAGATATCTTCTTCAAGTGTTCAAGGAAACACCATCAACAGATCATGTAGCCCTCAGATGGCTGTGAAAACCTCCCCAAAACGAGACTATTTTTGGCTATTTAGACAACTTTCCTGGAAAGAAAGGTAACACTTTATTTATGCATACTCTATGATCTGTTACCCCTGTGGTGGGAATCATCCAATTAAAAAAAAGAAATGGAGTTTGTCCCTGACTTTATCTGAAGTTTTCAGGGATATCACTTTGGCATTAGAAGACATTCAGGTCTGTTTCAACTTATTAGTAAGGATTGCTATGAATGATGGAATTGTCCTAGATTTCCTCTTTGCAGTCCAAGGTGGAATTTGGACAATTGCTAATATATCCTGCCCAGTGTGGATTAATGCCTTGGGAAAGCTGGAAAGATTATAAATTTAATAAAAAATGTCATGTGACTTGTAAGGTAGGCCCTAGAGGTTTATGGGATTTGTTCAACAAATTGAGTCCAGAACACTGAGGTCAGTACTCAAGTTGGCTTTATTTTGCTCCTGGGAAACTTACTGGCAGTAGCCTTAATTGAATGTTAAATGAGACAATTTAATAGATATGGTCCCAGTCTTTGTAGGCCAGATTAATCAGAATGGCTGACCAAGTGATGTACTCATGGAGAACCTTGTCAGAAGGCAAGAAAGATAGTATAAAAATAAAGGGTGAATATTGTTGAGAGATATGAGCAAGACACTAACTGCCTCCTTTTTTTAACCATCTGTTTAAAGATGTTTTCATAGTGCACAGCCTTGAAATATATAGTGTCTCATTTCAAAGAAAAATACAGGCTTGCTTACTAGTATTGTAAATATCTAGTATTATGAAGATGATGTTCTCCTTCAGAGAAGAGGGTAAGCATGCTTACTAACCATTAAAACAGCCAAGTTCCCTAAGCTCAGGAGTTTTTTTGTTTTGTTTTGTTTTCCTGTGATGCAATCCAGAATATGTTCTGGCATCCATCTGTGCTCATTCTCATTGCCTCTGTGGGACTGGGGGGCAAAGGGAACTAATGCAAGTATGTGAATGCTCATGTTATTAATACTTTCTGTGCCATAAGTAATAAAGTCCCTGGTCTTGGACCAGGAGTCTCGTATCTTCAGCCAAGTTCAATGAAGATATGGCAAGCTAACGTATTAATTTGCAAGTAGGGAAAAATCTAAGACCATTCATGGTTTTTGACCCTTGGATCACTTATAGACTACTAATTCATCTTGAAAAATAAAATGACCAAATCATGGAAGCAGAAAATTTGTCATTTCTGCATGTACTTATGTATTAAGCATTTACTAAATACTCAATACATTTTATGTTGAGAATCTCTTAAACATATATGTGTATATACACACACACATATATAAAGAAAGGTTGCTACTACAAGACTATCCATTATAAAGTTACATAATGCTTTCAAAATCATGCATTCATCAATTGGAAATAATAAAAAAGAAATAAAAAAGCATGCTTTGCTGTTACATGAGGACACAATATTTAGTTACCTCGTTAAGGCTGAATGTTATAATAATCTTTAATCTTTCCCCAGGCAACTTCATTTAATATTAGAAGCTTCTTCCAGTTAAAACAACTTGGTCGAAATTCCCAAGAAAGGGATAAAGTAGGTATTTATGTAGTTGTATTAAAAATGAAGGTCAACTTTACAGCCAGTAAAGAATTCATTAGTACCAGGCTGCTAGCCCCTGGAAAGCTTCACTACCTCTAATGCATTATGGGACTTATTAGTAGTAGGAACTTTATGTAATGAGTCTGATTACCACAATCCTGCAGTATATCCTCCTCCTTCACCTCCCCACAATCTGCATATTTTTTTCATATAAATTGTCATTTTTCTTGGTTGACTGCCAGTTTGCTACAGGAATGAAAATGTTCCAAATTAAATGCCACTATCAGGACAGGATGCCCATATAAAAGATAGTGAATATAGACTCTCCCCAGTGATTGGAGAGGAGAGCTCATAAGAAAGATATGTATTTGGAGGATCATGATGCTTGTATCATCCTAGATGTATCAAAATTAAAGATAACTTCAGATTTCCAAGAGGGGGAAATGGAGAGGGGAGAATTTTTTTTGACAAGCTTTCATTTTTCCTAAATTAATATTCCTTATAAGAACATGTATATAATAGCTCTTTCATACTTTCAAAGTTAAAGATTAAAAGTGATTTTCCAAAATGTTCCCATAATTTCCTGTCCATCATCCAATCCAAAAAAAGCTACTTTAGTGTATTGTAATTATTTATTTACTTTTTTCCCCTACACTTGACACTTGACAGTAAACTGTCTTGGAAGCAGAACATTTATCATTTCTGAATGTCCATTTCAATTCCTAGATTTTGGCATATAACTACTTGGAACTTGATGAACAGTTTTAAATAATTAAATCTTCATTTTAGGGAGCTGTTGCTGGTTTTATCTCCAGCAATTCCACTGACATTGTCAAGTTTCTGTCCATGAGGCTATATCAGATGCAGACGGATGTTATAGGGCAAAACAAAGAAGTCTCAATATCCATGTTGAGCTGGTAACAGTGTCACCCAGAAGATGTACTGTGGGTGCACAAATAAAGATGTGTCATAATTAAAGGGAAATACTGAAGAACAACTACAAAAAAAAAAAAAAAAGGCAAAAGCAAACCAGCCAATCAACTAACACCAACACCAACAACACTACCAACAACACCCAGAGTCTTTCTTACTCCAATTCCATCTAGGACCTTAAAACCAAGAGTGACAGGAATCAACATTTAAACTGTAGGACTGAAGCAAAATCATGTGTGAGATAAATGGAAAAACAGGTGCCCTTGACAGAAAAAAAGAATGGAGGTATTCGATAAAGCATTTAATATTTTCTTATTGAGCACTCAAGATTTGAACATCAATAAACCAGGAATATCCCTGCGTTTTAGGTGGAGCATCAGGAAAGGGTCTCTGAAAGTGGACAAACTTAGCCTGACTGCCCACCACTACAGCCAAAGAACTATTAATGTTAGGTTAACAATCAGCTCCCCCAGCTCATCCAACAGGTGAGATCTAGCTTGTTTTTGATTTTGACAAGGAAAATGATGATTAAAGGGAAATTTTAACTAAGAATATGAGGCAAAATGAAGAAACTAAATAAAATATCAGTAGTTAAAAGAAAGCCTTATTTTCAGTAATTAAACATAATTTGATTATTGTTTAAGACATTAAATACATTATAAATATTTATGGCTAGGAAGAAAAAATTCCTTCTGGGTTTCAATTATACACCGTAAACCTTTGAACACTTTGTGTCTTCCTCTTATTTTCCATTTTTTGTCTATTCATAACTCAGGGCAATTGACCTATTTTCAAGTTTACTAGTTCTTATTAGTTCTCATTTTAAAATAATCTCTGTTAAAAACATTGAGTTTTTTTACACATATTTGACATACATTTACTGTATTTATTTAATATATTTACAATACTAAATTATAGTACTGATAAAAACTCTCAAGTTGTTGGCCTTTCCTTTCCCTCCTCCTCTTAAAGGCAAAATTATTTATTTCTTTTCTCAAACCAAGCAATATGAGAGCTTATTTTCTGCTGAGTCATGGCCTTATGAAGCCTACTACCAATTTGCTTATATCCTGATTAATATTCGCTTGTGTGTTATGCTTCCTTTCTCTTGGTCTCAAAATTTTCTCTTTATCTTTGGTGCTGACAGTTTACTGTAATATATTTTGATGAAATCTCTTTTGGATTATATCCAATTGGAGATTTTTGAACTTCATGTACCCAACCCATATGTTTATATTTTTCCCCAAATTTGGGATACTTTTAGCCATTATTTCTTTATACAAGCATTCTGTTCATTTTCTTTCTCTTCTTCTGACATTCCTATAATGCAAAAGTTAGCTTTCTTGATAATTTTCCATACATTTGTTTTTTGGCTTTTTGAAGTTCCTTTTAATTCTCTTTTTTCCCCTTTTATCTCTTTTGGTAATTCTTGCAGTATTTAATACTTTTTTCTTATTGTTAAATCTGTTATGATGATCTGAAATTTGTGATCTTTGATATTACTATTGTAATTGTTTTGGAGCAACATGAACCATGTCTACATAAGATCACAAACTTAACTGATAAATGTTGTACATGTTCTGATCCTTATACCCACTGGCCTTCCCCCATCTCTCTCCCTCTCCTTAGGCTTTCCTATTCCATGAAACATAATAATATTGAAATTAGGCTAACTAATAACCCTACAATGGCCTATAAGTATTCAAGTGAAAGGAAGAGTCCTACATCTCTCTCTTTAAATCAAAAGCTAGAAATTATTAACCTTAATGAGAGAGGCATATTGAAAGCTGAGATAGACCAAAAGCTAGGTCCCTTGCTCCAAACTGTTAAGCAAGTAGTGAATGCAAATGAAAAGTTTTGAAAGGAAATTAAAAGTGCTACTCCAGTAAACACAGGACTGATAAAGCAAAATGACATTTTTGCTGATATGAAGAGAGTTTTAGTGGTCTGCATAGAAGATCAAACCAGCCACAACATTTTCTTAAGCCAAAGCCTAATCCAGAGGAAGGCCCTGACTCTCTTTAACTCTATGAAGGCTGAGAGAGGAAGTGAGGAAGTTGCAGAAGAAAAGTTTGAAGATAGCAAAGTCTGGTGCATGAGGTTTAAGAAAAAAAGCTATCTCCATAACATAAAAGTGCAAGTTGAAGCAGCAAGTGCTGATGGAGAAGCTGCAGCAAGTAGTCCAGAAGATCTAGCTAAGATAATTGACAGAGATGGCTACATTAAACAACTGATTTTTAGTGTAGATGAAATAGACTTATATTGGAAGTAGATGCTATTTAGGACTTTCATAGTTAGAGAAAAGTCAATACCTGGCTTTAAAGCCTCAAGGGACAAGCTGACCCTCTTATTTGGGGCTAATGCAGCTGGTGACTTTAAGTTGAAACCAATGCTAATTTACTGTTCAAAAAGAAATCCTTGAGCTCTAAAGAGTTATGCTAAATCTACTCTATCTGTGCTGTTTAAATGGAACAACAAAGCCTGATGACAGCACATCTATTTAGAGCAATGTTTTCTGAATATTTTAAAGCCCAATGTTGAGACCTACTGAACAGAAAAAAAAATATCCTTTCAGAACATTATTGCTCCTTGATAATGCTCCTAATGTCACTAAAAATCTCTGATGGAGATGTGCAAGGAGATTAATGTTGTGTCTGTTAACATAATCATTCTTCATCCCATGGATTAAGGAATAATATTGACTTTTAAGTGTTACTATTTAAGAAATATATTTTGTAAGGCTATCCCTCTCATTGATAGTGATTCCTCTGGTGGATGTGGGCAAAGTAAAATGAAATACTTCCAGAAAGGATTCATCTTTCTAGATGACATTAGAAACATGTGTTTCATGGGAGGAGGTCAAAATAGCAACATAAAAGGTGTTTGGAAGAAGTTGATTGCTACCCTCATGGATGACATTGAGGGGTTTAAGACTTGGATGGAGGAAGTAACTGCAGAAGTGCTAGAAATAGAGAACTAGAATTATTATAGAAGTGCAGGCTGAAGATGTGACTGAGTTGCTGCAATCTCATAATAAAGGTTTAATGGATAAAGAGTTGCTTCTTATGAATAGGGAAAGAAAGTGATTTCTTGAGATGTCCTCTACTCCTGGTGAAGATGCTGTGAACATTGTTGAAATGACAATAAAGGATTTAGAATATTATATAAACTGAGATGATAAAAAGTGACATGGTTTGAGAGGATTAAATCCAATTCTGAAAGTTTTTATAAGTAAAATGCTATGAAACAGCATTGTGTGCTACAAAGAAATATTTTATGAAAGGAAGAGTCAATCAGTATAACAGACTTCATCATTGTCTTATTTTAAGAAATTTCCACAATCACCCCACCTTCAGAAACCACTACTCTGATCAGTCAGCAGCAATCAACATCAAGGCAAGGCCCTCCATCAGCAAAAATATCATGACTTGCTGAAGGCTCATACAATCTTTAGCTTTTCCTAACAATAAAGTATATTTTAATTAAGGTATGTACATTATTTTTTAGACCTAATGCTATTGAACATTGAATAGAGTGCAATATAGTGTAAATATAACCTTTATATGCACTAGAAAACAAACAAAAATGTGTAATTCAGTTTATTGTGATATTCACCTTACTGCCATAGTCTAGAATTGAACCTGCAATTTCTCCAAGTTATGCCTCTACTACCCATTTCTTCAAGATTTATAAAGGCAGCTCTAAGTACAGTAGTACCTTCTTAACTGCAGTTTTGCTTTCTGCAGTTTCAGTTACCCATGGTCAACCATGATCCAAAAATAGTAGATGGAAAATTCCAGAAATAAGAATTCATGAGTTTTAAATTGCACATTGTTCTAAGCAGCATGATGAAATATTACATCATCTAGCACCTTTCTGCCTGGAATGTGAATCATTCCTTTGTCCAGCATATCCACCTGGTACAGTGTGGATATATAGGAAAAAATAAAGTATGTATGTGGTTTGGTACTATCTGTGGGTTCAAGTATCCCCTGGGGGTTTTGGAACCTGTCCTCTGAGAATAAGGGGGTCTACTGTATTACTCAAAGGAACGTACAGAATGCTATGCAGCAACATGTTAATGATCTCTTCTAAAACTCATGGCTTTCTTAGCAAAGAGTAGTCTATCTTACAGTTTAGGACTCTTTTCCAGTCACAATGTGACTGGAAAAATTAGTACATTCAAACTCCTTTACATCTTTTATTCAGGTATTTCTCTTTAGTTTGCTATCTTACGTAAGTGCTAATATAGTAATATCAACTCAAGATTGTTACTCAAGGATTTTATCAACACTTAACTATTTGTTCCTCTAACTCATATAATTTTTATTAAAATTCACTTAGATGCCTTTTTTTAGAACAATTGAAAGGATTATTTTTCTATGTTATTTATGGTTTTTGCCCTTCTTTTTCATTTCAATGAAGACAACAGGACTGAATGTACCTATATATAATGCATACTGCACAAAGTATAAAAAATACAGTTGGCTTGGAGCTGACTTTATTCTTAATTCAAAATGTAGTTCATTTATAAGGATCAAATTGTATGGATGAGCTGCATATATTAACTGAGGCTTTTTGTTCATAAAGGTAAGTGATTTATTTCCAAATTGTGCTCTCATTTCAATGGTCAATCTATAATATATTCCATGGAAAATAATCAGCTTATTAAAGTTTTGCTGGCATTGTAAACTTTTGACTTGAGAACCTAATAAAAATAATTAGCAATTTCATTGTTGTTTCAAGCATTTTACATTGTACCTTAATATTATTTCATCCTAACAACAATCCAATGAAATATTAGTTTCATTTTACCAATGAGGAAATCAAGACTTAAAGAAGTTATATAATTTTTCAAGGTCACAGAGCTAGTGTGTGGCACAGTCCAATGATAAAACTTTTAATCACAATGTTATTAATACATTAGGCTAGATTTGATGATCTTGGTGTAGTAATCACAAAATAGATACTTTTCCAGTGCATACATTTCTTTAATTATTCTAATATCATCATCAATCAAACAAATTCAATCTAAACTTTTTCACCTGTTTGTAGCCCCAAATTCCAGCACAGTATGTACACCTATTAAGTGCTCTGAACCAGTGGTCTCTAACGTTTTTTGGCACCAGGGACCAGTTTCACAGAAGACAATTTTTCCACAGATGAGGGTGAGAGGGTTCCTCAGGGTGCAGGGTGGGGAGGCCGAGGAGCTCAGGTGGTGATGCATGGCCCTGTTTTCCTAACAGGCCATGGAACTCGGCCCCGGCTTGGAAACCGCAGCTCTAAACTATTGGATGAATACCCTTTCTATACAAATCACTTTACGTCTTTTTAATATAGAAGTTTGTAGCCGATCAAAAATATCACCTTTGAAAAAGGGCTCAAGATTATTTGGAAAACAGGGAAAGAGGGTGAAGACTTGTTTACAAACATTTGTTCTTCTAAATTCATTTATTGTTTAATAAATTTTTGATAATTAATTTTTCCTGAGGGTAAAGGTTAAAATGAGGAAGTGGCTTATGAAGGAATCATTCTCAACCGTGTAATCTAATACCTCCTCAGATAACACATTTTGTTACTTCAAATTTTCTAAGGCTAGATTTACTTTTCAGATTTATAAAACATTAAGTTGCTTCTGATAGGATCCTTCAGTGCAGGTACTAAAGGTTTTAATTAGCATGGAAATTACTTTGGAAATTAAACAGTAACAATGAAACAAAGGTCTTTAAAATTAACTGGAAGCAAGTGTTTATTGCTTTTAGAGACCTTTACACCACAGCAAATGCATAGTAGCTAATTGACTATCTTAAAACTGTAATTATTGTTTTCTGCTGAAATCATCTTCATTAAAATAACCTTCAAAGTGAGGAAAAATAACCAGGATATCCAATATTTTGCTTTCTAGTTTTTTAATACTACCAGATAATAGAAACAATCAAACATTACCCTCCTGCCTTTTCTTTCTTTGTCTAATCACTGAATTTAATATTTAGCATTTTTGTATGCCTTCGTGTTATTTGTACTTATGAATATTTTGAAAAAGAATGAACTGTATTTTGCAGAATACTTATCATTCCACAATGTAATTTCCTTTTAGCATCATGTTTTTGATATTTATCTATTCTGATACACTTTGTATGTCACTTAAATTATGTATATAATTTATCATAAAATATCCACTTTATTCATCAATTTACTTCCAGTAACTAAATTATTTACATTTTTTGCTGTTACAAACAACCATGTAATGATCACACTTGTATATGTTGGTTTGGGCAGATGAGTGACAATTTCTCTGGGGTCTTTGCTTGGATGTGAATAGTTGGGTATTCCAGTATTATCTTCCAGTATTATCAATTTCCAGTTTCCTATCCAGCAAATTTTTACAAATTCTTAACTCCATAGAATTATTCAACCATACCACAAATACTTAGAGTCATCACACATTTTAAACATTGCTAATTGAAAGTATGTGAAATGATCTCTCAAGATTATTTTGTTTTGGATTTTCCTAATTATTTATAAGACTAAACATTTTTTTACATAAAGCTTTCTCTTTTGACTGAATTGTGTTTTTTTTCTTTTATTTTATTCATTAATATTTTGAATTTTTTGCCTTTTTTGTTTGTTGACATTAATATGTGGTAAAAATAAATTGTTCCATTCTGAGCTTGTAATTTCTCTTCACTGATGGTGATATTTTGTGAAAAAATGTAAAATTAGTACATTCAAATTAATATATTCTCAGTTAATTAGGTGTGCTTTACTCTTTTATTGAGGTTATAAAGTGATCTTTCTTATTTTTTATTAGTTTCAAAGATTTGTCCTTCTTAAGACTACTAGTTTCAAATTGTACAGAGATTATATCTCATCTCAAGTAGATTTTTCCATAAAAAGACTTCATTGCATTGGCATGTATTCTAAAGAGCACATCTTTTCTCTACTAACTTGAAAGCACTTCTTTGAGGCACTCATTGGTTCATGCTTTATAGTAGATTTTATTAGAAAATATTTGGGAACAATTATGCTGTTTTAGTTTTTCTACACAAATATTGTCTCAATTTCATAAGGAGACAAGAGTCTTTATTATTTTATTTCCTAAACGTTCTCCCTCTAAGTCATTTTCTTTTCTTTGCTTATTGTACTTATCGGGGCCTCTCAAATAATGTATAAAATAGCAGTTATATAAGACATTCATACTTTCTCATAACTTTGGTGAGAAAGTTTACAAAGTGTCATTATTAAGTATTATAACTAATCTTCTTTTGATAGATACTCTTTTTCAGGCTAAGCAATTCTCTTTTATTATTAATTTCTTAAGAGATGTTTTATAGAATTTATGCTTTATGAAAGTAAAGTGATTTTCTTTTATTTTTAATATGTATTCTCAGTGCCTCAAATTGTAACTACCTGCTACAAAGTAAGCCCCTAATATATAGATGTTGAATGATTGACTAAATATCCTTTAAATTTTTATTAACTTTTTTCTACCTATGGAAATAACCATATATATTTTTCTTCTTCATCTATTAAAGTGGTCTTTTATATTAAGGAATTTTCTTTTTCTATTGATGAACCATCTCAAATGTAAATTACTAAAATAAACACACTGCTAGTGTGTGTGTGTTTGTGTATATGTGTGTTAATATTTTATTTAGCATTTTTGCATTTGAGCATTTGCATAGATTGGTCTATATTTTATTTTCTTATATTGTCCATATCTGGTTTTAGTTATTCAAATTTATATAAGCTTTAAATAAAGGAATCACATGGTTTTTTAAAAGAGTTTGTAGAAGATTGGAAGATTGGAATGATCTCTTCTTTAAGGTATAGTAAAGACTATTAATGTTCCACTAATATGCATTCTCCCCTTCTTTCTAAAAAATAGAATTTTACCTGGACATGTGACCACTCAGGACAAATACAGAATTTCCTATTCTCTCCTGTATCCAGCTAGATCTGGCCACGTACCTAAAGTTTAGTTAGTGAGATATAAACAGAAGTAGCCTTTTCTGGCGTCTACCTTTAAATGAGGAATGCAGACCCTCCTCTTATACCATTTCTTTCATTCTGTTTCTCTGAATGTGGATTTGATGGCTATAATTTCATCTTGAAGCATGAAGAAGTCTGCCATATCCTATGGATGAAGTATTAATTAGTAGGAAACTGGGAGTATGATGGGTCTTTGATGATGAAAAGTGGTCGTAACCAGGCCTGAACAGCTTACTGCCGGAGATCTACATGAGTTTTCATCTTGCTTAAGCTAATATGCTTTGGCAATTGATTCCATGCTGTTAAACATATTTCCTAAATTACCTGGACATGAGGGGCTGAAGGAGACAAAACCTAAAATACATGCATATATATATATACATACAAAATGGTGTTGGCTTAGTCTTCAAATATTAAGCCAAATATTAGTGGGCAAATATTAAGAATTCAATATGGAAGGCTAGAAAGCTGATTATCCTTTTCAGGCAAAAGCAAAGGTTTTGTTAAAATTGACTTGTAATATTGAAAGCAAATTTTAAGTCATACGGTGTTAGCATTGAGAAGAGAAAAAGGAAAAATTCAGAATAATAGTATGTGTTGATTTCTTTCTGATGCTTTGAACAAAGTTCCCTAAAAGAGATAAATTTATGTGAGAGCTATCCAGTGGGCAAGCAACCATGAAAGAGAATACATCTCTTCTTAGAATGACAAAGTCTGCCTGTGGACTGAAAACTAAAATGATTGAGAACACCATAATTTTCAGCCTTGAAACTTTCAAAAACCCAACAGCTTCTGATATTCTCAATGAATTAGTTATAAGAAATATCTTTAAAGTAGCAGCAGCACTAGGATATCAAAATTATGTGCTGCCATACAAAAGGTTAAGAGTTGCTGGCAGATTCTGGACTGAGAGTACATGCTCTCAGTCAAAGCTAATAGTTTCTTTTAGACTCAAAGGTAGACTCCATTTAGTTGAGTAAAATATAGTGATAGAAATAGTTAAATGCTAAAAACCAATGTCTAGTCAATGTCATTCACCATGATTAAGAGAACAGAAGCAAACAGACCAAAAACCAATTATATTACTGAGGAGATTGTATTATCAAAGAAAGCAAACATCCAGTCTTCAAAACTTTTCACCTCCTAAAAACTCCTGGGTCCTCAAACTATGCTAGCCTGAGTAGTTTTCAAAGACTGCATGTTTCCCAAAATCAGCATTTCAAACACGATCAAGGAACATGATACACCGAGTTATTAGATGCGCTAACAAAGAAATTTATCCAGTCATTTTGTTTCCAATTCCACCTTTTCACAAGGTCAACTAGCCCTCTGTTACAGAATCAGGAGCTACAATCACCATGATGTGTTTGTAGCAGAGTGGATGTGTGAAGATGAAAACTCAAAATATCATCTTGACCAGCAATCTTCCTCAATTCTTTCATTTTTTACTAAGTTCCCCTCCCAAATTTTCCTATACTCCATCATCTTAAAAAGTCTTATATAATTCAATATTTAACTGAGACACACACACACACACACACACACACACACACACACACACACACACAGCATAGGCATCTTGAAAGATGCCCTTAATTGTATGACAATTTATATGACATTTGTGGCTTAGAGGAAGAATAAGGAAAATGAGATTATTCATTCATTCATGTAGAAATGATAGCTTAATTTTAAGTGATAAAAATAGATATAATTTATCCATCGGTATATGTAAATATGATCATCAAGAAGATGATAGTGAAAGGAGACCAAAAGGGAATCCTGTTGAAAAGCAAATTGTAAGTTGCAGAAGATAACACAAGAGGAGGAAAGGATTGAATAAAACTGTATGTAAATATTAAGGTAGCCAAAAAGATTTATGTCATCATAGTTTTATACAAAAATGTTGCAAGAAGGAGATGTGGTCTGGTATTGTGATCAACACAACACACCACTAAGCAGGATTAAAACTTTGAACAGAGGTGCAGAGTTAAGTTTGTAAAAAACTCAGTCTGTATTATACTCTTTTTATGAGAATACATCTCAATTAAATTTGAAATTCAACTTTTTAAAAAGTATTTTAAAATATGGGAATATTTTAAAGAAGAAAAGCATAAGAGTCTCTGGAGGGCTGCTGAGTTCCTAATTAAGTTGATCAGGGAGAACAATATTCATAACTTAAGCTATTATGAAAATATGACCTTGTTAAGATTTCCTATGTCTATATTTATTCATTTATTCTGGAAGGAAACGTAAGTCCTCCAGATCAGAAGAAAGTTATTTTATTTACTCATAGATCATCTTAGCATCACTAGTTCTTTTTATGACAGTGCTCCACAGGGTGACTTGATGTAGGCCAGATATACCTAAGTGCAGAGCACAGTTTGCACCACAGAAGAGGAACCCTGAAATGATGAGACTTGGAGTTTATACAGGACAGCTGTCACGTCTGCTGTTCCTCCACCAGAAAGATACAAATAGACCTTTATTCTCTAATGTAAACACATCTTCTCTGGGAGGGGTGGGGAACATCTCTACCCTGGAATATAAACAAATGGCTCAGGAGAAAATAGGAAAATTGTCTCTCGGTTTATTACCATAGAATGCAAGCAAATACTGTATCTGAATTCAATAGAAGTCACATTGAGGAATTTGGGAAAAGCTGTATTATTTGATTGAATTGGGAAATAAAATCTACTGCTAATGATGAGAGGAACTGTTTGGTATTATTTTGTTATAACTGAAACTAGTTGAGTCTAGTTATAACTTAAAAAGATGTGTTCTTTGCATTTATCTAGAAAAGAAAACCAGACTATTATTTGTATGTATTAGGATTAATTTTACTGTCCTGTAGATTGATCTGTCTGATTAAACTAATGAAGTAAAAATAGAATATATCCAACCTTTAATGAGATGTATATGCTAACCTATTTCCTTACGTTAGAAACATCCTGAGTGACAGGTTAACGTTGAACTTGCACTGTCAGCATAAGTTCAATAAGGGAAACATAAATCACTCTAAGTATTTTGAATAAGGAGAGATTTTATATAGATAATTACATAGTAACAAAGTTGTTGAAATGTCTGTAGGAGCAGCCAAAACTGTACCTGTAGTATGAATACTGGAAAATTAAAACAACAGACTCACTAGTAATCTACTACCTATGAAATTGCAACACAAGTCATGAGTTCAAGAACAAACATCTTTAGCTGTACTCACAAAGCTGGAATCAAGAATCCCTCATCTTCTGTTGCTGCAATTTTCCTCTCAGCATCCATTTTTAAGCTAAAACTCTTTAAAAAAAAAAAAAAACTTTCATCAACTAACTTGCCAACAGAAAAGGAGATTAAGAAGGGCAGAAGATGGCTTCCATTTCATTTCAGAGTCCAAATCTCCTGAGAGTTCACTTAACAGGTACACATTAGTTTTCATCTAGAATACTAGCAATAGGGAGTCCGGTATACAGTTTTTAATACTTTAGCCTTTTCAGCATATGATGAAACCTTAGAAAATGTTTAAAAAGATCTCCAAGATGTGATCACTCATTCACTAAAATGTAAATGTTAGAAGGATAGAAATTTTTACTTGTTTTGTTCATTCAATATCCTTAGCCTCAAGAACTCTTACTGGCCCTTAACAGACACTTAATAAATATTTGTTGAATTAGAGGTTATTTTGTTGAATATCTAATATCTAGTAAATTATTTGGTGCATACTCACGAAATATTTAGTATTAATGTTACTTTTTGACAAATTATGGTTACTTTCCTATAATCCATAGTAAACACACACATACACATACACTTTTAAAACTAAATTGGAAATATTGCCCTATTACCTATATTTACTATTTTGCCCTTTTATTTAATATTCATGGTGCTTCAAAACCAATTTTTCATATCCCTTTTGTTCCCAATCCTTTTATGCATGCTTTCCCTTCCAATGATACAATAATCCCCCTGAAACTTTTTTTTTTGAGACAGAGTCTCACTCTGTTGCCCGGGCTAGAGTGCCGTGGCATCAGCCTTGCTCACAGCAACCTCAGACTCCTGGGCTTAGGCAATCCTCCTGCCTCAGCCTCCCAAGTAGCTGGGACTACAGGCATGCGCCACCATGCCCGGCTAATTTTTCTACATATATTTTTAGCTGTCTGTATAATTTCTTTCTATGTTTAGTAGAGACGGGGTCTTACTCTTGCTCAGGCTGGTCTTGAACTCCTGAGCTCAATCGATCCGTCCTCCTTGGCCTCCAAGAGTGCTAGGATTACAGGCGTGAGCCACCGCGCCCGGCCTGAAACTTTTAATATGACCTACCCGCTGCTAAATTCTTCTTTAAGTGTTCATCTCTCATTCTAAATTCTTCTGATGTCTGATACCGACTCTTACTTTCATTCCTCTTACCTATCATTTTCAACACACCCTTCCCATGTTGCAGAGCCGCTCTGGACCACCTCATTATCTCAGAGCTCCACGGATGATGGTCCCACCTGCAGCCTATCACTGAGTCTTCACATTTCATTACAGTGATACTGATCAGCCAGTTCACACTCTAGAGTTACCATATGGTTGCAGCCCCTCACTGTCCTGTCAATGGGAGCTAACATTGCATTAAGGAAAGATTTTTACAGACTAAAGTCTATTTATTTGTTAAATATAATACATAATATATGATACAGTGGACTCTTGCATCCCACATGGTAATATTAGACTAAATGTCTTTGCTATTTTTCAACATTTCTTTAGATATCCAAGTGCTTCAGAAAGTTTAAAAGAAACAACAAAGCCATCTTTCTGTTTCCTGAGACCAAGAAATAATCTCTATGTTATTAAATATTGAGATGCAGATTATTGAGCAGAAATTTTATCAGAGAGCATGCTTAAGGGAAAACAAGTGTGTAACAGAAAAAAAAAAAAGATGCAGATCTGGGCAGATGGAGAAGTTGGGCTGCAATGCAATCTTGATAGAGAACTCACACAATCCCGTGGGAAACTCTGAAGACAAAAAAAAAAAAATCTGAGGCATTGTTCTGCAGAGAGACACAAATATAAATGCATTTCACATCCTTTATTTGTTTGGGCATAATTTTCCATAGCTCCATATTGCATCTTTGTTAATACAGATACATTTAGTTGAGTTGCATCTCTGACAGTTTTCATTTAATAACATGTGGTAGATGTTGTGATGTGCCACCTAAATCTCTATTCCAAACATCAGGAATTAATTCCCTAGTTACTGGGACTGCCAGCAGAAAACATTCAGTTTTCAGTCCTATTTGTAAATTGACTTTGACTAGAGAAAGCTGCCTCACACACCTTCCCTGGACAGTTTATATCTATTGAATTCTCAGTGAGAGAATATAAAGTCCCACCTCCCTTGTCCCTTCTTCAGATAGAACATATCTGAAGAGCCAGCCCAGTTTCAGAACTCCCTATTGGGTTATCTGAGATGATTGTGAAACTAAATCACAACCTGACTCCTTTATCTCCCCATGTTTTCTCTCCGTCCCCCATCTACAGAGGTTTATCAGAGGATAAATATCTCCCTAATAAATATCCTGCATAATAATCTCTATCTTCAAGTTTGTTTTCCAGGAATTTTAACCTACAGAAGTTCAAAATATTTTCAGATTGAAGAAGCTCCTAGAATTTTGCATGTACTGCCAAATAGAAGAGGTTAGTAAGTAATTTTGTGAAACAAGATTATATTACTAAAAATAGAAGTTGAAAACAAGGTACTATGATGAAATGTTTAACAAAATCATGTAGAGTAAAAATTGCTATCGAAATTCAGAGAAGGAGGAAATTATTGAAGGCTGTCAGAGTCAGAAAGATTTTTATGGGAGAAAAATATTGAGCTGAACCTTGATAAGTGGACAGGATTTTTGATAGATAAAAGAAATGAAGAACATTCCAAGCAAGGTGTATATTGTTGAAATGAGCATTGAGCCTGGTGAGTTTCTGGTATTCATTATCCATCAATATCAGAGTGACTTGGTGGTACTTGGAAAGGTGGCAATCAAATAGCTCTTATTCAGTTGTTTTAAAGCATACTTTTATGATTTTTCCCTGAAAAGCCCTTAAGTTGATTGTGTCTCTTATCACAGTTTCTATGAAATCTTTAGATTTAATGAGCTTATTACTGGTTTAAGTAAGCTGCCATTGGAGAGCTGTCAACCTAAAATAATCTCACATGTTCTCATTTGAAGAACTCTCCCAGGAAATGAATGATCAAGGAAATGATTACTCTTAAAATAAAAGTGTTTTGTGAGATTCTAAAAAGAGAGTGTGTCCATATTCCTTTATCAGTATCATTTTCTCAGACTAGACCATGTCTTTAGCAATTAAGCCACAGCTAAATCTAATCATGTGGACATTACAATATGAGTAACATATAGAATCAGCTTTGACATACTCTGTATATATCAAACTTGGGTATTTTAGAGACTCCACATTTCTAAATAATAATTAATGAAGCTGTGTCCTGTCTTTAGGTACAGAAAAGTGGATATAATGGGGCAATTCAATCTTTGACATTTTTATTGTTGCATACACTTGTTTCACAACTTAAATGGTCATTCCAAGATTTACAAAATAATAGGCACAATTGTTAGCCCCTACTTTTTTTGTTTAGAACATATATAAAAAATTGAGAAATTTTCAACAATAATAGTGCAGTAGACATTTTAAAAAAGGAAATAGAAAGCACGAGGCTGCTGAAATATTGATAAGGCTCTTTTTTTTTTTTTTTTTTTTTTAATAATGCTTTCAGACCCCAGTCATTTGTTTCTCACTTTAACAGATAGCTAGATCAGAATAGCAACAATATGGTTAAGCCATGGTCCAAAATAAGTCATTACTACCTCGTCTATTACCAGCCAGATATATTCAAGGAGTTAAGAGAATCTTATGCCAATAATACAAGGAAAAAAATGACAATGGTTACTACTACATTTTGTCCACTCCATTGATTTAAATAGGCTTTTGCCCTTTCTATCTCGTTTTTGAGGCCATGGGTGTGAATCAGGTAACTATTAGATGTTATTTCATATCATCCACTTCCTCCAGGTAACTTAGACAATTTCGAGACCCCTGTGTATCTACATCTGTCAAAACACATAAATCCAATTCTCAGCTACTTGATATAGAAATTTTAATTCAACTGAAATCAATGCAATACAATAAAAAGTAATAAGTATTCACAGTGTGATTACTGTTTGCACAGCATTCTCTAAATATCATGGAGGGCAAAAAAAGTAAAAGTAAATGTAACTTATGTAAAGAAATTAGAGAGACATTCTAATATTCACGCACACAATTTCCTACTCTAGGCTTTTGAAATAGAATGACAACAACAAAACACCACCTAAATATGCATTAGTCTACTTCTATGAAAGCACATTGAAAATTGCCTTTCAATGCATAATTATTTAAGTCTAAAACCACCTTGTTTTTTAGAGTAACTTTTAAGAAATGTGAAGAATGCATTGCATTTTAACACATAAATAAGAAATGAGGGTGAGAAAATTAGTTTTGACCTTGCGGACCTCTGAGATCTTTATTAAAGTATTAGTTTGTTCTTGAACATGAAAACAATAAACCAAAACTTTAAATGTGAAAAAAGTAAATGGGGGAAAATGCATAGAATAATCATAGAACCAACAACTAGCACAAACTCCAACTGGCTCTATTTATTTATACCAACACTATGAGATAAGTACTCTTATTTCCATTTCACAGATGAGAAACTCTAGAAATAGAGGTTAAATAACTTTCTTGAGATGACAGAGCTAATAAGTATTACAGCTGGGATTCAAACATCATTGTTCCAGATCCTGAGCCCATGCTCTTAACCTCTACTCTATGTTGTGTTTTTAATGTTTCTATATCAGCACAACTATACATAAGCCACCAATATTAGGAAAGAAAAAACTAGAACTATTGTGTTAAATATGACCTTTCTTTTGGTACTTTACAAAATGTATTTAATCATTTTATTCAGTCAGATGTATGTAGTTAAAATTTGTAAACAATGTTTTTATTTAACAGTTATTTAGTGGTCTGTACATGTTATAAAATTATCTGGTAAGAGAATCAGGAATCTATGTAGTAATAATAAAGACATTCTATAAAATGAGCCAATCCATTTATAGTCTTTCCAAAGCGATTAAAATGATTGACCACAAAATACATCACTGGTTAGGAAAATCATTCCTAGATTTTAAGTCTTACAACTTACATCCAATAATTTTCTAGTTTTCTATTGTGTTGCTATTAATATATCAAGAAATAGAAATTCAAAATTCTGTTCCCACATGTGTAAATAAAAATTTAATAATGCTTGTGATGATGAGGAAATGATAAAAGTATTGTTACATGCCATTTTTAATTTATTCTGCAGTATCTCATTGCTGGGATTTTTAAGGAAATTTTGAATATAAATTACTGCTGCTGAAAAATAATTTTCCACTTGAATGGGTTATATTGATATGCCCACAAAACGGGGCATCAATATGGAAATAAGGAGAATAATATTGATTATCATGGCATAGTTGCCATTCATCATTTATATTAACATAAATCAGGTAATTGTGCAGTTCAATATTATAAAACATTATTTCAGGAATATAATGATTTTCCACACTATTGGAGAATTCCCAGAGAACAATTTAAGATAAGATTTTCACTTACATATCTGGCAGTATCTAAATACCAGTCTCACTTGGGGGAACATAATGCATCTAAGATTTTTCAAAATGAATTTAGATCCATTTTCATCTTTAAAAAATTAGGTTATACCAACCACCTCTAGAAATTGCTGTGGGTTGTTTGAAAAACCTAGAATCCTCTTATTGGTAATTAAAACTCCAAATATTGACATCAGATTTTGTTTTCAACAAAAACCTATGTTTATTTCTTTGATGGATCCATTCTTTATCAACATTCAATCCATGAATTCTAATTTATTCTGTAATGTAGCACAGCGTAATTTTTATTAGAATGAAACTTACTTTACATTTTCAAAGGCAAAAATTGTTGTCTGTTCTCAATTCTCTCAAATACCATTCTTGGGCTTGAATATAAGCTATTTCCAGTTTTCCTTTTCAGTCATGCCCTAGAAAATATCATCTGCCGCATTCTCCACGTTGTCTGAAATAACTAAGAGCTATTGTATTTATTCTATGTTCACTGACAAAGAAATGTTGGCTTACCTTTTAATTTAATAACAAAAATTCTTCCTTAAGAAAGTCAGAGAGATCCATGTACATATGTGAGTTGGATAGATAAGATTATTTTTGAAATTGTGGGTCATAAAAGCACTTTGGATTAGTCTCATTCCTGAAAATTGATAAAAAGGAGTGGTAGACAACAAGCATTTGGGGATTTTTTTTGAAGATGGTAACTGATGTCTCAAATTAAACTTCATATCAAAATATCTTTCAAAAAGATGATGAATGACAAATGTTCTGCACATTACTCCTCAGCAATCTCTTTATTTCACAGCAAAATAAAATTCTCTTGGTGTCTTTCTTAAAATTGATCTTGGATTTATGAATAATGTTTACAAATATCCCATAAACTACTTTGAATATAATTTCTTTATTTTCTCCTAAATGTCCTATGTTCTTTTCTATTTTTTTCTGCTTTAGTAATTTGTCTATGTGTATGCCATTACCATGGTGTCTTGATCACATAAATTTATACCATGTTTGAATATTTGATATTCAAATATTTGAATATTTCTTTCGTAATATCCTGAAATAAAAAAAAATATTTTGTGTTCTTAAGAGATCATTTCTTTTCACTTGGGTAAATATCTATAAATGAAATTACATCATAGGGTATATACATGTTTAACTTTAAGAAAAAGCTGCCATGCAGTTCATTAAGGTGATTGTGCCATTTTACACTCCCACTTGGAATGTATGGGAGTTCCAGTTGCTACAAATCCATGCCAACATTTGGTATTTTCATTTTTATTTTAGACATTTGAGCAAATTGTAAATCATTGTGTATTTAGTTTGAACTTTCCTGATGACAAATTGATGTTGAGCACCTTTTCATGCACTTAATGATAGATTTGCACAAGAATGTTCATAGTGGCTTTATCTATAAAAGCCAAAAACTGGAGGCAAATCATATGTCCAGTAACAGGAGATATGATAAATTGTGATATATTTATAGAATTGAATACTACTCAATGATAAAAAGAAATACAACTCATACATGAAACAGTATGAAAAAAATTTCAAGATCATTTGTTTAATGAAAAACAGCAAACTCAAGAGAATATATACTACGTGAGTCTATTTGATAAGTACAAGAACAG
Source organism: Lemur catta (assembly GCF_020740605.2). Lineage (NCBI taxonomy): Eukaryota > Metazoa > Chordata > Mammalia > Primates > Lemuridae > Lemur > Lemur catta. Next base: position 45,980,401 of record NC_059140.1, read on the forward strand.
GTGAAATTAATCTATGATGATAGAAATCATGATTGGTTACTGTGATTGGGTAGTGAAAATAAAAAACTCAAGAGGAAATTTTCTGGGGTGATGGAAATGTTCTCTATCCTGCTTTGAGTGGTGGTTATATGATGTATTTGTTGTTTTGGGTGATGTCAAAACTCATGGAACTCATTTAGGATCTCTTTGCCCTATATACAAATTTTTCCTCAATAAAATATTTAATTAAAATAAAAAAGAGATCATTTCTGTTTCATAGAACAACATAGAATAATTGTCCAAAATATGTTGCTGTGAAACATGCAGCATTTTTATAGCTCAAATTTTTTGACATGATGGTATATAGTACATTCAAGATTAAGATATTATAACAGAGAAAAAAGGAAACTTTCATCTGTCATTAGAGATAAATATAATAATGAGCTCTTATTGAGAGACTTTATTTACTCTCAATCAAAATGATGGTCTTCTAAAGTGAGATTTAAAATCCTTATTAAATATTATGAAATTATAGACTGTTTACCCTTTGCAAATTGGTATAATATCATTTTCTCAAAATCACTGTTGAAATTTTTCTTCAAATGATTTTTAATCAACCACAATATATTAATATATTATTTTAAAACTATATTACAATATTAAAAATATTAAACATATAAGTATATGAAATACATTTTTGGTTATAATAGCTATATCCCTTAAAAACATGCTAATTTTTCTATTTATATTTTTAAATCCTTCTTTCAATTTTGGTATGTAAGTTGTTCAGCCTGCCATATTTCCAATATAGCTTTTCTTTATCATTTTGATGTCCTAAGAATTTCTTATATTTCAAGTACTTTTGTGACTTGGAGGCTGTTATTCTTTTTCATAAATTCCTTAGATTTAAGTATTTCACAGCAGTTTGTTTGCTTGTTTTTTTTTTAAATCTATATCCACCTTTTATTAACCTCTCCTTGCATCTCAAAGGCACCTTACAATGTATTCAATAATAAATTGTCCTTGCATCTTTAGCTGCCACTGCCCTTTCTCCTACTTTCATAAATGAACCACCTGGCAAACATTGTTAGTTCTCAAAAAGATCCATGAGCTCATCTATATTTGCCAGACTCCCTTGCTTTTAGGTTAAGTCCATGTGACTAGGTTTTGTCCCATTTGATATGGGTAGGAGTAATTCAAGCCGCTCCCAAGCATAGCTCTTAAGTCATCCCATGCAATTATCTTATCTTAATTTCACCTGTCACACATTCCCTGGCTAGGGATACATTGGAAACAACTTATTCTAGAAGGCATAGCTAGAAGAAAAAGGAGGAGAGCTCCACTTACATTAGACTTTTAAGTGTTTAATGAACTGAGAATTGGGACTTCCTTTTTTTTTTTTTTTTTACTTGTGGGTATGCTGGCATTATTTATCTTAAAACAGAAATTGGTATCAGAAGATATGTATAGTCATATCAAATACTAAAATATTTAATATCAGGAGGGTGGCAGTATAGAGTGAATAAATCACTCTCACAATGCTGGAAAGACCATGATATATACATGTTATACAAGGGCAACACATATGGTAAAACGGACAACTGCAATAACTTGTGAGGCCCACCACATGCTTCCTTTAGCTTTAGAGGAAAAGTTTTAAAAACATGTAAGTAGTCAATTGGTTATTACTTGCTACATTTGGCAAGATTTATATTAAGCCAGTCTGCAAGTTATGATACAAAAATAACAGACTAAATTCAGAATCTTGTAGATTTGGGAAAGCTGACTGTTTTTTGATAGAATTTTAAAAATCTTTTCAAGGAAACCTTCATACGATGTTTGTGTGAATGTAAATTAGTACAATCATTATGGAAAACTGTACAAAGTTTCCTCAAAATGTTAAAAATAAAATTACTCTATAATCCAGGAATCCAACTTCTGGGTATGTTTTCAAAGAATTTGAAATCACATGTCAAAGAAATATCTGTTCTTTTGCTCATTGCAGCATTATTCACAATAGCAAAGATATGAAACTAACCTATGTGTACATCAGTGAGTGAATAAAGAAAATGTGATATATGTGCACACAACATAATACTATTCAGCCTTAAAATAGAAGGAAGTTCTATCATTTGCAACCACATGGTTGAACCTAGAGGACATTGTGGTAAGTGAAATAAGCCAGGTACAGAAAGACAAATACTTTATGATCTAACTTATTTGGGGTGTCTTGAAAAGTTGAACTCTTAGAAGCACAGAGTTGAATGATGGTTACAAGAGGCTGGGGTTTTGGGAGGATAGAGACATGTAGGTCAAAGGGTACAAAATTTCAGTTAGACAGGAGAAATAGGTTTTCTGAAGTCTATTGCATAGCGTGATGACTGTAGTTTATAATAGCGTATTGTATATTTCAAACTTAAGAGAGTAAATTTCAAATGTTCTCACCACAAAAATGATAAGTATTTGAGGTGATAGATATGTTAATTATCTTGACTTAATCATTCCACATTGTATACTTATAGCATTATTTTGAACCCCCTAAATATATACAATTACTGTAGTCTACCTTTATCCATAATTTTACTTTCTGCTATTTCAGTTACCTGTGGTCCAAAAATAGTGAGTACAGTACAATAAGATATTTTGACAGAGAGAGAGACCACATTCACAGAACTTTTACTAGAGTATATTATTATAATTGTTCTATTTTATTATTTGTTGCTGTTAATCTCTTATTCTGCCTAATAAATAAATGTTATCATAGGTATGTATGTTTATGAAAAAATACAGTATATATAGGGTTTGGTATTATCTGCAGTTTCAAGCATTCATTGAGGGTCTTGGATAAGGATGGACTATTGTATACTTTGTCAAGTTAAAATAACATTTAAAATCTTTTAAATTAAGGTTCAGTAACACTTTTCATTTGGAAAGAGTGACAGAGAAAAAGAAGATAGTATAGTATAACCTTTCTATGTAAGACTCTTGGTCTCAAGGTGGCCACCACCAAAGTATTTAGTAAGAGAGAGGCAGGTGGATGTAAAAGAAATGAGTCACCCAGCCAGGACATGGTGACCATATCAAGGGAAAACACTTTGAAAATGGTTACTTGCACAAGGATTGGACTGTAAGTAAATAAATTAGAAGCCAATTAAATGTGTTAGCAAAGAAACCATGATCAAAGATTAAAATATGCCTTTGACGCTTTGAGCTGTAAAGCAGGTTTAGGGCTGCCAATCCTCCATGCAAGAGATGAACGCTTCAAAGGGAGGTTGCCCAAGGTGAGCAGGTTTTCCAGCACTGTTTCAGATGAGCCTAAGGAGGATAATGACAAAAGAACATATCTCTAAAAGGGTTGAACCAGGAGCAGCAGAAAAAACCTGGCAACAGAGATTCTATAAGAAAGGAAAATCAGGCTCTGCTCAAGAAAATTTCTCACTGCCTATGTATTTTTTAGATCACAATATCCAGTGAAAAGTTAAGGTTTAAATAAATTATTCTCTAAGTTTTCATTTTGTTTTATTGAGTCTATAATATATTTATTCTAGTAAGTCTATGACAACTATAAAGGAGTAGCCATTAATTTTTATGAGGAAAACATAAAAATTTATTATTCCTTGTCCTAGAAAAATTTCAGGAGAAATCTACTAAGCCTTAGGTATGTGCCTTACCATAATCACATTTTTAAGAAATGTAGTCTTAATTGCTTTTTCATGTCTAAGCTAAGTTATGCTGTATGAATGTGAACTAAATATTGGTATTTAATACCAAAAAGAGACTGGAAAATGAGTCAAAAGCTGCCAAGTAGATTTTTGTAACAAGACTAACCACTTTTTGAGGTCACATTTTATATTGTTGTAGTAAGAATGACACTATTACTTTTGGGAAGTTGAAATTCAGATGAACAAAGTAAAGGTGTTCACTTAGGATCACACTAATTTTTTTCTGCTTCCCATGAAATTATCTGTACATCTTAATCTTGGTACCACTCAAAGTGACATCATGGCTCACAAGACATGCTTTGATACCCCAGGTTCATGTATACATTGGAAATAATTGTGTCAGAATTTTATGGTATTTTTATTATGAAAATACAAAGCACTGTCAATATACACCATGGGTGTGTTGGTGTATTTTGAAGACCTTAAGAATGCAGTGGATGGAAAATTGGCATAACTTGATATTTAAGAAAAGACCATCAAAAGTAGGCTTTCTCCATAAAAATCATGCCATCTGGAAGGATATGAGGTCAGGAGAGATTCTAAATAAAACATGTTGAAATTTCCTCTGTGGTCAGGGGAGCAAGCTTATGGAAGTGATTCAGCACTGGAGAACCTCCTAGGGGTCCGTGGAAGAAGCAGTAAGACCCTATGTCCTCTCCACAGGTTTTGAGTTAATGTTATACCCACATGACTTTTTCAGGGAAGTGAATAGATATCCTTGAACTTTCCTTGGCACCATAATTAAGATTCATTTATAATGTAGGGCTAAGAAGCATATCTGTATCATACTGAAAATAAGTCATAGAGCAAGTGGTCATCTGCTGCTGAGCCCTGCCTGGTATGACGTGCCAGGTTACAGAATATTCTGGAGACAAAAGTTATGGAAAGATGATATATAGCATGTAATAATTATGGGTAGAGAATACTGTTAAATAATTACTTCACATATATGTCTATTTTGGTTTTTCTTTTTGATTAATTCTAATATATAGGAATTAAGTCAGTCTGAGTGCTCAACCTTGATAGCACTCATGGATGTAAGACCAGGCGCGGAGGCTCATGCCTGTAATCCTAGCACTCTGGGAGGCCGAGGAGGGGGACGGCAGGGATTGCTTGAGGCCAGGAATTTGAGACTAGCCCAAGCATGAGTGAGATCTCTACAGAAAATGGAAAAATTAGCTGGGTGTGGTGGCACACACCTGCAGTCCCAGCTAGTCGGGAAGCTGAGGCAGGAGAATTGCTTGAGCCCAGGAGTTTGAGGTTGCAGTGAGCTATAATGAAGCCACTGCACTCTACTCTAGCCCAGGTGTCAGAGCAAGACCCTGTCTCCAAAAAACAGAAAAGGTAAAGAATGTAAATAAAGTTGCTTTAACTCACCTACCAGTTTTAAAAATGGCTGCTAATCCATTACTTATGAAATTCCATCATTAAGCAATGATCCTAGGCATTCATTTAACAAATTTTATTTATTGATCTATCTATCTATCATATGCAGGCCTCATTCCAAGTGCTATAGTAACATAAATGAATAATATGGACAATATTCTGCCTGAATTCTAGCACTGAAGTTAGGCAGTGAACTAATACACAAGTAACCTTAAGTATTATGGAGAAAAATATAGCCATGAATGAGTAAATATATGCTCTGGGGCAGGTTAGGGAGAACTAGTCTTTAAGGTAATATGTGAGCAAAGACACAAAGGAAGTGATTGAGAGAGACTGGCAGATTAGCTATCTGGGAGAATAGAGTTGCCAGCAGATGAGACAACAAGTACGAGGGCCTTGAGGCATGAGCATGTACACAGAGGTCAAGGACTAGGAAGGCTAGGGCAACTGGTGCAGAATACACCAGGACAGGGCTGGAGGTATTAGGTAGGGTAGGGGTGTTAGGTCCGTGCTAGTAAAAAATAAAGTCACAATGACGGCATGTGTAAAGAGCATGTAGGTCCTTGTAGGCCATAGTAACAACTTTACTTTTATACTACTTGAGATGGGAAACTGAAAGAGATATAACATTATCTGATTTATGTCTTAAAAGAATCTCCCTAGCTTCTTTGTTTTAAAATGGACTAGAGAGAAATCGGCCTGAAAAAGTTACGAAAATCTTACAATAATCCCGGTAAAAGTGGCAGTGGCTTAATCTGGGATCGTGGGAAAGGAAGTGATAAGGCACAATTATATTCTAGATATGTTTTGACACATAACCATGTTTTCTTGGTTATATAAATATGTACTATTTTAAAATTATTTCCAGAATTGTGTTAATCTATAAACTAAAATGAATCAATCTCTCTACATTCTGTCTAAAATTATAGTTCAGAAAAATGGGCACATAGGTAGGGTGGATCATTTATGGAAGGAAGGACATGTAGCGTAGGAGAACACGCACCTATTCAGGGGCAATGGTTAGTAGGGAGAAGGAGGCAATGTGATGTGTGACCAGGTGTCTGCACCCAGAGGCATTGATAGATACATTTGCATTTCTCTATCTCAGTATATAGAAGATGATTCCATTAGAAATATCCCACCAGAGTTTAAATTAGTTGATCATTTATATCTGGGCCATGTGAATATTATAACTTCTAAGTAGTGTTGTACAATCCTTTGAGTCAATAGTTTTCAGAAATACATTGTCAGCCAATCTAGTTCAATATAAACTGTATCTGGGAAATTCTCTAATTCATCACACTTCTAAAACCTCACAAGACTGTGACAACATAAATTACATAATCTACATTTCCTTTACTTGTGTGTCCAGAATGTCAGAGATCAGTGTTTATGGGGGTAATCTTGGACTTGGGCCACACTGACCCGTTAGAAATCACAAGACGTACATAGATCCCCGCTTTTCTATTTTTGCAGTCTGAGCCAAGGAAGGGTCATATATAAAGGAGAGTTTCTGATTCCGTTTTTTTTTTTTTTTTAATTTCAGAATTTTACAGGGGTATACACGTTTTTGTTACATAATTTGCTTTTGAAGAGTTTATGATTCTTAAAGAAAAATTCTTACCAAAATCTCAAGAGATGGACAGGACTAAGAACACTGTACATAGAACAAGGAGGACTATAGCCATTTATTCAGGAAGGGCCCAAACCTTTGGCTAATCGTATTAATTCTCGGCTGCAGAGAAACAAACCTTGAAATAACATCCAAATAAGATAATCAGCTTGACGAGAGTAAAAATAAAATTTGATCTTATGCTAGCTAGTATTAAGTTTATGTTAAGAACTACTTTTTTTCAATGCTAATATAATATGCATAACTATAGCAAGGCAATTTATGAAATTAGCTTCATTGGACAATATTGCTACACCAAGGATAATAGCTCAGACTTATATTCAAGATAATAACATTACATCCACCAAGATGCATGGATTATGAGATTGGAGAGACTATTTATTACAAGTCTTAAGAGAAGACAATTTAGAGGCTAGTCAAAAACTCTCTTCATTAGGTGTACTTGGTAGCTGTCGATTTATTTTAATCATGTTCTGAGGTGAGAGAGAAGGTGCTACATTTTACAATATTGATTCCAGCCCCATGATATAATTGTTGTACACTAGTGACTATGCACCTCATATAGTGTTAGATTTTCTAGAACCTTGTCACATTTTAACTATGACTTTTTTATAACAATCTAAGGGAAATTTAGTCTTATACATGTCCTAAACCACTTCTCTGCCTAGCTTTTCAGGAGGCTTACTAAAAATATAATCAAGTCATTCTCAGGTAAGTATATAAAGTGTTGTCCTATGGCCTATATTTTTTAGCATGTCATGTAGAATAAGAATCCCAGGAGTATACCTGGCAGCCCTCTTCAGCCCTTGTTGAATATTTTAGCCTTGGTTTCAGAGAAATTAGGGGACAGAACAAAAACAGCTTATGGTGATGTGCAACCTAAATAAATTACCCTTTCTTGGCCCAGATGAAATACCACCAGCTCCTATAACACATGCCATATATGAGTACTTGCTGGTTGTTAAAGTTGAATAAAACTAAAGATTCCTTAAGCTTGGATTGAGGACAGAATCATGGGAGGTGATGGAAACAAAGAAGTGAAATTGTCCAGACATCAGTTAAGGTTGCTAAAAGAAGGATGAATTTAAAAAATAAAAATGATTCAAACCAGGAATAACCAAACATAAAGAGTTAATCTCAGAGCAGGAATTAAACAAACAAATCAAGTTTAATTTGAGGAACTTTCGATAATGCAACTGGTGCAAATAAACAGAATTCAAAATGGTGCTCACTAGAATCCACAGTGCTGTTTTGGAGGATTTAGCCACTCAGTGTGCAGGCATTTTTTTTTTTTGCTGGAACAATTCAAATGTATTCAGAAAAATGTCTGATGAAGGATAGATAGTAGACATTGCTTTATGATGTGGGAATGAACAACATGATTTATTGGGTTGGTTTCCCCCTGCTTATGCTTCAAAAATAACAAGATTCTGTAAGATCCCTTACCACTAACAAGTTAGAATATTTTGTATATTTACTAGTTTGTTTGGTTTTGTTTGCTATTCTGGGCTTTTCAGAGTATGAACTGATGATTTGACTGAAATTGGTCTTTCCATAAGGTCTGTGATAGGTTTCTCCCATCTAATACCTTTCATAGGAACTAGATGGGAGAGAATTGCTGTTTTCTTTTCATAGACCTCCCTTAAAAGTTCTTCCTAATTTCACATTTAAGTATCCTCTCTGTGCTTTCATTCTTACCTTTCTGCATGTTTATTAACAAGTCTTTTTTAATCAAACATTATTATTATTTCCATTCCTAGTTTTTAAATCAACTTTGTTTTGTTATATGCCAATTTATAGATCATCCAAAGTTAGTGTCCATATGCATACATGCAGAGATATATATGTCTGTATGTTGATCATACTATGGAAACAGTAGCCTTCAGAAATAATTTCCATATTTAGGGAGTAGCAACTACTCTTCCTACTGTGGATTTCTGTGTCCCAGAAAAACTCCTAGATATCCTTTTCCATGGTTTCATAAATTCACAGAATGACAAAATGTAGTCAATTTTGGTTTTCAGTCTCACCTAAATTGATCACCCATATGCTTTTAAAGGCTTGTCACCCATGATCATGAATATTCTAATTACCACATATGATTTATATTATTTATAATGCTCTGATTGCCATGGTTTGAAAGTGTCCCCCAAAGTTTATGTGTTGGAAATTTAAGCCACAATGTGGTAGTGTTGAGAATTGGGGCCTCTTGGAAGGTTTTTGTGTCATGGAGATATCTCCCTTATGAGTGAGTTAATGTTATTTTCAAAGAAGTGGGTTCATTCATAGGAGTGGGTTTCTTATAAAAAAAAAAACCAGTTTGGCTCCCTCTTGCTCTCTCTTGCCCTGTCTTTACCCTTCTGCCATGAAATAAAGCATCAAGAAAGCCATTGCAAGAGTTGATTCCTCAAACTTGGACTTTCTAGTCTCCAGAACTGTGAGCCAATAAATTTATGTTTTTTGTAAAATACCCAGTTTATGATAATCTGTTATAGCAATACAAACAGACTAAAACACCGAGTAAAGCAGAACCAAAGGTGGAGGATGACAAAAAGTTTGTTTTAGAGCGAGATTAAAGTCACAGCTATTAGCTAATTTTCTATAAAGATTGTATACAAGCTTAAGCTGTTTCCAGAAACCTATCCTTCAGAGTCTGGGCTTCACTTCCAGGAGATCAAATAAGCATGATAATTTCTGTTTATTGATCTTTCCTGGAAAGTCATTTCTTGGTAGAGCTAAAATTCTTGTTGAGAGTCAAACAAGATGAATCATAGGCTAATCATTATACTTTAACTTTTCTTGAAAGTAAAAATCAGACCCTGCTAAGAGGTTTTATGATGACCATCAGAACATTGACAGTCAAGTAGTTGTTTTTTCAGCCTACACACTCAAAATCTCCTCAACTCTAAATGCAAAGAATTGACACTACATGATGACCTTTATTTGTTATTGCTTTCTCTAGTTTTATGCATCTTAACTCTCCATTAATGGGCATATGACAGTGATAACAAACAGATTCTAAGCTAATATATTCAGCGCATTCCACAAGTACAGCTGCAACAGAAATTCTTAAATCAGTCATTACTTCTCTAAGAAATCTTTTCTTCTTCCATCTCTGTGCAAAGTGCTAAAAGACAGTGAATGATGCTACTATCCATGAATCATCAGGCCCAGAAATACAGATGTGATCCCTCATTCTTATACCTCACTTGTGATAGCTAACTAAGCCTTATTATCTATGTTCCAAAGAGATTTCTAAAATATTCATTTCTCTTCCTTGTGTCTGCCACCACATTTACTGAGTTTTTCTTCAACTCTGGCCTTAAACATTACAATATTTTCTTAACTTGTCTTGCTGCCTCCAGTCTTCCTACCAGACCAATATTTCCTGCCTCTAAACTGATTTTCTAAAATGTGAAACTAGTCCATTTACTCCACTAATAGAGAAAGTTTCAGGACTCTCCATGTTGGGAAACAGACATGGAAACTGCAGCTTTATTTCTATATGATGAGCATTTCCCAATTGAGTTATGGCCCTATCCTTCCTGGAGTCGGTACCTGCCATTCCTCCCTCAGATAGTTTGCTTTATTCATAAGCAGTTTTTCTATCTCCAGAACTTGGCAGGATTTTTCATGCTTCCATGTTTTTATACACATTACTGGTTTTCATTCTTTAAGTGTTCTTCCTAAATCCCTCACTACCTCCGTTAAGAAAATCCTTGCAAATCATGCAAGACTAAGATTTGATACATCTATGAAGCTCTTTTTGCCTTCTGTTAACAAACTCAACATTCACTTTGTGTCAACTTTTATTATACGGGAAGACTTCAACTACAACACATACCACACTTCACTTCGTTTGTAACATGCCTGTCTCCAAAGATTCTTTTTCTGGAGAGAGCAAGAATGTCTTGTCCATCTTTGCATACCCAATCCCTAAAATTATTCCTGGCAATTTAATTAACATTTTTCATTGAATTAATTACATAATGGGTTAGAAAGTTTTTCTATAGCCAAGTCTTTGTCTTATACTCTAGTTCTAATAATTAGATCACTGTCTTTTAACCCCATACTCAAGTTTCTGCCTTGTAACTTGTTTAATTTTCTTTCTCCAACTCTACCTTATATCTTGATATTCCTTCTGAATAATGTTCTGTTTTCTCAGTACCTATGAATGGTATATTTTCTTCTTCTCATCTGTATAGAAAGTCCATGAAACTACTTCTAGTTACATTGTTTTATTACTGGATGTCACTAATACCCAATTGTGTACTTGTTTTAATGTGCTCTTTGGACCTTCAATGGAAGTCATATTCACTCCTAAACACTTAACTGGTGTCACAGTCTTGGATTATATAGTATCTTATATATTTTTATCACTTATGACTTTTATTCCTCAATAAATCCAAGAAGTATGTGTTACCTAATAGATCGTGAGAAGGATACATGAGTAAATCATTTGGGAGTGTATCTACATATATGTGCATGTATAAAAATACAAATACTATGCAACTGGGTTGTTAAAAAGTTGTAAAATATTGAGTTATTTTCAAAGAGACTTGTCCTCAATAACAAGACGACAGCTCTTCAATAACATATAATTTATTTTATGTAAGTCATTTTAAGATTACTCACTGAGGATCATATATTTGTTCAATGTTATTTCATACACATATACTTCAATTTATGTCTTCAATTTATACTTAAGTATTAAGAACAGCAAACAATGTCACCAGTTCATAAAATATCACATTTCACAACTCAAATTATGGAGGATATAGAAGGCTTAACCTGACAGCTTAAAACATGGTGCTAGAGAAAATTATGTAGCTGAGAATTGTTATTTTATTCACGATATATTTGTTCTAGTTACACTAACTTTTAAAAATCTGTCAGCATTGGTTGAGAGGTATAATTTTTTTGTTGTTCAAATAGACAATTCTATATGTGAAAAAAATAGCATCATCCTTAATGTGAAATAATTAGAACATTTCCTTCCACAGAATTTACCGGTGGACACCAAATTTTTACATCACTCATTTTATAAAGTTCTACTTATGAAAATGTGCTTCAACTAAAAGAAAGTCATTAAACAGCATTTAAGCCAATCAATGTGATAATATAATTCCTTTTTGTGAGTTTAGGGTAGAAGGTGGGGAAAATAAACGTAGAAATTTTTTGCAAAACTCAACTCTATTTGATTTTGATGAAAATGATGTTGGTTATAATGATGCTGAGGATTTCTGCATTTCTCTTACATTTCAGTGTTGTTTAATGTTTGTTAATTAAATTTAAGTGACTGATTATGAAATGGCATCATAGAATAGTATATCTGGAGGGAATTTTAGTGACAATGATTCTTTAGGTAAAGAGAAGTTTATTCATGTGACTTATTTATAAAGCACTGTAGTATTAGATGATAGAAGCTCCCAGACTAGTATTTTCACAAATAGCAATGCCGCGGATCTGAAAAGATAAAATTCTATGGAGTTTACTTTACATATACTGCATTTTGATTTACAAAAGGCCTTTATATGCAATCTTTATTCATAATTTTATATTTACTTCTTATACTATTTCTTGTTGAATTAAAAACATAGAATATTTGTTAATTACATATGAACCAGAGTATCTAACAGATGATTTATAACAAAGTAGTCAATTTGCAGTATATATGGTAAATATTAGGTATTTTTAACAATATAGGATTTGGGTAGTTGAACAAATTATAACCTGCATACTAGCTCAAATATCTAGAATATGGGAAGAATGCAGAATTGACTATATTAGAAAGAAATTCACATACACAAAAAATATCCTAAAGTCATAGGTGAGTCTATCCATTGGAATAGGTTTAAAGAAAATTGAGGACTACCTGAAAATTGATGAAGTTACTTTCCTAATCTGAGCTTTTTTTTTTTTTTTTTTTGAGACAGGGTATCACTCTGTTGCCCAAGCTGGAGTGCAGTGGCCCAGTCATAGTTCACTGCAACCTTGAACATCTGGGCTCAAGCAATCCTCATGCCTCAGCCTCCCAAGTTGCTAGGACTTGTAGACAGGAGCCACTATGCTGGTCCATAATCAGGGCTTTTAAAATGGTGCTTTGGAGTGTTTATTCTACTGAATACCCTCAACAAAAAAAGAACTCAGTATTGAAAACAATCATGTAAAGGCCTGTATCCTGCATCTCAATGTTAGGAATTCATAATACATGTAAGCATATTAAACAGGTTTGAGAAACCCTATAATAAAAGAACCAACTTAATTTTTTAAACCATTAGTTTGTCATTTATTTTGCCCAAGATTTTGTGGAATTAACCCATATCCCTTGACAATAATATTTAAGGATCATATGTTTAAAATTATTCTTTGGAAATTTATTTAACATTGTGAGAAAAAATCTAATTGTGTGAATTCTGTATGTCTATTTCTAAATGAGCATCAATAAAATCAGCAGTTGATAATAAATTTTACTCACTAAATACATAGGCTTAAGGTAGGTAATGAAAGAGACTTAGAGATATTAGCTGACCAATAAATATGACCGAGAAGTCTTTATTTAAAAAAATATTAAAAGGACAATGTGTATATAGCATTGAAATTATAGGAAAAAATAGTTGAAGTTATCCCTTTATTCTATTAGTCTTGATAAAATGCCTGTGTGTTCCAGGCACAGAAATACAAGATAAAATGAAACAAATATAGTCCTTGAAAAACTAGAGTATATTAAGAGCACATAAACTTAAAAATAAATTTGCACCATATGATATGTAGATATTAGTGTTTTTGCATGCTTTGCATGTGACCAGCCCATGCTTGCTTGGTATCAATTGGCCTTAGGCATCTACCTCATACGCATCCAGTGCACGGAGGAAGATATTACAAGTCTCTAGTGTCTCAAATTTGATCTGCTGATGGATAATATGTCTCTTATGTGCTTTGGCCCTGAGATATAAATGATTTACTAGGAAGGAAATCCTACAACGTGCTACAATGTGGAGGTTGAGGAACCATATGGATATTATACTATGTGAGATAAGCCTGTCACAAAAGGACAAATATTGTATGGTTCCATTTATATGAGGCACTTAAAGTACTTAAAATTAAAAAAAAAGGTAGTAGTATAATGACTATCAGGGACTGTGGAAAGGGAAAATGGAGAGTTACTGTTTAATAAGTGTATAGACTATCAGTTTTACAAGATAAAAAACAGTTATAGAGATGTATGGTGGTAATGACAGCACAACATTATGAATCTATTCAATACCATTCAACAGTAATTTAAAAATGTTTCCAATGGTAAACTTTACATTGTGTGTATTTTAACATAAAAAATGGGAAAAAAAGATAATACTAAGAGTTTAGAGACACATTTTATAGGCAAGAAATGTAGGAATCCTTTATGGTAATAAAGAAGTATTTGAAAATATAACTGCTTAAATAAAAGACATTATATTTCTTTATCACTATCCTTTCCTCCTTCACTGCTTCTTCATTTTATCCATGTTTAGGAACCTGTTTATCCTAAAATTTTTCTCATATACATAGTAAGTATTTTAAATTCTGGCTATAATTTAGAATTTTTTGGTAAATCAAAGCCTATTTTTATTACAATGTATTGAACTGAAAAATGTCAATGTGTTTTGGCTGAGATGGGAGAAGGAAACTCAGAAAAGGTCTGCTTTTCCCAAGCTAGTCCTTGTGGCATATCTGGGAGAACTTAATTTTCATAGATCCAGTCAGAAAACCATTGGATTAGTTAATTGCTAAGACCCTTCAAGCCATTTAATAATTGCTAAGATCCTTTGAGCTCTATAGTGTTATTATTCCCTGAGGACATGATTATTCCATTGATCGATTTATATTTTTATGCAGAGTGACTATTCTCTGCAATAATGTCACTAACTATGAAGAGTGGTAACTTACACAAATAGGTGAAAAAAGCAATATGCAGTCATTTCCTTTTTAAGTATGAATGATTACACTTTGGCATAATCTGTCAGTTAAAACACTCCAAGTTTAAAACTACAACTGAGTTGTTTCAGTGAATATAGAGTAAGCCAATTTAGTCAAGTGAGGATTAAGTAACCACTATGTGTTCACATAGGCAAAATAGGGTGTACAAAAGGAAAGAAAACTATAGCTATAGAATATTTAATGTTAAACCAACCTTCCAAGTAATAATTATGTATCAAGACATATTATTTATCAAAATCTATCCTAATTTGGTCCAAACAAAACTATATTATTATCAAAGACAAGACTCCCTGTTTTATTCTCTGAGAAAGATATAAAATGGATTCAAGTGATAACAGAATAAATGCAAGGAGCCAGCACAATCCTGTTTCTTCCCTTTGCAATTGCCTAATTTGACAGGAGATCATTCTTGCTAATTTTGAAGTTTTTGGTGGTTTTAAAGTGAAAGCTTTGTATAAGCTTTGGTCATTAGGATTTTTTTTTTTAATATCTCAAAGTGTAAATGGATTGTTCAGGATACATAAAGAAAAAATAAAACATAATTTCCTACCATATATTTAACTTTAGTTCCTTTTTGGAAAATGTATTTTTCTATGCAATATGTGTGCACAGTGATGTAAGCAGACAGAAAAAAATATAAAGTTGAATGTATGTATTTATTTTGTTAAATGGGTGGCACTCATGGAACACAACTTGATACTTTCCTATCCTCTTCATCCATCTTATTCTGCAAGACTAATTCTTCCCCATCTACCTAGAGGAAAACTAGGACATGTCCTATATTCTTCTGGTTATTTTAGATAATAATATAGTTTTCTGAATACTTCTCGTCAAAAAGACAACTTCAATAATGAACATGAATCTTTATTCGGGCTTGTTGGCATCAGCTCCTTTGTTGATGCCTACATATTTGTAAGTTCATCTCCATGTTCTTTATTTTGAGGTCTTCTCATCCTCTTAGCAAGCTGTCTTAGACAGTTCTTTAACACTCTATGCTAGCTCCCTCCCCATGTTCATAGCTATTATCTGGCATGTAGAATACATGTTCTAATCATCCTTTCCCCTGGAAAACTCTAGGATATGGGGCCAATTCTAACCTAGTCACTTTTCCTTCCTCCACAGTCAGTACATTTCGACAGTATTCACATTCCTTTGCTGTATTAGACTGAGGAAGATCCCAGTTTACTATACCTTCCAAGTTCCAGAGGACATAGAGATATGCCTCCTAGATCCCTGTTAGGTGAAAAAAATTATTACCCTAGGTACCAATACACAGTCTGTAGTTGCTGTTTATTTCAGGGTTTGCCTGAAGTTCATAGAACCACTTTTACCAAGACTATGCCTTTACCTGAATGACCCTTCATCATTCAGAGGTATAAAGATGCAGCCTTTTTGAGCCAACACAGGATCTCTCTGATAGGCCCTATTGTTCTTGTTATTTGTGACAGTATTGACCCAGGCTTCGCATTGCAGGATGACTTCTACCCAATTCTATTTCATTTCATTTTCTTCTACCCAATTCTGTTTCATTTCCTTTTCTTTTCTTTTCTCTAACAAATATCCTGAAAACCAGACTCCATCAGAATGTCTCCTTTGAGAGAAGCAACCTGAGACATTCTGGGTGACAGCTATGCACTCATTTTAGTATTTGGCATCTATTATCTTGAGGATCTCGCTAAAACAGGTACTGAAATGCTTTTCATCATTGTGTGTGTGTGTGTGTGTGTGTGTGTGTGTGTGTGTATTTATACACACACATCACTGAAATGTTCAGCAATTCTGTGCACTAATTGCTTCAAAAGAATATAATTAAACTTGTCCTAACAAGTCCCATATTCATCTGGCTTCTGAGTTATGGATAATTTTTATTTAGCCCTATGTGGCACTAATTCCTTTGTACTGTAATTGATTATTTCCTTTTTCCTTTTTGCTAGAAGACTGTGTGATGAAAATTATTTGCTTATACTATGTGTTGAATAAAATAATAATAGTTTGAGTGAATGAATGAGGAAAATATAAAACAAATTATCACATAGGATATTATACCCTACTAATATTATGTTTTCTTAAAAACTGTATAAATTATGTGCTATGAATTTCATAACTTAAATTTGTATAACAAAAATTTATGTGTACAGATATAATAATTTGATCATATGATGTTATTGCAACCAGTGTAGCAGTACATCTTTATTAACAGAATTTTCTTATTTAAATATTTAGCATTGCATACAATTAGCTATATCTATATCTCCCTAGGTATAATTTTATAAATATCTAGTAATTATTCCACCAGTATTATTTTAGATTAATGTTTATTATTATCTAAGTTCTTCCAATGCTTAGCTTGCCTTTGTTTTGATTTGTTTTTCCAGAAGAACATACAAATTAAGTTTTAATCATATTCATTAGGGTAGGGTAAAATGCTATTAATATAAAGATAGACTTGTACATATAGTGGCTCAAACCTCAAAATGTGTTTCTTGTTCACGTAACAATTCAAGGTTCTTTTAGACTTGCAGGTGACTCTTATCATTGATTCAAAAATCCACTTTTCTTTCTTTGGAGGTTCCAACAATATCCTGGGGTATGGCTGTGGAAGGTCCATTGCTGGTTTACTGTACCCAGGTCCCAGCAATTAAAAAAAAGTAAAAGAATGTCAGGGAAGGAACTTTTTCTCTTTAAATTCTGGACCAAGGAACATAGCAAAGATTACTTTGGCAAATATTTCATTGTTAGAAATGTAATTGCATGGTCATAGTTAATTTGCTACAGAGGCTGGAATGTGTAGACTGGTGGTGGATTTAGAAAAAGAATTGAAACAGATAACCCTACCACCAACAACCTGAATATTTAAAATATATATATACTGGAAAATTTCAAGCATTTACAAAAGTAAGGGTCATATAAGAAACTCCAATACAGTTTGAAAATATGCAATACTTTGTTATTATCTTAGTCTCTTTTTTAAACACAGATCCCAGAGATTATGTTTTCTCACGCATAATACCTCAGTAGCTAGTAATATCTCTAATGATTTATGGACTTCTTTTTCAATTTTGTTTCTGTAAATCTAAATTGAGGTCTGGGAATAAGTATTTTTTGCAAATGCCCCCAGGATTCTTCTCATCATACAGACAGAAGAAATACCATTTGGATAATGAGGAGATAAAGTAGGCAAAAGTCTAAGATGGTGCCCCAAGTTGTATACACACAACTTCTCCCTTATTTAATCAAACACTAGAACTCTTATAAAGGGATTTTACAGTTGCAATTAAAGTTTCAAATCAATTGGTGTTAAGATAAGGAGATTATCCTGTTGAGTCTAACCTAATCACAGGAACCCTTTATATTCAGAGAGTTTTCTCCAGCTAGTTGCAGAATTCACTCCATAAGATTAAAAAAAAAATGCAAACATCTATGGCGTGAATGCTGTGGAAGCCATATGGAAAGGAACAATGAATAGACTTGGCCATGGTCTATCAGGAAAATGGTGACCTTGGTCCTACAACCACAAAGATATAAATTTTGCCTACAACTAATATATTAGTTTCCTGTTGCTGCTATACCAAATTACCAGAAACTGGGTAGCTTAAAATAACAGAAATGTATCCTCTCACAGTTTTGAAAGCCCGAAGTTCAAATTGTGTATCACTAGGCCAAAATTAAGTTTTCAGCATGACTGAAACTCTCTCTGAAGGCTCTAGGGGAGAATGTGTTCCTTGACTCTCCCAGCTTCTGGGGGCTGCCAGCATTCTGTAGCTTGTGGCCACATCAATCCAGTCTCCAAGGCCAGCATTTTCAAATCTCTGTCTGCTCCATCTTCACACAGCCTTTTTTCCTGTGTATGTAAGTCACAAATCTCCTCCAGCCTCCCTCTTGATTGCAATAAAGGACCACCAGGATAACCTCAAGATATTTCATCACATCTGGCAAAGACTTTGCCTGATCAGGTAATATTCACAGGTTCCAGTGATTAGGATGTGGACAACTGTTGGTGGGTCATTTTTGAATCTAACACAAGTGCGGTTGGGAGAAGAGCCCAAGGATCAGATGGAAACTGCAGCCCCAACAGACACTTTGATTTCATCTGATGATATCCGAACAGAGAAACCAGTCATGCCTAGATTTCTGACTCCCATAACTGTGAGTTAATAAATGAGTGTTGTTTTAAGTTGCTATTTGTGTTTATGTGTTACACAACAATAGAAAACCCAATACAGAGATGATAAGATTTTTATTGAATTGATTAGGCTATAATCTTCCCCTCCTTCAAAACTTCTTTTATGTTACCCAGCTCAATAAAAAGCATTTTCTTCCACTCAGAAGTGCAGGTCATAAACTTGTGAGTTTTCAGGGACTTCTCCTTCTCTATTAAATTCATTTTGCAAAAAGCTATCAAAGACAGTGTGTCCTATTTCCTTAATATTTGAGATCGCTATCCTTCTCTTCATCACTACTGCTACAACCTTCATTCATTCTTTTCACCTGTGTATAAATAGCTTCCTAACTCTAGCATCAATTTATAATCCCAGCCTGCTTGAACTTATTCTTAACAAGGTTGACAAAATGACATATCTAAATATCAAATCTAATCATAACATTTTCCATCTGAATATCCTGTTGCATCCATATAGAATTCAGAAAATAAAACTAAGTCATTATCATAAATATGTACAATTTGCATTTTTTTAAAGTAAAACGGGGAAATTTTGTTTTCAGTACATAACCATTTTAAGCCCCTGAGAATATCGTCTGTAGTTAAATGACCTTTTATGGAAAAAGATGAGAGCCCTGCACTAGCCTGTTCATATGGCACCCTCTGCCCCTCCACTGTGGTCTCAACTGGCTGTTAGGATTGTATGGTCAAATCACAAAAAAAAAAAAAAAAACCTCTCAGAATGTTTTTTTTTTTTTTT
The DNA here is from genome assembly GCF_020740605.2 of Lemur catta. Classification (NCBI taxonomy): domain Eukaryota; kingdom Metazoa; phylum Chordata; class Mammalia; order Primates; family Lemuridae; genus Lemur; species Lemur catta. Next base: position 46,000,017 of record NC_059140.1, read on the forward strand.
TTTTTGCTAATCCAGCTGAAATAAGCTCTTCTTTGCCGTCATAGTTATTCCATCATTGTTGCTGAATATTTTCTTACCTAAGGGCCATGTCATTGTTTCATTCTTTTACAGATACTCGCGGCCTAATAGAGTGTCTGGCATGTGGCTGTTTCTCAGTAAATGTTTGTTAAGGGAATAAAGATGTAAATTAGGTAACTCCTGAATATATGTTGGATGTTTGTTTTTTTCTAGCTGAATTCTAAGGAATGTTTAATTCATGAAATAGTAATTCTTTCATTTACATATATTTCTCAATTTCATAGAATTTATAAAAGTGTATCACAGTGCCTTTTTATTGATCAGAGTTGTGCAACTCTGATTTACAAGTAGCTATATGCTCCAGCGTATATCAGGCTATCCTATGCATATTAAGTATTTAATAATAGTTTGATTTCAGTAATGCACAATAAAAGAAAAACAGGAAGGAATGAAGAAATTTTAATAAATTGAAGAGAGGCTAATGAGTGATTTTGGGGAAATTTGATGTTAAAGGCAAATGGCATGTAATGTGGTTGGAGGCGGAAATGGGAGCACTTTTTTTCTTTATTTTGTTTGTTTATTTTTGTCTCCTTTTAAAATGTGTGTTTATAGAAGGGAACAAGACTAATTAGAGGATAAGAGATTCAAAATAAAATAAAGACACGTATAACTGAAAGATCAAGTTTACCAGGAAGATGCAAGGTGCATAATGAAGTGCACAGAGGGGCTACTGTTCTCTCTAGGCAAGTTTAATAATGGAAAAAAGAAAATTTAGGGAAGTTTCAACAGATTGCACATATATTTTATATATATATATATATATATTTTTTTTACTGAAATAAGAAACAAGGTTGTCTGTTGGGAGTAGGAAATGCTGGTGGGGTTTTCTGCTTAAGGAAGGGTGTTTGGAAAAGGTTTGAAATAGTCTCTTTGGGATGAATGAAAGCAAAATCTGGTGATCAAAAATGAAGGCTTGAGATTCAGATACTATAGCAAAATTACAAGAGGCAATTTGCAGTATTTTCTTTGTAATCTCTGCATTTATTCTTTCTATTGGCAAATCCTTTTTCATGTTTACCAGATTAAACATAATAAAATATAGTTTTTTTGTTAAGATAATGGCTGCATTTCTGATACTGCTTATACAATTTATAAAATAATTACTTAATAAATATTTTACAATAAATAGTAAATATAGAAACAATATAAAATAAACCAAACTTATCTTACTAGTTAGGTTTGTATAAAGCCAGAAAAGACTTACTCTATCATACACACACACACACACACACGCACACACACCCCACTTCATTATTACATGTTAGAAAGTATTGCATGCTAATGAAGAGATAATATTGATTATAAAGCTAAAGAAAATAGGGAGATATTAGAAAAGTGGACAAGGAGATCGTACCTGCTGTTTAAGAATTGTGGATTTTTCCATAACAGATGCCCAAATGCATTATTATATAAGCTCCATTAAGTTCTCTGCAATCCAACTTTGCAAAAAGGTTTTTGGAATGCACAGCATACCATTTAATCAAGGGATTTAACGCAGACAAAAAAGTTCTGGAGGGTGAGACTCAGCAAATTCAAGGGTTACAATTTGAACTATAAACTCTCTGTACCAATGGGAGTCATTGTGTTGTCTCATGGCTCTGATTCTAGACATAAAAAAGCATTTGAAGCCCAATATGTTGATTTCTTTTTAAAGACTATTAAAATATAAAAGTAATTGGATCTGGATTAAGTCATCTTCTGTACATTCAATCATGCTTCAACAAATTTTTCTAACGTGCATTTTGGTTTTGGGTGTTTGATTATTGCAAGGTATTTTTATGCCTACTGTACAGTGATAATTATTCCCATCACAAAGAGCAGCACTTTTATCAAGAACTCTGCAGCAGACTCAGTGCTACAATTCCTTCATTAAAACTGTTAAGTGAAATTGCCAATACTTGCTTTATTGACAAGGATTATAAAGCTGTTATTTTTCACTTCTGAAAAGTTTCTCATTATAAAAAATTAACACCTTCTTAGTATTTAAAAATATGTATGTACTAATGCATTGAAATACTTTTGTTATAATTGCTATTTCAAAATACATTTCTAGGACCCCTAGGAATTCTAGGACAGTAGGATTTAGCAAACCTGTCTCATAAGCCTGACTTTGTCATTTAGGCAAATCAAATCATCTTGGAGTTAAAATGCCCCAAGACTGCAGGACTAAGTAAAACTCAAATTTGATGAGTGAATGGGCCATACTTAGGAGAAAGTTTGCAGATAATAAAGAAATGTTGGATGAAACATCTTTGGTACAAGAAATGTTGAGAAGACAAGCTGTTTATTAATTTTTTCAACAAATATTTATACCACCATGCTGCTAATTGTTGAGAAAACATAGTGGAAAAAAAAAACACAGTCCCTAGCTTCAATGCCAACAAGTGTAATTCTACGATGTAATTGTGATATTTTAAAAATTGCAAATAGTACATTATTACTATAACAGAGAGAGTAAAGGTTTGTGGCAGGAGCTGGGGCTGGATAGATGGCCAAGAGCTCTATAGTGAAAGGCCTTTATAAAATGAGAAGTTCTCCATAGAGGGCCTTATTACATCTATAGGTCATGTACATTTGATCATAAAAATAAATATGTCAAAATTAAGAGACATTTACTCTAAGGATCAAAATGAGATCCTTTTGGATGCGTCCATAGTTTACACAGAAATTAATACAATTATTTTAATTAAATGAAACAGTGTATTATGTGTGTATATTATAGGTTGCATATCTTTTACCTGAAATGCTTGGAACCAGAAATATTTTGGATTTCAGTGTTTTACTGATTTTGGAACATTTGTGTTATACTTACTGGTTGAGTATCCCTAATTTGAAAATTCAAAATCCAAAATGTTCTAATGAGCATTTCCTTTAAGCATCATATTGGTGCTCAGAAAGTTTTGGATTTTGGAGCATTTTGGATTTTCAGATGCTCAACATGTGTGTATATAATATAAATGCACTATTTACATTATTATAAATAATATATACACATAATATAAAATATGTAGTATATAATATAAATCATCCTCAGAAAATCAGGAAGATATATCAAAAGGTCAAATGGAAATGGCAATCAAATATTCATTCTTTTATTTTAAAATGGTGTTAGAGGGAAATGTGTGTCACCTAGTTTAATTAAATAAAGATTGGATTAAAGAAAATTATTATGGTACACTTTGTAGTGAAATAAAGTTCAAAAGTAAAACCAATTTAATAGAAAGGACAAAGAGAGAAAAACTAAAATGTGTGAGAAGAAAGAGGCTAAAAAATTAATTAGAAAGTAAGCTCCAAAAAGCTGCCCGATGACAATTCTTGTATTAATACAAGACTATCTATGATTTGACCAACAAGGAAATATCTTTCTAAACCTAAAAAACAACTGAGAAAATAATCAGAAATCAGTTGTTCTATCCGTTCCTAGAAGGAGGTAAAAAATTAATAAAACTAAGTCAATGTATAAAATAAACAAGTTATCAAGAAGGAAGAAATTAATAAGGATATTGGTGGAGAAAATTTCCAAGTTTAGCTGTGGAAATACATGATTGATTACATTAAAGATTTTTTTTAAATCACAAAAGAGATCTGAGTAAAGGAGTGACAACAAAGGACATTAAAATAGAAAAGAATTGTGACATTTTTCAAAGGTTATTTATATCTGCTGGTTAAAATTAGCAGAACCACAAATAATAGAATAAGGATTATATTAAAGATGCTGGAAAAAGAACTGGGCCAAATCAAGTGTCATATGAATTGCCTAATATAGCAGCCACTGTTAGCTCAAATACAGCATGTTGTTACAGCAGAGATTGCACATGCCCCAGGAACTGTGGGAATGACAATGTGGAAATATACGTATTCTCTCAATGTAGCATAGGGAAAGAAGGCATGAGAGTGATTAAGATGAACAGTTGTCTTTCTACTGACAGAATGTGAATGAATTGATTTAGCTGATATAGCTCTTTGTTTTCCATACTTCCCATTTCCATGCTTCCCTCCCAGGTAAAGGAATATCACCCTTGAGGGGTGAAAATCACTCTTCCCTCACAAAAAGTACTTCTTTCTTATTAAAGCATCCATAATGAAAACTATTTTAGGCAAGTTTCCAATAAGACATTCCTATGTGATTGTAAATATCCTTTGATGTTCTAAATTTTCTCCTTGCAGATATCTCTTAGCTTTTTCTAAAAAGCAGAGATCTTCAAGGACACAATTCAAATTTAATAGAGCAGGAAAAGGCTGTGTATTTTTAGGTCAGATCACCATGCCTAGAAACAGTTTAATGTCCTCAATTAACTTACTTTTATTTAATGACCCCTGATTGGTTTCCTGCTATACCCAAAGTACATACTTCTTGTGTAGGTTTTCAGCCTTATGGTTTTAGAAAAACCCATCTTAATTAACTTAACTACTGTTTAATTCACATAGAAAAGTAGAAGAATTATTAATTAGAATCATTTGTTGAGGCAGACTGAATAAAGAAGCATAGAATTGTAGTTAAGAAATTTGAATTTAGTTTAAACACGATCTGTAAGCAAGTGTTTAATCTTAGTTGAGGCACTTATCTTCTCTAGGTTTAGTTGAGAGACATGATAGAGGGGTTAAAAGCACAGAGTTTCAAGGTAGATCATGTGTTTATACATTTTCTCTACAACTAATCACATAAATTTATAAAAAAATTACTTCATTGCTTTGATCTTCAGTTTCTTTATATGTAAAATTGGACTAATAGTATTAATAATAATAAGGGTTTTGGAGAATGGTATATGTTACCACGATATATGTTTAATAAGAATAACTAGAATACTTACTCCATAGTTTATTGTAAAAGTCTGTTCAATTTTTTCACATAAATTGCTCTTGAAATCATTTGCTCAAGAGCACCTGCTCAGTGTTAACTATTTTTATTAGTGTGATAAAAACAAAGAAGTCTGAGAACTCTCCATATTTGTAAGCATTATTTTGAGTATCAGTGTATTTGTGGAAGACATCTATGAATTTCATCACATTTGAAAAAGGCTAAAATGCTTTAGTTATTGTTGCTAGATAAGCCACCCCCATTTAGAGGTATAAAAATATTTCATGATGTTCATGGATTCTGTGGATTAGGAATTTTGGCAGAGCATAGTGAGTATGACTTCTGTCTGTTCCATTATACTGGGGGCCTCGATTGGGAAGATCTGAATGAATGGGAGTAACCAAAGAGGCTACTCTGGTTAATCTCATAACATAACACGGAGTCTTAATCTTGGCGTGTAAAGCAGCACTGTTTTTTATTAATCTCACAGTTTCTGTGTGCCATGAATTCAGAAAGGACAACCCAGCCGAAAAGATTCAGATGGCAAGAGGTATAAGAATGGAGGCTGGAGGATGCACTATTAAGATGTCTTTGTTATTTTGTGTCTGGAACCTGGACACCAATGTCTACAGGATGGATGGGCCCAGCTGGAACTGCCAACAGCTTCTTCATACGGCTTTGACTTGTTACAGCATGGTGGCTGCTGTGATGCTTTTTTTTTTTTTTTTTAAGGGATCATTTGAAAAGAGAGCATCCTGAAAGAATGACAGTCACATAGTGTCACTTCTGTTGTTCTCTGTTGGTTAAAGCAGTCACAAGACAGTCTAGATTCAATGAGATGGCCAAACTGTCCACCTCTCAATAGAAGAATGCCAAAAACTTTGGGGGAAGTTTTAAAACCATCACAGAATTTGATACAAAATGAAAAAGAACCACTTTTGTCTTTGCCATCTCTAAGAATTTATGGATAACTGCTTTTTAAGTTTATACTCCACTGTTGAACATTCCCATTTCCATCTAGCTTTACTGTCAACTTAAACTTCTTAACATGTTGTAAACTCATTAATATTCCCTAAAATCAGCTTATTCTTTGGACCTCCCATTTTCCAAAGAGGCATCATAATTTTGTTAGGAAACAAAATTCAGTATGCTTGTCATATCTCTCATAATCTACCTCCACATTTAATCCTCAACTATTTTCAAATCTTCCTTCCTGAGTTCTCTCATAAATATATTTTTTTCTTTTTCTTTTTCTTTAACACAAATGCAAACCTGTATCATATTTTATGGGGATTATTAAATAATATTCTTTCTGTTCGGCCAGGTTTTGTTCACCCCCTTCCTTCAACGGACCCCCTCTCCTTGCAAAACTACTTAACTTAAAACAGTGCAAGGTAAATATTAACCTCTGATTAAAGAGCTTTGATTATTCCAACATTCACAGAATAAATTTAGGATCTCTTTTTCTCAGGGCACTTTAGTCACAAACTTTGTGTCTAACCTTGCAAGTTGTGTTATTAATATATGATGTGAATTATTATTTGAATGGGCACTTGGGAATAGATACAGACATAGAACCACAAAAAATACAAGCAATAGCCTCAGGCTCCTGCAGAATCAAATTTACTCTCGTTGATGTTTTAAGACAACATTGACGCTGACCTTGAGTTGAAAGAAAAGCTACTTTCAAAACAACAAAATCATGGCCAGATGGAGCCCAGTTGACAGCAACTTTAAAATCCACTCGTTTAACCTTGTCCAGATTAAAGTCCTACATGTTCTACTCACGTTTGTCTGCACATTTTTCTTTTACAACAAAACCTATTCAAAAATCCTTATTTTTTCTCCTCACATTTTCAACATACATGCTTTTCATTTAGCAAGCCAGCAGTTCCTACATTCATTTAGATATCAGAAGTTTCTTAATCTTAGAAAGTGTCTTTAAAGGTGCACATTTTTATGCAAATCCCAGAACTATGAATTCAGTTATGGGACAGAGATTAAAAATATGTATTTTGTCAACCTCGGGAGATTCTAATGAGGCTGACTAATGCCAGACAGATATTAGGGGAAAGTGTTCTAAAGATAACTTAATAGGCCGCTAGTCAAAGCAGAGTTCAAATATCAATTTTTAAAGAATCCATCTTCATCTTGTGAAAATGAAATTGAAAACTATCTAACCTTTTCTAATACGTCCTAACACTGATGTAACAAAATGGCCAGTGGTCTAGGGAGAAATCGGTTTTGCTTCCACTTCCAGCTTGGTATAAACATGGAAAGTTAAATTCCTTTCCAAGGATCCTTTTCTAGGTTTTTTGTTTGTTTTTCATCTAAAATACAATAATTATAATTACCTGTTTATTTCCTAAACATATTGTAAATGTAAGTTGAATTAATAAACTTGAAAAAAACTTAAGTATTAAACATATATATTACACTTATTTACAAAATTATAGTCACACTTTTGCTATTTAAACCATGCTCTTATCTGTTTGCTTTTTTTCTTTCTTTTTAATTTTTTTTTGGTTAATTTTTGTGGTAGTTGTTCCTCCAGTAAATTTTAATCCCTTAAGAGAAAGAATTTGGTGTCTTCAACCTGCAGTATTTTCTCTTTTCCCAGTATGTGCCGGCAATAAGAGTTTTTAATATTAACTCTATGGCTCACATTGGACAAAACTAGACTTATTTATGTGGAAATCTGTCTCACATTTAAATCCCAGTAGAATGCATATGTTCATGCTTCTCAATCAAAGTAAGAACTTGCTTCTTTTTCTTTCCCTTTTTTTTCATTTTCTCTCTTTTTTCTGTCTCTATCCCCTTTTCTTTCTGTCCTTAATAGCATTTTTCTTAAGAGTTTTTTAAATAAAAAGTAATATATATTCCTTTTAACAAGTCAAACAATATATGGAAGCATAAATAAATAAAAAGTTATCTACTCCATCCTATTCTAATTGTATCCCCTCAGAGGTAAGTGTTGTCAGTTATATTTCCTCTTCTATTCTTCTGTAAGCTAAAAAAAAAAAAAAAGGCTTACACACAAATACACCAGAGATGGGGAGGAGGTTTCAAAGAGGCATAATAATACATATCTGGGAGCACAGACTCAAATGTCTACAGAGCCAGGCAGGCAACACACATAAGTGAAGTGGCTCAGAAATATAGCAATAGAAGTTGTGGAGATCAGGGTTCACTGCAGACTTCTCTCTGGCTAAAGTCACCCATGGAGCACTACTCAGCCATGAAAAAAAATGGTGATCTAATATCTTTTTTAACAACCTGGATGGAACTGGAGGCCATTCTTAGTGAAGTATGGCAAGAATGGAAAAATAAACACCACATGTACTCATTACGAAATTAGAACTGATTGATCAACACTTTATGTGCACATATGGAAGTAAAATTGGGCAATCAAGTAGGTAGGAGGGGATGGAGGGGATGGGTAAATTCACACGTAATGAGTACAATGCACACTGACTGAAGGACACACTTATAACTTTGACTCAAACTGTACAAAAGCAAATTATGTAACCAAAATGTATGTACGCCCATAAAAATTCTGAAGTAAAAAAAAGCTAGGATGGTCAGATTTTCCAGGTTTTCAAAAGAAGACCAAAATAGCTAAAAAGAAAAAAAAAAAAAAACCACTTGATTAGATTTTATATAAAATGTCCTAATTTTGAAAACTTTAGAAAGACCACATAAACACATTTCTAAGTAGCATCAGATCTCTTAAATAGCATCTTTTGGGTTTTCTGATGTCTAATTTATTACTAAACCATGATTAAGACTCTCATTATATAATACCCAAAGGGTATGCTATGGAACATTTGGTGATAGATTTTCTTTTGTTAAAAACAAGATTTTTCTTTTGAGATGCTGGTGATAAAGATTTTGTTAGATGTTTACCTTAATCAGTTGGTTTAGTTGGTATCTATCATGTTTCTCCATTGTAAAGTTACTATTTCTTCCTTTGTAGTTGATGAGTATCTTGGGAGAGATACTGAGATTATCCAAATCCTGTTTCTCCTCAAACTTTTGCCTGCTATGTAGCAGAGTGATGAGTATAAAAGAACTCTTTGTAATGTTTTTTCTTCCTGAAATTTTGTTATAATTCTAAAATAAGTTCAAAGTAAAATATTCTTAAAAATCCATCTCTTTTGTTGTTTGAAATTAATACTAATTTGTACTTTGTACTTGGAAATATGCACTTGCTACTTATTTGGTTATGTAATTTCATTGCTCAAAATCGATTCTCTAGACTATATCATGTTCTCTTAAATGACTTCTCATATTTTTCCATTATGAAGTATTTATTTCATATCTCTTTTAGGATAAAGGAGTATCAATATTGCCTGAAACCCAAGGCATATTGAGAGAGATTATCTAAGAATGAAGTCATCACAATATTGAACCAAATAATTAAGCTGTGTCTTTCCAGAGCAGAATATTTCAGGATTTACTGAAACTACTGGATTCTGGATTATTTTACTTTAGTACCGTTTTAAAAAACATAGACATCTGATTATGGAATGGTCTAGTGCTCTTTTGGCTAAAACTTTTATTTGTGTCATTAAAAATGAAACCATTCCCAGATAGAAATGTCAACATTGTTACAGAATTACTGAAAACTCGGCTATAGGTAACAGCATTACAGTTGTATTATGGGTACAGCATTGATTTAATGTTTTCCTTTTATGCAGTGTGCAGCTACATGTTTTTTCAGTCCACTAACATTTGCCACTGTTTTGAAATTATCATTTTAATTAATGTATTAGGCAACTGATATCACTTAAAAGTTAGTAAATTTTTAAATCATGGATAAATTAACAACCTTCCCTAAAAGATCACTTTGTGACTGTGAATATTGAATTGACACATTTACAGAGTATATTGTTATATTTATATACTCTGATATAAAATTTATTAATGTAAAACAATATCTTCTTATTTATGGTTTATTTGGTGATATGAGTAGAATTCTTTTTTCAGTCAGCACCTATCCCATTTGTTTTCTTTCCTTTAGACATTAAAGGAATAATTGCAGAATACATTTCATCAAGATGTCTTTGAAGTAAAAATGAAAACCAATTCAAAACTTCTCAAGATGGCTTTCTCCCAATTGCTTCTGTAATTCTGAGCCTCTTTGTTTTGCGCTGATTTTCTTCTTTCAAAGATCTCCTTTAGGCTCCCTTGCAGCATGTTTTATGGATCAGTGATTCTCCTGATTGTTTTTTCTCACCAAGGTCTTTAGCGGGACCTGTCTATCCCACTCTCTAATTTTCACGTAGACTTTCATCGGTTTTACAATCCATAATCCTAATAACTATATCTTTTGAGATCTTCAATTAGAGAGCCTGGTTTGTTAAAGTTGGTTGATTTTTAAATATTGCTTTCTGTATTATCGATTATACTAGTTCCCTCTTTATTAAAGTTAATAATAGCAAATATTTATTGAACATATATTATGTTCTAGGCACTGTGAAAATTTACTGTAAGTTTTATTTTATTAAATCCTTCTAACAATCCTAAGTAAAAAGGACTACTGCTATACCCTTTGTAGAAATGGGAAAATTCAGTGTAATATTGTCCGAAGTCAGGTTAGTAAACATCAGAAGTGAGAGTTGAGCAAGAATCTGTTTAAATCTAGACCCTGATATCCTAACCACTTCTTTTCTAGAATTAACTTTATTGTATTATTTCTTTTATATAACTTGACCAAATCCATGTCAGTTAATGCTTTTAATAAGTTTACCTAGGAATGTGCTTACCTACAAGTAGTTAAAATGTAAAGAAACAAGGTGACTCTTGAAAAAAATTATTACATTCAAATATACTTGTTAGATAATTTGGTAAAATAATAAGAAGCAAATGGAAACAGACTCAATAAATATATTTTTAAAACATTAATAATTTATATTTGATTAATTTATTTGGTTAATGCATGGCTAATTTCTAGTATATTATATGTTAGAAATTACTTAACTTCTTGATTCTAAAATATTCTTCAAAATTCTCCTCACTTTTTCTCTTATAACTTTTCTTCTCCTTATGTCAAATAAGGGCAGAAAAGGTTTAATTCATTTATATAGTGAATAATCATTTATTCTATGTAACTTATGCTGTGCCAGCAAAGTGACATAAAGAGATATTGTTTCTCTGTGAGGATGAATATTTATCTTGGGAAAAAGTGGGTCCTAATACAGAAATATGGAAGTAAGAATGTTCAAATTAGTTGATAAGTATATATTCTTCTCTCTTCACCTCATACCAGGTAAACAGAAGAAAGAATAACCGTGATATCACAGAGCTCATAGTCCAGCTGAGGAGACTGAGAAATATCTAACTAACCAAGGGGTCCATAAAAGCTTCCCCAGAGATTTTGACACTGAAGTTGTAACATGTAGATGCGGAATAGGCCAGATAGGGTTGGAGTAGGTGATAATTTTCTGTACAGAGACTAAGAGTGTGGAATTTGGTTTGCTCAGGTGTTGAGTCTAAGGATGTTGATTGTTCAGGGTCAGCTCAAGGGGATTTTCATATTCTTTCAACACATTTTTTACTTTACTCGATTGATAACAGGGAGCAAGATCATGATAAGATGGCATCTGCTACATTGTAGGATAATTTTTAAATAGTGCTATACAAATTATCACTGCTTTACCCCAAACTGCTTTATGTTTTAATATTCTTAGCAATATAATTCTGGCTGCAGAACTATTATTTCTTTCAGCTTTAACAACATAATTTAACATGTTTTAGATCCTTAAAATGTGAGTGATTTTGTGTGTACATGATATTAGATTCCCTACCAGGGCTCTAAATCTTCTGCCCCTCACCACCCTCACTTGCATCAATTTTTCTGTGGTTAACCTGGTTCTTCTCTTATTTTTTTTAAAGTTGATAAACCAAGAATTTTTGAAAGTAATGTATTTGAGACATTATCCCCTCAAAAATTGCTGTTCTTTGAATTGAATTTACAAAGCAAATCATACTTTTAATGCTATTTTAATGCAACTGTAATAATGCTGAAATCTTATTAAAAATAAGAAGACATCAAGACCCCAAAATATAAAGGGCCTAGTGCCAATATAAAAAGTGTGTATGTGTGGTGGAAGGTGGTGTGTATTTGTGCATGCTTGATTATAGGGCAAATACTGCATCAACAGAAAATAAGGGGGAAATATGTTATACTATTTTATGATGCAGTAAAACCCACACATGAAAGCCACGTCCATATATCAAGATCTATAGACGTTTACACAGAGAGTAACATGACATCATGTAATTTGATCTATTAATTACATCTCCAGGTTGTAATCTACTCCGATGGTCTCAACTGTCTCATTCCTAGTCAGCACCTATAAAGTAGGTGCATATTCAATTTGAATTTTATTTTATGGTCAGAAATAAGCAATTTCCTCTGCTCTTATCTAAAGCCCATCTAGATTGACCACCTATGCAATATCTGAGATGACATATTCCTTTCATTCTTGAGTGATTAGTGCTAGAAATATTTACTGTTCCTAAAAAGTCCTTTATTTCTTCATAAAGCCATTGAACCCTGAGTAGACTGAACTTTTTTTTAATTCTTGTCTGTAATAAATACATCTGTGATAAGGGGGGCATTTTAGCTTGCCAATCACTGAGCAGGTATTTGCTGGTGGGGACTGTGCTTGCTAGGTCTTAGGAGTGAAATAATGAATAACATTGGATCTTTGCTTTCAAGTCCTTTACACTCTAGGTCAGGATTCTGAAGAGATTGTTAGAGCTGACATATGAAAGGCACTTGAAAAGCAATACAAAGTGCATTATTCTGAAGGAGAGGATCTATAGTTGTCACCACATTGCTCTATTTTTTTCCATGATGGTCACAGATTCTTCTAAACCACAAGGCAAAAGTAAAGCACTGTTGGTAGTTATATCTCCAGGTGAGGACACAGAGCTCTTCTGAAATACAATAGAACTGAAATGTGGTGGGTCATCCTGAAAAGCGTGCCTAGTTTAGGATGTGTTATGTAACGGAATGTAAAGAGATCCCAAAGCTTAAACTTTTATTAATGTCATAACAAAACTTTGTTCCTGCTTTAGTAACTTGTTCTCTTCAAAGTTGCCTATTCCTGTATTTGGTTCTGTGGCACAGTTTTAAAAGTTGTAGAGCAAAACAGAATCCTGGCACCACTATGTATCTGCTCTTTAAACTTAGATAAATTACTTTTTACATTTCAATTTCCTTATCTAAGAATGTAAGATATACAACTGTTGTGAGGATCACGTAAGAAAAAAAAAAAAATATATATATATATATATACACCAAAGCACTTTAGATTGGTATACAAAACAAATTGGTGATATTATTTGTGGATTTGAGATCATTTATGTCATTGCCATGGAGCCATATTTATACACACACATACACAGTTAATTTGCCATGATATTGTTCAGTGTGAAAAATGAAGGTAGGTCAGCTAATTCATCATATACCAAGCATTAGTGAAAAGACTGAATCAGTGTGATTTTCAAGCATGGTTTTGCACCCACAAGGTTTTACAGCAGTCCTTGCCATTTCTTTCATTGCCGTACCCAACAGACTATGTGAACTGAAGAAGTTTTATTTAGATTTTTATGGTTATATCCTCAATATAACATGTAAAGTAGCAATCCTGTTTTCAGAAATTTCCTCTTAAAACTTGATTTCCATTTTTAAAGATTAGCATATTAGCTGTTTTCTTCCCCAATAAATAGACACATAAATATACAAGAACCAAAAAAGAAAGCCTAATTCGCTTTTATACCACCATCTGTTACATATCACATTTGATGTGTTGTGTTATCTGTGGCAAACTGTATACTGCTGAAGTGAGTATTATTTTTCCACACTCATTAGTGAAACTTTACCCAATTCACTGATTTTACTCAATAAATAAGTAGAAAAGCATGATTTTTAAATCATATGCATGTATTTACATTTACTCTATACCTTCTTTGTGAAATACAATAACTTTAAAAGGAAACAACAGGATAAAAATCACTACCTGTTTCTAGACAATTCTATATTTGAGTGAATGTAAGATTTATTTATGATTATTTTAGTGAAAACAGAAATCTTTAAAATACTAGACATTTTATTTTGTCCCGATTATTATGGCATGGAAATTTAATAATTGCAATGACCAAGAAAGTATATTTGCTACATTTATATCTAACATTTAATTAGTATGTAATTTTGAACATTTAATGAACATGCAAAATATTTTCTTAGTGCAGCATAAAAGTCTCATATTTGAACATATATATGCATACAATGATAGAAAGAGCAGGTGAATTGTTTCCAAATAACTCTACATTTTATATAATTGCCTAAATGGAATTAAGAACATTTATGAACTCATCGTGGGCAATGTTGGAGAGTGATGTAAACAAACTAGTCACTTTGTCCTTGAGAATCATATAATTTATTTGTAGAGCAGAATGCATGTGCAGAAAAAAGACCAAGTTAAGTATAATCCAATATACTAAGAGAAAGAGCTTCTCAAAAAGCTTGAGCTATATCCAAGAAAATATGTATTAATAGAATGAGCATAAGAGTCAGAAGTTTACTCTGGCTTTCTGTCTCACCATTTCTTCCCTTTTCATAGCGAATTCAGACATATCGAGAAACAAACTGATTTGAACCATAACTTATTCTTTTCTATTCCTTGTACTCTGAAAGTAGCAGAGAAATAAAAAGAAGAATATGTACTGTCATGTTCTGGTTCTGCCACTTACTTGCAGCTATCCTGAGGAAATCAGCTAACTTTATGGTCCTTACATTTTTTGGCACCAAATAGAAAATAATGAAGTTCACCCACCTTGCTTCACAGGACTGTTGTCAAATCAACTTAGATATTTCAAGCCAATACTGAAACTTGAAGGGTAATAGTGTTTTATTTTATTAGCTAATACCTGAAAGTTAGTGTTTAGGTAGACCATTGAAAGTTGGTATCTACATAAATACAATACATAATCATAACCATCACTATCATTTCATATTTACAACAATGTAGGAAAGAGAGAACATAAGTAGAAAAAAGGATGAAAAATCTCTCTCTCTCTCTCTCCATATATATATATATGTATATATATATGTGTATATATATATACACACACACATACACATACACACATCCATGCACACATATGTATGTATGTATATATAAGATTTTTGCCTCTCCTATGCATCATATATATATATATATATATGTATATATATATATATATATATATATATATATATATATATATATATGACTTCCAACATGGTGGTTTTAAAACTTGGCAACAAATATTTTGAAACTCTTGAACATGAATGAGGTTGCCACTGTTTTGATCCATACACAATTGCAGAAATGACTTCCAAATCTAAAATGTCATACAGTCTACAATTTTTGCCAGAACATTAAACTCCCATGAAATAAATTCACCTACCCTGATGCTGCCATTCTGAAGATCTCATATATGGACTCTCTGCTAGATAATCCCAACCTTCAGTTCAACTCAGCCAAGGTGCCAACCATAAGGATGAAGAAGCCACCTTAAAAGTGGATACTCCACCACCATTTCTCTAAGTCTCATGGAAATGAGGTTACCTAAAACTGAGCTACTACCATTACGAAAACCTAAAACTATGTGACATTGGCTTTAGGACTACGTGGCTGACAGAATGTGGTAGAGTTTTGATGACATCATTAATAGAAACCTCATAAGCCAGCAAAAGGTTGTTAATGAGAATTTAAAGTAAGAAAAATGTTATAGGAAACTAGAGGAAAGGAGACGCATGTAATGTACCACATTACATTTAGCAAATATTTACCTGGATTAACTGGAAAGTAGAAAAACGTATCTATTGAACCATCAGGAATTGGCTAAAAAAAAAATGAAAGTATCACTGGTAGAAGTAGAACTGGTTTCTCTTAGCTCCATATTATATGGTACAGATACAGAGATATGACAAAGATGAAATTCAATTTTCAAAAAGAATTTAGAGAAAATAATAAACTTAATTAGATGTGCCATTTTAAAAAATAAAGCTATTTCTCATCTCAATGTCTCCTGGGAGAAGATTCTTTAAATAAGAGAGACTCTCAATATAAAATGCAGAATGTATCAGGGAAATGTCTGAATCCCTTTGGTAAGATCACAAAAAAAGATTTAAGCTTATGTCTCTCACAAATTTTTCAGGTAGGAAAAAAGTTCTTCAGGGTGTACCTTGCAGTCCTTCTCTCTTAAACAGCAGAATTTCCAGGAATATTTTAGTTGTTTCTCATAGCAAGCTCAGAGGAAGCTAAGGACAGAAGAGTTAATTTCAAGGAGATTTGCATGTATTGCATTTGTCTAAGGGATTGAATAAAAGGAATTACAAAACACTCATTTTAAAAATAGATAACAGCTTGGACTGAAGAAAAAGAGAGAGTAAAACATTACAGTGGACTCTAAACTTCTATGGGCAGGAAGGA
Organism: Lemur catta; assembly: GCF_020740605.2. NCBI lineage: Eukaryota > Metazoa > Chordata > Mammalia > Primates > Lemuridae > Lemur > Lemur catta. The sequence goes on from NC_059140.1 coordinate 46,016,385, forward strand.
GGCTGATAAAATTATTTAGATATAGACATAGTCATATTTCGGATAGAAAAGAAAGGATGACTAAGGAGAAGGAACCAAGAGTTATGAAGTCATTCCCCTAAAGCAGAACTGGAGCCTTCAAGAAACTGGCTATATATGCTTGGCTAGATTTCATATTTGCAAGGACCAATGACTTCTATGCACTTCCATTTCTCCATTTTGAGTAAGGATGGCTAATGTAGTTATGCAGTGTCTTCTCTTCCATTTTATGTTCATTATGAGATGGGCAGATAATTTGCCTCTTTAGTTTTTTAGTTTTCATATTGTTATAAATTTTACTAAAGAACAAAATCTGAGGAGTGTCATATGCATTTTGACTTGATTTAGATGAAGAGACTCTAGACCTTAATCCTGAACCTTTTTTTTTTGAGACAGAGTTTTGTTCTATCGTCCAGGCTCGAGTGCCATGGCGTCAGCCTAGTTCACAGCAACCTCAAACTCCTGGGCTTAAGTAATCCTCCTGCCTCAGCCTCCCGAGTAGCTGGGACCACAGGTGCGTACCACCATGGCCGGCTAATTTTTTCTAGTTTTAGTAGAGATGGGGTCTCGTTCTTGCTCAGGCTGATCTCGAACTCCTGACTTCAAGCAGTCCTCCCGCCTCAACCTCCTAGAGTGCTAGGATTACAAGTGTAAGCCACTGTGCCTGGCAAAATCCTGAGCCTTATGAAAGGATTAGATTTCGGGGAGATTACCTGAGTAAGGGAGTATATTTTATATATAGGAGGCATAAAAATAATTTGTGGGCAGAGTGTGGGTTTAAGGGCTTAAAAAAATTGGCTGCACATTTTGTGACACATTTCCTACTTAAAGGTTGAGTCTATGTCACTTTGCCTTGAATTGGTGTGATTTTATGCCTCCATTGACAAATAGACTACAGCAGCTGTGATACTATGTGACTTGCAAGACTGGGTAATAAAATGCCATGTAGTTTCCACCGTATTTGCTGTAAAACTGAACTGAGTTGCATCTGAACTATGCAGAGACTGTCATGCTAGAGAAGCTATGTTTATGTCTCTGAAAATCATACCCAGATGAGCTCACATTAAGGCACCAGGTACATAAGTGACAAAGCTTTATTGGAAGTAGATCCTCCAGCATCAACTCTGCCACCCTCAACATCACTAACGTTGTCCTAACCATATTAGAACATAACAACATGACCTTTGTGCCTCTTCAGTTTTATTTTTATTTTATTTTATTTTTTCCCCAAGTATTAGAGTCAAGGAACATGCCTCTTCAGTTTTATCAATACTCCTCTCAGTGTTTACTATATGATAGCATACCTACATCTTTGTGTAAGCTTGAGCCAACCACTAAAAATCACGGTGTCATCCACCTTTTTTTTTTCTTGTTAATGCTTGAATCATAGAAAGTTAAAAATTGTCAAGTTTCAGTCTCAGAAGTAATCTCTAGTGAAAGTATTCCTTGTTTTAATATTAGAACATCTATACCAACATAGCACATAGTTTCATGATAAGAAAGGAAATATTTAGGAAATGTATCAGGTATAATTGTAGAAGACTCTTCCTCTACCCCAGAACCTTGGTCCCAAGTAGTATGTATTCTTGACATGGAGCAAAAAGATCATATGTAAGTTAGTAATTTATAGAATATTCTACATTTTTCTAGAAAGCATTACAGCATCTCACTGTGTTGTTACATTGCTCATACTATAAATCGACTTTCAAATGCCACATCACCATTCGACCCTAAAAGCAAACAGATTCCACTAATAAGGTTAGGAAAAGTATATTAAATGGCTACTAGCTCCTCTACTGTGACATATGAGATATGAGCAATGCTGTGTGAGAGATATAAAAATATTCAGTGAATTTCTAAATTATAACAGTGGCAGAGGTATGAGAACAAGTAAAAGCAAAAAAAAATAATTACTTTATTTTATATGTAATACAAATAAAATACAGTGAAATACAAATCACTAACTACTCTGACATATTAGAAGCTTCTAGAAAATCAAGAAATAGCAGAGACAAGAATATCTGCAGTGAGAATAGCCCATATTCCTATTGTTGAGCCCATTTGTAAGTAGCATTTTTGTCACACTTCTCATTCTGTTTAACATGAAGTAATTAGAATGCTCACCTTCTCTGGAAAATTTTAGAGAACCCATTTTATAAGGCAAAGTCTTGATAAACATATATAGTCCATAAATAGTCTTAATTTCTGAGTAATTTAAAGAGTCTTATTTTTTTTTTAGTTTTTTAATAAAAAACTTTGATATTAGTTATCAATTTTGACCACAGAGAGGTTACCTAACATCTGGCTGGATAATTGGCCACTGCCCAAGAAGTTGTTTATATATTGATCTCACTTCAGCTCTTTTTTCAGGTTATGTGAGAAGCAAGACATATTATTTAAGATATTTGTTTTCAAGACTATGATTCACTAGAATATTTATACCTACCCTCCCACTGAAAACAACTAAAAAATGTGGATGAACAATTTGAAAAATCTTTCTCCCGGCCTTCAGAGATATCCTACAAATATTGGAAGAAACAGGACAATTGGAAAAAAGAAGTTGAGGGACAAAGGAGCAGAAAGACATGCATAAAGTATTAGGAGGTTGGAATTATTGACACCAATTAAAAAATTTATATTTACTAAGCTTGAAAAAATAAAATCAAAATTAGATATGTGGAAGTTTAAGTGAACCATAAGATGTGACATTTAGGAAATAAAGCAATGTAAATGAAAGAAAAAATAATCGAAATTAAACATAGGACAAGTTTAACACCCATTTGACACAGTTAACAAATGAATTAATAATTTTAGATCCCAATTACATTGTAAAATCTTATTTTCCATAGAGTGTAACATAATCATGGAAGTGATATCTCATTCTATTGATAGATTTTGCCCACACTCAACACAGGGGTGAAGGTCATTGGAGGTCATATTAGAATTCTACAAATATCATACATTTAAGTATCCAAGTCAGGGGTTTATATCAGGAATGACCCTACTAATCCACGCAGTCACTTTAGTACTCAGGATCCCAGAGATCTTGTTCAATATATGATTTCCTAGATTTCTCTGGGCTTCACTATCCTAGTAAACTGAAAAGAGAAAGAATGTGAGGGATAATACACTGAGGGGAATTATGGCTCAGACATGGAGGTGGAACACATATTTTTATGTGCATTTCATCAGCTCAAAGCCAGTGATGTAGCCATTCCTAGGAGTTATAGAAATTAGAAACATCATTTAGCTCTGTGCCCAGAATGAAAGGAGAAATGTTTTCAGATGGTTACCTTTTGATTTTGGTCACAAGAGATACTGTTTCTAAAGTCATTTTGAATATTTATGTTTCTCAAAGATGACCACAACAATATGTCCATTCCCACACACACTTCTGCAATGTGACACTGCCACTCTTTCATGGAGAAATGACATTTTATTTCTCTAGGCCTTTGACCATGAGCAGGCCTTGGAGCTGCTTTAGCAGAATAGGGGAAAAATGGCAGTGTGCCAGTTCTGGGGAATATTAATTGATCCTCAATCAAGATTGCAGCTTCACACATGCTGACTCTTGAGATGTTCCCCATTGGGACACAGGTGCCATCCTGTTTGAAGTCCAAGACACATTGAGAGACCATGTGTAGATACTGTGGTTGAAAGCTCTGGCTAAGCTCCCAGCTGACAACCAGCATCAACTACCAAGTCAACGTCCCTTCCGTGGTGTCCAGCCCTAGCTGCTAACTGACTGTAATGGATGAGGGACCTAAGCAAGAATCACTTAGCTAAGCCCAGGCAACCTACAGAAACACAAAAGATAATAATAAATGATTGTTTTTATGCTGCTACATTTTGAGGTAGTTTGATATGCAAGAATAGATAACTGGAACAGAAATCTATTGAGCTATTTGTTTCTGGAATTCAGTTATTATTACGAATAATACCCTCACCATAGGACATTATTATTAGGACTGGGAAATGGGAAGAGAGTTGAAGGCCTTGAGGAGATTGGAAAAAAAATGTAAGAAAAAATTTTATTGGAAGCTGGAAAAAAATATGACATACTATGTAGTGTTGGAAAGTTTAACAAAATAATCACATACAATACCATGGAAAAAAGAGCATGCATTTAAGAAACTGGTGGCTGCAGTGAAGAAGATGTTTAACCTTGTAGCTCCCATCTCATATGCTCTCTGCAACATGCCTTTGTCACTCCACTATCAGGACATAGATTTTGGTTTTTAACCCTTGAATCTGAGAAGGCTTGTGACTGCTTTGACCAACCATACATGGCAGAAGCTGCAGTGTAGTAGTTCAAAGAGTAGCCCCTGATTTTCCCAATAGCTTCAGATTTTTGCTTCTTGAGACTCTTGTTCTTGGCATGGTCCCTCTCAGAACACAGCTGCCATGTTTTGAGAGCCCAGCCACATGGAGAGGCTGTGTGCAGGATCCAGCAAACAGCCCCATCCAGTGGTAAACATCCACTGCTAGTCTTTTCAGCAGGTCATCTGGCATGTCCAGACCAGGTGAGCATTCAGGGGACTCCAGCCTCAGATGCAAACCATAACTGCATGAGAGACCCAAGCAAGTACTACCAGCTGTGCCAAGTTAATCCACAAAACCCTTAGATATAATAATAAATTGTTGTTTAAGCCACTAAGATGTGAAGTCATTTATTATGCAGAGGGTGGGGCCAACACTGCTGTGAAGACCCAAAGGACAGAATATCAGGCCTCAGAAGATTATTGAAATTAATCTAGGACTTGAAATATGATGGAACTTGCTCTACTTGGTTTTAGAGCAGTGATCCCTTTATTTTTTCCATTTCTTCACCTTATAATGGGGAATGCCTACCCTTACGTTAGTCCCACCACTGTATTTTGGAAGAAGATAACTTGTTTTCTACTTGTACACATCTACAGGTGGAGAACAGTTTTGCCCAAGATCATACCTAGAGTCTCACCTTTATCTGATTTCAATAATAAGATTTAGAATATTTTGAGCTGATGTTTAGGTGAGATTCTGGATTTAGAGTTAATGCTAGAATGGGTTAAATTTTTGTAATATACTGAGATGAGATGAATATATTTTGTATATAGTATAGATTTGAATTTTAGGGTCCCATAGGGCGGCCTATAGTGGGCTTAATAATGCTCTTCAAAAATTCATATCTACTTGGAACTTCAGGATTTGACCTCATTTGGAAATAGTGTCTTTGCAGATGTAATTAGTTAAGTGGTCATAGTGGATTAGGCCTTAAATCCAATTATTGATATCTTTATAAGAAGAGTAGAGAAAACACAGTTAAACACATAGAAAATACTATGTAAAGACAGAGGCAGACATTGGAGGGCAGCAAGGAGCTAAGGAAGGCCAAGAATTGCTTGGAGCCACCATAAACTGGGAAGAGGAAAGGAATGATTTTTTTCACAGAGCAGTCAGAGGGAGCATGGCCCTGAGGACACCTTGATTTAGACTTCTAGTCTCCAGGCTTATGTAAAAGTAAATTTCCATTATTTTAAGCCACTCAATTTGTAGTCATTTGTTACTGCATTCCTAAGAAAATACAGAACATTATAAAATTTGAGAAAAATTATTTATCATGCTATTTCCACTAATTTTAGTGTCGAGAAACAATGGAAATAAAGAGTACATTACTGCCTCTCAAGGCATGCTCTGGTACTTGCTGGATGTGTAGAAAAGGGGTAGTGATGTATTGCCAGGTACTAGGAGAAGTTGTGTCCTTTCTCATAAGTCAGGACAGGAAGAAGATTTCCAACACAGGTTTTTTGCTAATGTGATGCCTCTGCCATCAATGGCCTGAATGTTCTGTTCCTTCACAGTCATCTTAAAAGATGACCATATAATTCCCTGTTTATGGAGTCCCCTGATAGTAGTCCTGAGTTTGGGAATTCACTCAGTTTAAAAAAATAGGCAAATTAACCTCAAAAAAATTTTAAATAATATATAGCTAAAAGCCAATCTTACTCAATATTTTAAGTACATTTTGTTTAAATTCAAACTAATATATTACAAGCAAATTTTATCAAATATATATTTTAAGCCATACATTTTTCAGTTCATTTAAAAACATTGCACCAAGGAATGTCTCTTTACAAAGCGGCTGTGTTAGCTGGTAGTTATTGCATAATAATGCTTATAAATGACCCCCTCTCCCCAAACCTACTGACACCCAGTAGTAAGTTTTCATTCTCTTTTGTACATTTTTCATAGCTCTCCAGTTCAGCTGGTATGGTCCTGCTTCCAGTCACAAATCTGCAGGTTAGCTAAAACTTTTGTGAACTCGGCTGGCCTCAGCTCAGCTCAACTCAGCTGGGCTTGGCTTCAGGCTTCAGGGATAGTGGCTGTCTGGAGTATTTCTTGCATGTTGCAATAGCAGAAGCACAAAAGCACTAATCCAAATATGCACACATATTTCATGCTGATACTTTCGTCTTATTCACTAAAGCAAGTTACATGGCTTAGCTGAAATTCATGGTCTTAGACAGGGAAAGAGTACACCACTCACAATGAAACTGTTACAAGTATATGGTCTATAATCTGCTAAACGGGAATGAAGAATTGGTTTAAAAAAAAAAAAAGCTCAATCCACCACAATAATATAAGTAAATGGGGTCCAGACCACCAAGGGGACTTATTCTAAGATCCTTAGTTAGGAATCTAAATACCACATATTTTTCAGTTCTAACAACAAAAATACCATTAGCATGGTAGATGACTGGCACGTTCTGAGAAATTGTACACATTCAGAGAGTTGACAGAATGGAAAGGAGCTATAGCTGTCTCACACAAGTATACTAGAAATATATTTTTTGGCTGTGTGCTGGCTTTATACTTTGTCAACTTAGCTAAACTGGAACTAGATTTTTTAGAATCCTTTCCCTGAATACTGCTGAAGTAGGTTCACAACATGGAAATGCAAGCAAGATTTGGAGGCAGAAGTGAATGTTTAACAGTCGACTTTTGGGAAAATGAAGGTCTAATTAGAATTTGCCAATTTCCATGGTGAAAAATCTCCCACCATAGCCAATTCCCACCTGCCAATGGGATGTCGACTATCTCAACAAATTCTGAAAATTTAACAATTGGCTCTCATGAGCTAACATAAATCCACTCCATATTTCCACTACACATTTGTGAGTTCTAGTTTTTTCTTCTACATTCCTTATTGCCTTTCATGGTTCCATATAGTTGTGTGTTTCAATTTTTCCCTGTGGGTTCCAGTTTTCCTTGTTCTCTGCCGTTTCATATTCCAGTTTCCTTCCTGATTGAAGATTTGAAAGAAAAACATGAACCTAGATTAATTATGGTAACTAAAATTCTAACATGGTATGCGCAGGCAACAGCTTTTTAGATAATTCTCCAGCAACTGCCACAATTGCATAGTTTAATCCCTATAATAAATGCCCCACTTCTTTATAGCCAGCTTGGCTTCTTTGATCAATCCCTACTACTCATATAGTATACTTTATTTTTCATAATACAGATGAAAGCGTCTGACAAACTGATAACCCTACACTAGGAGCCAAAGGGCCATATTAATTTATAAGAAGTCTGTATATGAAAAGCAGTTATAATTGTAGTCACTGCCTGATTCAGCAGTTAAAAATCTCACTCCTGAAGGTTTCAAGTAGTTTATGTAGGAGTATACGTGGTAAACAGTAAAAGATTCAATGTCTTTTATTTAGCCCCACAACCAAAATAATTTTACTTGTATGCTAGAATTCTTCTAGAGCGGAATATATCTCTTTCTGCCATGTTCTCAAAAGTGGAGGACATAGCCTTGTCTATGTAAAGGATTTCTCTATGAAATTAAACTACATTTGTCACCTGTTTCCTATAATATACTGTGCCTCATGAACAACCGTGGTATACAGATTTCTGAGAGATTCAAATAAGCTCAGAATTAATATCTACTATTTCCTAAAAATATTTAGTTATTTTGCTTTGCTCAAAGGTGCAGTCACCTATCTTAATGACCATAGGACACTTCGACAAGGATAAGAGAATAGTTCAAATATGCACTTGTGATTTTATAGTGGAGATCTTCTTCAAAGGTGCTTATACCTAAGAGACTCAGTTTGTGAAGCAAACTTGAGAGTCTGAAAATTATAATTGGAATTATTTCACAGAGTGTCTCAGAGCTATCACAAGAACAGAATTTTTCTTTCTTTTGTCTTTTACTGATGGTGGGGAGCTTATATACAAATTATTTATCCATCTCTAGAGATTTCTGGGATTTGGACTACACTTGTAGCTATGATTATTATATTGTTCTAGCTGCCTATAATAATTAAAATTACTCAATTTTTTTGTTGGTGATTATATGATTCCATCTAGCCTCTGCCATTACTAAGCTACACACTTACTGAGCTTAGGAGCATATGATAAATTGCAGAGTAATAAACAAGGTTGGACCTTAGAAAGCCTTCTTAATTTTGTCTTACAAGGAAGGAACAGCTCATGAACTGCAGAGTCTGTTTAGAGGCAACTGGCAGTTTAGATGTTTCCAAGTCTCATTCTAAGGAATCCTTACTCCAGTTGAATATCATGGGTTATAAGCCCATCCTAGAACATAAACTAGAATCTCATTGTCTTTTACTCTACTACCACATTACATACTGAACCATCTACATTCCCCTGACCATCCGTTTTGAGCAATCATTCTCTGGTAACAAGTTTTGCATGATTAGAATTGATTGCCAGTAACAATTATAATGCCTACAGTAAGCATAAAGGATTCTTTGGAATGATGTGAATTATATAACAGAATTTAAGGAAAAATTAATCCATTGTTAATTAGGAAATGAGCTATGATGTAGAATTTAATGCACGGTGTCTTTAGAATAACACTATAGAAATAAACTCATAACTTTTTCAGTCCTATGTCCCTTACCTTAAATTTAAGAGAGCATCTATTTATCCTAGCTTTGTCAGATGCACATCATTTGGCAGAAAAGGATAGTTATCTGACAATGTAATTATTGGATCAAAAAGGAATATATTCAATGAAAGTATTGTTTTCAAACCAAGACAGAGGTTATTATTGAAATTAGAGATATGAATACTGAAAGGGTAAAAACAAAAGCTATCTACTCCATAACCTACAGATGGTGTCATAAAGAGAGCAGAAACTTAAGGATAAGGAGACAAAGTTTTCTACACACACATGTGTGATATTAAGACGCTTCACTTCTCTGAGCCTCAGTTTTCTTATTTTTAAAGTAAAATTGTTAGAATACTTTACTTTTAGTTCTAAATTTCAACATCTTATTTTTCAATTCTCAACAAATTTTATGGTGCTAATATGACTCATTTACAATTTATTTATTTATCATTTATTTTTTTAACCCCAGTAGATATATCTGGTCACTATTCTCCAGAGATGTTTTTAAACATCAGAATACACACTCCAGTTACTTATGAATGTGCTTACTCTTCTTTATGGTTAATTCACTGAGAAAAGAATAAATGTCAGTCCTAGGAAAATATTTAAATAGAAGAACGTGTTATTCAGTATCCTCTCAGTAAATCTTGGTAATACTTGTAAATCTACCTTTGGTACTCTTCATCTCCTGAATCTCTTCCTCACCAGACATTGGCAAATATGTCCTGAAAGATAATCAAACATGTTCTGGATCTTTCTCTGCTCCTCACATTCACCATCTACACTGGCTGAAAGTTTTTATGACTATACTTTTCTGATTGATGACTAATAATCAAACTTCTAGATACTATATTTTCCAGTATACAACTATCATTTATGCCCTCCTAATTTTTTTCCCAAGTAATGGGAAACTGTAAACATGTTTCCACACATGGTTGCCAGCATAATTCTGGTAGGAATTTTGTCAAAATAATGCAGTCACTTAACATCTTGAAGGTGGAAAAGAAGGAAGAAACTATTATTCTCCTTTGGCCTGAAGGATAGATGTGTTGACAGATGACACACCTGAGGTTTGTAGCACTTCCTGTAAAGCTCCTGTAAACCGCCACTTAGCACTGCCGAGGTGCTGAAGGCAGGTGGATCGTTGATGACAACTTACTGGGCTTCTGTTTCTTTCTGATTTCTCAAAAGCAAGATACCTTGGACTAGAAGGTTATGCTCATTTCAAATGTTTTTCTGATGACAAATTGGAAGGTCTGTAGCTGGGTTAAAAAATCAATGATAAAAACTAAAAGAGGAAAGTGCTGGTTTATCTGTAACAGAGACTGTCCTGAGGGTCAGGAAATCGTGACTCCTTTGATAATATGAATAAATAACACAAGGTTCCTCTGCTTTTGCCAACACCAAGTATTTGCCACTAGCTTTTTTGGCTGCTTCTTGATGGTCTCCTGCTCTTCTTGCTTTCAAAATAATATAATCACCTTCATCCCTCAGGCTTTAAGCTGAGGTTTAGATCAAAGCCTCACTTTTTTCTCCAGAAATAATTTATTTTCATGCTTTTGTTACAATAATTCAGGGATAACACTTTAACCACTTTGCACCTATAAATTTCTCCTTTTCTCTTCTGTTCTTACAGAACTTATTTGCTTGAAGTCTGCTGATGTTTTCTGTTCTCTTTTCTTTTCTCTACCTTGCTGTGTCACTCATCCTTTTATTTTCTTTAGAAAGGGATATTTTTATGTTGTTTTCGTTTATATTTTAGTGCTAAACTCATGGATATAAATATTATAATATCCCATGGTTCTCAAGCTCTGCCACATAAAACTCACAGAGAGAAATATAACACAGTTTATTTGGGAATTGTCAAGATGGCCCTGATATTTTCGATATTTTCACTGAAATAGAGGCTTCAAGCTTCTACTGAGATTTGTTCAGTTTTCATGTTTTATAATCCCTTTTTCCAAATGGATTGTTGTTAGTGAGTAGAAATGATTATTAGATGTGATTGAACAGGTTAGGTTGTATTTCTTTGTTTTAAAGAAGGGGTGGATGAAAAAATGTATATGTAAATAAATGTAATAATTTAAACAGCAGGATAATTTACACCATAATTTATCATGGGTATTTTGGCAAAATTTTACAGTAAAAACACTTCTTAATTTATCAAGACCATAATTCATGTTTTGACAACTTGATCTCAACGAATGGGCAGATTTTATGAGCTCATCACATAATTACTAATTAATACTTCTTTTAGGACTCAGTTGAATATTAACAGAACTATATAATCGGGATCCACAAAAGATCTGGGCATAAATATTTCTGTTCCTTAAACATGGTCCTTAAACATCTGCCTGCACACTAACATGACTGGCATGCTAGCCACTCACTGAAAGATCTATCAGCTCAGTCTCATTTAGCATGAATTCGTGGAACTTGAGACAAACTTACCATTTTAAATATTAAAGTTAATAGATTTTAGTTGTGATAAGCTGTGGGGTGGAGTGTGTGTGTGTGTGTATGTGCGTGGAAAGAGAGAAAGAAAAGACATACCAAATAAACTGTTTTGAATGAATTGAGCAGTTAAAATAATGGAATGGCCTCATTTGGACAGAAATTCAAGGCTTAAAAATGTTTTAAATATAAATTTCTGTTTATAGTTAAGTACAAATGTTTCTAAACACAATACAAAACACAATTATTCTTGTGATTGACTTTTCTTTAAACTTAATTTGACATTTGATGGTGGTCTTAGATTATAACATGTATAATCATATTAATCATCTGAATCATAGATTATACTTGCTCAATTCACATATCCATAATCACTATCTTATTCTCTATTGGCAAAATAGATCTGTCTTTTATTATCTTCTTTATTCAGTGTTATATGATTGGCTTTTTAAATATGTTTTTATGTTTATTATTACAAATGGTATTTTGTTCTTAACTGTTAATTTAAGCACTTCAATATACTGCTTATTACTTTCATACTTTTAAAGTATTTCTACTGGAATTAGGCTCCATTCACAAAATAATGGTCAGGAGCAGCATATATTTGCCTGTCTTATAATTTAGCCAGCCAGGTTATCTTCAGTATAATTATATGATATGTATTTACTGTCAACCTAAATAACAAACAGAGAGAGGCTCTCGTTTAAAATAAAATGATATGTATTTGGGAATAGGACACTGCAATGGGAATACACTGGCTATAGTAAACTATATGCATATTCAGGAAGGCAAAGGAAGACAAAGTTCTTTAAAGGATAAATAAGGATTACATAATTGTTTTGAGATAATTATCCTTGGCTACTAGGATCAATAACAAGGATGATACCAGGTTGGAATTGGACAGGCAGTTGCTGGAAAGATGTCCTCAGAAGTATTTTTTGCATAAGGTTGCAATGGCCTTTGTCCAAGGTTGTGGCTTTTGCAAAGACTTTTGCGATAGTTTTTGTTATCAGACACTTGTACATGAGAAATCTTCTCTCTTCATAGTCTTTCTTGGTTCTCTAAGTTGGGTTTTTTTATTATTATTATTATCATTTTTCTTCAGATACCTGAGCTCAAGCAATACTCCCACATCAGCCTCCCAATGTGCTGGGATTACAGGTGTGAGCCATCACACCTGTCTGCCAGAGTTTTGTGCTTTTCTTTTTTTTAACACAGATGATTCCATTTTGACTCGGACAACTTTCACATCACAACGAACTATGGAATGATACTTACAGAAATAAGTGAAGCTGCAATATGCTGCTTTTTTGTCTTATTTTTCATATTATAGCTTATTTTTTAAGTTTTCCTAACTCATTGAACAAAATATTCTAATTACTGGTAACAATAAATAATAATAAATATTATTACTGGCTTCTATATTTTCTGGAGTAAGCTTTCGAGGTTTTTTTTGCACAGCATAATGACTATAGTTAATAATAATGTATAGCATATTTCAAAATTGCTAAAAGAGTACAACTTAAATGTTTTGACCACAAAAAAATTATAAGTATGTGAAATGATGGATATGTTAATTAACTCAAGTATTCTGCAATGTATGCATATATCAAAACTTTACATCATACTATATAAATATATATAACTACTATTTGTCAATTTAAAATAACAATAAAATAAGATATTTCATTTCTAGGGAGGTTGTCTATCATTCTTTCTCATACAGGAAGCCCTACTACCTTATAACCATGTCCTTTTGAATTAGACCTTGAAATGGTCATTCATGCTTTTGTTATTTCAAGATTAGATTACTGCAATCCCCTACTGGCTTCTGGCCTAAAAGGAAGCTGCATAAACTCCAGCTGGCGCAGGATGTTGCTGTCAAATTCTTCTTGCAAAAGACATCAGTCTGAATATATTTTCCTGTCCCTTTCCGATTTTCACCCAAATTACCAGTTAAACAATATATTGATTATAAAATAACTCTTTGTTCTTTAAAGTTTTCAGTGACACTGACTCACTGAATATTAGCAAGTCTTTTTTTAAAAGAGTACTCTGAAGCAAATTTCCTGTTAACCTCAAAGTTAGCTTATACTCATCTCATAATAAAGCCTTGCAAAGTTGTTCTGCACTTTTACTTGTAGAATTCCTTCAATAAATGTGTTTTAGTATTCCGTATATAAATAAATATGTATGTAATTTCTTCACAAAGTTATAGCTTCAGCATTTATAAATATAAAAAAAAGTTGCATCCTATTTCAAGGTTATCACGCTTACATTAACATTGCTTTCTAAATCAGAAGGTATATTACATAAAACTGTGACTACCATGCTACTACACAGTGCAATATATATTCTGTATTGAAGTGTTAGACTTAATGACCAAAAAAAATCAAATTATCTGATTTTCATTTGGGAATTGATTTATTTCTGTGAGTAGAACATGCTTCAGGCAAACTTAGCATCACAGTATTGCTCTTCAGAAAAAGATATATTTTATATAAAAATGTATATACATGAGCTAGGGTTACATGGACGTATAAGACAGTATCAGGCCTTCATATTATTTATAATTTAGGAAAGTATACAAAAAGTTTTCACAATTTCAACATAAAGCAAATTGTTACGTGTGCTATATAAATACTGTACACAAAGGCACAGAGGAGGAAATATATGAAAAATAAGAAGTCACATAGTTTGACAGATATGGATGATTAGGAAAGAAAAAATAGTAAGGAAAGTTAAAAATACATTTGGGGTAAAAATAGTAAATGCCCTTGAAAATCTGACTAAAGAAATTAAGAGAAAGTTTGCAAAGAGTTGGTGGTGTGATTAATATGAGGCCCTAAAACAGTAAATTAATGATGAATGAGTAATGACAGAAGCATGTGTTAGAGCCAGCACAGTACAAAAGGACAATAATAAAAATAAAACAGCAATAGCCTATGTATTTAGAGGTGCATATTTTTTAAGGGATACTATGCATTAAGGGCTTTGCGCAAGTTTTTAGTTCATAACTATTATTAGAAATTATTACTACTCTCATTTTACTAGATGGGCTAACTGAGCATCAGAAAGCTTTAGAAATAGTGTGCCCACCTTCACTTACCTTAATAAGCTTCGGGACCTGCAGTCAAATTCAGCTCATTCTAACTTCCTCTAAAGGATGTCTTCCTCTAAATTGAAAAATTACATATGATAATTTCCCATACTTATTCTAAGAAACTATTATTCTCCCTCTTTAAAATATCTTTGTTGTTTTGCTAGACTGGGCTTTATGTAATGTTCTTATTTTTAAGTCCTCTGGGGGAAAACAAATTCCAGGGTATTGAGGAACACTTACACACTTACGGCCTGGGTACATCACTCAGCTGATAGGTCTTAGCACTGTACAGCAAGAGAAATCTTTCTAAACCCAAAGCATTCAAAAATACTTGTCAATCATCCATCCATCCACATATCTTTGAAATGTTTATGCTAAAATTTACTTTTTTAAAACCCAGACTCTGGTTAAATTCAAAACATGAAAGGATTTCTTTGTCTACCCTCTGAAAAGTTGCTAATATGTCCCTGAGTTGGGGGTAAAGGTTCTACATAATTTATAGACTGAAGCTTGAGGATGTGTTGTAGTATAAATCTTATTTAGCAGGACTAATGAGATATTGACTGCTCCTCCATGCTACACAGTGCCTTTATTTTATACCCTACAATGGTTATAATGCTAACAATTGGGAATTTTTATCCTTGACAAGGTGGGAATAGGCAAATCCTCTCATAAAGAAAACTCTACTTAGTGGCCATATCAACCCAATATTTACATGACAAAAAACAGTATTGCTGCATATTAATTTGAAAGTACATTATTTTTTAATAAAAAATAATTGTTTTTAATAAATTGATAATACATTCAATTACTTGAAAATGTCAACTAAAATTAAGAAATTACTAACACGTAAAAATCATTCTCAGTAATTTAATAATTTGTTAATGTTAATTTTATAGCACTTCATTCTTTGGCAAAAAATAAATTCCTTTTTATGGGATATTATTTATATGTATTTAAATTCTATTATGATTACAGATATTTTTAAATAAGAAATTTTATGATGAAATTATTTTTTGTTCCCTCCTCAGCCATCTCCCTTAAAAACAATTCTGAACTAGCTGTTCCCCATTCCTTTCTCTTGCCTAGTTTCTCAACCAAGATAGTCTTGGTGTTTTCCTCAATTTGATGAAACTTTAAACAGACTTCTTCCTAATTCTAGGTCCTGACCTCCCTCTTCTGAGAGCATTTTCTTTAGAAAACTTGTAATTGTCTATTTCTCTCCTGCTTTGAGATATATGTAACTCTTTTTAAAATGCCTCTTGCCAGTTTTACAGCCCAGGAATGTCTTTCTCAAGGACCTGGGACCAATCCCTTTGCCATGTAATTGCGGAGGAAGATAAAGCCCCGTCCCCTATGCTCTGTGGGCAGAGGAGGAGCCTGACTTCCGTAAGCACCAATCAGCAAACACACATGATCTAATAACAGGGGAACAAAACTACAAACTCAGAACATAACTCCATATACTCCACACATCCTGTTGATCATCTTCTCAAATATCCTCTAGTACTTTTCCACTAGTTCATTTCAGCTTTGAAAAATCCTCCATTTATTTTAGTAGACTTGAGAAACATCTCTCTCTCCTATTGTAACAGCTTTGGAAAAAGTCTTCCTTGACTGTTAAACTTTGGTGCAATTTTTGCTTTGATGCTCTGTTAATATCACATATTGTTTATTTTCTTGTCTATCCACTTAAATGTCTATACCATGTATAATACCATGAGGGTGATAATTTATATTTGGCTCATCATGGTATCAGTAATTGATAGAATAATAGCTGTCACAAAGTAGATATTAAAAATAAATACTTATTGAATGAATAAATATTGTGACAGTATTTTGGGGTTAACCATTATATTTCACATTTCTTAGCATATAATTAATGCAAAGCATATACCTGTTAAATATACATTGTTAATAAATGTTTATATTGTTATTAAAAGGCAAAGTAGACTGTGCAAAGGCATTGAGGTGTCAACAGCATATTTTAGGTGTGAAATAATTGCAACCATTTCAATGTGGTCAAAACATGGAATGCATGCAGGAAAGTAGAAAGGATTTTTGCTGAATAAGTCAACAGTTACTAGATCATATAACATCATAAAATACATACTTGGGGATTTTATCCTATAGGTTATGGGTAGATATTAAGTGGGTGTAAGTAATGATAGAGAAAACCTCTTTTCAGTCTTGCCCATGCACATACGGGCCTGACTCTTGCATAACCCTAAGCCTACTCAAGTCTTAACATCCCAGAGCTTGTTAAGAAGTAATCCCAGTTTGATGCCCACTAGGATGATGTCACATTGCAATCATAATGAGCAAGATAGATTTCCAGTTTTCTTGTTTAAGCAATCAATAAATTCCTTCTCAATTCCTGAGTTAATTGGAAGGTATTTCCTCCTTGTTCTGTATCACACTTTCACGCTCCAGAGTTAAGGACACTTGTTGAACTCTGCAGAGTCATGACTTTCCCTTGCTTGGCATATTATTGAATTCAGTCCCTAAATAGATTATTATTGAAGGTCTTTTTTCTTCTCCTCCCACAGAAAGGTGTTTTTGTGTTTTATAGGATCAATCCCTCCAAGCCCATTGACTACTAATGAAATCAAGCTTTCAGGATGGATATGTGACATTATGGGGAAATGAAATACAATCCTAATTTTTCTTATAAAAGAACATCTATTCCTTAAAAGTATTTGCAGTATAGCCATGTTGTAGCCAATTGAAAAGATAACATTTCTATATTTAAAATTCTGAGCAAGTAACTTGTGTAAATAATGTTTGCCTATCATCACCACTTCAAAACATAAATTTAAATGATGAAAATATACTTGTATTGGATTGAGGGTAAGCTGGTATGCATTTTTTAAGAAGAAAATGCTTCATGGAAAGTGTAAAATATTGTCAATATATCATTTATAATACAATTATGAAATTTCCTAAAATATATTACAAAAAGAGTGATTATACTTTTAATATTTACCATGAGTCAAATACATTTTAAAGGGAAAACTTAATGTAGCCTTAAATGTATAATTTTTAACATTTTTTGAGGATTGTATTGGTAATTTTTTAAAAGACTGCTGAAGTAAGTTGTTTCAAGGAAAATATAATTGTCTTATCTTCTCTGTGTGGGATACATTCCAAGACCCCCAATGGATGCCTGAAACCTCAAATAGTACCGAACCCTATATATACTATATATATATATATAGTTGGGAAGAAAAGGGTTTTTTTTCCTTCATATATATATATATATATATATATATGATAAAGTTTAATTTATAAATTAGGCACAATAAAAGATTAACAACTATAATAATAAAATAGAACAATTTTAACAATATACCAGCATCACTACTTTGTGCTTTGGGGCTATTAAGTATTAATAAAATAAGGGTTACTTGAACACCAGCACTGCAATATCACAACAGTCAATCTGATGACTGAAAGGCCTATCAAGTGACTAACGGGCAGGTAGTATCTACAACATGGGTACGATAGACAAAGGGATGATTCATGTCCCAGGCAGGACATAGCGGGAAAGTGAAAGACTTCATCACACTACTCAGAACAGTACACAATGTAAACTTATGAATTGTTTATTTCTTGAATATTCTATTTAATATTTTTGGACTTCAGTTAACCAAGGGTAACTGGAGCTACAGAAAGTGAAGCCGCAGATAAGGGTGGAACTACTGCATGTAAAAATAGAAGCAAATTCTTCAGTGGAAAAAAAAAAAAAAAGCATAATTTACTAACCTGGAAAATGGGGGTAAGTGTTAATTCATACTTCAGTTTACAGGGTCGTAGATGATGAAAAGATTCTCATGGGCACTGGCTGCATGTAAGAGCAGAAAGAAATAAAATCTTATTTTTAGCAAGTACTATGGACCTGAACAACTATTAATATAAAACAATATCATCCTCATTTTAAATGTAGGCCTCTCACAATATCAGTCTGATTTATTTTAAATAATTCCTCATTCTTTAATCCAAAGTTCTTATGGTGGCTGCTGCTATTTATTATAACAGTTTATTTTTTTTAAAATAAGGTGCATTTTGAACCTTCCTTTGGTGTTTCTAGAATCCACAGCAATCCATAGTGAAAGATAAACACCACAATATCTGGCCTGTAGCAATCTCTCTGACTTTTGATTCTATTTTCTAAATGGTTTCGTAATGTACTCTTCCCATTCTATTTCCTCTACTTTGGCTGGGATCTCATCATTTCTTATCTTACTTTCTGCAGCAATTTCCCAGCTTGTCTCTCAATTGATGTCTGGACTTGTTCTTCTAGATTTTGTTTCTATACTAAGTAGAAAGGCTACTTATACTCAATAAGCACAAATTATTTTCTAAATTATGGTACATTTCTGGTACAAGTTGTTCAGCAGCTTCTTCTCAGGTAGAGCAGGAAGGAGCAACTCAGTGCCTACCAACAGAATATAGACTTTTTGGATTTGCAATTGTAAGGAAGAAAAGTATTATCTTTTCCATATCCATTGGTAGATTTATGGCTGAGACCACTATAACAAAATATAGCTTAAAAAGAGAAAAGCATTTAAAATTCATTTAGTATAAGTTTTACATGACACGGGAGCCTTCAGAAACGAAGACCTAAAAATAAGCCCCAGGGAAACTGTGTTTTTATGGACAGTCCTGCAGAATTATGATCGGAGCACACAAGGGTATGATCTAGTGATAATACATTGGGGGAAACTTAGTATGGCCTGTTTGTTCAGATTCTTTGTGGCCTCCTTGGATGATGTTCTTTCCCTTCAGATACAGGGCAGGACACCTGTCACATCAGGGTCTCCGGAGGAGAAGGAGGGGAGAAGACCAGAAAGTGACTGTCCTAGTTTTTATGGCCTGCTTCATGGGAGAAAAAGGTGAAGCGGAATTTCAGTTTCTGTGGCCTTCCGCAAGAGAAAAGGTGTGGGAAACGGTCAGAGATATCTTCCTGCTTCTGCAGTTTTCTCAATTTCCTTTAGCTTAAAATACTCAGTACACCAAAGTGCCATATTTTGAGATATGATATTCTGAGCTCTGACATTATTTATTTATTTATTTAAGCCCTGATATAATTTAATATCAAGTGCAGGATTTCAATTTTTGCCGAGAGGAAGCATTTTGGTTAGGATGAGTATGGCATAACCATCACGTAAACTCAAGAATGAGGAGTTTAACAAAAGAAATTTATAGAAATGCTCAGCCTATGGATGATTCAGTGTTGTGCCCCTGCTAAGAATTGGGTCAAGAATTTTGGGAGCAATCTGATGACAGTAACGTTGCACTAGCATCTGGCCCTTCCAAAGGATCATAGGTAGTAACAATGTTTTAGGTGGAATGGCCCAAGTATACTGAGAATCTATTTTTACCCAAAGAAAAAGGCCTGGTTTTAGAGAGGGTGAGAGAAAAAGAGATTTTATTCATTGCTCTGTTCCTAAGGCCCAGCATGGAATCTGACACTCAGTAGGTGCTCAGCACATTCCACATTGAAGGAAATCAACTTGAATCTTCAGCTCTTTTACAGTGTGAGATGGAGAAAGTAACTCGAAGTCTTTGAACATCAATTGCTTTCTCTGTAAACTGAGCATGTAATGAGACAAATGCATGTGAACCTGCCTGGTAAATTCTAAAGCAAATCACAAATGAGGAGAATGAAAGATAAGGCTACTTATGTGTTCACTATAAAATATTTCTAGATATTAATATTTTCATGATTAAAGATCAGTGCCAATTTCTCAGTAACATTCTTCTATTCAGTAAAATAGATCATCCAAGTTATAAGAGTATATATTATTCGTGGACTTCACCAAGGCTCTTTAATTTGTGGAAGAAAAATTCAGGCCATAAACATTTTTATTTTTCTTAAGTTGTCCTCTCTGCATAAAATTCTCCTCTTCACAGATGATAGGGCCATGTCCAAAGACCTTATTTAGCCTTGCATGTAAAGCATTTCATGTTCTGACCACTGTCTCTGCTTATATCGACTTATCTCTTCTGTCCTAAACATTAGACCAGCAGATGTGTTAGCCTACATCTGTTCTGAGTCATCCTCACTTCCCTGGGTTGCAATACTCCTTCTTACCTGTGGACATTTGAGAGCCCTATCAATCATGAATCCCCTCTCTGCTTTCCTGTGACTTATGTCTTTGTAATATTTCAGGCAAAGAAAGTTTGCCTATGACTATCACACAATGCTCTCTACGAGCTTTGTGTATTGCAAAATATTTGTGGAAAGAATGTAAATATGGAAATAGCCATTGTGAATACCTAAAATAATTTCACTTATGGTAACATGATATAATTTTACATCTAACATTAATTGTATATATCTATGATTATATTTCCTTAGAAAAAATAAACATTCCTTAGAAAAAATAAGCAAAGACGAGGCAATGTCCTTCTTTTCTAGATCAGTATTTTTCATATAGTATTTAATAGGATGCTATAGGCATTAACATTTAAAAAATTCCAGGGTCATGTATGTTTGGTGAAGCCTGTGCCAAACAAACCTATTTTTAAAGCTCCAGGTAATATACTGATGTATATTGAAAACTTTAAGACATTTATTAAGCAGTATTTATTAACACAGGACCAAGTATGTAGAAATAACATCTTGCCGATGTACTGATGTAGAGCAATCAATTTACCCTTATAGGCAAGAGAAGCAAAATGTTTTCAGTAGTCTGCCTTGAGGAATATCACCCCCTACCCCCAATAATCCCATATATTCAAAGGAAAACTCTAAAAGTCTAGTTAGAGTTTAGTCTAGAGCCTTTGGATTAAGATTTTTGTTTTTATTAAAATATCATTACTTAAGAGAGTGACTCTAGCTGATGTCTTACTAGTTGTGTATACCCTGCGTTACAAATTTCTCTGGAAGTTAATGTTGAAAATCATTAGGTAGGTTAGGATAATCTGAGGCATTTGAGATGCTTTTATCCTAAGAACAACAACAATACAAATCTGGCAACCAAAAAGAGTTAAGTAGCACTACCTGAACATTTTTCTAAGGGTCAGAATATTACACAGAGGAAAACCGCAAGGGAACTAGCTAGTGTTTCCATCACACCTTCCTAAAAAATTGCTGTTTGTAATCTGCCTCAAGAATGAAGTCATTTGGAGTTAACCATTATCCAAAATCTATTTACAAGTTAAGAGCTCTTTGAGCCTCCAGCTATGGAATCATGACAGTATAATAGATGGCGTACATTGCCTTTGGAAAAATGAAGGTTACTTACCTATTAGCCTGTTTTTCTGGCTATGTATCATTACATATCAGCCATTAGAAAGCCACTCACCACCCCAGAGAAGTTAACTTGCTGATTGGTTTCTGATTATTGTATTTCCATGGGAATACTGATTGATTCTTAGCATTTTTTTTCCTCTCTCAAGATGCCTGAGGAAAGATTTGTACACTACAGGTAATTTTTGTTGTTATTTTCTGCCAGCAGGGGGAGTTTGGTAGTTTTCTGTCAAATATGAACACTATATGACTCGTTTGCCAGGAGGCCCAAAATGTGTTCCAGTGGCAATGGCAATGATGACTCACATGTACTAAAAGAATTCCTGAGTGCACTCTAACATGCCTTACATGCAGCACAGCAAGTAGCTTCACACCTGCAAAGCAGTGTTCTGACAAACTTGGCACTATTGTTGCAATATGGGTGATAAATAGAACATGTCTAAGGTTAACCATTTTACATACAACCATCATTCCTTTTATTACTAAGAATACTGCAGAAAAATTTTTAATTAAATATTCTAACATTTTATCAAAAGGATTAGTAAGGATTAATCACATGAGATAGCATAGGCAACTAGGACTCAGAATTTGAAAGTCAACAAGAATTCAGCTCTGTCTGCTATACCTTAAATCTACTCACAAAAAGTCCCTATATGTGCATGATTATTGCTAAACTAATTTGAGTTAAGATAGTGTCACTTTCATATGTCTATTTTTTAAAGATTGTTATTTTTTGATTGACAAAAATTTATTAATATATATATTTATTATGAACATGTTGTTTTGAAATATGTATACAATGTGAAATGGCAAAATTGAGATAATTAACATGCATCACCCCATATCCTTATAATTTTTTGTGCTGCATAACATATATGAACCCGGAGGACATCATACTAAGTGAAATAAGCAAGGCACTGAAAGACTAATACTGCATGATCTCACTTATATGTGAAATAACAAATAGTTGAACCCGTAAGGGTAGAGAGTAGAATGGTGATTACCAGGGGTTGGGGTGTGGTGGTCAAAGGGTACATAATTTAGGAGGAATAAGTCCAAGAGATCCATTGTACAAATGGTGACTATAATTAATAAAAATGCGTTGTATTCTTCAAAAGTGTTAAGAAAGTAGATTTTAAATATTCTATGCACACATCTATTTTTAAAATGAAAATACTGCAAAGGATAATAAACATGCACTCAGCTTTATGTGACTTAATTTATCAGACTACTTTACTATGACAGTAGCTGATAAACTAGAAGATGGAGCATTGGACATGGGATTTGAAATAAATAGCTTGGATCATAGGTCGGAGAGATAACAGCTGTGTGGGGTGCTGAAGCAAGAAGCTGTAAAATGAAGGGACTTACAAGGGAACTGGACACTCATTGAGACCTGTGTTAAACAGAAAGTTTGCAATGAAAAGCAAAGAAGGAGAAAAGGCATGCTCTCTCACACTCACAGCCTTGCATGGGAACAGTGAAGTTCAACACACTCCTCAAAATTCTACAATTATCATTCACTGACAGGACACCTTTGTCATCAGTTTCCAGAATATAACTAATAAAAAATCTGTCATGTTTTTGTGCCCTATTGGCAATAAAGATGACATTTTTCTTTTCTTTTCTCAAAGGTTACCTTGCTCTTCATATTTTTAGCTGTTGAAAGGCAATATAATTCTAGTTTAAAAGAACAATGAGTTTAAAGTTTTATTGAAAACTAATTAAGAGTTGTTTCTTTATCATTAACTGCGTGATTTCTGGCTTAAATTTAAATTAGTGTATCCTATTTTAATAACAAATAATTAATAATTTGTTTAAACCATGAATTTAAAGAATCATTTAAAGGGCTGATCTAATAGATGCAAAATCAGAATTAGTTGGGCTAACTTAATTGCAGATTGATGATCTTTATGCATTTTAGATTGTGAGAAGGGAGAAAATATCAAGGAATACCTACAATTTTACCCTTCTAAAATAGTGTAGCTGTAATACAAATGCTATGCCAAAATTGACTAAGCTTTGTATTAATATTAGCCTACAGTAAGCCAAAACACAGTAAATCCTTAAATAATTTAATTAATATTTTATGAGTTATTAATATTGTTTCTGGGAATATTGTATTTAGCAGGATAAAGTGATGAACTAAACAGACGTCTTCTGTCCTCATGGACCTTACAGTCTACAGAAGACAAAAAGTAAAACAATGAAAGTTACTTAATAATTAGTAAACATGGTAATGTGGTACATAAGATAATTATAAGGTGTTATTAGAGCACTTACCGAGGAATTAATCTATTATAGGGTATGCAGTCAAGCTACTTGAGGCAAAATCTAAAACAAGATATAAAATGGGATATTTGCTTTCTCACAGGTCTTAACGGGAATTTGAAATTTTGGAAACAATTTATTCATAAAAGACATATTTTTGAGTATCTATTCGCCAGTCATTGTACTGTGTGATGGAAATATATCAATGAGTTAGGTGGACCAGTCCTCATCATAGAGCCTATAGTTCAGGGAAGAAGAGTAAATAACATGTCATTGTCAATCAGGTAGCTTATGCTTGGTTACAAACCCCTTTTCTGGCTGAAAAGTACATGTTTGGAAACCCCTCAATAAATCACTTCTTTATTTTCTATAAGTGCATGATACTTTGACCCTAGATAAATGTATTGAATATTTATTTCTTCATTTTCTTCACTACTGGATGAAAATTGTGACTGTGCTACTACTAAATGTATGTGTAGTTCAGAGAGAGATACATAGACATATAAAGGAAGAAAGAAGAAGAAATGTTTGATTTCTTTGCAATATACCAATTATATGAATGCTTATATATCAGTAAATGATGTTTACAATTATCAACAAACTTATAGAAAAAAATCCTTACCACATTAATACTGACAAAAGAGTATTAGCATGGGAAAGTCCTACTCAGAAAGTTCAGTATGATGCACACATAAAATAATAAATCAGTAAAATTATTTTGAGCAACTTCAAGGTGCCAAATATTGTAACAACCGCAGTACAGAAAAAAGAATAAAGCCATCTATACCAGCAAGTTCTTTATAGCCAGAATCCCATAAATGTTTATGTGATTTAAACAGGGAAGAATGATTTCTTTTTATTTGCAATTTTCCACTATAAGCTTTTTGAGGTCAGGGATTTTGTCTCGTTTGTATTTATAGCATCAATATCAAGCAGAGTTTTAGTATATAATTTGTATACAATAGATATCATTTGAATGTTTGAAGAAATGAAAGAAGGGATTAGGGAAAGGAGACAGGAAGAGAAGAAGAAAGAAAGGAAAATAATGTCTGATCACGTACATCATTTTATCATCATCATTTATCAAGCAAAGCCAAAATACTTCATTTTTCTTTATTAAATTTTAATAGAAAGTTTTCTACTTCCAAATTATAAACTTCCATGCCCACTTAAAAGAAAAAATGTAAATATAATTTAAAAAATTAATGATTGAGACCTACTATACAATTGTTTAGTACTACAGATTTTTGTAGCTATTTAAATCATTTGCCCCGACAATAAATGTCCTCATGTTTCTAGATCATGGCCTTATGTTTTTTAACTGTGTCACGACTATTTCTTGAGGTTTTATATTTTGATGTTATATAGAATTAGATGCTGCCAATAACTGCTTCTCCCTTATAATCAGGAATTTTTTTTCAGTCTTGCTGTCATCATGATTCAGCATAAGATTGAGGATGTAGGAGATAGACCTTCTTGTAATTAGGATGTTAGTCTTAATTGTATAACTCATGATAAAAGGCTAATCTCTGTGTTAGATTGAATAGTTCCAACTTTTCTTTTTAATTTACAAGATTATGTTAACATATGTCCAAGAAAATTACATTTTAAATCACATTCTTTATATGCCATGAAAACCTTAAATCATGTATCGACTCAATGAATTAAACAAGCTTTATGTTGGTTGAAGGCAAGCTAATATGTTAAGCAGCCAAACAAAATCACAACAGATAATGACGCACAGTGATACAAGAAGAGTGCTATCTCTATTTAATTTGGAAAGTAGACACCGTGGTTACATACCCCTATAATAAATAGTGAAATTTTTTGTTATATATTGGTTGTGATCTCAGTGACCAACACACTGCATCAAAAAAAAATCAGCAAATTATTTAATATTCTTATTTTTTCAAGAGATATGGACAACAGATGCTTTTAATTACTTTTGCCACCACTGGGTTGCTGACAAATTTTTATACTACAATCAAATAACATACACGAATAAAACTGAAATAATACCAAACAATTTTCACCTTTTACCGGATAATCCAACACTGTATTTACCTTGAATTGTTCTCTGGATCCTATTGTTTTTTAACATTCTAAACCAGACCTTTTCTTCCCAAGGTAGCCAATTAAAGAGCATGTAGATGTTACATATGCAGAAAAGCACCAAATAATACATGAAGATTGACTGAAGCCAATTTCAGTACATTTTTAGAGTTATTCATTCGAAAATTCTGAAAAAAAATGTAGGAGGAAATGGACGAATAAATCCTCCAAATCTTGCAGTAACTTGCAGTGGAGTTGTAGAAACTGTGAAATAGCACTGACTTAAAAAGGACATCTGGACTATAAAGCAACAGGCCACTAAAGGATGTAATTTGCTATTCTCTAGGATTACTGTGTTCTATAAGGTTCTCTTGATTCATTTGTCACTGCTTGTTTAAATCTTCTGCATTTGCTGTGTACATTTATTACATCTGGCATTAGAAATGATATTTATCCAGTGGTGGGGGTGCTACTGTTAATATTTTAGTATAATGAAGGTTGTGATTATCTTGTCTCAAATTTCATTCATTCATTCATTCATCCAGAAAATATTATTAGATGCTGAATATGTGCCAAGCGGTTGTAGGCATTGAGAATATAGCAGTGAATAAAATCCATAAAAATCTATGCCCTCATAAAGCTTAATTCTTGTGGAGGGTACAGGGAATGGCCAATAAATAAAATAAGCAAGACAGAGTAATAATGTTAAGTGTAAAATAAAATAGAAAGGGAGAATGAAAATATTAGTGATTGAATAATTTATATTTTCACTCATAAGTTAAAACTAGGAGGTAGAACAAATAATGTTTAAGTAATGACTGAGATTTTAATTGTTTATATTTGTTTGCTTAACAAATTAAATGTGGTTTCATTCTGGTAGATAATCTGTTCAAAACAATGAGCTTTATTAACACTACCACTGACAACAAAATAAGAGCACACACACAAAATAGAAAAAAAAATTCAGAGAATAATTAAAGCCCAACAATATTTTTCCCCGTCTGATTGGGTGGGAGAAAGAAAGAAATGGTTGTCAGGAAATGTGGGTATAAGTTCTTATCAAGAGTTATCTGTGTTTCCCTGAATAAATCACAATCTCTTTGATCCTCAGTTTTCATAGTAAGGTGAAGAGTTAAACTGGATATTCTTTGAAATTTTATATCAGAAAATTTTATTGTGTGGATGATCTTCCTGCTCACAAGCTTTCCCCTGGCCTCTAATTTTGCTCAACTAACAGCCGCCAAGGGCATATGAGTGCTATCTGACTGCAGTGTGAGTGACGTAGCTATTTATCCCCAGGAATGAGCTGGCAGATCTGACCAGCTAGAAAGATAACCTTCTCTTCTTTATGTATCCTATCAGAATTTCATGAAAGTAAAGACTTCCCTAAAACAGGAAAACAGTTTTTTTTGGGTGGATATAAGAGAGGATATCCTTTCTGAATTTCCAAATGAGCTCTCAAAGAACACTTGTAAAAGATAGAATTAAGAGTCATACTCCAAGCTCTAAGTAAAATCGAAAGTTAAAGCCCAAGAGAGATTTCTAAAGATGAAATTTCAGGCACAAAGGTAATGAGGGAGATATTTTAAGTAAAAATAATTTTCCAGTGCTTTCAAATCATATGACATATTCAGCTGCCTACTCTGACTCCTCATAAGACCTACTCATGGGTAAAGCTTGACAATTGGATTTCAGAATGCCACATTCAATTGAGGTTTCTGTGATTAAACACAGCAAAATGAGTAATACGTGAATTTACCCTATTTTTAAAATTTAGAAGTAAATGGGGACAAATAATTGTTAGGAAAGTTTGCATAACAAATTAATTTATGGTTAAAATTAAGATGATATTTGAAAGTAATATTCCCTTTTTAGTTTTTACTTCACTTGTTTTTTGGAAGAGTTATATTTAACTAAAGTAAAACAAAGCTACTTTATCACATCAATCATAAATTTGTGAAAATATGTGACATTCTTTTTTTAAATAGTTTCTTTAAGTTTTGGAGTTTTTTATGTCTATTGTTTTTGGAAACAGAGTCTCACTCTGTCACCCAGGCTGGAGTGCAGTGGCACAGTCATAGCTTAATGTAACCTCAAATTCCTATACTCAAGCAATCCTCCTGCCTCAGGTTCCCAAGTAGCAAGGACTTCAAGTTATTACCATGGCTGGTTAACTCTCATTTATTTATTTTTATTTTTTTGGTAGCAATGGAGTCTCGCTATGTTGCCCCGACTGGTCGCGAACTCCTGGCCTCAAGTGATCCTCCCACTCAGCCTCCCAAAGTGCTGGGATTACGGGGGTAAGCCACTGTGGCAAGCCAGGTGGCATTCTATTTTAGGATTTATTAAGGAAATATTTTCTTAAGTGGTGTTATGATGCCACATCTTTCAGAATCTATTGTGTTAAATAGTTTTTACTTATGAGAAATTAGATCAGAAGAAAGATGGGTTATTTTTTCAAATTTTAGTATCTAAAAAGTTTACACCATCTCAGATAATCATGTTTGAAAGATGAAATATGAGTGGGCATGAAGTTGTAAAGTCAGTGTTTACTATATTTTGTATTCTTCCTCTAGCTGGGTAATTTCAGTAAGTAATAAAAATACAGAAAAATGATACTGAGAATCTTTATTCACTCATTTATTTATTCATAGATATATTTATAATAAATCTATTGGCCCCACAGGTATATACTATTCTAAATCAGAATGCAATGGTCAAAAACAGAAACAAGATCTTGCTTGTGTATGGAGTTTACATTATGGCGTGGTAAGTAGACATGATATACAAATAAATAACATCCTATAAGTCATTTATATGTTCTACAAAGTAAATAAGCAGGCTTGATATGATAAATAGTGGTGGGTTAGAGGGGGGAGCAGTAGAATGGGCGATTAGGGAAAACTTCCATGAAGAAGTAGCATTAGAACCAAAATATTATATGACTGACAATTATTAATGTAGAAATTCCCTAAATTTTTTGCAGCATTAAAAAGATCATGTCATTTCAAACTTGATTATATTTTTAAATGCATTGAGTCATTTCTATTTTATGCCCTGACATTTTACAAAATTGAAAACTTCTAAGGAAGTAATTATTAACAACTAATATTCAGTGCTTGTTTTTGCTTATATAACACAATGCCCTTTGTGTGTTGATGGCAATCACCGTTAGTTTTACTTAAATTTTTATTCTTTTGAACTGCTGGATAGCATTAAAGATAAGAACACAGGCTTGATCTGCTGGCTGCCTAGGATTAATTTCAAGCCTTTCTTGTAGCAAATTATTTTCTCTGGACAAGGCACTTGAATTTCCCAAGCCTTGTGGAAAGAAAAAAGCAACCAAGTTTATCATCTCAAGCCTTTGTTAAAATGTTGTGTATGAACAATTCAAGACAATTGTTCTGGAAAAGAGTAAGAAGTTTAAAGATTGCATAGCATAGCAATCCAGCAATATTGCATAGGCTAAACTGAGGAAGGCCAGTGAAAAGAGGGACTGAATGTGATTCTAGATGTAAATGCTGGAGAAGAGTTAGCTTTGTAATTGTATGTGAAAGTATTGCTGTTGTTTTCATTAGAGCTGCAGGTTCATGGCTTTTGAAGGGTAAGCTCATAAATTTATTCATCCTATAAGTCTTATAATATTTAATGTGTGAATTAGAATGTGAGTTTTATATAGATATAAAGGAATATAGATATAAATATAAATATATCACTATATATAGTATAGTGCTTAAATACATCTACTTAATATGATTGTTATTTCAGTTTTTATTTTAGTTTGATTCTCTTAAGAATGTTATGAGGCAACATGGGCCTAATATTTTTTACCTTCAAACTAAAAAGGTAGCTTATTACAATTCAGGATCCCCCTCCCCTGCCTACATTTCCCCTCATATCTAAGTAGGCACATAAATCATGAGTCACATTGATTGTGCCCTAGTGAGTGTGGACTATTTTTGCTCTCCTTGACTTAAGTTGGCTGTGTCCTACGTAGGACAAATCTGTTATCTTTGTAACATAATAGCTTAGAGGCGGAAACAGAGCAACCTTGCTGCTTAAATAGTGTTTCTATTTTATTTAAAATTACATATTTAAAAGTAACACGTATTGCCTATATACAAAGTATGAATAAAATGTTAACTTTCCTCCTCAAAGCATCTCCCCTCTGAATTTGTTGTGATGCAAAAAATGTATCAATGATTAGACAGTTATAGTAATAAATTTATAATAAAAATTATTGGGATAGATTACACCTACTGTATGTGCCATTGACTAAAAAGAAAACTTTGAAGAATAAGAACGATGACAGATAAACTAAGAACCAACAGAAGGAGGTTTACCAAAAGAAATTATTCATAGGGTCCAGATGATACCTTTTCCTGAACTATTGAAAAGGATGTTAAAGTACGACTAATGGAATATTTAGTAGAAATGATGAAGATTATACAACTTGAAATAGTATTGATAATACTATACTTTTAGTATCTATTGTATGTCAGAAACTGAGCTAATATTTTGACAAGCAGAGTTTTATTCAATACTCATAGGATTGATGTGAGGGTTAATGGATGATATATTTATATAACAGTTGTTATTATTCTTAGATAGAAAGATAGTCTTCTTCTGAATAAATGAGATAATACATGTAAAGTACTTTAAAAGGCATCTGACATAGAGTAAGCTCTTAATAGAAAGAAATTATTCCCATGTGATCAGTAGAGCACAATCGTTAAGAATATAAGTCCTTACAGTCTTTGGGCTCTGTCACTTCCTCACCCTGTGATTTGGGACAGGTGACTTTACTTATGTATGCCTCTGTTGCTTCATCTGAAAAATGAATATAGTAATGTTTGTAATTCCTAAGGTTGTTGCAAAGATAAAGTAAAATCGTGCACATAAAATTCTTAAAATAGTGGTTGGTGTGTGGTAAGATCTCAAAATTATTAATAATATAACTTTAAATCATTATTAATCAATTCTTATAGTTTTTATTCTTTAGCCATCAAAATTTATCTTAATATATGTTAATTTGGTTTAATAATAAGTAATATTTTCTCCTGTGATTTATTTTGAAATGTTTTATTGTGGTAAAATATATATACATATATATATAGTAAGATTTATCATTTTAACAATTTTTAAGTGTGCTGTTTAGTGGCATTAAGTGCATCACATTGTTGTACAACCATCACAACCATGCACCTCCAGAATTTTCTTCATCTCCCCAAACTAAAGCTCCATTTACATTAAACAATAACTCCCATTTCCTCCTTCCATCAACCCCTGGCAGCCACCATGTTCTTTTCTGCCCGCATTAATTGGATTTACTCTTAATTTTAGAAAAGTCAACTTTATTAAGTAGACTGTGATTTTTGTCTAATTTACTATTTATAAAGTATGTAATCTCATTTGAGATAAGCTTTAAAGAGGAACAAAAGCATAAATGGAGTTGAGCATATAATCTACAAGTCACTTTTCTTGGGCTTCTGTTTTCATTCAGAAAACAATTACTCCCCTGAATATCCTATGCTCTCTTTTGTACTAGGTTCTTGTTCAGATTTTGAGGAGATAATGTCTCCACCAAGATGTTAAAAGATTTGATGTTTCTGATAACATTTCCAGTGCTAATGAGGCCAAGAAAATACATGTTAAAATTGACAGAGGAAACCAGTAAAGGCAAACATTCCCAAACTGAGATCAATTAATGGCTGCACATCTTCTCTTGCCAAATATTACAATAATACTGTATGTAGTTGATTATTGTAACTAATGTGCTTTTTGAAAAAATATTTGATGTTAAATAATAGATATAGGAACACAAAATTATGGTAAGAATTTTTCTCTTTGGATTTGTGTTTTAGTATATATCCTACCTCCAATAATGCTGATGCATAAAGTCAATAAAATACATATTTATCTGAGAGAGATTAGAATCTTTATTCACAATCTCATTATCAGCCTCCCGGTATATAAAGAGAATATGTTTGGAAAGACAATTTTCTGAATATAGGAGCCAAAACAAACAGGGAACATTGGTTTGCTGCCATGTCCAGATCCCAGAATGTAACTATTGGTGAGATTGAAGCCAGACAGCAGTAGAATTCTCAACTCAGAAAAGACTAGTATTATATCAATTCAAGGTAGCACTTTATTGAACGTTTGCTGCTAAGCAACACAGAGTATATATGGAAGAGTGTTGCTAGGCAGCACATTTCATCTGTTCTATTGCTGAAAAGATTTTTTTGTTGGTGCAATGAGAAAATAGCTGAACATTAATCTCTCATAATGCTTTTACATGTAGAAGTAAGTTTTCACAAAGAAGAATCATTTTAAGTATGAAATAAAGATTTTAGAAAATAGGTAAAAATCTATAACAATTTGGAGACTGCAATACTTTATGGTTGACTGATTCACCTCTATATGTGTCAATTTGACAATCAACAAAACATAAATGAAACAATGAGAAATGATGAGTATGATATTTTTAATATACAAAGATCTTGTATATGTGGTTAGGATAAACTTTAAAACTTCACTGGGACGAAAAAAGACATTATCAGACATAATAGAAAAAAATAAAAAAGAAGTGCAGATTAATAAGCCTATTAATTTTAAGTCCATGTTGGTGTTACTTGGTTTCCTTTGGTGTATTCATTCACTCTTCTTGTCTTTTCTAAAATACAATAGAATCAAAATGCTATCCATTTACTTAGCATGTCCTCTTAGATATCCTGCAGAACAAAAATTTCAAAAGTATTGTAGTCCAAACTGAACTCTTTATAATGCTGTATTCCTCCTTCTTCTCTTATTCCCACTCACCACCCAATACAAAATCCATCACCAAGGTAAGTATCTTTCAAAATATTACCTCTTTCTATTTCCCTGAACCAACTCACATTTTTTTAAATCATTATCTCTCATCAGAATACTACCACAGCTTTCTGCCTCAATCTCCATATAACTCTACGTAGGGCCATATAGAGAGAATGGTCTTAACATGTGAACCTTATAATATCACTTCCAAAACCTGAATAGACCAATAATAAGTAATGACATAGAAGCCTTACTAAAAAGTCTCCCATCAAACAAAAGCCCAGGACCAGATGGCTTCACTGACAAAATCTACCAAATAAACGAGGACAACTAACACCATCTTATTTACAATATTCCCAAAAAATCAAGGAAAGACTGCCCCCATTCTCATTCTACATGGGCAGTATCATTTAGTAACAAAATCAGACAAAGACACAACAACATAAAAGGAAATTATAGGGCAATATCTCTGATGAATATGGATGCAAAACTCCTTAACAAAATGCTAGCAAACTGAATTCAACACAAAGTTAAGATTATTCATCATGACCAAGTGAGATTCATTGCAGATATGCAAGGATAGTTCAACATAAACAAATTAATCAATGTGATACATCATATCCCTCACCACTCTCTCACCCTCCTCCATTCTTGGTTTCCAATGTCCTTTATATCTCTTTGTGCCATGTGTACCCATTATTTAGCTTCCAGTTATTAGTGAGAACATTTGTTTTTCCATTCCTGGGAAACTTCACTTAGGATATTGGTCTCCAGTTCCAATCAAGTTGCTACAGAAGACAATATTTCATTCTTTTTTATGTCTGAGTAGTATTCCATGGGTGTGTGTGTGTGTCTGTTTTGTGTGTGTGTATTACATTTTCTTTATCCACTCATGAATAGATGAGTACTTAGGTTGATTCCACATCTTTGCAATCGTGGATTTTGCTGCAATAAACATTCAAATGCATGTATGTCTTTTTTATAAAATGACTTCTTTTCCTTTGGATAGATACCCAGCAGTAAGATAATTGTATTGAACAGTAAGTCTACATTTATTTCTACATACATTTTGAGGAATCTCCATACTGTTTTCCATAGAGATTGTACCAATTTACAGTACCACCAACAATATTTTAGCATTCTTTCTCTCTGAATTTATGACCAAAACCCCAAAGGCAATTCACCAACTATGAAAATAAAAAGATAAACTTAATTTTTAAAATTCTTGAGACAAATGTAGATCATACTAAAGCATATGCAACCTGTCTAAAGCAGTTCTAAGAGGGAAGATTACAATAGTAAATGCTTATATCAAAAAAGAAGAAAATTTTCAAGTAAACATTCTAACAATGCTCCTCAAGGACAAGAAGAAACTAAACCTAAAATTGGTAGAAAAAGATCATAATAAATCTCAGAGAAGAAATAAACAAAATAGAGACTAGACAAATAATTCAAAAGGTCAACAAAACAAAGAGTTGATATTTTGAAAAACAATAAACAAAACTCACATTTACCTAGACTAAGAAAAATGAATACACATATCAGAGATGAAAAAATGATATTATAACTGATAACAGAAATACAAAGAATAATAATAAATTATTATGAAAAATTATATATTAACATATATGGTTACTTGGAAAAAAATGGATAAATTCCTAGGCTCATACAACCTACCAACATTCATCTATATAGAAATAGAACATCTGAACAGAGCAATAGCAAGTGAAGAAAATCAACAAATAATAAAATATTTCCCTTTAACAAAAAGCCCAAGACCTAATGGCTTCTCTGCTGAAATCTACCAAACATATAAAGAAGAAGCAATACCAATTCTCCTCAAACTATTCTAGAAAATTAAAAGTGAGGGAATCGTTCCAAACTTGTTTTATGAGGTCAGCACTATCCTGATACCAAAACCAGACAAGGATACAATAATAAAGAAAACTACAGGTGAACATCCCTGATAAACACAGATTAGTTAATATTCAACAAGATAACAGAAAACCAAGTTCAACAATCATTCACTATGATCAAGTAAGATTCGTTCCATGGATGCAAGGATATTTCACATCTACAAATCCATAAATGTGATCAATCACCTTAACAAGAAAAAAGAAAGACCAAAAACCCACACAATCCTATCAGTAGATGCAGAAAAAGCACTTGGCAAAATTTTACATCCCTTCATTGTAAAAACTCTCAACAAACTAGGGATAGAAGATATGTACCTCAACACAATACAAGCCACATATTACAAATCCAAAGTTAACAACACACTGAATGAGGAAAGGCTTAAAGCTTTTCATCTAAGACCAAGGACAAGACAAAGATCAATGACGACAAAGCTTCTATTCAACATAGTACTAGGAGTTCTAGGCAGAACATTTAGACAAGTGAAAGAAATAAAGGACATACAAATAATTGGAAAGAAGGAAATCAAATTGTCCCCGCTTGAAGACAGCATGGTCTTACATGTAAACATCCCTAAAGTCTCCACCAAAAAACTATTAGAACTAATTAAAAAATTTAGTAAAATTTATTTTTATAAATCAACATACAGAAATTAGTAGCATTTTATATTCTAATAGTAAACTAAAAAATATTCAAGAACACAATTCAATTTATAATAGCTACAAAATAATAAGATACATAGTAATAAACTTAAAAAGGTGAAAGATCTCTACACTGAAAGGTATAAAACCTTGATGAAAGAAATTGAAGAGGACAAACATAAATTTTGTGTTCATGGATTAGAATAATTAATAATGTTAAAATGCTCATACTACTAGGCAAATTTACAAATTTAAAGCCATATTTATCAAAATACCAATATTGCTTTTCACAGAAGTAAAAAAAAAAAACATGTAAAACTCACATGGAATCACAAAACCCTGAAATAGCCATAGTAATCCTTTGCAAAAAGAACAAAGCTGGAGGCATCATACTATGTGATTTCAAAATATACTACAAAGCATTAGTAACCAAAACAGCATGATACTGACCTAAAAACAGATACATAGACGAAAGGAGCAGAATAGAGAACCCAGAAATAAATTCACACATCTACAGCCAATTGATTTTTACAAAGGTACCAAGAACACACCTTGGGGAAAAGCCAGTCTCTTCAATAAATGGTGCTGAGATAATTAGATATCAATATGTAGGAGAATGAGACTAGACCAATACCTCTCATCTTATACAAAATCAACTCAAAATGGATTAAAAATTTAAATGTAAAACCTGAAACTATGAAACTACTAGAAGAAAACATAGGGTTAAAATTCCAGAACTCAGGAAGCAATCACAGTTTGGGAGA
The DNA here is from genome assembly GCF_020740605.2 of Lemur catta. Lineage (NCBI taxonomy): Eukaryota > Metazoa > Chordata > Mammalia > Primates > Lemuridae > Lemur > Lemur catta. The sequence continues at coordinate 46,052,581 of NC_059140.1, forward strand.
GACCCCCAACTGAGTTTGTGGTCTAATCTCAAGCAAGGATGAACCAGGACTGAGAGGTGAGTGGGGAGTGGGTTCTTGCCATGACTGCGGGAACTGGCTTCCCTCTCCCCCTTAGCAGGTATGGCCTGGGAGCTACAGTTTCTCTCCTAGGTAAGGAGCCTTATTGCAATTTTACAATCTGAGCACAGACAGTATGGGACTTAGTGGTCTGTATCAGGTCATGGGCGGGAGATTCACCAGATCAAGGAGGTAGGAGTTGGACCAGTCCCACAACTGGATACAGGGCTGTGGAGCCCAAGCTACCTCTCTCTCCCAAGATATGGAATAAAAACACGAATGGATAAAGAAAATGTGGTATATGGACACAATGAATACTATTCAGCCATAAAAAAATGAAATCCTGTCATTTTCAGCAACATGGATGAACCTCGAGAACATTATGTTAAATGAAACAAGCCAGACACAGAAAGACATATACTGCATAATCTCACTGATATGCAGAATAAAAATTATATATATCATAGAAGTAGAGAGTAGAGCAGAGGTTACCAGAGCCAGTAAAAGGGTTGGGGGGAGGAAAGGATGAGGAATAGCTGGTCAATGGGTATAAAGTTACAATAGGAGAACTAAGTTCTACTGTATTTTTGCACATTATAGTAACTATGGTTAATAGTAAGGTATTGTATATTACAAAGTTATTAGAATATGGAGTTTTTAATGTTCTTATCACAAAGAAAGAAAAAATGCATGAAGTGATGCATATACTATTAATAACTACATCATGTTTAATGATTTGATCATTAAACAACAAATAAAGGTATCCAGATGTCAAAATTGTGTGAATTAAAGAAGAATAAATAAAATAAAAATAAAATACATTTTTCTAAAAAAAGAGAAGAAATGCTTCAACATATACTCAGTGGAAGGAGACTCAAGGACCCGTAACATAACAGAGGAATAGTCTATAGGAAGTGTATACTTGGGAGCAAATGTCCAGATAACTAAAATAACCACACTGTGCTTTTTTAAGATATTAGTAATTGGAAATGAATTTACAAGATGTTCTTTTCTAAATCATTTTGTATATCACTTCAAGATTAATCTCTTAAGTATATTTTAATAATGTCATTATAATAACAAAATAACATAAATGGCCTCTCATTGCCTACAGAACAACAAAAAATTACGTTTTTAAATAGTGACTAACACTCTTGATGAAGTGTTAAGTAAACAGGACACCTAATTAAAACTATGCAGAATCCAATATTGGAAAATAAATGTGAATTGTAGGTATGTAGGCATGTATGTATTTACAATGTAGACACAAATATATCCCCAATAAGAAAAAAAGACCAAAAGTAAGAAGATTAAATATTAATAGTTGTTTTTACCTAGTAGTTAGTTATGAATTTATTATATATTTCTTTGCTCTTTTCTGTTTCCTAGTTCACTACAGCATAATGAGGCTGTGTTAATTTATAGTCAAAGTAAAAATATAATGAAAAATGCTTGGAATTACAGATATTTAACTTTATGGAACACCTCTGAGCATGAACTGGAGTCTTAATTTAGGGAAATGCCTTCCTGTGCAGGCCCTCACTCTCATTCTGAAATGCTTACATGCTGTATGAGCCTCCCTTTCCCCTGAAAACACAGGCTTGAACACTGAACATAACCTAACCATGACCGCTCAAATGCACACAACTTGCAGTTTGAAACTGCAGAGAAAGATAAAAAGACATCAACTGCCAAATGATTCCTGTTGTGCCAAGGCAGCATCAGCAGGTGCACAGTGGTGGTGTCAAGGGTGGAGTGGCTACAGAGGACCTTGCAGCACCTTGCCCACGCTATCCTAGCAGGACCTAGTCTGGGGTTTATACTAATTTTACTCCCATGTTCCATCCTTTCTGTAACACTCATTTTCTCTACCTGGTTCTCCTTTCTTCCAATCAAATCTTCCCATCAATTTATAATTTCTTCCCATCAATTTACAAATAATTCCATGTATGCTTTGGATATCCAGAATTTTCACTTGCAACCAACAACTGTGATTGATAACCTCAGTTTTATTATTTCAGACAGATATACAACCAAATAGAATGAAATACAGAGAAATCCAATTGAATGCTTAACCATAATATATGATAAGCTATAAAAATTCACTGAAAGCATTTTCAAGAATTTACACATCATGGAAATACGACCTTAGTGGAAATAATTTTTCAACACAACCATGTTTCAAAATGACCAAATGAGCTGAAAGACAACCCTGTACATCTTGCAGTTCCGAGAACTATGTACTAACGGTATATAATATATATACTTTAGACTTTTCTGTATGATGAGCTAAAATATTAAGGAATCATAATTGGCATAGTTTTCCTACTTTGTCCAGGAACATTTTACTGAAAATCTATTTTCTTTCTCTTGGAAAGTAAATATAAAGTTCTTTGTTACTTTGACATGTGTGATGATTATTACAACATTACATGTTTGGTTATAGATATCTGTCTTCATAGTAACAAAGTAGAATGGTTATAGATGTGAAAAAAACTCAAAATAAATCAAGTTAAATAAGTCAAGTCAAATATATTGCAAAAACTACCTCATACAAGAAAACTTGTTATCATATCATTTTGCTCTAAGAAGATGTGTGTTTAAATCTAAATTTTCCAATCCCCTCTTTAATGATATATATTGTATAAATATAAGCTATATCATAGAACATAAAACATATAACCAATGGATTTCTAACCAGTTATATTTTGTGTGGTTATCTTTCCTTTATCTAGTTGGTTTTATTACAGGCCACAGGCCACTGTGAAAGGTTGTCAGTTATCAGGCAAGGGAATATAGGTGAAATGTATGTTAAAGGAGAGAAATTAGTCCACATAAATTAAGTGAATAAGTTAAGTGAATCTATGAAATTATAAATTATAGAGAGAAAAGTATAACTATAAATCATATTGATTCAAATACAATGGTGTATCTTCAAATGGAGGATAAAGTAACATTCAAAATAAAGATTATGTTTCTTTGAATTACATTAGGTACCCAAATCTGAGTGTTGTAATTAGCAAAAACCTTCATAAAATTCACCATAGTGTTTACAAACTTTTAAAACTTGATATTTTCAATTGTTTCTAATGGGTATTTTATTACGATATAGGTAATGACTTTAATCCATCTATTCCATCTTTAATATAACTCAAAATAAGAAAATAGTTCTATAAAGCAGATTATTCTTTAATGGTGAATAAAATAATTCAAGACATAGTATTAATCAAGGAGAAAGAAATTTATGAAACATGTAATGAAGATCTGGTAAAAGCCAAAAAAGTTCACCAACTACATATACAGAATTCCAGCTTACTACTGAATTTAATAGTTTGAAGACTTCAGGGTCACGTTAGTAACCTTTACAAATGAAAGAAACAGTTATATTTCTATTCTATGCATCTCTACTGAAAATTCAAAAATCTCAAAAGCAATTGTGAAGGGCTGTCCATCCACATTGCATTCTTTTTCATATGGATGGCTCAATTGTGAGATATGCAAATATAATGAAAAATTAACGCCCAATTTAAATAGGAATGAAGTCACAAAAACCTACATGTTATAAAATTCTAAATATATTCCAACTGAAATATTCATCTAACTTATAAATAGGAAATGAACATATATATACACACAAACATGTGTGTAGATACTACATATACAGATTAGTTGATTAGAATCATAAAAGGATATATTTATATTGCATACTAATACAGTATAAAATCTGGGCTTATGCACATAGAAACTATCAACTACAAAATTATTCTCAGAGATTTAGTAGGATTGAGACTTGCATAGAAATATGGTTATCAACTTCATCTCCTGCCCAAATTGCCAATCTCTCCTTCAACATCCCAGGGAAGTTCTACTTCAATATATTCATTTGAAGGTAAAAGCTACCTCACAAAATTGCCAATTACATTATTGTATAACACTAAATTTTAGAAAGTCTTTTGCCAAAATGTGGGAAAAAGTCCTGTCTGTAATTTGTGCTAATCTCCATTTTGCATCTCTAATATACCCCAGAGTAAATATGCATCAATTTACATGTGACACATATGTTATGGCTTTAGATATTTTGCTCTGTTATATGAAGGTTCGATTTACTTCATTCATTCGCCATATGACATGTTTTTCAGATTTCGTATGATTTTATTCACATTTCTTTGAATCCATCTTGAATGTCAAGCATGACTTTAATAAGGGATGCCCAAACTGGAAAAAGAATATCAGATATTATCTAAATAAACACAGAGAATAGCTGAATCTTTACAAAACATGTCCTTGAAAGTTCTATTAAATTTTCTAAATATTGAAATGCATTTGAGAATTTTGTTTTGTTTCGTGTATAATGAAGAATACTCTGTCTCATAAAGAATAATTTTGAGAAAATTCCTTATTTTATTAATTACATGCTAAGAAACTTCCTCCATATTGTATTTTATATGTAGTTCATATTTGAAATCACAGCTGAAGTCTGTATTTTTCTTAAATACCATTTAAGTCTTTATTTTTTCTCCCACTTGTCTTTGGGACAGCCTGACTTTTACGTTCAATTGATTTTATATCTGCAAGTTTGATAAGGATGTCTTCTAGGTCCTATCCAAGCAACTGTTTAGTAGAACAGTGCTGTGAAGACACACCTGAAGTATCTATGTTTAGAGCCTATATATATCAAAAACAGGATTAGGTTTTAGCTCTCATTTAGTCATAAAATGCTATATTATCCAGAAGACATTTCCTTATTTCAGGTATAGGGAAGGTAAGAAATATTTATTGCTTTCTGTGTGTCAGGCATGGTGGTATTCCTCCTAATCAGCATACTATTCAAGTTCCAAATAATTAACATTTCCCATTTTGTCTATTTAAGCATTTTTTTGAGAAATTATAACAATAATCAATGTTCATTGGTCTATGGTTAGTAGACAATTACCTGTTGGTCTCTAATCTCTAAAATTTAACATTTTTCTCTATTTTACTATGTTTTGTCTTCCCCTTTTTCCACAGCTTTTCAGAATCTTCATATTGCACTTCTTCAACTACGTCTAAACATTCTCCCATTTAATTAAAAAATAAAAAATGAATCTATGTAAAACATCTTTAAAAAACTGCCTTCTCTTACTAGGAAAGGCTTTTCCCCTAGTTAATGAAATAGGTTTGGCACTGTAAGACAAATCAATTCAGTTGCTTAGATTGACTGTAGGCTGTCTCTTTCATAAAGGAAAAAATCTATATATTTGCCTTTTTTTTATTTGCCATTTACCTTTTGGTCATTTCATTGTCCATTAACTATTCAATTAGGCAGTTCAAATGAAGTAAAATAAAATAAAGAACAAGAAATTCCAAAGTTCTGACTACCTTGAAAAACTAATTTAGAAATGTGACCAAGACCAGTGAATTTTATCAATGTGAATAATTTACTTAGAAATGTTAGAGCTAGGAACCATAGTTTTTCCTTAAGATTGGAGGCAATGTACTCTAAAATTATATTCATAATTATCTCAACCACAAATGTTTTCTATGTAATTGGGTGATAAAGAATAAAGTAGTCTCAGATACTGTATAATGTAGACCCTGCTTACCCTTCATTTTACTTCGCGTATAGTAGATCTTTGCTGCAAATATAACTATGAACATTAACCTTGATAAGAATTCAATGTTTATTTTCTCCTAATAACCAAATTTTACCTGACTTACACAGATAACAATTATTTAAATCTTCCTTCTTTTGCCAGCACAGGCATATTGGCTAACAGAAGAGTTATTTGTGCCATTATACCTATTTACATTGATAATTATACTTGCATTTCTGACAATTAAAGCATATGAAAAACAAAGAATATAGTAAATAGTTCTTGTTGATTTGAGATTTTGAGAGGGAGAAACTTTGTTAATAAACCTTTTCAGGTAGTTTTCCCCAAAAAAGTTGTGCAGTGTAGAAATATGACTTCTTATTTCTTTCATTAAAATCATTATGACATGATTTTTATTATTGAATGTTCTCTCTGTAGTAAGAAAAACATAGTATATTCAAGGACACAGTTGCTTCCGTAAGGTGTTGCCATAAGTTACCCAGACAAAATGTGGATATAAAATATACCAGATGAGAAGTCAGTTAAATCTCAGAGGTATGGAGTAGCTTAAATCTTTTCTTAGACATAGAACCCTGCTGCAATTTTCAAATATGAGATTTTTATCTATCAACAGTATTCTGTTTTCTTTTCTCATTTTCTAAAAAGACGTGAAGTTTAGCTGCATAAAAGAAAAAAGAAAATATATTAGGGAAGATAGTTTTCCATAAACAAGTTAGAAGACACAAGTACAGAAAGAATTTGTAAATGCACTCTTTGCAGCTTTTTAAAAGAAGCATATATTTTATATGTATTGAAAACATGGCTTTTAGTAGCCTATTATTTAAAATGAATTATACAAATTCATTGAGGCATAACTTGTTTTACATAAATATATGTTCCTGTTAAGGAAATATTTGTGAATAACTATAAATCTTAGATTTGATTCTATAAACAAATCATCCTATAAAAATCATATCTAAAAAACTATGAAGATAGGGGGCAATTTAATATTTAAAATATATAAACTTACTACTCCATACAAGAGTTGCTTTTATAAGATTTTGCATCTTCAGAGACACAGAGATTAAATGAAATATAATCACGTTTTGAAATGTCAATATATTATAAAAATTACCATATCAAAATGTAATCTGTATAATATATAGAGAGAATTAGAATTAATACATATAATATATAATATATGTATATGCAGAACCCTTAATGAATTGCTAAGAGAAACCCAGTAGCCCAGGAAAAGATATGGGCAAAGACAAGAGGTTTATAGGAAAGGAAATATTTCAAGGCCAAAAATTTACAAAAATACTTTCTCAAGTTCATTAAAACTGTAAAAATACAATTTATGAAACAAATATAATTTATAACAAAAAATCATATTTTCTACTAGTAAAGTTAGTAAAGTTTGACAAGACCTTATATTCATGAGAATGCATAAACCGAGGCATTTTCATAAAACTTTGGTTGGGATATAAGTTGTATTCGATAACACACTTTAAAAACAAAAGAAGTTTTCACACCCATTGACATAATATTTTCATTTCTATTTTTTATTCTTCCAAAAAGACACGCAACTTGAATGTTGATAATAGGAAAAATTGGAAAATTAGATACACAAATTCCATCAAAAGAGATTTATGCCACTTTCATACTATAGCCTTATAGCTAGTAAAGATGGTAAGTCAGATCTAGATAGGACCTGTTAAGAGGGAAAAGCAGATTTGGAAAAAATGTGTGTCACATAATAATTTTTGAAAGAAAAAAATCAAGATAAATTAGACACATGCACATTGAAAAATATGTGGAAGTGTACTTTCCAGATAAAATTGTGATACATTTCTCTCATTGTGATATAGGTGCCAGGAAGGTAGGAATTTTAACAATAGTTCTCAGCATATATGAGAATCTCAATAAATATTTGTTAAAGGCATTAGAACTACTTTATGTGGAATCCATAATATAATATCTCAATTTATGATGCAACTTCTTTCATTATCTAATTTGCTCGTTAAATTACTCCCACTAGCAGTTTCCTCAACCTCACTAAAACATCCAGGCCTTTCCACTATTCTAATTTTTTTCCTTTCAGGTTTCTATTTTTCTTTCTCACCTAAATTAATACATGTGAATTATCATCCAACCCTTCTTTTGCCAATATATTCAAGTAAGTTGTTTTTCTATCCCACCAGTTTGTGAAAAGTCCCTTTACCTCATCAGTTTAAAGGTTTCATACTTCCTCTATACCTTACAGAATGAATCTATCATATGCTGAGGGCTTGCCTAGAAATAACACACAGAACCTAGAAATAACACACAAAACCTCACTGAAATGCCTGTGAACATGGTCTTCAACAGCAACTATCCTCCCCTCAAACCACCCAACAATCCTATAGCTTATGTTTAGGCAGCTCTCTCTAGTTCTGAATAGAAACTATTTTAAATTCTATTCACTACCCTCAAACCTCTGACTGTCCCACCTGCCTCTTCTCTCTGCTGATGTCCTCTCTTTTTCACAGCCCTGATAAAAAAGAGGCCAACAGAAAGTGCCTCCCTCAGCTTTTGTTATAGAACCTAATTTCTTTATCCACTTTAACCCAAAATATACTCAGATCTCTTCCATTTTAGAAAACATAGCCCTTTATTACTATATTCTTCTCTACTGCCTTTCTTTCTTAACATCTTGTTTTTATTTCTCCGTCTACTCACTGCATAACGTATTATCATCCGTTTTTCACTTCCATCGCATCTATAAAAATTGTTCATGCTAAAATTATAAGTGACTTTCTTGTTGCCAGACATAATGCTGATGTGAACTCAGCATGATTTCACTTTATAGATCACTTTCTTCTTAAATCACTCCATTGCTTGCCATCCTATACTTCCAAACTCTCCTTATTTTTCTGTTCCTTTCCAGTGTTTCTTTTTCAAACTGTTCCATAAATGTTGATATGGCTCTAGCTTCTTTTGTATAAACTGTTTTTAATCAATCTAGATGTTCACTCTAGGATTTCTCGTATTATTTTATACACTAAATTATAATCTTAAAATTCTTATTTTTTCCATCTATTTCCTTGTCCATAGAGCTGCATATCAAACTTTTCTATTGGGCTTCTCTTCTTATGTTTGCTTTTGACTCTTCAAATTTAACATTTCTAAAAAGATCTTGTTTTTTTTCTTACTTAAGCTTCTTCTCTACCTGATATTGCATATCCAGTGATCTTCAGTTACCCAAGTCAGAAAGCATGGAATTATTTCTGCCCCCTTTTATTAACCACTGGTAGGAATTGGGAAGGGTCTTGGAATTGACCTATTAATTGACCTTATTTTCAACCTAACAAACTAGTGTGTTACTACTTCATGGATATTGGCAGAAGATTGGTGACTCCGGGGTCAGAGACAAAGGGATTTATTAATCAAGACAAAAGTAGCCAGAGCTTCTGGTTTATACCCTTTCTCCCTGACCCTCAAATTTCATGGGGGCAATGCAGATCAGTCTAGAGGGATACCTGCACACTCAGTGAGTTGCATTAGCACAGAAAAACATTGAGTTTGGGCAATTTATTACTTTTATAGTCAGTGGTAAGCAACCCTGCCCTTTGTCTGGAGGTGGGTGTAGACATTATCTCATACCTAAAGTTTACTTTCTACAAACACAATACTCAGAACCCAAGGTGGAACGCCTCTCCCAACAACCAGTACCCACTTCCAATCAATCACCAAGGCCACAATAGCTTCTAAATTAATCCACTGGTCTTGATCTTCACTGTCACTATCCTAATTCAGGCCTCCTCACATCATCTCTCATTAGGATTACTGAAACAGCCTCTCCCTGGTCTCCTTACTTATTGTGACCCTGTCTTCCCCCCACCCCCACATCCCCAGTGAGTCTCAAATGGGAGCCAAATTATCATTATAAAATTAATTCCAATCGTGTAGCTCTTATATTTATTGTTCTCCTTGCTCTCCGAAAGAATTAACAACTCCTTAAACTAACTGAAATTAATGCCTTTCATGATCTGGCCTCTGCTTACATTTCTAAATTAATTATATCACTGTTTCTCCTTTACCATTCCCTTTTCCACTTAGGAATAATTCATGCACATTAACTTCCCTCACTTCCCATGGCCAGCTGCTACTTTCAGTTGCAAGAGGACTCTCACCTCTAAGCCATTCAATATATGTTTTCATTTATTAATACTTAATTGTGTCTGCTCAGCTTCTATTTTGTAATTTTAAAATTCACATTTCTTCAAGTTTTAGCTTTGATATCCTGTTCATTAAGAAGTTATTATTAAACTATTAAGGTATGCTATCTACGGGTGCCACTTTCATGCGTCCCATTTGCATCTTGGGCCCTCTGATTCAGAGCATCACTCTACTGTCTTCTGGACCATGTCTCTCCCTAGGTTCTCTGTGGTGACCAGGAACCACATCTTTTTCTTTGATCCCTGCCATACCACCAGCAAATAACAAAGGGATTACTACATTGTCAGTACTTGACAAATAATTTGTTTAAAGAATGAAGGAAATAAGTTATAAAACATTTATGACTATTGAGTTTCCCTATATACTCAAAACTTAAGGCTCTTTGAGGAATTGGCCAGGACTTACTTGACTTTGTCTCTGCAGCAGTTAGCTAAGATACATAATCAATCCTCCTTATTCACAGAGTTTTTGTTTGTGAATTTGCTTACTTGCTAAAAGTTATTTTTAAATAACTAAAATCAAGCTCCCTGTACTTCCTGGTCATTCGTGGACACATGCATGTGCAGAGCAGTAAAAAAATTTGAGACATCCAATGTACATATTGCCAGCTGAGGTTGATGGTGGTTATGCTTTGTTGTCTTGTTCAAGGTCTCATACTGTAAACAAGTATCCTTTTCATAGTCTATTTAATACCATGGTTTTTGCATTGTTGTGCTTTTTTGTAGTGATTCTGCTGTTTAACACGGTCCCCAAGAGTAGTGCTAAAGTGCTGCCTAGATTTCCTAAGTGCAAGGAAGCCATGATGAGCCTTACAGAGAAAATACCTGTGTTGCATAATCTTCCTTCAGGCATAAGTTATAATGCTATTGACAGTGAGGGCAATGTTACTGAAACCACAATATATATGAAGGAACCTCTGTTTAAACAGAAATACACATAGAACAAGTTTATGTACTGATTGGCTGATGGAAATGCTGTGACCAGAGGCTTTCAGGAAACTAATCTTGTATTTTCCCTGAGGACAATGATTCATTATTCGCTAATTCAGTGTTTCTGTGACTTTGTAGAACATAACTACCACAAATAATGAGAATTGACTGCAATTAGTTTTTCATAAATATTTTACAATTAATAGTTGAATGAAAGAAACAAAAGGCTGAAGAAGGAAGACACTGGAATGTCTCTAAAATTGTATTATGAGCTGTATAACTTATTCTGTATTTTCTTTAATGGTTTGGGTGAATATCAAAACACATGTTCGTGTAACTGGTGGATGATGCATACATGTGAGATATAATTATATAGAATTCAAAATAATCTTACTAGGTTGGAAGAAATTTATTAGAAATCAATAAGATAAAATTTAACAAATGTCAGAATTCACCATTTAAATTCTACATATCAATTATCTTAAAAGATAAAGAAAAATTTTGATAGCTTTTTATACAAATGTACTTGGATATTTCATTTTACTTAATCACAAAAAGATATGAGAAAAAATGCATTGAAATCACATAGTACTAAGAGTTAAAATTAAGATATCAAAATAGAGGATATAAGTAGCAATTGTAGCTTAGCTTTATTGATGTAGCTGCAGAATGAAAATCTAGATAAATTGACAGTGTTCTAGAGCTTGAACTGTTAAAATAAGTAGCAAATGAATAGATTCAATTAATTAACCATGTCTCTCTTTTCTAACTGGATGTATGTAATTTTTATGTTATTCATTTAAAATTCTGTTATCCATTATTGAATTTCCCATCTCTATTTACACATCACTAAACTCTCAGTAAAACCCTCAACTGGAGAAAAAGACAAGTCAATCAAAAATACTGTTAGTGCCACTTCAAGAACACCTTCAAAACACACCTAATTGTGTAAAGTGATATTTTGATTCCCTTGAAGTCAATATTATCTTATCTAGGTGTATTTTGACCTAATAAGTTGATTATAAAAGCATAACAACTTAACAATATTATAAACATTAAGGCCATATCCCAATATTAATTTTGAAAAATAAATAAGCTGTATCTTAACTGGCCAATATTATCTATATTTTTGTGAAAATTACACCGCATTTATGCAAGTTATACCGGTAAGGTTATTGTGATTAATAATTTGGTTTGATGATAAAAAAATTGTAATAAAATGCACTACTTGCTCTACTAATCAAAATCTTTCAAGTTTATCTAAATTTTTACTGATCTATAGACAGAGCCTTTGATATTAGATTTTATTACACTATTAATGCCATTCATGTTTTGCTTCAAAGTTAGTCCAACCCTGAAAATATTCCACTTGCCCACCCACTTCTAGGCCTCCTGTTGGACTATTTTAAACTTCTAAGTCTCTTTAACAAAGTTAAAACTTTAAAGCAGTCTAACTGTCTCTGAGGTCATGCTGAGAGTAAAGAAGGAATACATCACTTACTTTAAAATTCAACCTCTTGAGGAGCATGCTTGAGAATCTTTAAAAGAAACTCCAGCTTCTCTATTCTTGGACTAACCATCATGTTTTATTTCGGAGAAGTCTAGCCATTTCAAAAAAATAGGACTCCTCCAGAGCACACTGGGCATGCTATTTAAACAGCTGGATCATTTATGTTTTTGAACTACAGATTATTTCTACCTCCAGAGAGACTAACTAACTCTTAAAGTGTAGTTCTTCTTCCTTTAGAGAATGCATGATTCTTTAGGGAATTATGACCAATATCAAAGTATATGTAAGATTCAAAAAAAAGAGGATAGGTTTTGCTAACTGCCAAATAATCTTAAAATTCAGCAGATAGTGTTTCTAATGATTGAATGATATTATATTTCTTTCTAAGGTAGATTAAGTTATTTGGTGTGTATTATTAATATTATCCCAGAGAATCTATCCAAAGGTTATGTTTTCAGATGTGTATAATTATATGTTAATTATTTGATTATGATTGTTATATGATTGAACATTTTAGAAAGTAGAATATTGATTTAATTTTAAAATCTATTTACATTTACAAATAGTGATTAATTATAGCATTAATTTCTTTTATCAAAAATTTTCATGACTGGTAAAAAGTAGTTGAAAAATTTTATGTAGGAAATGTGGCTGAAATTTTTTGAATAAAAAGTTTATATGGATGATTCCAGAAGTATAAATTATAAAAAGTGTTTTATAACATTTTTATCAGTTAGGAAAAAAATCAAAATTATACCTAATAAATTTTTGTCCAAATTTTAGAGAATATAAATAATTATTATTAGCACCACGTAGTTGTCTATTAATACATGTTATTGCTGGTCAACTCTGGTATTATTATAAATATGCTCTTATATTTACTTTGATAACAGCATGTTTCTGTTTCCTGCTTCCTTATTCCACCAAAATATAACTCTGTGATTATTAAAACCACATTTTCTGAAATTCATAATATCATTTTGACTTAACTTTACAAAAGTAAATTATTGAAAATAAGAATCATTTATTTTTTTAAGATAGGAAAAATATATAGATAATATATAACAATGTAGAATTTCCAAGATAGTCTTTATTACATTAGATAAGGATTTGAGCAGGTTTGCTTTAAAACACCTCATTTTTATTTTAAATAAAAAACCTCACTTAAAAAAATGCCATAGAGTTGTAATAATGAAAACAAGATGATTAAAGAATAAATAGTTTAAAGATCAAATCCTATATTTTAAATCTTGACCCAAATATATATTAAAAATTCTATATATGATAAAAATAATAATATCAGGGAAAATATGAATCACCTAGCTAATGGTTTAGAGAAAATTGGCTATTATTTGGAAGAAATAAAAATAAGAAAGAAAGAAAAGAAAAAGGAAAAAGAAAAAGAAAGAAAGAAAGAAAGAAAGAAAGAAGGAAAGAAAAGTAAAAGAAAACAAAAAGCCTAAGTGGATAGACACAAAATATTGCTTCCTCTAATCCTCTAACAGTTTTCTAATCACAGAAAGGCTAAAGATATCTGGAACTATTGGTAAACATATTTTGTGCCACATTGACAAATTGTACTATGAGAAAGCACATACTTTTAGAAGTTATGATTCATAGATTTGCCAATCCCCAGATTTCTGGGGTGGCAGAGAATTCACATTTTCTTTTTTTCTAGTTTTGTCTGAAAATTAAGGTCACTAATAGTTACTGGAAGGCTTATGGATCTAATAATACAACCTCATGTACCTCTTGCTCTTACAAACTTTGACATGACTCAAATATATTGCAAGGCTTTAATGCATTATGCCAAAGTATATTTTCACCAGGTAAAAGAAGCCCTTAATGATCCACCAACTGATGACAACTAGACCTTTCATTATCTAGAACATAGAGATTGCATCTTTTGGTTATGACACCAAAGAAAGGCTGCCCATGAGCCCCATTAGAAGGGACCATACTAAGTTCTCTGCAGCAAAACTTCAGGGTCTCAAGTCTTAGATCCACATCTCTTAACTCAAGAAGGCCCCTCCAGACTCTTGGTACTATACATTTATTGAAAACCTCAATGTAAAACTGACCTGGAAAGTTTCTCCTCAGAAACAGATTAATTCCTAGATATACATGGGAAAATGATGCAATAATTAAGATTTCATTATCAATAGCTTCTGCATACAACTTAACTGAATGTTGTATATGTAATATTAAACCGAAATCCTGTAACAAATTTCACTGATATTCCACCGGCAATATCTGGTCCTTTATATAGGGTTAGGTATTTAGATTCATGTATTTTGATCCGTTGTTTACTTATAACAGTATGAAAATCCCATAGTGAGGGGTTTGAAGTTAAATTATGCCAGAAATTGAATAAGAAAACCAAAAGAAAAATAATTCAACAATTCATAGAAAAATTTATAACCCTAATCCCTTAATTGTCAGTAGTCTTCAAGGATGCAATGATTCAATAATGGAACCTGGAACAAATAGGACTAGTGCTTTCTAGTTGGTGACCCCTAATGCACAAGGTATCCAACAAGGAACTGTTGTGACCCATCCAGATTATATTTTTATCTGTAGAGAATTTAATGACAAACCATACATTTGGGCAAGTCCATGTTACAATAAGTGGAATATAAGGAATTCTAACAGTACCACTATCACTGCATAACCAATTGGAAACTAAACATTGGCTCATACCTCTTAACTGGCCCTATAGAATACAGAGAAGTTTGCCAACAGGCATAAATATCTCTAAATGGGCATTTTTTTGCCCATTTAGGGCAAAAATTGTTCCTTCCCTGCCTTGGCATAGAAGGCTATAGTTGCCCAGCAAACTTCTTTAAATTCTCTTGCTAAAGTTGTTTTAGAGAACATGATTGCCTTGGACTATCTGTTGGTTGAACAAGGGGAGGAGTTTGTGATAGCTAACACCTCCTGTGGCACTTGGGTTAATGTATCTGGTATGGAAATCAACAAGCTACTTGGTTAAAACAAGTAGATTCCTCTCTTGACTCTTTTTTTATATAATTGATTTTGATTGGCTTGATCCATGGGAGATCCTGAATTTAAGTATATACTTCAGTCTCTTAGTAACATGCAGCCATCCATTTTATGTTAAATGACCTCATTACAATTAGAATGAAAAAAAGACAAATAGAACATAAGGAATTATCTGATAACTTGGCCTTGTGAATTGTGAATTCCATACTGAAACCAAAGAAGTCCAGTCTAATGAAGACAGAGAGTGACATCAATGCTTACAGCTTTGGCCAATTTCTCAGAATTAAGAGGTTGACCAAAAGGAAGGAATTGTTAAATTAAATTAAATTTGGCCTAAAGCTGCCTCTATACTTTGAATTCTGACATAACTAACTGCAACCTAACTTAGTATGTAAACGAACTGTAAGCTAATTTAAGAGTGTAATCTTGTCACAGCTGAATCTCAGACAATCATAGCAGCTGAGCTTCAGCCAATCATAGGCTACCAACTGACCATACATTGTCCATATAAGATAAATGCCTCATCACACTATGCACAAGTAAGGCAAATGCTGAGCTATAATCAATCAACTTCTTTCTTCATGTTCCTTTCTTTTTCCTTCTATAAATAGCACCTGCTCATGTTACCAGGTGGAGCTCTCCTGAATCTATCCTGGTTCTGAATGCTTCGAATTCATGATTTATTCTTTACTCAAATAAACTCTGCTAAATTTAATTTATCTAAAGTTTTTCTTTTAACAATACTAACGTAAGTGGCAAATAAACTAGACAGTGTTTCCCTAAATATTAAATATGGCTACAATGTCCATAATACTTGAAGATTAAACACATAGAAACAAAAATAAAACAAGCAATAGGACTTCAAAGGAATAAAGAAAAGGACAGAAACATCAATGTAGTACTAAATAAGTATTTGTTGAATTAATGTGCTGTAGAAGAATGAAAGGAAAAATACTGAAATATTACCAATGATTATTTCGGGCCATTTGAAGAGAGTAATCTTAACTTTTAAGTATCTTTTTCTAATTTTTAAAATATTTAAACTTATAATGTATTGTTTTTTATAAACATAAAATCATACCAATTTTTAAAAGACTGTGATGAGATTATTGCTTTTATTTTTTATATCACCCTTTATTCAAATCACAATTCAAACATTTCACATAAAATGCTATGCTTAGGCAAAAAACGTTATTAAAGTCCAAAATAGCAAACAGGTTATGCCAGCCATCAGTGTATTAAGAGTTAAATTTTTGCTCGCATATTTGAAAACTTGTCAGTGTTACATAATTTTGAACATAAATTAAGGAACGGAAAGGATATTGAAGATCATGTAGACCATTATTCTCTGTGTACGATAAAAGTGAATGCTAGTGAGAGGTGAAGCAATTTATCCAAGATAATGCAATTACCAAATGGTAGGAATGAGGGTGCAGTGCAGGTCTCCACACTCTCAGCTCTATACTCTATACTTTACCATGAAAACTTTAAATAGCTTGAACTATTTACAGATAAAGTTTGTTTTATTATCTAATAATAATAAGGGCCTAAAGAAAAAATAACATTATTTTCAGCATGAAATACTTAGAAGAAGTGGGGAAAGACTTTAGTTTTAAACTTATATATAACTTATTGGGATTTGCAATAAAAAGGAACTCCCGCTTCAGTATATTTTTGCTATTAGGAAAGCAGAGCTTATATAATCCAATGAGTGAATATGATCACATATACTTTTATTTAAGGAAGGAGTTATAAGCAATGTAGAAAGATTCTGAATACTATATTGGTTTTGTACTTCAGTATATTAATCGTTTAGTTAAGTAACATCTGTATTATACTCAATAACATATTTTGAGATGTAAAGGTCAGAAAACCAAATTTCATTCGGTTTAAATTATCAGCCCAGATAAACTACACGCTAGTTCACATTTCCTTTGCAGCCTAAAAATATTTTTGTCTAGTCTTTGTAATTTTATTCAAAATCTATATTTTAATGTTATTATGTAGATTATTACTTAATATAAAAGATAAAGTAAAATTCTAATGTTGAATATCTTTTTATATATGTACTATGTTGAGATTCTGATATAGAATGTACCAATAGAGTATAAATTAGATTTCTAATGTGCCTAATCTAAACTCCAGTATAAAACAGGCATTGACAAATTTGTTTCAAAAATATTCATTTTGAAAAGATGTTCCTCATCTATTAAAGTGTTTAATCACAAATATACTAAATGAAGGTATTGTATACTTTTTTCCTTATGATTTTTATATTTATGCATGTAAAGCATTGGGCTTCAAGTAAAAAAATATTAATGTTTTGTAAGTTAAATATATAAAAACTCAGATATCATTTTTTTTATTGAATAATGCACAGGTTTATATAAAGGTATTCCATTATTTTTAATCATACTTTATCTATTTACTGAGATGAAATTAGATACTTCTCTAAACAATTGTAATGAAACTGCTATGATAATGCAGAAATAGACGTGAAAGAGGAAGAAAAATAACAGCATAAACAAAAAGTAAAGGGGTTTGCACTTGCTCTTCCAATGTATAACACAAGGTATAAAATTTATTGATGACAAATAAAAATAATAAACATACAGTCCAAAATTCATGTTGTCATGCACAAAATGATTTCAATTGAACTTGTGCAGAAATCTGAAAATGATCTTGGAGAAATTGAAACTCCTCTTTAAATACATCTAGACACAGAAAAAAAGCATTTAAAATGCTGAGAGAAGGTTGAATAGAGACACTGCTGGAATATGAGCTATAATCACTACCCACCACTGTCATGCTAGTCTCTACTCACACAGCCTTGCATTTACAAACCACTCATATACCACCTGAGAATGTTTTTATGTTCAGTTTTGGCTAATATAACTATATATTCACATTATCATTTGAGTCAATATGATAAAGTATCAATACAGCACATCTTCTAAATATATAATTTAATTTAATTAAAGGTACCAACATTAAAAATTTAAACCATGTACATAATGTTTCAATGTCTTAAATGTTTTCAGAACTCACTGAAACACCTAAAAGTCACTAAGATTCCTTATTGTAATGCGCCCATAAGAAAATAACACATTTCTGCACTAATATCCTTTAGGAATAGAACTACAACTTTTAGGATAAAGTTGGAAAAGGATAGGAGTTAAATGGACTGATTTTAATTAGAAAATGAACAAGAAAGGCACGTGCCTGAGGTATAAAAGATTACAATACACTTGTTATATTTTTCTTTTAAGCACCATAGTTATAACTTAGCTGAACTTCAGTTCCCTTACCTGTAAAATAATGAAGTGAGATATAATATCTCTATTGTCTTTCCATGAAATAAATTCAATGAATCTTTCTCTCTCCATAGCTACATAGTGTAATATTTTTTATTTACTCCCACAATAGAGGGGAAATTTTTTCTGAATTGACACTAATCAGAAGCTATAAATCTTCTGATGTATCATCATGCCCATTGTCCAAGCCCATTATGTGTTAAAAGTCACATAAATGAAGATTCCAGTGGCTCATCTTTTCTTTATATGAGAAGAATTATTTTTTTTGCTATTCAGAGAAAACCACATCAGCTTTTAATTATAATAAATTCTTATCTTAAAAGCATTTTTTGAATTACTTTTTAATGTAGGTCATCTTGCTTTGACATTTTTTTTCCATTTTCTGTTATTTAGTGTTTATAAGCAATCCAGAGGACTTATTTTTCATGGATTAATAAAATGAGAGGTTTACTCTTATTTCACAGGAGCTGCCCAAGTATAAAGAGCACATTTTGAAGGAATGGAAGGAGTAGTATATGATGCCTCTCCCCATTCTACTCATGTCTCTGAGCTAATCTAATCTTCCCGGACAAGTTCTGACAGATATGCGGCTCTAAGAACAGCAGATTTACACAGGACAGTAAGAGAGTGAATCTCCAACCTTTCCCTTTCCATGTTGCCCTCTCCTGCAGCAGAGTTGACTAATTAGGAGAACAAAAATGGCCATATTGATATGTAAACATAGGATCTCTCAAATACTGGCTGATGGCAGTGAAGGGGCTCTGAATATCTCAAAAAATTTTTACTAAATTTACAAATGTGTACCAAACAAACCCTCCGTTTCTTGTTTCCTCTTTTACTTCAACTACATATCCACTCATTTTTCTCCGGGAACGTAGTAGAAATTTAAATTCTATCACCAGGCCCATACCTACTGCAAAATTCTGTTCATGTGTTACACCTGAACATTCCTATCCTCATTACTGGGCTGCTTTTTTATGAAAAGTGGTCTTAATATATGCTGATTCTTACCTGTATGCTTCTTCTTTGGAGTTAACCTCAATGATTTTAGACTTTTCTCCCAAGTGTATGTGAAAAACATGATGCTTCTGTGATTAAACTTATATAAATAACCAAGTATTACTTTCCTTTTATCTGATTATTCACAATTCAACATAAAATACTTTTTAAATATTAATCATCTTTTTCTCAAATTTTGACTCACATAATTATGTAATATTAAATATTGTTTGTTCTTGAGCACTCTAGTATATTTTTTGTCACTTTTCCACCTTGTAATTTACTCCCAATAGTATAGTTTGAAGTGGATCTTGAAGGATGAGTAAGTTTATATAATGTTAAAACCACAGGAAGATCAACCCAGGTAGTGGAGAAGGTATATTCAAAAGCAAAGAACCTAGATGACACTTTAAATAATTAGAAATATTGAAGCATCATGTCCGATATGCCCACTCACAGCAAATGGCTGATATTACTTAATATGTGATCCAACATATAGAATATTGATCACATAACTATAATCACATTCCTTTAAAAAGTATCATTTAATAAATGATATGAAACCATGTCACCAACGTTAATCCTAACTTGCACTGAATTCTCTCTTCTTGCCTCAGATATTAATCATTTCAATTCTGATTTTAAAAAGTCACATCTTTATATTTGTTAGTCTACTGGAGATTTACACTTCTTCATAGTAGAATTATACTGCTTCAGACACAGAAATATATACTGTTCTGCAAGCCACAGGACAATCAATAGAAAACTACACTGAGTGTTTCACTGGCTGTTTGCCAATCTCTTACAGAAAAAAAATGTTACTGATCTGCAGTGTGATATCAGTTTCCTCTCTTAAGGAATACGAGAAGCTCTCCTCCAACCATCATTGACAAAGTCTTAGACATCTCGTGATCTCACTTTATAATGTACTCTCTCCTGGGGCATCATCAGGAGGCTTTGTCATACCAACATTCGAAAACAGAGAGTTAATGGTAAATTTTAAAAATCAAATTAGAAATATAAAAGCATGCTAAAAAGAACAATGGAACTTCAAATTGGTGAAATAAGTAAAAAATTTTCCGTCATTTTTTATGTCATATAAGGAGAGAGAATCTGGGTAATACAGGTCAGGAAATACAAAGATTGAACAGAAATTATGTATGTTTCTTAAGAATACATTTTGTCCAAAGTGCTGAGCTACATACAAGGAGAGTAGTTAATTGTTTTCTAAAAGTTCTTCAATAACACACATAGACAAATGGGGCAAATTGAGCAAGGGAATTCTGTGCATTCTAAGGGTTATTTGTCTTCTTTGGTCTGAGAAATTGGATAGACAGATACAAGCTAGCCATCAAAAACCTCATTCCTTCTTGCCATTTACCCTTGTATTTTTAAAACATCCTAAACTGTAAAGTGAAAGTAAATGTCCCATTTTATTTAATAAAGTTATTAGTTGATCTGTCTCATCTTTACCATCCAATGACCATCTGAGGAATCATCTTCATTTAATTTTCTTTAAAAAAATCCTCAAATTTGTATTTAAGTTTATTAAAGTATAGGGTCTGATATTTTCTATATTTTGAAATCAAACATATTGTGCTGTTAAAAATTGGTTTTTGCACATTATTTTCTTCTTACAATATTAATATAATGTGCTACATAGCTTTCTATGTGGTTATGTTTAAAAAAGGCAAAAAAAAAACAGGAAGAGAAGGGAGGGAAGAAAGGAGGAAGTTAGGAAGAGAAGGAAGGAGTGAGGGAGGAAAGAGGGGGAGAAGGGAGGGAGGGAAGGATCTTTGAGGTACTCGGGAGATAGGTTTGAAATGCAAGTTTCACAAGCAGCAAAAATAAACACTCAATCATTTATTTCTTTACTTGCAATTTGTTTTGTTTTATGACATACGAAAGGATGCCAAGCCACAATACAATCTACTTTGACTTGTATAATTCACATGTCATCTAGAGTTTTCCAGGAAAAAAAACAAAACACTTTAGATAAGACTGGCTGAAATCCCTTCCATGCAGTCTGGGAGGTCAACACTTCTCCAGCATTTCTCAGGTTTCCCAAGAGACTTAATGCCTTAAGGCCATCTCTGCTCTGGGCCTGCATTCATTGAAATCTTTCAGCTTTCAGAAATCTTACCATTCTATGTACATTGCCAGTTTATAAACCATGTTCTTACACCTAAAACTTAGTTAAAAAATTTAATTTAAACATAAACTTTAGTCATTTCACCATAAACTTAATTTTAAACCTTAAACATCAACTTTAGTTGTATGACTCTTGCCTAGTCATATAACTAAGTTCCTTCACCAACTAGCAGACATGAAAATATATCTGGGTAAATTGGGAACAGAGTAATTAATCTCAAAATAGAACAAAGAGTATTAAAAATCTCTGTTGTTAAAATATTTCTTGAATACAGCTCCACTGTAGAATTTTCACTGACTGCTTCTTTCCATACTACACCCAGCTGCATCTCTTTTAAGATCCTTGGTCCAGGTCCCCTCCTTTCCTATGTTGTTCCTAAGAGATTAAAATTTTTTTCTTCTTTCTTAACATACTACTTCTGCCTCAAAATCCTTGAGTTACTAATTCTATTTTCTTTTTACTATACAGCTTTATTAAGTTGCTTAGCATAACAGGAAAATCCCACATACTGTGATTGAGCCTTCTAAGCAGGTAGTTCTAGTTGCACTTAGGACAGTTTTCTCCTCAGGTATATTTAACATGTAAATCTAGATTTTAGTAAGAGTAGAAAGAAGAGGTTAACAGAGTTATATGAACACATTTGTTAAAATGTTTTCAGTAAAAGAAGTATAAATATTATAGCCTTCAAATATTCATGAGCAGTTTTATACTAATGGTTTTTCTCAGTCACAGTGGTTCTCAACTGGAAGTGATTTTGCCCTCAAGGGACACTTGGCAATATCTGGAGACACTTTTTATTACTACAGCTGAAGTCAAAGGTGCTACTAGCATTTGTAGGTAGAGGTCAGAGATGCTGTTAAATAATTGAAAAAATGCACTGGATGGTCCCCCATAATAAATAATTATTTTGACCAAAATGACATTAGTTGAGAAACCGTGTGCCCTACACACCAGTGAGCACCAAAAGTTGAAGGATTTATTATACTTAAAAAAAATGACACTGTGAAAAATTTAATTAAAAGCATGATAAAATTTGGTCATGTAAAAAATGACAAATCTGGCCAGATATAGTGGCTCATGCCTGTAATCACAGCACTCTGGAAGGCCAAGGTGGGAGGATCACTTGAGGTCAGGAGTTCGAGACCAGCCTGAGCATGAGCGAGCCCCCCATCTCTACTAAAAAAATAGAAAAAAATTAGGCAGGCATGGTAGCGCATGCCTGTATTCCCAGCTACTTGGGAGGCTGAGGCAGAAGGATCACCTGAGCC
Source organism: Lemur catta (assembly GCF_020740605.2). Taxonomy (NCBI): domain Eukaryota; kingdom Metazoa; phylum Chordata; class Mammalia; order Primates; family Lemuridae; genus Lemur; species Lemur catta. The sequence goes on from NC_059140.1 coordinate 46,075,607, forward strand.
AGGAGTTTGAGGTTGCTGTGAGCGAGGCTGATGCCACGGCACTCTAGCCCGGGCAACAGAGTGAGACTCTGTCTAAATCCCTTATTCAATTGAATAGAAATTGAAATCTATACTCACAAGTCCCTGTACAATATATGAGCCCACTGGAATTTTAATCGTATCTCCCACTGCATACCTTGTACTTGAGTCCCTCTAGGAAATCTGGGTACCCTCAATCTCATGCACTTTATTAACTGTATGTTTTATGTCTCCTTGCTTCCTCTGACAGAAGAGCCTCTTTTTCCTATTCTCCTTCATAGGAGTACAGTGCAAGTTATTATTAAAATCTTTGAATAAAATGATCTCCACCAGGAAACTTCTGTAAACCTTGCCTTCCCTAGGAAATATTTTTTTTCCTTCTTTATGTTCTCATTAGTATTATTTAATAGTTAGTTACAGCATTTATTATGCAATATTTGGTAGCTTTTTATGCATCTGTCTATTCTAGATTGTGCACATATTTATGAAATTCTTTTTGATCACTGTCTATTGGACAATGGAGACTTGAAATCATGGTGAAAACATGAAAGATAAGTAATTATAATGATATAGTTAGCTGGTATATGTGTTTACTGTGTGCTTGGTACTTTACAGGTATGGTTTTATTAATTCATTATTATCTTCATTTAATGTGTGAAGAATTTGAGTTTGGGCACGTTAGAAGTTTGGCAAAGCCAGAATTTCAACCATGTTTTCTAAGTCTCCATCCTAGAGTCAGAAATGGTAGGCTGTGATACTAACCTATGTTAGTTGAGGATAAATAAGGCAAAAGATGCTACAGTATGGCAAAAAAACCACGTTATTTTATAAGGAAAAATGTGCTTTGTGAATGTTGAACTAACAATGGCAACTAAGCCTTTCTGATGTGTTAGCAACAACTTCACAGAACAAGATGTATGTTTACTTTGGGTCTTCGAAGGAAGCAATAACAATGAGGAGATGAGACATATTTTATTGTTATCAACATTTCTACCTAGTATAATTTAGGCATATGTTACAGTCTTAAAAATTATAATAGTTCCTAACACTTAATATATGGGGAAAAATTCTAAGTGATTTACATGATTGATTCATTTAATTCCCACACAACTCAACAAGATAAATATTATCATTATCCCTGATATACAGATAAGAAATTGCATAATAGAGTAGTTAAGTATGTTGAACAAGGAAGGGCATATCGCTAACAGTTTGCAAAAAAAAAAAAAAATTTCTCCAGATTCTCATGAGTAACTATGGATTAAAGAGGGGAAGAATTAGCAATGTACAGAATAATTTGCATCAGGAAAATGAAGTGCTAAGTATATTTCAATCACAAAAATCCCAACAAGTAAAAAAACCCTAGTTGTAACTGAAAAACAAATCCAAAAAGAATATGTAAATTACAAATATTTGTTTTCATTCAAATATTGTATAAGTGATAGTCATTTATCATTTTTGTCTTAATGGGTATTGAATAAAATATTAATAATAAGTCTGTATTCATGCATATAAAAGTGTTATTAATAGTCAGCATATAAGTAAGGACTACAGGTAAAAAAAATTACAAAGGAACTATACTCTTTATTTTGAGTAACTGTTAAATTGCTTGTGATATGGAATAGCATGAAGATGGTGTGTGTGTGTGTGTGTGTGTGTGTGTGTGTGTGTGTGTGTGTGTTACTACATTCTGCAAGAATCTGAAAGGAAGAGAAGACTAAAGATGGTGACGAAAGTGGAAATGTGTCAAGACAGTCTCTTATCTTGTCTCTCTATGAATGTTAATTGTACATTTCTTCCAAGGGACCAAGCATAGATCTCAACTCTGTGAGAGTCCATAGAGCTGAGCTTGGCTTTTGCAGTAAATGAAGGGGAATGTGCAATTATATTTCATGCTACATGAAGGCAGGGGTCACATCATTTTGTTCACTAATGTTTTACCAACATCTGTCAAAGTGCTTAACATTATGAATAAATAAACCCAAGAATTAATGCAATAAATGACTGACAATTTTGTGATTTGGAAAGGTGGCTATCAGCTTCTGTGGTTAAGAATAACTGGTTGAAAAACAAGTAAACTGTATCATTCAGTTATTTGTCAATATGAGTGAGTAGAACTATCACAAAATTCAGCATCTATTAGTATAACCATCCACTTCTTGAGTATTCTCCTGACATAATGATACATATAGACACACACATAACATTTATATGTACTTAAATTTTATAAATGTGAATGCTTAAAAGGTCTGAGGCCGGGCGCGGTGGCTCACGCCTGTAATCCTAGCTCTGGGAGGCCGAGGCGGGTGGATCGCTCGAGGTCAGGAGTTCGAGACCAGCCTGAGCAAGAGTGAGACCCCGTCTCTACTAAAAATAGAAAGAAATTATCTGGCCAACTAAAAATATATATACAAAAAAATTAGCCGGGCATGGTGGCTCATGCCTGTAGTCCCAGCTACTCGGGAGGCTGAGGCAGTAGGATCGCTTAAGCCCAGGAGTCTGAGGTTGCTGTGAGCTAGATGCCACGGCACTCACTCTAGCCCGGGCAACAAAGTGAGACTCTGTCTCAAAAAAAAAAAAAAAAAAAAAAAAAAAAAAAAGGTCTATCACACACATTTATGTGTGTATACAATATATATCTACACACATATATCTCCAGACACACACACAAACACCTCTACATATTTTTTAAGTGTCTTTGGAGTGGCAGAAACATTTTGCAAAAACTAAAATGTCATGCAAATAAAGACTAATGTAATAAAACAGTTTAGAGAGAGTGAAATAAGTTGGCTAAGTTAGATAATAATGTGGACAGTGTATATCAGAAATTAGTGTTCAAACAGGATAAAAGAAGTTATAATTGGTAAAGAAACTTAAAAGGCAATAGGATGATGTTCAATTTGCCCGATTTCTGATTTTCTTTTCAGTTTGACTGTTTTCATCTCTATTTCTTTCTTTAGTCATTGTGCATTTAAAATAAAATGTCTATTTTTGCTCCTTTCTCACCTCTAATAATTGGTGAAAATTTTGAAAAAACACCCTCTAAATCCCACTGTTGTTAATCCTTACAGAATTCTTTTGCCTTTGCTTATGTCATGCTTCTTCCTGAGGCTAAATTGTGTATAGAGGGATCAATTACAAAGGAAAGCTAGAATGACAGTCTAAGTCTTCTGTGGCTTGATTATATCTAAAGTTTCTTAGTTAAGTCAGTGAGACATTCCCTACAGACATGGATCATTGTGTCATGAGTATCATCACTGTAGGACAAAGAGAAAGAGAAAAAGGAAGGAGAGGGAAGGAGGAACAATGGTAATTGTGCTTAATGTATAATTTGGTATCTCTACAAGTAGTGGACATGATGAATTTTAAATAGGTCACACATGTTTCTTTCTGCTTGCCAGCACAACACTGTGAACAATTTGATACCATGCTCACTTTTTGAGAGTGCTAGCTAAAAGTAAAGAATAATTATGTGTATAATGATGTAATCAAATATTTATTAATCTGTTTCAGGAGTCTGAAGAAATGTTTTACATTCTAAAATAAGAAATAAATTAATGAATAATTTGCATCTTAGATTTTTCCAGTTGATTCATTTCAATATTGTTTAATTCAATTTTATTCCAGTGTCAAATGTTTTACACATCTTTAAAAAAATGTGATATTGTGTCACATCAAGTGAAGTCTAATATAAAGCCATTTTCAGTGCTAAATCATTTTAATATTGCTTTTTCTAAAAGTAAGATAAGTGAAACAAAGACAAATGCACAGAAACATCATATACAAATATTAAAATAAATGCCAGAATTGGTTATCATGGAAAAATGAAAAAAGAAAAGAAAACTACTGAAATCCAGATAAGCTGTTGATTTCTATTTCTTTGCATTATAAGAAAGCATTTAGCTTACATTGCTTTCTCAACCTGCCTAAAACCTTATTCACGGAATGGGAAACTGCAGCTACCAGCTTATGTCAATCAGAATGAGAATGAGACAAAGAAAAACTCCAGCTGTTGTGTATATTATATTTGTAAGGAGATAATTTGTTATGGCTTATTCTTTACCACAACAGTCACCTAATTCAGACAATGGCTAATGGATGTCAGAATTCTGGTAAAAGATTCAAAGACTCAAGTAACATGAAAATTGAATTCTGTTAGTTTATTAGACTCTGAAATGATAAAAAGTATTTTAAAAGGCTTATGAATGATTGAGGTTATTCAAACAGTGTCAGCCTATTAATGCTGCAAGTCTTCTATAACAAAAAGCTTTGGATCTATAATACTGTATTTGATACCACCTGGGATCTGAAATTTGCAGAAAGAATTACATCTAAAAATTCCAAATGCAATTGACTTCAGAGATTGAACCTTAAATGAACTTGAAATCTTTAGCTAACTGGATAATTTGTTCCACTTCCTTTCCTCTGATGCTCTAAAAAATGCAATATTTTAAAATGTATCAGACAGTCTTTAAAGCTCAATTAAAAACTGTTTTCCCACAATGAAGCTGACAGTCTACAGGATTCAAATGTGAAGTTTAGCCATTTGGGTATAAAAGATACAAAAAGTCATTTTTTTTCCAAGTACCTTAGGTTTGAAATAAGGTAAAAGTAATTGACCAGTAGAGACCAATTCAATTCAATGAGATAAATATAGCTATAAACTAAAGACTTGACCTACAAAATTCATGTATGTTACTTATAGAAAAAATAGTAATATATTAACAGAATAATTTTCTCAGTCTATTAAACAATGTCTAAAATTGGTTTCTGGTGCTCTTAGAATAATTGTGTTGATTTAAAAATATTTAATTTATAAAACAATTTGTTTATTTGTTGCATAATTTTATCATATTAAAAATTATTGGTAAATTTTTATTGCTTATTATATATAACTCATTATGGCACATGGACAACATGTAAATATCCTCCTCCAGTCTTGAGGTACTTATCAGAGGATTGCAGAGTATTAACAAAGTCTGATCTTTAATAATTTTTTTTTTAAATAACATACTCTTTTACATGTAGGAACACCCTGAAAGTACCTGCAGAAATATTTTAAGATGTATTAAAATTGGTTGTGCCGGTTATATTTTCGTTAGAATATTATTTAAGAGCTAGTCAGCCAAATAAATTTGTCTCAAATTTTGTGAGTACTTAGATATAAAGTATAGTCATATGTTACTTAGTGATGAGGATACATTCTGAGAAATGTGTCATTAGGTGATTTTGTCATTATGAGAACATCATAGTGTCCTTATGCAAACATAGAGGGAGGGTATAGCCTACTGCATACCTAGGCTACATGTTATAGCCTATTGCTCCTGGATTATAAACCTGTACAACATGTTATTGTACTGAATATTGTAGACAGTTGTAACACAATGTTAAATATTTGTGTATTTAAACATATCTAAACATAAAAAGGCACAGTAAAAAATGGGGTTATAATCATATGAGACATCATTGTGTTAATACATGAGGTCCATAGTTGACTGAAATGTTATTATGTGGCACATGACTGTCCTACAATTGAAATTTGTCAAGAAGATTATATGTTTATGTGTAGAAGAGAGAGATCAGGTGTCCTGATGGCCATGCAGTGCTCTTGTCAACACAGGAAGGAGTGTCCATATCTGAAAGCCTAAGGTGAGCATGGCCCATGAAAAGACATACTAGAATAAAAAATGATGTAAGTATAGGCTTTGATGACAGGTCCATGGTTAACTCAGAAAGAAAGCCTCTTAGAACCTATTGACATAAATGTTTTTCATAATTTATAATATAAGAGTTTTTAAACTTCTTTCTGTATTACTAGCATACAAACACTTCTGTTTTCCATTACATCTTCATTTTTGTACATATTGTACTTTGTCATCTCCTACAATTCTTACCTTTCACTCTCAATTTATAATTTTTTTTGTTCTAACACAGTGAGTATATCTGGTAAGTCAGTCTAGAAATGTGTACTCAATTAAACCTGAATGTTAGAAGAAAAACAGACAGAAAACAAAATATTTTCTTTAGGTGAAAAAAACCTCTTAACTTAACAATAATTATGAGCATAAACCATTAACTGGCCAACATGATATTAAAGTCACTCTCATTTTTAACAAGTTTTGATCATTTTTATTTTATGCAAAATCATTTTCATTTACTATGGAAAATCTATTACGAAATTTTTATAGATTTATAATTTTTAATAGTCTTAAGAGTGCTTACCAATAAATGAGCCACATATCAAATTTATCACATGATTTAACATATATATGGACAGGAAAATTAGATTTGCCAGCTACCTGTATTTGTAAGTTTCATTGTATGTAATTATTATTTTCATGATGCAAAAAACGCTTTAGTTATTTCTTTTATTATTGCCACTACCAGTAATTATTTTTCAAAGGCATATAAGTATTTTCCTATGCATCTGTTTTAATATAAGGTTGAAGTATATTTTGCATGTCTACTTACATATCAGTAAGTGGCACTGGTATCTGATTTTTTTTTTCCTAGATCGGGAATTTATCCTAAAATACTAAACATACAATCAATGGTCATGGTATAATATGTAATTCTCTTCATTAAGAACAATATACAAATTAATATTGAATAAAGGCACGACATCTAGAATAATTCAAGCTGTGAAATCAAAGAAGATATGTAAAACAACCAATTTTGTACTTTCTCAAATTAGTCAATTTCAAGGAATTTTGATACAGACCTTAGTTGTTGAACTTCTTTAAAAAAGACAAGTTTTATTGATTAGACAGCATAGTGAGGAATAAAGCTTAAAAAGTAGCAATTAATTTCTAAAGTAATACTGTGGAGAGTGAGTCACAAATTTAGTTGAAGGTTAGTCAATATAGGATGATGCAAATGCTTGAAGGTAGAAAGTCGCTTACATGATGATAGAGGAGGAAAAAAACTTTAATTTTTGTATGAAAGTTTCTCTGAGATTATTTGTTCTGTTTGTTTCTTAAATATGTAGCATATTCCTCAAGTGACAACAAATACATAAAATATACTAGTTTTTCTCAAATTTCTTCTAAGTATGTTAGTTAATTCCTTTACCAAAAGGTAATCTGATGAAATATGTAAATGAATTCTAATAGTGAACAGAAAATAAACACTGGCACATTTTAAAGCTTCAATTCATGACGTGGACTTTAGATTCTGATACTCTAAGTTTGAACCTAGGCTTCACATTGTATCACTGTTTGAATTTGGATCAGATATTTTATCTCCCTGAACCTAAGTTTTCTCATGAGAACAACAACAGATAATATGGTGCTAATGGTAATTACCACATATGTTTGTTTTGAAAATAAAATAGCGTAAAAGTAATAACAGTAAACACCCTTATAATGCTTAATATGTGCCAGAAACTGGGCTGTGTGTGTGTGTGTGTGTGTGTGTATGTGTTTAACCTTCATAAGAACTCTACAGATAGGTACTATTACCTTTCCTCAAGGTGCAAATGTTGAAACTGATAAACAGAACTTTCCCAATATCTTTTATTTATTTATGTTTGAGACAGAGTCTCACTCTGTTGCCCAGGCTAGAGTGCCACGGCATCAGCCTAGCTCACAGCAACCTCAAACTCCTGGGCTCAAGCAATCCTTCTGCCTCAGCCTCCCAAGAAGCTGGGACTACAGGCATGTGCCACCATGCCCAGCTAATTTTTTTCTATATATTTTTAGCTGTCCAGATCATTTCTTTCTATTTTTCGTAGAGACGGGGTCTCGCTCTTGCTCAGGCTGGTCTCGAACTCCTGACCTCGAGCAATCCTCCTGCCTCGGCCTCCCAGAGTGCTAGGATTACAGGCATGAGCCACCGTACCCGGCCCAGAACTTTCCCAATCTCAAACAACTGGTATGTAGAAGAGACAGGAATTGAATAAGACAAAGCTGGATCCAGAGTCTGTTGGGTCTATACCACTGGAGAAAAATTTTAACAAGGATCTTGCCCAGGCCTGCCAGATGACAAATATTTAATAAATATTGATTCACAAGATCAGCATAAGGCAGAGGGATTCTGGGAACATGGTAATCCGACCATGCTCTCCTCTCCCTCTACTTACACCATCAATCCATTTTTCATTCCTGACTCCAAGGACTCCTGAGGTCTCCAGGTAGCTATATGCATAGAAAATCTTAGGTTTTAAGGTATTTCATGTCCACAAAACTCGGGTATGTGTTTTAGCCAGTGTGCTGAGTCCAGAATTAGTACAAACAGGCAGAAGATTCTGACAAGGGCTGAACCATCAGAGAGCTCCAGCTACCGAGGTAGTATATTTTATTATTATTATTATTATTTTCTTTCAATGTTCTTCATGTTCCCCTCCCCCACTGGGTTTGTCCTTATTTGCTTGGATATTCTTCTCGCTAGAGGCTGGACTTACTTAAGTCCTTTGCAGTTTTTCTTAGTGTACTCATAGACTCACTCAAGTCTGAAGGATGGTTTTGGTAAAACAGGTGGTAAAAGACAAACTGTTTTTGCATTTGTGCCAAAGGGTATCTCCAAGGCCCTCCTGAACCTTAAGAAATCTCATTAATCCCTCAATCTCTGATGTTTATATACTAATCCAGGACATTAGGAATTAGAGACAATGCAACTTGGTCTTTCAGTTGCTTCTCTTCTTGGGGTCAGAAAGCCCAGGATAGAAATATAAACTTGAAATAAGTCAGTAATAATCATCAAAATAATAACAACCATAATGATATAACTCTGGAAGGTTTAAATTCTGTACAAAATTAAATTTTGAGATCTAAAAGAATGTGATTTATTAAATAAATAATTTAGCAGATGAATGATAGGAAGCATAGACACTAGGGAATTTTATGGAAATAACCTGGTTACCTATTGCAAGAACTGAGAAAAAGCATAAAGAGATGGAAATTCTAAAGAAAAATATAATGCAGATGAAAAAGAGGTAATCTGTAAGCAGAATTAATGAGAAATTTATATACTTTAAAGAGTCTGCAAATTTAAAGGACACAATGAATTTAACAGAGATTAAAGACCAAAGACACACAAAACCTACCTATACTTCTTGGAGGGTAGGTCTTTTTTTTTTTTTTTTTGAGACAGAGTCTCGCTCTGTTGCCCAGGCTAGAGTGAGTGCCGTGGCATCAGCCTAGCTCACAGCAACCTCAAACTCCTGGGCTTAAGTGATCCTACTGCCTCAGCCTCCCGAGTAGCTGGGACTACAGGCATGCACCACCATGCCCGGCTAATTTTTTCTATATATATTTTTAGTTGGCCAGATAATTTCTTTCTATTTTTAGTAGAGATGAGGTCTCGCTCTTGCTCAGGCTGGTCTCGAACTCCTGACCTCGAGCAATCCACGGAGGGTAGGTCTTATCTTGATGAATTCCCTCAGTCTTTGCTTGTCTGAGAAGGTCTTTAGTTCTCCTTCATATACGAAAGTTAGTTTTGCAGGGTACAAGATTCTAGTCTAGGCATTATTCTGTTTGAGAAGAGTGAGAATGGGTCCCCAGTCTCTTCTTGCTTGTAAGGTCTCAGCTGAGAAATCTGCCATTATTCTGATGGGTTATCCTTTGTAGGTTACCTGCTTCTTTTACTTTATAGATCATAGGAGAGCCTCTTTCATGGTTATTTTGGTCAGTCTGATGACTGTGTGTCGTGGTGACTTCCTGTTTGCATTGACTCTCCCAGGAGTCCTTTGAGCTTCTTGTACATGGATATCCAAATTTTTAGCAAGGCCTGGGAAATTTTCATCTATTAAATCCTCAAACAGCTTACCCAACACTTGTGTATTTTATTCTTCACCCTCAGGGATGCCTATGATTCTCATGTTAGGCTTCTTCACATAATCCCACATTTCTTGTAGGCTTTGCTCTTTTTTTTCTCTGCTCTATCTCTGCAACTGACTTATTTAATTGAAAGGTGTTATCTTCAATCCCTGAGATTCTTTCTTCTGTTTGATCTACACTGTTCTTGAGGCTTTCCACTGTGTTTTGTAATTCCTTGAATAAGTTCTTCATTTCCAGAAGTTATGTTTGGTTTTTCTTTAATATTTCAATTTCTTTAGTGAATTTTTCTTCCAAGTCCTGGATTTTTTTTTTTTTTTTGTGGTTTCTTTGCATTGGTTATACATATTCTCTTGCATATATTGAGTTTTCTTACAATCCATGTTCAAAATTCTTCTGTCATTTTAGTGCTCTGAAATTTATTGATGTCCATTGCTAGAGAGTTGGTGTTCCCCTTTGTAGGTGTGCTTTCCGTTTCATTGTTCATACTTCCAGAGTTCTTTCACTCATTCCTTTCCATGTGGATCAGCTGTTGCTTCTTACCTTTAGATTTTTGTTTGGATAATGACACACCTTTTTTAGTCTCTGAGGCAGTAGGTGGTGTTTGTGGGTGAGATTCGACCACATCCTTTTTGATGAGTCAGTAGATGCAGTAAAATGGTGTGCAAATTGACCTTCCTGTCATTAGGTGGCGCTTGCTGAAAGGGACAAGCTGCAGTGTTGTTTTTGGGTCCTGTAACCAGCTCTTGTTCCTCTGAAGAGGCACTCTAGTGCCTCAGGTGGTAGGTGGGGCCCTGGGACTTAGAGATGTGTCCTTATTCTCCACCTCAGTGGGAGCAGGTTGGGGAGTGAGGCTGGGAAGAGCTGGATTGGGTGAACCTGCCCTCAAGCTCCAGAAATGCTGTTAGCAGGGGTCAAAGGTCTGTTCTTTGCTTCTGGGCAAAGCTGCCAGGGAGGGGCTGAAATTGTGGCACTCAGCAGAAAAGTCTACGTGTGGGAGAAGGGCTATCTGAGACCTGAAGTCTGGAGAAGGCCTCGCTCCTTTCCACCCTCCCCTATTCCACAGTTTCTCCCAGGCCTCTGCCAGCAGGCAGGACCTCAAGCCAGTAGATCTACCCTGGCTGTGATTCAGGCTGGAAGTTTCTTGACCAGGACTGCAGCCTGAGCTGGGACCACAGCCCTCCCATGGCAGGAGGGGTGCCCCTCAAGCATGCTGATCTGCTCCTGAAGGCACACACACCTCAGTAGGCTCTTCACAAATATCCCTCCTGTGCCCCAGGCAATGCAATGGAGACCTGGATGTATGGAATCTGGTCTGTCGGCCTGTCCCCAGGGCCTGGAGATCAATCCCTGACCCTGCCAGGGAGAGGAGTGCTGGTCTCAAATCACTCGCAGGGTGTCCAAGCTGGATTGATGTCTCTCCGCCTCAGGATTTGCCCCGCTCTCCTTGAGTCATCAGGCAGGCAGCACCTGGGAGGACTGGTGGGTAGGGAGCTCACAGTCTGATTACCCCTCTGTTCTCTGTAGGGCCCCAGAAGGATGCCTCTGGGTGATGGCTAAATTGTCTCTCTCAGCAGTCGGGGGTAGGGAAGGGAAAGAGGAGAATGAAGCAATATGGTGCCTGCCGATCAGCTTGGGTCTGTGGGCCGGGAGGTCCCCCAAGGGAGTTGGGAGTCTGGTGCCCTGTCCGCAAGAGGCTCACGGCTCACTGGTGGCAGCCGTCTCTGGGCTGGTGTTGGTAGGTCTCTCCAACCGCTCAGGAGCCCACTAGCAGTTGTCCAACAATCCCATTACTGGGCATCTACCCCAAAGAACGAAAGACATTCTATAAAAAAGACATCTGCACTAGAATGTTTATAGCAGCACAATTCACAATTGCAAAGATGCAGAAACAACCTAAGTACCCATCAGTACATAAGTAGATTAATAAAATGTGCTATATGTATACCATGGAGTTCTACTCAGCCACAAAAAACAATGGTGGTCTAGCACCTCTTGCACCATCCTGGATAGAACTGGAGCCCATTTTACTAAGTGAAGTATCACAAGAATGGAAAAACAAGCACCACATGTACTCACCATCAAATTGGTTTTAAAGGCACATATAGTAATAACATTCATCAGGTGTCGGGCAGATGGGAGGGGGGAGTGGGGATGGGTATATAGACACATAATGTGTGCCGTGTACACTGTCTGGGGGATGGACATGCCTGAAGCTCTGACTTGGGTGGGGCAAAGGCAATATGTGTAATCTAAACATTTGTACTCCCATAATATGCTGAAATAAAAAAAATTTTAAAAACCTACCTATAAAAAAAGAGCATCAGATTGGCAACAAATAAATAAGCACAATAAGAGAAGATAGAAAAAAGTGAGATCGTGTACTCTGAAAATAGGGACAGTTCAATTGTCATCAAAAATAAAATTAAATTGGCTTAGAAAGAGAACATTGTTTGAGGGCATGAATAACTCAGAGAAAATGACATATAAGCACCCCACTGGAGGAAAACATAACTTCATTTAACTGTCTCAAACTGTTTATTTCTGAGTGTGGATAGCATGGATTCAATATCAAGGTTAGACATGAGTGAGGCTACATTATCCAAATCTATTTGATTCCTTGGTTTCCTATATTAAGTAGCCAGAGTTCCCTTATTTGAGCACTGTGGTAGGCAGAATAATGCTCCCCCCATCAGCTCCATGTCCTAATCCCTGGAACCTGTAAACATGTTATCTTACATCACAAAAGAGATTTTTCAGATTTGGGGATGGGAAGATAATCTAGAATTATATAAAGCATCCTTCCATGTGAAAGAGGGAGGAAGGAGAGCCAGAGAAACAGATGTAGCATTGAAAGCAGAGGTCAGAGTGGTGCAATTTGCTGGCTTTGAGGATGGGAGGAGTCTGAATGAAGCAATGTGAACAAACTCTAGAAGCTGGAAAAGGATTCTCTCCTAGAGCCTGCAAAAGGAATGCAGCTCTGCTCACACCTGGACTTCAACTCAGACCATTTCAAACCTCTCACTTCCAGAACTATAAACTAATACATTTGTATGGTCTTAAGCCATATTTTTGGTAATTTGTTACAACCACAAAAAACTAGTACATGCATTATATCAAAGAAAATATATCCTAATTTATTCAATTGCAGAGTTTAGTGAGAGAACATTTACATAATGAGGGATATCTGTACTCAAGTCTCTGATAAAACCCACCAATGAGCCAGAACAGATACTAACTTCCAGATAATGAAGCAAAAAGGAACTATCAATGACCAAAGCCAGGTCTCCTCTCCCTCCCCCTCTCTCTGACTCCCTCTCCTTCTCTCTGACTTTTCTTTCTGTCTCATTTCCTTCACACATATACACACACACACTTGAACTTGAAAGAATAGCTGGATAAGCAATTGTGATATAGAAGGCAAACATTGTAAGAGAAAAATCTAATACTGTGTATTTTTATCAATATCCTTTACTGTAAGATACACTATTTTTTGTGTAACCCTAATAAAGAATCAATCTTTCCATTTGAACTATGGTATGCCATCAACTTTAAGGTTCATTCCAATTCCAAAGAGATTAAAATGAGAAAAATGTTTAAGAATAAGTATCATTTGGTAATACTTTAGCATTATATTTATTAATCAATTTCAGAGTAGCTTAGGTGTTCACGGGTAGGAAAGGCTATGGGTAGGAAAGTTTTTCAAAAGTCTCAGTTGAAAAGTAGAGATTTAAGGATGAGAGGAAAGAAATGATAGCATTGTAAAATTTTCAGTTTGAGGAAACTGTAGCATCTTAATGGTGAAGATGTATTAAAATTACAGAAAGAGTCATCTCATTTATTTATTTGTTTATTTTGAGACTCAGTCTCTGTTGCCCTGGCTAGAGTCCAGTGATGCCAGCACAGCTCACTGAAACCTCAAGCGATCCTCCCACCTCAGCATCCTAAGTAGCTGGGACAACAGGCACGTGCCACTACACCTGGATAATTTTTAAATTTTTTTTTGTATAGATAGGGTCTTACTATGTTGCTCAGGCTGGTCTCAAAATCCTGGCCTCAAGGAATCCTCCCACTTCAGCCTCCTAAAGTACAGGGATTACAGGTATGAGCCACTGTGCTTGGCTGAGTTATTTTATTTTGAAGTAATAGTAGACTACATGCATAACTAATAGTATAGAAAAGGAAAAGTAAGTAGTAATGAGAAAACTACAAAAAAATCTACCAAATTAAACATAAAACAAATGAAAATATGGCAACCCGACCTAATTAGCATTTTTTTCCTTGAAAAGAAAGAATAATTGTTTAAAATAAATTTATACATGCATAAATATATGTAAAATTGTACTATCACTTGCAATAAGTGCATATAGATTAGATTTTACAATTTAAAGACAGACTGGGTGATTACCATAAAACAAAACTGAACAAAATCAGGCTGTATGCCACTTTCAAAAAATACGTGATCCAAAAAAATATGATTTTACAGAGGAACTATATGATTTTATAACTTTCTACTTTATAATTTTTATTTTAAAATTTAAATTTTATATAGAGTGGCTGAAACATACAATTGTGGTTTTGGTCTGGACATAGCCAAAGAGACTGGTGAAATGAATAGATAATTAAGAAATAAATTCTACTATATATATTTATTTGCTAAATTAAAAAATTGAAGAGTCTATTTCAGTAGAAAAAGGATGAATTTTTATTAATGGTGTTGACACGTCTGGCTGTCTATATGGAAAAATATGATAATATGTCTGCATCTCATGTAATATAAAATACAGTGCTACTAAATAAAAATAGTATGTTAAAAGTACAAAAACATAGTATCAGAAAATCAAGGGAATTTCTTTTATAATATAAAATATTGAAAACACTAATAGCATGTGCCTAAACATTTACATTATACAAGCTCTATTAAGAATGTACAATGAAAATACAACCAGCTCAATATAAAGCTGTGCAAAGAATATGAACAGGAAATTCACAGAAACTGTAATAAATACAAGAAAAGATGTTCAGCCTCACCAGTATTCAGGACAACACTAATTAAACAAAACTGGCAAGAATTAAGAAAAACATAAAGTTCTAATGCTGCCAGGGATTTATATCACTGATGCAAACATTTTTTAAAAAGCAATTCTAAAAATTTAGCTAAAAATTAAAAATGCATACCATTTATCAAACAAGCCCCTTTGATGAAGCTGTGCTTAGAAACAAAACCGCCTGTATATGGGAGAATGGATGCACACATATTGATTACCACATTGTTTCTATTGGGAAAAACACTAAAAATAAAATGGATGTGAAGAATAATTGAGTAATATATCAAATTGTATCAGATCAAATATCACATTGACTAATATTTTATTATTTAATAATATCACATGAAATCATTAAAGAGGATGAATTAGAGTTCTACCAGCTAATTTGGGGAGATTTCCATTGTTATATTGACTGAGAATATCAATATGTATAAAAGAATATGTGTATGTGTACCAGCATAGGATTACATTACCATGCATCACCTCTAATGAAAGGAGATATTCTAGATCCTTCACATGGATTATGTTGAGCAGGTGTTGGAGAGGTCTGGATGGATGATGGAGGTGGAAAAACTGGAGGAGGTAAGATGGCCTAGATTCTTGGCTCTCTTCCCAACATTCCATCCCCCAATTCAGAGGGTGAAACTGTTGGATAATAACTTTCCCACCAGCCCTTGTGGCTAGGGTGATGCCTGCCACAGCTCTGAACAATTTCCTGAGCAAGGCATCTAATGGCATTTGCACTAGTAGCTGCTTTTACCAGGAAATCAGTGCCTTAACCTGGATGTGAATTTACTGCTAAAGGAACATATGTTTACTCTCTAGGCGTGATGGGAGGGGGATGAGAAGACTTAAGAACAAGTTGCTTTATACTGCCTCTGGCACAGTATTACCCTGAAGTGGCGTGACACACGCCACAGGAACACCGTGGGCCTATGCTTACACTAAGACAGATTGTTTTCCCCATGCCCAGCCTTTCTATGCACACACTTGCTTACCCTGATGGGGATAACCTGATGGAGAAGCTCACTGGCTTTTGGTAAAATCAGGAACATTGCTCCAGTATGAATTCTTCCTGGAGCTTTTTTGTAATTTACATGGGAATATGATAAGATTTTAGTTTGTAAAAAATCTCAGCCAATTGAATCTGCAGGGACTTGCTCCATAAATGTCTCAATTCAATCATATAATCATTATAATGCCTGTGGCTAGTTGTGGGGATTTGTATATATCAGAATGGTGTCCTGATATCACTATATCAGAGTATCTTAGGAGAATTTTTAACCAAAGTTCAGTAAAAACTCTCTTTTGTCTGATCCAACTTAATTCACTGATTCTTTTATAAGACAATGTTGAAAGATTCTGGGTTCCGGGAGATTCTCAGAATTTTTTTTTTCTTAGAAAAGTATCTTTGTATTCTGCTTAAGATAATAATGAATAATTAGCCATTACCCTCTTCTTGTGAGGGTTCTAATTTTTAATTGGTTGAAGTAAAACTGGAAACTATTCCCTATTTTAGAAGAGGAAGGTGATACAATTTCATCTACAATCAACCTTTTCAGAAATGATATTGTCACTACTTTTTCCCCCCATGAGGTGAACGGCCTTATTTTATATCTACATGATTTCAAGTGAAGATATTTTATTACATATTTTTTTTTCTCTTTTGAGATACTGGGAGGCTGGCTTTATCCATCTGCTAATAGAAATAGTACGAAGTAGAAAAAATACAAAATTATCATGACATATTGTAACATACAAATATGAAGAAACTCTTGGGTTTGTTATTCCCTTGTTATAATTATTTTTTGAAATGTGTGGGAATAGAACCACCTCAGCCTTGCTAACCCATGCTATCACAGTCACTGTTATTAAGCCCATATGTTCAGGTAGGATTTTCAAATTGCAAAAGACCAAAAGCCCCCTTGGCCTGGTGAGAAAGAGTTATCCAAAGTTTCCCTGGCACCTAATTTTATCTTTACTGTGTTTCCCCAACACGTTCAGATCAAATTTCTATTTTATAAAGATTGAAATTCTTAGAAAATGTCAGAGAAATGCCTTATGAATATTCACATATGGTAAACTTAGTTGTCCGTATTTGGCTCTTCCATCATATGTCTGTGTCTCAGGCTGGACTTTATTCTCTTTTTCCTGATCATAGTAACTTAGGGGCAACTGCAGGGGTAAGAGGTAGCACACCCTGGTGCAGTAGTTTTCAACATTGTTCCTTGATGTCCTTGAGCCCCAAGGAAATGATTTAAGTATCTCAAAACACCGTTTTGCAATATGACATTTGTAGTGTGGTAATTAAAGAAAACACTCAGTGTGCTGTCAAATTTTAATGCATCAGAGAACACTGCTGCATTAACTTAAAATGTAAGGTTAATTTGCTTCTGTGCATCCTTCAATAAAGTTGCCCATGTCATCTTAGTAAATGTATTTGAAGGTTTTATAATATGTTATTGATTAGTGTAGTTGTAGCTCTACTCTAATCTTTTTATTTTATTTTTAATTCCTTTATGAGCATTTCAACACCTTTAAAATTAGCCAGCAAGTCTTTTCTTAAATTGTTTACCTAATGTACCCAATTAAACAGTAAATAAAGCTAGGAAACATCAGCTTATTGCTTACTCTCTTCAACATGTATTGGTAATTTACACAATAGCCAGCAAATGCAGAAGAAGTCATTCTTATGAATAAAAATGATATAAGCAGTTTTAGCTTTTATTCATTGACTTTATAGGGAAAATGATATATTTTAATGTATAAAATATATATTTTTTGAATTATTGTTTTCATATATTTTATGTATTAGGGGTCTACATAAAATTTTGTTGCAAAATTGGGTACCAGTTCTTTGGTGATAGGGTAGGGATTACCTATGGCACAGTGAAAAGAAAACATGAAGAACTTGGGGCAGAGCAGGGAGGTCTCTGAGGTACAATCTGTGCTTGCTATTAAGGTATTAGAAGTCTGAAGCTATAGATGTTCCAAGATAGGGCTACTGAACCTGAATAAGGCAATGTTATTAATATAAATTCTATTTTCTATTAAATAAAACTGTAGGAAATGATTTTATTTCTTTTTGTCTTTAATTGATTCCCAAATTTCTTTAGTTATAATGTAGATTCCATCTAATTTTGCTATTTATCCAGAAACAACACCAAAGGACAAACTTCAAGATTCCTAGTAAAGCCCAGAGTTTTCTTAGCTGGCAGATAGATAAGGATGATGACAGTGTTGACAAGATCTGGTATAAGATGGGAGGTGACTTACCAGGGGGAGAAAAACTTGCATCCGCAGTTATCGAGATGATTTATTTTGGCCCCTGTGGCAATTTTTCCACACCTCATTGCCCTATCTAAAGATTTTTTAAAAATTATTATATAGAAAAAAACTAATTGGGGAGAAGATTATGTAATATTTCATTTAAGGGTCATATAATTCTTGAAAAAATTATTGTGCGTCTTTGAGGAAGGCATTTGAGACAACCATTCAGAGTCATGTTACCTGTCTCCTGTGTGGCTCATTGACAGCAAAATGATGATGAACTTGCATATGTTACAACCAGGTACTTGGATGGAGCTCTAAGAGGTAGCTAAACTTCTCACTAAACAATTCTAGCTCTCATAAAAATTGCTTTCTTTATAAGCAATTAGATGATCTCTAATGTAATTTTTTTTTTTTTAAATAAAAAGGCTGAACATGGTGGCTCATGCCTGTAATCACAGCCGTTTGGGAAACTGAGGTGGGAGGATTACTTGAGCCCAGGAGTTCAAGACCACCCTGGGCAACACAGTGAGACCTTGTGTCTACCAGAAAGAAAAAAAAAAAAAAATAGCTGGGCCTGGTGGTGCGTACCTGTAGTCCCAGCTACTTGGCAGACTGAGGCGGGAGGATTACTCGAGCCCGGTAGTTTGAGGTTACAGTGGGCTATGGTCATGCCACTGCACAGCAGCATGGGCAACAGAGCAAGAACCTGTCAAAATAAATAAATAAATAAATAAAAAAGGCTATGAACCTAAATAAAAGGACATTTTACCAGGGACATTTTAAAAAATGAACTCTTTACTGTAAGTTGTTACTTCAACTGAATACAAGTTACTCTTTTGAAATGGAACATTTGACAAATATTTTCACTTGTATGTCTTATTTAAAATGGTTTCTTTGTAACTTATTTTAAAAATAATTGATTGTTGTAATAAATATCAGTATTGAAGTATATCATAATAGGATGGTTTTCATGCTTATTGGTTTGAGGGTCTCCTGTCTTCTTTGTCAATGTCAAACCATCAGAAAAATCAGTATTTATTTCTCCTTGTGATTTGTACCTAGCAGTCCGACTGCTCACTCTCTTTCCCTTTAATGGACTGCTTCTCATCTATGCTGTGCAAGAAAACTTTGTAATCAAAGGTGCTGACATGGACTAACTATAGAGTAAAAAGGCTGTGAATTAAATGCCTTAGGACCTATTTTATTAGTAAATTCTATAGAATTACAAATACTGACAATGTGTTTTATTTGAATTTGTATTGGTTGTGCTAAAGCATTTCTCAAGTAATGGAAACTATGTGTAACTTTAACACGGTGCTCAGAATTTTCCAAGTGCCCTAGGTGATCTTTCTTTCTTTCACACGCTAGCATTTTTCATCCACCTCCAGGTTGCTAACCATAGTTCTGATTCTGTCAGAGTCAGAGTGAAGGGGAAGAAGTAAAGGGTGAGAAAAGATTTCACTTTGGTGGTGCTGTCTCAAGATGGCAAGTGTTTAAAACTGATTCACTTTCATGACATTTTAATAAATCTTGCATTTTCTATAAACGTTGATGATGTATTTTACTCTCACTGACTACTCCTCTTTCAGCTAGTGTTTTTTCCTGTGATGGACTCCACACCGATTATCTTTCTCTTTGGATTCCATAGTTGTATTCTCCAAGATGTTCCTTTGGTGATATGTAAAGTGATTCAACCTGGTTTTTCCCTCATATGATCTCTCTCTCTGTTTTCTTGGACATCTCAAAAGCTTTGATCTAATAAACTGTGGAGAGATGGCTAATCGCTAAACAGCAACACTTTCCTTAGCTCTATTTATAAAACATCTAGATAGCTAGTTTCTTATTTTTCAGATCAGAGATCAGCAGAGTAGGGCTTACTGTAGATTCAGTCCACTGCCTGTTGGTGTAAATAAAGTTTTATTGATATATGTGTCCATTTACTTATATATCATCTATGGGTGCTTTTGCATTATAAAGGCACCGTTGAACAGTCGTGACTGAGAGCATACAGTTTGCAAAATCAAAAGTATCTACTGTCTAGCTGTATACAAAAAATCTTTGCTAACTCCTGTTCTAGACACCTAGGATTGAAGTTAAACTTCACTCCACTGTGCTCTGAAAACATCTCGGGAAGCATAATGAACTCTATTAGTGGGAATACTGAAGAACACTTGGAATAAATGTATACAGTTTGAAATTCAAAAATCATTTTTCATATTCTCTTTATTTATCACTGATGCCTGTGTGCTATAAACAGGGTTCTGAGTATTTACTTTGACTTATCCGAGGATTGTCTGTATTAGGACCTATTTTGACATCTAATATCTAGCAATTTTACACTATGGTAGGACCCTTCAGATTGACATCTTGTTACAAATACAAAGTATTTAGTAAGATGAACTACATCTTACCTCTCCCTTTTTTCCTTCTAAATCCTATGAAACTAGGACTTCTTTTCTAGAGCCATCTGTGTTCTATTTTTTTTTTCCCAAAATTCTTCAAATAGAATTTCAAATTTCCCAAATTCTCATCAACAGGGAATGAGGAGTGACTTGCCTATTTGGAAAATTTAAAAAGAGACAGAGCATAGATGTCTTAATTTATTTCTATCTCTATATTGTGTCTACCTGCTCAGAGAATGGGATGGTATTTTTCAGATCTTATTCCATTTTTGAGACTATGTGGCCAGACCCCAGCTATATATTCTAGATTCTAAATATACATTATACATTATACACTGTAGATCTGGAGGCCATGCGAGAAGTGTGTGTGAGGCAGCACTTTCGGGGAGTTTCTATGCTGCAGTACCAAGAACTCTATTAGGTGCACCATCTAAGAGTTAAGATTTGAGAGAAAGTATTACGGGTTTTGGTTATGTCATCATAGCTATGCTGGCTTCTCTAATCCATTATTATCAATAACAAAGCTGATTTTTAAAGCTCATTATGGACTGAATGTTTGCATCACCACAAAATTCATATGTTGAAACTTAACCCATGTATTAGGAGTATTAGGAGGTGAGGTTTTTGGAATGTAATTAGGTCATGAGTGTGGAGCCCTCATAGATGGAATTAGTGCTCTTATAAAAGGAACCCCAGAGGACTCTCTCGCTGTCTTTCTTCCATAGGGTGAAATGAGAAGTTGGCAGTCTACAACCCGAAAGACAGTCCTCACCAGGAGGCAACCATGCTGGCACTCTGATTTTTAACTTCCAGTCCCCAGAACTGTGAGAAATAAGTTTCTTTGGTCTATAACCCACCTAGTCCATGGTATTTTGTTATAGTAGGCGGAACTGATCAAGACAAATGTCTATTTGCCATATTGCTTTTTTGGCGGGGAGAGAGGGTTTGCACTCAAAGGGCTGTGAGTCATTTCACGTTCCTAATTCATCACAGCCCAAGTCATAAGTAGTAGGACTCAATAAATGCCAGCTCTTATTATTAATATTTTCATGACAAGCCATAGGTTCTGATTTTATACCTTAGAATCTGAAATTATCAAAGGGAAAATATCATTCAAGGTGAATATGAAATCTTTATTTTTCCTTTTATCTCATCTTTCCTCTTAATCTCTCTGTCACATTTAACCTGATATTTTTAAATTTCAGGAGGTTTTCAGGTCATGGAGACTAAATAGGTCTTGACTAGCTTTCACCTGACACTTCTGCAATAGCCAAAGGCTATAATTTGAATATATTGAATATATAAATGAGTATGTTATACACGTACATAAATATACGTGTGTGTATAAATATATACATGTGTGTGTGCACATATCATATAAGTATGATGAGAGAGAGAAGAATACATATAAGTACTTATAACATATATAGAGAAAATATATGACTCTGAGAAAAAGAGGTGGACGTCATATGTTCCTGGTGGACATGAGTTTCATTATTTTACCACTACACCTAGTATGTCACAACTTATGGCATTTTATCCCATTTGGCACATTACAAATTATTGTTTCAAGAAGATGTTTTCATAAATTTAAAGTTAAAGCAAGATAAAGTTTAGGGTTTTGGAAAGTTGACACTGCATTCTTATAAATGGCTGACCTTCTTCATGCTTATCTGAAATAAAATGGATTTAATAATCTCTTGATTGCTTGCAAATCTCTAAATCTAGTTGCTGCAGAAAAAAAAGTGAACAATCAATATTTTATCCCCATATGACTGACAATGACATTAAATTCTATCTAGTAGAAAAAATAAAACAGTAAATGTATTTGAGTTGAAATAAAATCTGGAATACTTTATTCACAGCTGGCATCTCTTTTTTGAGATGCTTTATATTTGCCAAGCTACCTTAAAAATTGTCTAGAACAAGGTGAGATACAGACACTCACGCACACACTCATTCAAAGTCACATTCATTTCCACAAAAAGAATGAATAAAGTAAGCATTAAAAGAATGTCTCTAACAGCAATTTTATTTCACAAAAAGAAGACCCTTCAAAGAATAATATCACAATAAAAAGCATCAACATCCTATGTCCCAGTTTTCAAATTCCATGTTGATATCTTAAGTTCATTTAAAAGAGTCTCTTTCACTTCCCTTGAACATTTTTTGAAAGTGGGACAAGAGCTGCATAATTAAACTGCAAACAAAAATACATTGTATCATATCATCGCAGAGCTGAAGGTTTTCATAAATGATCTCGTTTTAACTCCTTATTTAACACTATAGAAAAATTTAGCGTTGTGACTTTACCAAAGTTAGAGACGCAGGCTTTCTGACTCTTGAGGCTGTGTCCTCAACTACCTGATTCTTAACAAAAACAACAACAAAAATTCAGCAATTTCAATGGGGAACTGGTGATATTTGTGTCAATTTTATCATTATTTCCAGATTTCTTCATTAGCATTGCCAAATGTTATATTCAACTACTTCCCTTCCATCTTTTTCTTCAAACAGAGCAATTTCTTTGGCAAACATAGCATCCACAAGCACACTTGGGTGTATCTCTGGGGTTTCTGGCAATTGGCATTTTAAGATAAGCATACAAAGGGAGATGGCTTCAGGGCAAGATATCTTGGCAACATTCAATTTTTGTCTCATATAAAGGAACATGGCTTCCTCTCAGGAAGCTGTACTCCAATAAAAGATTAGAACAGTTATGAAAGACTTCTTTTTAGTCATCACAAATGATACTTCAAAAATGATACATCACAAATTATACTTTTTGCCTTTACATTTTTGTATAAAACTTTAGCTTAAAACAATTGGTGAGAAAAAAAAATTACAAAATAGTATTAGATATCTAGAGACAGTTTAACAAGGTATTGTCTATCAGAAACAGCTAATATAACAACTGTATAAGAATAATTTTTAAAAGCATGTCAATGTATACCTAAATCATGGGTGTATGTGTTCTCAGTTTGTCACTTTCATACAAACACATGCCTCTTAAATGCCTAATGAAATTCATTTCCTTCTTTTTTTCTTCCTTCCTTTTTTCTTTTTGAAACTTTCGATTTTTATGAAAGAGGCAAATATATATTCTTATTATTATTTAAAAATAAATATACATTTCCGAGTGCGAAGCATAACTTCTCAACATTTTGTTCCCTCGGATTTCACACTGATGGCAGTGAAAACAACAAAATGAATTGGGGTTGTTGAAGAAGACTTGCAAACAAAGAAGTTTGACTTTGTATCCAAATATTTTATGACATGTTAAATGAAATAGAAACAATTTCTTCTTTATCAATAATGGAAAGTGATTAGACCGTTGCTTACATAAAATTGCTCTAGATATATTACTCTTTTGAAGTAGAATGAAAACAACATTTCAAATTCACGTAGTTATTCTCTCCTGTAACCTTTCTCTTCATTGCCTTATTCCCAGATTGCTGGTTTTAAAGGACAGATTCCTGAAATAGATAATTCTACAAGGACAGAATCACCACTATATCAACTTTGCAGAAAGATATAAATATGCTAGAGCTTTGGAGTTTAATCACAATTACAGCATTGAATTCTACTTGAACCTGGCTAGTGGGTAAGAGAATCTTCTGCTCAGTTATTGCTTTCAATTTACCAACTTAATACAATGTTTCTTTCTAATAGTGAAAGTAATCAGAATCTCTGTTACCTTCTACCAAATGCATGCATTATGTAAGAGCAGAGGAAGAAAAATATGTATCAAGATTAACAGTCCACTCAGATTATAAAGAAACATTTCCTTAAAAATAATCTCCTATTTGTTAACCTGTTCCTTTATATGATCTGCTTTTATGATCAGGTAGTTATAAAAAAGACAAAATATTAATAATACATAGACTCAACCAGTAACTTTCATTTGACACACTACTTTCTTTGGTAACTTTATATGAATTTTGACTGTGCTTAAATGAACTAGGCAAAATTACTATATTTTCAGAGTTTTTGTCCCACCTGGTGTTGCTCTTACCAAGATAATGACTGGCTGGCTGTTATGATGATATATATCTAATATGTGTTGGTATAGAGCAAGAGAATTGAAGTATACAGATCCATGTCTTATGAATCCTCTTTATGCTTCAAAGTGATGTATCTAGCTCTAGGAAGGACTTGACATGATTTCATTCAATGCCAGAATCTGATACCCTGGGCACTCACCTCCACTCTTGATATTCCCAGACACAGTGGTCTCTTCACCATGACCAGAGCACAGATCTCTCTCTAACTTCATGTCTCCTTAGGGCATATTAGTAAATCTAGGTCCCTTGCATAACGTAAACTAAACCATGAGGGACAAGGGTCACCTAAATTGCTTTCACCTGCTGAAATCACTGAATATTTTTACATACAGTTTACAAATGAACTTTTTTTGGATTTTCTTCTAATAGTTTTCAGACAATGTTTACCATTAGCTGCTCTATCATGAAGGGTTTCTTTTCTTGGCCTTTCTCCTTTTTCTACAATTGTCTCCAACAAGAAGTGTTCAAATTTGTCTTTTTTATTCCTTCATGATTATGTCTTTTTAGTAATTTCCTGGACAAATAGTAAAACTCTAGTGTAAAGTTGATCAGTATACATACAGAAAATTGAAAACTCTTTATTTCTCAATGAAGTCTGACTTTCAAATTTCTCATCTGTTATTTGGGAATCAAGAAACTGACTACTTATTTTTGTGTTTGAATTTCTGGTCTAGCAATCCTATAACTTCCCTCTCTTCATTAGCTCCCCTCTCCACTAGAAGGCTGACTAACCAAAGTGCAAAGACAAAAGTATAGGAATATATTTCAATTCATCTCTTAGTATATATGTAACTACTAAATGTATAGTTTGATTAAATATCAATATTTGATACATTTCAATGTTTATATAAAATGTTACTGCTTAGAATATAAGAGATATGAAGGTTATGATCTTTTTCAACTTTATAATAAATAAAAAAGCTTTATAATAAATGAAGAAAGGTATAAATTGATTAAATGTGGTAGAGAAATACTTGGGAAAATATAAATAAGAAAAGCTAAAACAGATCACATAGATTTAAGTACATGGTGCATTATATTCCTACATAGAACAGCCTAGTTCAAATCTCTCCTTGTTTTCCGTATACCACTGCTCTAGAGTAGATCTTCATTATTGCTCTCCTGGACCAAGACAACATACTTCCTATTCTAAATCCCTGCCTCTATTTCTATGACCTTTTCTTCTACTAAGGACATGAGCATACTTCATTTTCACTAAACGCAATTCTATGCTCAAACTCATTGCACTAGCTTTCCTCCATGGTACTTTTATTTTTTTAATTCTCTTCTACTACCTAGTCATAAATATGTTGTCCCCAGAGGGTTAACATTTTTTTTTTTTTGTCTTCTCTTTTCTTCACAATTACAATCATCTTTTTACTGATTACTCACTATTTCCTACCCAATCCACTGGAAAGTTTTAGACTGGAAAGTCTCAGACGTAAGCAAGCCATGCAGTGCAGATATTCCAAACAAAACAATCTCAGAATTGAAGGAATCTTCCCCCCAACATCTATGTGATCATGTGTATTACTTTAATTCTATTAATGGCATCACTATCCACCTAGTATCAGGGCCTTGCATATCAGTTTTAATTCCAAACTATCTTTTCACGAAAAATTTTTCTAATGGCCCATTCAACAGCACTCCAACCTCATTTGTCTTCTCAGCGCGTTTTTTTATTTTATTTTTTTCCCTGCTGAACCCACCAACTGGAAAAGCTAAGCTTATTTATATAAAGCAAGGGATAACACCATCTTGACAAATTTTAGGACTGTAATAAAAGGTAAAAAATAATTAAGGTATTTATAGGGATTTGGTGTCTGGGTTCAAGAAACTGGTTTGTTTTGGGACAAATCCAAAACAATATTTTAGAACCGTGAGGTAAGTCTCTGAGGCAAGTTTTAAAATGCTGGTTTTGGGAATTTTAAATATGTTATTTATATGGAAATACAAACTACCGTCTTGATAAGACATTTGATTGCTGAGATAAGAAAACTGCACACACAAACACACACACACAAATGGTTTCCAATAATTTCCTAAAAGTAAAATTATTGATGTTTTACAACCTTGACTTCTGGGAAGAACTTTCTTGAGCAAATAGATAGGTTGGAATAGATGTTTTCAAATTTGAGGCCAGATATTCTCAAATCTGAGGCTCAAGAGTTAATGTTGATGCTGATGGGCTCAAATCTCAGTCCCCGACCATTGTCATCATCCAATCTGAGCTGAATTCATTCAGTTTGTACTCACTAATCAACCAAGCTTCAAGAGTGCTCAAATTATACCAAGGGAACAGATTCTACCCCATGTGAAGGAAATATAGACCATAAATAGATATGAGCTAAATGGCTTAATTTAATTAATTATTAATTTGTTTTCCTGACTATTTTCTATATTATTGAAGGTCACAGAATGTTCTAGGGATGTAAGAACTGCATTCTTTATCTAAGATGGAACATTGTCCTTCTTAAGAAGTCAAATTAGATCAAGGGATGTTCTGTTTTGGAGAGCTACTGTTCCAACCTGGTGAACTTCTAAGGCAAGTTGTTCTCTGGCCCCAATGATCTTGTCTGGCTTCTTAGTCATTATCTGAACCACAGAATGCAGACATGTAGACTTTTCCCCAATTGTTGGGCCCCTTGTAAAGTGTGAAATGAAGAAACTTGAAGACAGTCCAAAACTTTTTTGTTGTTGGTTTAGTTTTGCAGTCACAAATTAAAGACTAGATTTTTACCTTCATCAATTAAGTTATCAAGCAATTTCTGTCCCACTTTTTCTTTTCTTTTCTTTTTCTTTTTTTTTTTGAGAGGAGAAATTAATATGTAAACATGAACCTTGGTTCCATTTGACTGTGAGACTGTCAGAAAGGCTGGCGACAGTTTACTAAGATAATTCCCTGCTGAGTTTGCCTAAAGCAACCTATAGGTTTTAGTGTTTAAAATCAAGTACTAGGCTAGAGGCCACCTAATTATCTGTTTTTTTTTTTAAGCAGAAATTCTATTGCATATTTTCAATGTCATTCAAAAAGAGTAGACACTGAAGACATCAATTGCTAGGGATTTGATTCAGAAAATTTATCTAACCAGTGAGCTTTTATTTTAAAGTTTATAAAAGTGAGACATCTTTAATGTAATACACAATATTTACATAGCTTTTACCAAGCTCTATATTTTTGAAAGTTTGGTTACAAAGACAAGCTCCTATAAAAGATTTCTAGATTTTTCCATAGGTCAGGTGTCAGAGGGAACTATTTTAATACTAGCCATCTGTCTTTTGTGATGTTTGCTTTCTGAAATTGTGCTTACATTTTGAGAAAAATTAAACTTGAAGCTTTTGTTTCATTAAAATAAATCTGGGTGGCACCCAGAGGAATATATATACAGACCCCACAGATGATCTGAATTTAGATATTAGCTAAATCATGAGCAAATTGTAGCTAGGTATTGGAAACAAACAATGGCTAAGACATGTTTAAAATTTATTGTAAGGAATATTCAAATAATACTCATTTGAATGTGTTCAAAGGGACCTTTAGACTCTTGTACATACTCCATCTTCACAGGTTTAGTAAGACTACAGTGATAAGACAAGTGAGATACAAAGAGTAACTAGGGATGAAACAAGAAATATTAAATAAAAGGGCTTTTTGGGCATCATAGTTAAGAGCTAACTAGTGTGTTGCAAATTAGGAACATAAGACAGCAAACAGAAAAGAAAATAGTTATAAAATTAAACACCATTAATGTGTATTAAAGCATAATACTCTGCTGTTTCTGTCAGCTGGATCTTGTTTTCTGGGTCTTGGGCAGAAAGTTCTACTTTACCTCATCATCTACTTGAGCCTAAATTTGCCTGCTTCTAGAGAATGCCTAACAATTCTCCCTTTGAAGCCTCTCTCCACATCATTCTTCCACTGACATTAGGATGGTTGTGTCTCCTAAATTGATTGTTGTGATTTCAAAGACCAGCCTCTTGGAATTTTGTTCACGTGTTGAAATGTCCTTTTCATAGACGTTTGTAGGTTGTCTTTCTTAGAGATTTTTTCCCCCTAGAATATCAGATCTGTACAATTTAGGTCATACAAGAGTTGTTTAATACAATGTTGAGTAAGGGCCAGCTATACTTCCTGATTAAAGGAATGGATATTTTGCATGAGCCCTTTGAAGTATGTGTCATGTCAGTTTGTCATAGGGCAGAATTTATAATCTGCATGATATCTCTAGGTGGGTAGGTTGGCCTGTTACTAAATCATAAGGTGAGAGTAAGAGTTGATGAGACTCAGAAAAAGTTGATGTCTTTGGCATTAAAACCAATTACAACATTTTAGACCATCAAGGATCAAGATTTGTTAAGTGTTTTGCAAATTTTACTTTGAGAATTACATTTGTTGTCTCTACTGAAGATTTAAGATAGTTCGAACAGTAAGATTTCTGAGTAAATAGCAAGGCTTTGCAATACTCTGTAATGTCAGTCACTGTAAATTGGTGTTCTCTTCACTGGAGAGAGAGACTGAAAATTCTACGATTGGACATGATGCAATATTTTTGCTAGCATTAAATCAGTAGCCCTCCATCAAACAAAATCTTCAATCATTGAAATAAACAAACAAAGCCCAAGACATATTTAAAATTTATTGCAGGGGGTATTCAAGTGATGCTCATTTGAATGTGTTCAAAGGAACCCTAAGGCTAGGCCTCCTGTACATATTCCATCTTTATAGGTTTACTAGGACTACAGTGATAAGACAAGTGAGATACAAAGCAGAGATCCTGCAGCAATTTTAGTAAAGCCCCCACTCCAATGTTGATTAAGTATAATACCCTTGTTGTGTCCTTGCTGTGGTGAGAAATGTATAAAATTATTGCAAATTTTTTTAGGGAAGAGCAAGTGGCCAATGTGAAAGTGCTAAAGATTATTTTCATGTCATATAATATACAGTCAGATTTCTCCCAATAATTCTTTCTTTCTTTCTTTTCTTAAAATTATGGTATTAGTCACTGGCATTCCATAAGAGCTTCTTTAAACTTCTTTAAAAAATTGGCTTTTTGCAGTGTCAAGGGGCCAAAATCTTAATTAAAGCTCCTGTCTTTCATAACGATTACCTAAAACCCTTCCCTTTGCCTTCATGTAATTCTTTTTTGTGTGCAGACTTCTAATTTTATAATGATTACATACTTCAAAAGTATCAGGGAATAAAGAGAACTTTAATCTATTGGACGTTCTTAATTGAAATTCCTGGTGATATCAAGAATTAGTGCTGTTTCCAAAGCATTCCAAAATCACATATTACATGCAAAAGGTGTTTGCTGTCGCAATAAACATTAGCTCTCTTATCTCTAATCATTTGTCAAGACCAGGGTTGTGCACTGTGTTCTGCCATCTGAGTTAATTTGGCTTCTAGGAAGGGGTCATAAACCATGAATAAGTTGAATTCTTTTTTCATATATCCTGATAATTTCCTGTTCTGTTCTTAAAACAATGACCCGTTAATAAATAATATTATATTTTCTATAAGATTTTTTCAAATAAATATGTTTGGGGTACAGATAAATCCTTGGCAGAGTCCAGTTATTTGTTTTTCCTTTTTCTGATTATGGAAGTAAATTTCAATGATTTAAAGAATAACACCGATACTTGAAAATTTGTGAAGAAGTAATAGAATTTTATAGGAGATAAATATACTTGATGATAAACCTATTTATTGCTAAACCTACTTGTTGAGTATTTTAAATGAGCAACAAAGATTTTTCATCACGAAGAGCCATCAAATTTAAAAGAAAATCTAAATCCAAACCAATAGTGGCTTTTATTGTTTGAGCTTAAGCTATTATTGAGCTGAAACAGGACGAATAGGCTTTTGCCACAGGTAAAGAGATTGGTGTCTGATGAGTCTCATGAAGTTGAGTTAGAAGAACAAGGACTTGTCAGTATCATTTGTTCAGAAACAAATGGGACATCATTGAAGATCTATTTTTAAATCACAAAATGTTCACTCTTACTTAGGGGTTCACTCAATAAATTCTTGATTAAATTATACATATTCATAGTAATTTTAAAAAAGTAATGAACCTATTGTTTATAGTAGTCAGTAAGACCAAAGGATTCTCTCATTATCTCTTTATGACTAGGATGAAAAAAAATTATTATTTAGCCTATCTGAAGTGAAAAATTTCCATTCTTGTGAAATAGTATGTCCTTGGATAAGTCATATCTTTTGTTTTTGACAAAATTGTAACATTTCCTTAAAAATATTATGTTCTTTTTGAGCTAGGTAAATACTTGGAATCAAGCTTAGCCATCACGTTCTCAATAGATCATAATAAGAGTTGATCAACATATTGGATAAGAAAAGAATCATAGGGAAATTTAAGATACTTAAGGTCTTTGTTAAGAACTTGTGATAAGTAGAGGATAGCTTATTAAACTTCTGAGGCATGATATTGCAGGTGTATGTTATATCTTCCCAGGAAAAGGCCAATAAGTATTTAGTTAATGAGGAGAGTATCAAGAAGTAAAAGCAGAGCACAGATGTACAATTACAAAATATGTAGGCTTAGGTGGCATTGAAGGTAAAATAGTACTTGGGTTCAGTATCACAGAAAGCAGAGAATGACTATTTTCCTTTTATGGCCCTAGAGTATTGAACAAATCAATATCCTTTGCTGTTGCATTTTGTGACTAGGAGGATGAGTATTACAGGGACAGTTACAAGTATGACGAGGTTTTTTTCTATCAGGCTTTCAAAGATTGGTTTTTGTTCTTCACTGGCATCTTGTTTTAAAGAAAAATGTGCAAGTTGGTTGGATGTACGTATGACATTCATACCAATAAATTTATTAATATGAGTGGAATATTTGGACTGTAAGAAGACAAAAATTCCTAGACATCTTCAATTAGAGCTTAATTTGGACACAATTAAAATAGTAGGTCAAGATTCAAATTACTTATGACCTGATTACAAAAAGGAATGCCCTTGCCTTTTCTTATCTCAAGGAAGAAGTCTTTCAGGAAAACATTTAAACAGGTAGTTCTATGTAGTTAGGAGGTATGGTTTCACAAGACAAAAAAAATATATTCTTTGGTTAAATGTACATTAGTAAGTTTATTGGCTGATGCATGGTTAATGTCTGAAGTTTGTTATATAAATTACTACCACCTGCACAGTCATTGTTTTCAAAGGTGAGATTGTGTAATAGTGGCAGGATTTACAGTTAATATTTTAGCACATTATTAATAAAATTTTTTCAAACATTTTTAGCAAGTTTGAGAGAAACCCAGATTAAGAGCTTGGTTCCATTTTCGAGTACATTATTTACTCTCTCCTTCGGCTTCTTCACTGAGGTTATCAAGTATGAGACGTCTGATTTCCTTAAGTACTAAATTTGACAGTTGGTATCTCTGACATTTCATTTCGGCACTGCTTATTTTATTTTTATTTTGAAGGTTCACCCTCAGTCTTTCAAATGCATGTTTTGCCTTGTGATTATCTTTCAAAGTTTTTTTTAGAGCAATTTTTTTTAAACCATGGATAAGTCAAAAATTCATGTTACTTTCAAATATGAGTTCCATCGTGGAACCAATGCAGTGCAGACAGTTTAAAATATCAATGAAATGTTTGAGAAGGATATAGCAAATGAATGCACAGTACATCGATGGTTTGAGAAGTTCCATTCTGGTGAGTTTAATCTTGAAAATGAGCCACATGTGCTACCTGAGACCAAGGTGGATACTGATGAGCTGAAAGCTATAATGGAAGTGAATGCATCTCAACCTACGTGTGAATTAGCAGCAAGGTTTAACGTTATTATTCTAATAATATTGAACTATTTGAAACAAGGGGGCAAGGTAAAGAAGCTGGATAGATGGGTACAACATGAATTAAATGAGTATTAGAAAAGAAGTCGTCTCGAAGCTTGCATTTCTTTGCTGTCAGGACATAAAGGCAAACCATTTCTATTGTTTGAATAGAATAATATTATCTAAACCATATTGTTATGTGTGATGAAAAATGGATACTTCCGAGAATCACAAGCATTTGCCACAATGGTTGGATAAAGATGAAGTGCCAAAACATGGTCCAAAACCAAATATTCATCAAAATAAGCTCGTGGTGTCTGTTTCGTGGTCCAGTGCTGGTATTATCCACTACAGCTTCATGAAACCTGGTCAATCTATTACAGCAGATGTCTACTGCAGCCAGTTGAATGAAATGATGAGGATGATTGTGATTAAGTAGCTAAGATTGGTAGATAGAGACAGGACAATCCTTTTGCAAGACAACGCTCGACCACATGTCACACAAACAATGCTGCTCCAGCTACACCAACTGGACTTGGAAACTCTCTGCCATCCACTGTATTCACCACACCTTGCACCAACTGACTATCACTTTCTTCTGGGCTTTGGACACTTCTGTTCAAGTAAAAATATTCAATTTTCAAACAGCTGTGGAGAATGCCTTTGACGATTTCATTGCTACTTGCTCTCCAGGCTTCTTTGCTGCTGGCGTAAAAAAGCTACTGTTAAGATGTCAAAACTGTGTCGATAGTTTAGGTACATACTTTGATTAATTGTACTGCTTCTCATTTTGATTTGAAATCAGATATTTCATATTTGATGACCTTATATCATAGGACAAGTTGATATTGTGAAAATTTGTATTAGTTCAGGCTCTTCAGAAAAATAGAACAAATAGGATGTGAATATATATATGGAGAGATTTATTTTAATTAATTGACTCACATGATTATGAAGGCAATCAAGTCGGCATAATGACCAACAAGCTAGAGATCTAGGGAAGAGCCAATGTTGCAGTTTAAGTCCAAATTCACTCTTGCTCCACAGAAGTCGGTCTTTTTGCCTTCAACTGTTTGGATGATGCCCTCCGACACCATAGAGTTCAATCTGTTTTACACTAAGTCCACGATTTATATGTTAATCTTATTAAAAACACCCTCATGGAAATATTCAGAATAATGTTTGAATGCCTACCAAGGCACTGTGGCCCAGCCAAGTTGAGACATAAAATTAACCAACACAGGATCTAAAAGAATAAATGTATTCATTTTTCCTTGTCAATTTACGATTTACAGAATAATTTTATAATTTAAGGTTTTTTTCCCCATAAAATGTTTTTAAAAGGCAAACCATATATTTTAAAATCTTATCAATTTCTTATTAGAAATCATCTCTCAAATGAATAATTATGTTCACATCATAAGTTTCCTCAGCTGGTCACTAAAATTTTGGTAAAATTTTGTCATTTAGAAAGCTGGCTGAAGGCAAAGTTTGTTGTATAAAGATGCCAGTCTGACAAGAGCTTTGGGACTTGGCCCTTGGCACTCAATTAAGAGATACATTTATTATAATCTATACTTATCTTATTTTCTACAAAGTTCCTCTTATGTACTCACAATAGGAAGTTGAAAGCACAATCCAAGAGATAAATTATGGTACTGCTAATAAAAGGACAAGTTTTTACTGGCCTAAAACCAAAAGAAGGCTTTTAAAAATTGATGAGATAAGCAAATTATTTCTTTAAAAAATGTTTCTTTTATTTTTAGGAGACAAAATTATTTCAGCATTAAGTGATCAGAGCCAAAGTGGGACCTACCACGCCATCATAGTCAGAGAAATACTCGAAGCAGGAGACTCAGGAAGCCACATTAACACAGTTTTCTAAAAGGGCCTTGAGCTTTGATAGCCTCCTTGGCAAGACCTCTAGGGTTGTCTATGGTTGACTACACAGTAGTTAAGTCAGGAAAATAAAAGGCTATTGATTAAACAAAACTAAATTTATTAAATTTACAGAATCAAAAGGGAACAGCATCTTGGCAGAATCTTAATAGTGATTCAAAATGTGGAAGTCCCCAGAAGATATTAATGGGCTTTTGGTATGAGTTCAACTGATTTAACATAGGTCATCCAAAGCTGGGGACTGGCTGGCAAAGTTTGTAGCACAATGGATTAGAATTTATTGACATTCAAAGATGCAGGCCTTAAGACAGTGTTTGATAAGAAAACTGTTATTCTGACAATTGAGCTTTTGTCCAGGTGAACAAACTATCATCTTGATGAACTATTTGTCCAAATGAGCAATTTGTTTACCGAGATAAATTATTTGTAAAAATTTCCTGAAGCAAAACCCAAAGATATTAGATACTTCGTGGTTTTATCATTCTGGGCAATAATTTCCTGCAGCAAATAGTTGTTATGACAAAGTTGATCTAAGTTCTCAGTCAAAACAGTTAAGTTATATCACTATAAGTGGTCTCATTTATAACTATTGATTTGTTTGTGCTATATTATGAACTTATTATACACATATCTTTAGCTTCTTATTCTAGTACATTGTTGCATTTAATATATATTTTACCTTATGCAGTTTTATAACCTCTATGGAACCTAATACAATGTTGTTAAATAAGTATATGATGCACAGTCTAATTTTTGGTTTAAATTGATTAATTAACCAAAAATAGGTTAGTTTAATTAAAGTCCATGCTTAAAAAAAACTTTCATGAAAAATTATTACATAAATTGCTTAATTTTATTAAAATCATAATTCTTATGTTAGGACATTAACTTTTTCTTCAGTCAAGGCCTACTGAAATTATTAAGATAAGAACATAGTAAAGGACATTGTCTTTAGAAACTGAAGAGAACGGTTTCTCTTTCTGAAAAGTGTTTTGTGGCCTATTACTTCCCACAAAAAGAGCTTTGGGAAAGGGCAAAGAAGCCCTACAAGTAATATATAAACTGACTGAAACTATTTGAATTGCATTAGCTCCTTATCCACACTGGTGAAATAATGTGGATTTCAGGTAAATACTTTCTCTTATATCTCATATTAAAATTTCTCTCACAGTTAAACTTCTTTCCTGTATTTGAGGGTTACAAGATGAATAAAGTTGAACTTAATTCTAAAAATGGAAGACTGGAACTAAAAATGATAAAGTTAGGTATTGAGGTTTATCATAGAATGTTTGCATCATGGTGAGGTTGATTATATCTAAAAAAACAGATGTTGAGTGAATTAAATATCTTTGACTTCTTGGGAAAGAATTTAAATAAGCTTAAATTTAAGGGTGTGTTTTTTAATATTTTTGGTGTTAGTCTTAAAGATGGAGAACTCTGCTGAATTTTAAGAGTTAACTTTTCTGGTGAACAATAACATGTAGTTCTCTGGAATTCATTAAAAGGTTCTTTCCATAATCACTTATTTGCTAAGGGAAATTTATTCATGTTAGTTCTATACCATCTTAATGAAAAAGGTGCCCATTTACCTCATTTGGAGAATATCAAAATCATTAAACAGAGCTCATCTCATTCTCTTTGATTTCAGTTTTCCTCCAATTTATATGCATGCTGATTGAAGTGGAAGGTTTTTTTATTAATGTCATTTTAAACAAAAGAGTAAGTCTGTTCATCACTTATTCTTTCTTCATAAAGTCCTTTTCTTGTTGAAAAGAAACAATGATATTCTTTTCCCAGTTAGCAAGTATTAAAGCTATGTATTTATAGGGAACAACAAAATTCCTCATCAAAATGTGATAAAAATTAAAGATTTATATAAATTCCATAATGGATAAAGCAATAGTACATTCTTTACACTGTACATTTGTTAAATCATGTATTAACATTATGTTTTATTTTATATGAGTTTAGCCATTCAATCATACGATTCCTTGAATATTTGTAAAATATGATAAATTATCAGTTAGTTCAGCTTTGCTCTAATATTACAACTTTCATAATAAGAAAGCATCTACTGTGTTATCCAAAGGGTTTACTCTTATCAGGTTGATAATCATAATGAATTTCTATTGAAATTATCTCTGTTTCAGTATCAACTAACAAGAGTTAATTTTTGCCTTACCTTTTTAATGATATTTTCAAGGAAGAGAATGGCTACTGCTTCTTAATAAGCCATGGCATTCTCCATCTTTCTTCTAATTTATTTCAAAGGACACCTGAATATATTTTTATGCCTTGTATTCAAAATGGAAATGCATTATAATATACACACTTTTAGATTTTATATTATCAAAATACTTCTGACTTCTTGTCTAATTTATTAATTCTTGGTTAGCCAATATGTGAGAAGGGATCCAAATAATATTTGAATAAATTACACTGTGTCCTTTCCTTATGACCCATGTCTCTGCAATGTTTCAAATACTGATATATTCCCTTGACTGTCACACAGTTGGCATTTCAGATTTCCATGAGATCAACGTGTCACAAGAGATTTACAGGTGAATGAAAAATTGAATAACCACAGCAAACATCTAAAATAATTTTTCTATGCTGCAATGTCACATGGTTACATTTTGGAAGGCATCAAACTCTATATAATTTTACATAATTATTTATATTAACTATAATTATTTTCAACCATTATTTGGTTTCCTTGAAAAACACATTAACATAATTTTTAAAACCTTTAACACAAAAAAATTCTGTGAAGTTTATATATTTAAAGAATCTATTAATTTTCCTGAATGATAAAAATGCATAGGAAAGCTTACATCTAGGTTTAATTTTCCTGATATATAACAGTTTTACATATGTATGATAACATTTAGTTACTACATTTATTGCAAACAATGGTTGAAAATGACATACGTTTTCCATTTTAAATGTTAATAATTGAATATTTAAGGAAAATTTCAATTAATATGCCATGACAAAATATACTCATTATATGTTTTCCAAGACTATTATTGTAAAATAAAATAGACACTTTTAGCTGACGCAAGAAGAAAAGAAATGCTGCTGGAAATACTTCTTTTTGCTGTTGTTTGCTTCATGCTTGTAATCCCATGGCTTTTTAAAATTGAAAGTGATAAATTACTATCAATCTATGACAGCTTTTTGATATGTCCCCTTGTACATGAGAAGCTGAGTTGAGACCACCTGAACTCATTTCTCTTGGGATTTAGAACAACTATAAAAAATGGTTTTGTTTTGGACTTGGTAGGGCTCAGAAATGAAAATGCCATTATGTCGAGGACAGGACATCAATCTAATTTGCTACCTGGATCTCCAATCTCATTCTTTCCCAGTTGAGGCTGTTTTACAATATGCAAGACAATATCAGTCTTACTTCACATTTTAGTAATATTTCTATATGGCTATTTTATATTTGTATTAACAGGGTTGAAACATAACAGAGTTTTACTAATTTAAATTACTAATAAATTTTTCTAAAAATGTGAAAACAGGAGGATTATAGCATTAACAGGTTGGTGCTACGGGTCTGAGAGTACAGTTTATATACCAGCCAAGATTATACCAAGGGACATCACCCAAAAAGGAAAATAAGTATGTGGGAACAAAAAGCTGTTGTTATGTTTTGATTTAAAAAAAACAAGAAGGGTCATTAATTGTGTAGCAGTTTTATACAGAGGTGAGAAATAAAAATATTGTTCTCTTGATTTATAATATATAATCATGATGGAATATGGATTTGATAGTTCAGATAAATGAGAAAACACTGACACAATAGACTCCCGCATCATTTTACTGTTATGAAAGAGGCATTTAAGAAATATAATCATATAATATTAATTTAACAAAAATCTGGTTCTGAGGAATTCACACATAAAATTATTCTTAAAAAAGAAATCTCAGATTTGACAAGAGATATACCATAATCTCTTTTTCAATCTATCTAAACATTTCTTAGAGTGCTGATTATACATGCCTATATTTGTGCCTATAAAATAATGTATTTGTCAAAATATATATATAATGAACCTAATGAGATTGAATGTATACACACACATGCACACAGATTCAAAGGCATGTTATTCTGCCAGCATTTTCTCTGCTAGATTAAATGTCTATGTTCTAGGCAAGAGTTCTGTTTAATCCGAGGTGCCTAAAGCCTTCAGAGTTTCAAGCAGAATTCTGTGTGTGTATGTGTGTGTGTATGTGTGTGTGTGTGTGTGTGTGTGCGTGTGTGCACGTGTGGGTGTATAGCTAGAAGACATATGATCATCATCTTGGTATAAAAGATGATAAGCCAAAAAAGGTTAAGAATTAATAATCTCTAAAGTAATTTTATTATTCTGGAGCCACCATTATTAAAATTCCTGGGCTATCCACACCAGATGTAAGGAGAAAAGAACACCTTTCAGTTTGCTGAAGTAAGCGCAGGCATCTTAGAGAACTGTTCCAAAAAAGTAGATGCAAGGATAACATACAGTTCATTTCTTTATATCAGTCATGGTTCCCTCAAAACATAGCACATCGAAGCTGTATTTTTAAAAGGC
This sequence comes from Lemur catta, assembly GCF_020740605.2. NCBI lineage: Eukaryota > Metazoa > Chordata > Mammalia > Primates > Lemuridae > Lemur > Lemur catta. The sequence continues at coordinate 46,114,470 of NC_059140.1, forward strand.
TTTATTTAAAAAACTAAGTGTTGTAGATAGGATTAAGTGATTTCATAGGAAGTTTCAAGCAACTCAGGGACTAGTAACAACCACAAACCATTTCCAACACAGAGTCCTACTGAGAATTTAGTCATCTGACAGAAGCTATGGTTCCACAGGGATGCAGTACTTTCAAAAACACACAAAAGTGGAGCAGTAAGAGACTATGTAACTTGAATCCATTCTTTTACTTCATTTGGACTCCTGCTGTGGTTTCATTGGTTGAAGCCAGTCAGAAACCAGGAGGAGAGTCCAGGGTTGTGCAGTCAGTGTAGTATTCAATCTCCAGGGCTCAGAGCAGAAGAGGAAAGGACGGAATATATGCATTGTAGGGCAAAAGAGAATAACAAGCACAAGGATAATGTGTTTTTAAGGGTGATTCAAAGTTATTTCAAACAGAACTACTCAATTAAAATTTCTGGAATTAGAACCCAAGAATCTGCATTTGTTTGTAGCACCAAAGTGAATTTCTGCATATCAAAGTTTGAAAACTTGAAAAGAATCACCTAAAATACTTCCAGCAAAAGAAATACACTTTTACATAACTTTGTTTAATCACATGATTTTAACAGAAATTTCCCAAAGAAATGAGCCCCATATTCCCCAAGAGAAATTGCACGATCTGCTTGGAAAATTTTCTCATATTTCTGGCAGCTTTTTTATAAATAGCAAGGTTTTCTTGCTCTCAGTCTTACAATTTTTATGAGCAAAGTATCAATTTAGCACATTGTTAAATAAGGTGGATTTCAACTAATGAAAAGTATTATCTTACTTATAAAATGACTATAAACTTGGATGAAATACCAGTAGCAACCATAATTCCATTTATAGTGTCCTAATAGTATAGAACAATTTTCAAAAAGGCAATTTTGTGACTTTCATGTAAATGTATAAAGATGTGTCAATGATTTTATTTAAAGAATTAAGTTTTGAGAAAACCAATAAAACGGGCCCAAAGAATATTTGACACTTTAGGCAATTTAACAAAAAAAAAATTAGGATAAGATAAAGAACTTGAATTATTTACAAAACTAATTAATGTCTAAGGGACCATAAACCACAGTCTTTGTTGTGATTGGTCCCACTGGAGGAAAAATACTTTCATCTCTACTGGCCAATAATTGCATGTTAATCAATGCCCTTACAGATTTGCAACATAGACAACAGCACATCAATCCCAACACCATACTGATAGAACACCTAACATTCTCTTTTGCCTATCTCTGAATTTACTATAATTTGTATGACACTGCTAGCCTTACCTAATATAAATGTGAAGTCAAAAACACTTATAATAAAAAAATTTAAAAAATAATATTTAGGAGCATAGGTACTACATCATTATGAAAACACTCTGAGTTAAAACTTCACTGGATGAAATTTATTTAGAGATAGATTTAACTGAGAAAATATATTCAACTGTTCTTTATTAAAATAGCAATGAAAAAATCACAAGCAGAAAAGGAAGATGAAATATCCATAATCAAATTCTTAAAAATAATGTTTAGATTCCTGTGAATGTAAAAGATCTTAAAGCACATCTGGGTGGGGGTAAGAGCAGCACAATGGCTGTAAAAGCAAAAAGTGTAAAATCAACATTGTTCTTAAGAATCTCATAATAAAGTTATTATGCGAATGAATCCCATGCACCCAAGGATATTAAGTAACACAAAAAAGAAATCAATATGTGGTAAATTAATGCCACAAAGTGTAGCAAAACAATAAAGTCAGTTCAGACTCAAGAAATCAGGAAGATTTTCTGAACAAAGAATTTGAAATGAGACTTGAAGAAGAACAAAATTTGAATTACAAGAGAATATCTAGAAGACAGTACAATGAAAGAGATAACAATGATTCACGTCTGCATTCATTTTCAAATATTATTTGAATACTGATTCTATGCCAGGCTTTGGCTAGCAATTGGAAACATAATGGTGAACAAGATGATGTGTTTCTTGCTCTCAGACAGTTTTCATTATAAGTGGGCCAACAGTGCACAGGTAGTCATGTTGGCTATAGTTTATTTTAAAACACTTTGGTGAATAACTGTATAGTAAAACCTGAGCTGTTCATAAATTAAAGCTATATTTATTAAAATTCAATAAAGTAAGGTAGAGTACAACTTTGACAGAATCTTAGTTGTGTTTGGAAAGGGGAATTAGATTGATGATTTTTATAGACTTTGGGATCTGAGACCAAATGGTCCAAGAGGGTCTATCAAGATTGGGAGCTGACTGGGATTGGGCAAGGTATGTGATGTGAGATTTTAGGATTGGTTATCCTGTGGAGTATCTTGAAGGCTTCTTAATATACTATTTAAGAAGAAAAATGCTGTTTGGTAAGAAAAGTTTTCTCCTATCACAGCAGAATGTTGTCATAGATAAATAAATCTGCAGGAACTTCCAGAAGTAAAGAGTAATATTACTTATTGTTTTATAATTTTCCTGTGCAGTTTTTTGGAACATAAAATAAATGAGATACAAATGGCCTCAATTCTCAGTCTTAAGAGCTATGAGAGCTGTGTCGTACTGATATTAATGGTCTCAGTGTATGTGTGTGAGGGTGTATATTTGCATTAGATTTAATGTACACCCAGTTGTCCAATGTCCTGATCAGAGTCACAGTTGACAGAGATGATTAAATAGTATTTAAAAAGCACTTCAGAAGAAACCACAACCGTCTTTTCATTCACTATATTCCTGATCAAAATAAGGTGTTTTATTAATTAACATAATGTTATAAATGAATTATTAATGAAGTGAGTGGGGTTCAAAATAAGTTTATTAGTTGGAAGTGTTGTACAGACTTATCTATCTGTCTTTACTATTTCACTTGAACCTGAAATAGTATTACATTTGCTACTGATTTACAGGATTATTGATAACTAACTTTGTATGATTAATGGACAATCACATACTCTTTATTTCTACTGCACATTTTACACAATGAGCTGATGAAATGATACAGAGTCTTGGAAGTGAATGTTAAATTGTTTTGGTGATTTGGGGTTTTTTGTTGTTGTTTTGCTATATGATGTTAAGTGTGTGGCAGAATTTTATCTGAATCTTGTTTTCAATGTAACCTATGAAATTAGAAAGAGGAGACAGAGATCCCTCATTTATCTCTAAGTATTAAAGGGTAATGATATTATGAAAAACAATAATTTAATGCCTCTTTGCCTTATGCCAGTTTACAGCAGAATAAATTAATGAACAGGGTGTTATAAAAACACTAAGATGAGGGAATTATTAGATAGGAAATTCTAAATGTCGACATTTAAGTTGAGGGATGACAGGGATATCTTTATCAATATCTATATCTAGGGGGGGTCTAGGGAAACTGCATCACTGTATTTCAAATATATATAGAGAAAAGTTGCTATAAAAATTCTGGAGCTGAAAGAAAACATAACATTATCCAGAGAATGTCACAGAGACAGAGGGCATTTAAGACAAAAACCAAAAAAAAGAGAGAAAGAGAAAATGCAGAGAACTGCAAGGAACATCAGATGAGTTTTGGAAACTTGAACTGCCAGGTCTTGCTAGGTTTGGCAGAAATAAGGCACAAAGTTAAGTACACTAAATCCTCACTTACTGTCATTGATAGGTTCTTGGAAATGTGACTTTAAGCAAAATAATGTATAATGAAATCAATTTTACCAATTGATATAAACAAGAGTTAAGTTCCTATGGCATGTTTCTGGTCACAGAAATATCACCAAACTTCTAAATAAAGACTGAAAACACTACTAATATTAAGTATTGAAATATATGTGAGCTGTACACATTTAAGAAAGATTAATATGAATAAATAAGATAATTATTTACTCACTTATTCATGTTCAGGGTCGAGGTATCCAGACCCCATCCTGGCATCTCAGAGGCAAGAGGGGAACCCGACCTGGACAGGAGGCCATTCCACCACTGTGTGCACTCACACTCCAGTGTATATTTGCACTAGACTTAATGTATACCCAGTTGTCCAGTGTCCTGATCAGAATTATAAGCCCCATGCTCACTCACACTGGAACACTTTAGACATTTCAGTGAACCTAAATGTGCACATCTTTGGGAAGTAAGAGGAAACCAGAATACCTAAAGAAAATCCACACAGACAAGGGGAGACTGTGGAAATTCCACACGGACAGTGGCCTCAGCTGAGAATTGATTCATTTATTCTTGTCAATATTATAACAAAACAATATCATCCGAGCACCTGCTCTATTATTCTAAGTAAAAGTAGGAATCATGTAAAAGCTTTAAGAAGGATATTTATATGATTTCATTTGGGATATAAAGTGAATATTCAGGTAGATCTGTGGAGAATGGATGAATTGGAGGGGGAAAAATAAGAACGTTGAGAAACTGATTAAATGACTAAAGATGATGTTACCCTTACATGATGGTGAAGTTAAGATATACACACATATATTTTGATGGATCCATTAATCTAGCTGCTGAGGTCACCAAGAATGAGGATAGGAAATTTCTAGACTCTAGGTAAAGGATATAAACCAAGGAAACATATTTCTAATGAAGAATAGCAGCTATTCTCCAAAATTATATGGTGTCAGAGAGCTAAATATTTTCTGCTTTTGTGTGTCTCTTGGGAAATAGCATCATCAAGCAATAACCAAATATCAGTAATGAAAAGGGTTAGAAGAATGTGGAAAAACACTATGAGCATCTTGGAATTTTGTAATCACTAAGGAGGAATTTTAGAGGCTACAGTTATAAGTTTGTATGGAGTTAAAAGTTGGCAATTTTTCTCTGATTAATGACAATACTGAGTAATACATGAATAACAATTCATTATCTAGAAGGCTTGTACCTAAATGTCCCCTAAAATAAACATGAATATGAGAACTAATAAATTGATCCTGGTAGAGTTGTAGACTGTAAGTTTCCTTCAAGAGCCCCTGAGTAACACATTAAAAACTGCTTGAAAGTTTCACATAGGAATTATTTTGGAAAAGATCATGGAGGACTTTGAACACTGGGATAAAATACTTGCTTTAATCTTATGGATTGCATTACATATATGGATATGAAGATGACTCTGTCTCTAAAATAGAATATATCTCTCAGCCAACAGCTTGCTGTTGGCCATGAGCAAGACATTAAATGTTTAACTCTCAGTTTATCTCTAAAACTTGTACAATGACTCATTTCTGTCAGTTTGATTAGAAATAAACATATTAAATCATAACTACTTAGAAAGTGTAAATCATTACTAAAATATGTAGCTATTTATTTTTGTCTTCTCCATTTCCAGGAATTGCTGGATATTCAACGCAGTAGTACTATGTACAATGTTCTCCTCACTGATGGCTTTTTTGATGTACACAGTTGGTCATGTAATCATGACCTAGCTGTAAATTTTAGAAGCAACTTAGATAAGGGGAGACACAGAGACAGAGTTAGAGAAGGAGAGAGACAGAGAGGAGTTGAGTAGGGGAACACAGGTAGGGGAGTCCTATCTCAGTATTGTAACTGTGTCGCATGGGAACTGTTGATGGCTATGTTCCAAAAGGAGCAAATTAGAGTTAAAAGAAAATTTCAAGTCTGCATGCCTTCGCTTTTGAACTGTGCAGACATCAGATGTGTCTGGAATTTTAGAATAGACTTTTTTTTTTATTGAAGAGGTAAACTAGATGGTTGTGTGTAGATGTGAAACTAAATTGTGGAGAATGTAAAGGTTATTTAAGTTAAGGAGTTCAAGGAATTACAAATCTCTTTGGTGGTACAGGTGAAGAGTGGAAACACTGTAATCTATAAACATGGTTAGAAAGATGAACTGAAAAAAAGTCTTTAACAGAGGTTTTGGACTGTCTTGCTGGCTAGAAAATAGGATAAATCAGGAAAGAATGGTATAAAAGAGTACCTGGGAAAGCAAAATAGCAGAGGTCACTGATGATAGTTATTATTTAAGTCACTAAATAGGAAATATCCAATTTTGAATCAAAAGTGCAGTTTACTATATCTCAAACAATAAGCAGTACAATTAATCAAAGTATGAGCCTAAACTATCCACACGGTTTTGCCATCTTGTTTATGCTAGTAGCGAAGAAGCCTGGAGAGCCAAGGACGATGTAATCATGAATAGCATTTTCCACAGCTTGTTGAGAATTGAATGTTTTCCCTTGCAAGAAGTGGCCTGAAGCCTGGAAGAAGTGATAGTCTGTTGGTGCAAGGAGGTCTGGTCAATGCGGTAGATGACAGAGAGTTTCCAAGTCCAGCCTCTGTAGTTTGGGCAGCATTGTTTGTGGGACATATGGTCAAGCATTGTCTTGCAAGAGGCTTAGCCTGTCTCTATTGAACAATTTCAGCTGCTTAATCACAAGCATACTCATCATTTCATCCAGTTGGTTGCAGGAGACATTCCTTATAATCAACTGATCAGGTTTCATGAAGCTGTAGTGGATTATACCAGCACCAGACAAACAAACAGACACCATTAGGTTTTTTTGGTGAATATTCAGTTTTGGACTGTGTTTCAGCACTTCTTTATTCAACCATTGTGCCGAATGCTTGCGATTGTCAAAAAGAATCCATTTTTCACCACACATACAATATGGTGTAGAAATGGTTTGCCTTTATATCATGACAGCAAAAAAAGGCAATCTTTGAGACAATTTCTCTTCTCATGCTCATTTAATCCATGTGGAACCCATCTATCCAGCTACGTTACCTTTCCCATTTGTTTCAAATGGCCCAATATTCTTGAAATCGCAACTGTCAAACCTTGCTCCTAATTCACACGTAGGTTGAGATAGATTCACTTCCACTATAGCTTTCAGCTCATCATTATCCACCTTTGTCTTAGGTCACCCACATGGCTCATTTTCAAGATCGAAATCACGAGAATGGAACTTCTCAAACCATCGACATACTGTGTGTTCATTAGCCATATCCTTCCCAAATTGTTCGTTGATATTTTGAACTCTCTGTGCTGTATTAGTTCCACAATGGAACTCATATGCAAAAACAACATAAATTTTTCACTTAACCTTGGTTTCACAAAATTGCTCCCAAAAAAAAATCGGAAAGATAATCACAAGTCAAAATGTGCATTTGAAAGACTAAGGATGTACCTTCACAATAAACATAAAACAAGAAGTGTCAACGTGAAATGTCAGAGAGATCAACTATTAAAATTAGTACTTAAGGAAATCGGACATTACATACTTAATAACCTATCTAGGAATTTGCAGTTGCCAACCACCTCTTCTCTTTTAGTAGAGAAATGCTACGTTGTATGGGGAGTGATAATAAACATGGGTTTCTCAAAGAACATCAAGTATGTGTTTGATCAAAGAAATGAACACAGTGGTCTCCCCAAAAAAGCAGAGGATTGGGGAGACTCGGTATGTCAGAAGTCCTAGAGAATATGACATCAGCATGTGGTGAGGTATATAGCATAGGGGGCATTTTTTACAGCTTAGATCTAGGCCCTGCTCATGTGCTGGATTCCAGTCTTCTGTTTTCTTCCTTGCAGTAGACCTCTGGGCTCATGCTGCTTGTTTCTCTTTTAGCGCTACACAACCTCTCATACTCCTCCCTTTCTTACTGCTTTTGGGAAAAAAAATGCACAAATGCCTTTCGTTTAAAGTTTAATTGGTATCTGCTCTGTGAGAACACCTGTTTTTATTTCTGAATCAGTTGCTCAACAGTTGTCTCACTTTCATCAGGCCCCAGTAATTCTCTCCTAACGCAAATATACACATACATATCTAAACCCTTTTTCTGATGCCATCTTAACTAAGCATGTGAAGATCATTTCCTCCAGTAATTTGCCTCTTTGCAAACTGAGGGTGTAATACAAGCAAAACTATACCTAACCTCCAATCTTAGATGGTCATTTTCTATCTCTTAGTATTTCCCTACTTTGTGTACTTTCTCCTAGATATAGGATTAATAGTAAGTAACACTTAGTAAAGTACTTACGAAATGCCAGATACTATAAAAGATACTTACATAAATTTAATTTTTAATGCTCATAGTATCTCCAATAGGTGGATTCTATTAACACCCTATTTACTCATGAGGAGACTGATGCATGGAGAAATAATCACATTATGGAGGCAGGATACCAAACCAGGCACATGTTTTCAGAGCCCTTTCTGTAATTATTAACCATTATGAGATAGGGACTTAAATAACTTGAGATGGATGTAGACCGAAGTTACATAAATCAAGGAAGGAAGTGAGGGTAGATCAAGTTTAGTGAGAGAGCTAACATGGTTATATAATAAATACCAATGGTGACAGGGGCAGTCCATTAATCCAAGCATGATTGCATTCTAACATATTATCTGTGACTAAAATTAGACCAATATCAAACAGGAAAACTTCCAGTAATTTATTTGAGTAAGTATGGTTTTTGCAACTATCACTAAGGGGTTACTTTGTCTTACATCAGAGAACTAATGACAACCACCAATACCACCACCATGACCACAGCAAAAACATGTACACTGGAGATGGTATTCCATAATAAATTCCAGGGGAATCTTTCCACAGAGCAGAAATAATGGATGTTGTTGCATAATTTCAATGATCTTTGATTTGGAAACAGTATGAGTCACTATGTTGGTAACAATAAAAAAATAGACATATTTGTGTTAGAATAACTCAATTGCTTTCCACTGAGAAATGATCCAAAGTAAACTTATGGATAAGAATATACAAATATTTTATCCGGATTATATTTCTCAAAATTGCATCTTGATTTTCAAATTTTATTAAAAAAATTTAATAAATTGGGCACCTTCCCCTCCTTAAGTGGTTATAATGGGATATAAAATTCAAGATCCTTTTGATGCTGGTAGGGAAATAGAATTTGCTTAATTTGATTAATAATTTAGTGAACGCATTTTAAGACATATTAAAAGGGTAGTGGCCCAAAAGTACAATTTTGTATGCACAAAAGCAGAATAAGTTTTGATTATCACTGAAGAATTGCGACTACTTTTGTTCTAAAGTAAAATGTCATGTTGTTCCTAAATGTGAAAGTGATATAGGCAATATTTAATTACATAAGGTTATGGTTTCCAGAAAGTAAATTACACATTTGCTTTATAGTAACTGCAGATAATGAGTCTAAAAACAGCAGAACTGTATTAATCTTTTTACAAAGTTTGATGTCCTTATTTATAAAATAATTTTAAATGAGAGAAGAGACTTGAGAATCCTTTATTGACAAATATTATATTAATGAAAAACTAGAATTTACTTTCCTTTCTGATAAATGAGAGTTTCATCTGCGATCAATGTTTCTAACAAGTAGTAGTAAAATTTTGTTGCTACTTTCTGTACTATTTTTTCAGGCAAAAAATTTCATTTGTCATGAGAATAATTTCTGACTTTCCACTGACTTTATCATAGCCTTGATTGTCAAATAGCTAAGATTCTTTAAATTGTGTTACACACTCTATTTAGTTACATTTCTACTTTGATTCATAAATAACCAAATTATTCTTTCTCATGCTGTTACAGTCATGCTTATTCAAATGACCAAATCTCTATTGATAATTCTTTTGATTTTGCCTTCTTAAGAACAAACTCTAAATATAGAAAGAAAAGAAAAATTAGTTTATTTTTCACATTTAAAAAGATCTTTGAATTTTTTCAGAGATGAGATTCTTTAGGGCAATTTCACACAATTATTCTTGAGTCATATAAAAAGAAGGATACTAGATAATTTTGTTTATTTAGAATGTTTTATATTTCTCAACTAACTCCAACATTATTAAGACCTTCATGGGAAGTGTTGCCAAATTAAAAGAAAATTTTGTAAAACGTTTTAATGTAAGTGTTTCAGAGATTGTTCCCTTGGTAAAATGGATTAAAAGATCCCCCAATGGATTAAAAGATATGTGTTAATGCCCTCAGTATAAATAATAATTCTTATCTTTAAGGGAAAAATAATCAAGTTAATATGAAAAACTCCTACATTCTGGTATTGTTAGATATTATAAAAATTAACCACAAACCAGAGGATTTGCCTTTCTTCTAATGCTTTACTGAAGGCTTAGCTATGTAACCTACAGTATATGACTGTAACAAATTTAGAAAACAAAGCAAAAATCAACATCTATAGGGATTGTAAGAGAAAGTCTTAGACCTGGTTTACTAACCTTCAGAAGGAACAATAAATACTAGTCTTTTGAAACATATATTCCCTAGTGAAATTTCTAGGAAAAAAATAACTCTCTGACTTCAGTTATTTAATATAGTATACTCAAGGGGAGTTTGCACTGTTAATGAAACCACTTACTACCACTTACTATTATCTGTGCAAATAAGCAGAGAAATACATAATATAAGGAGCATTGTTTGTAATCAAGAATAAATTTTGAACATTATTTATGATCAGTAGTATGGGATTCTTAATAAAAATGACCCCAAATTTTAAAATAATCAAAAGAGACCACAGTGTGACTATCCACTATCCCTCACTGTTAAAATCCTACTTGGTGATTATTCTATTTGTTGGGGAATGCACACATTTTTTATTTACATATTTACAATCAATTAAAGGCACAGAATCTGTGAAGTTACATGCCAATTTGAAAAGCTAAACAAGGAGAGATACAAATAATTTCTTTCTAATCAAATATGCCCCAAAATTTTAGTTTTATTGCTTTGTAGAATATTACCAATTTTGTATGTTACCTAGTAATTTCTTTTCTCTTTCTTTTTTTGACTTCAATAACAGAAATTTATTTTATCACAGATCTGTGGCTAGAAACCTAGTAATTTCTTTGTAACATTTGTTTCTAAAAGCATATATTATCCATCCCTGAAAGTACTTTTGAATTCTTATTAATGAGTTGAATAAAACATTGAGCATATTTTTATTTTATAGTCTTATAAAAAGTCATTCTTTAAACTTTCTGAAACTATACTTAGACAAACTTGAAATTTCAGGACTTAACATTCAATTATATATACTGATTTTGAAAGTAATCTTTTTTCTTTTCTTTAGAGTCTAAATGACTGGGTTATCCAAACATCCCTAGGACTGCCAGGTACCTTGGAAGAGTCAGAACCACATTTGTTCTTCAGGCTTCATAGTGACTCACTTAAAATACATGCCATCTTTTCCGTCTTCTGTTAAGACAAGATAGCCAAAAAAAGAGCATGTTTTTATTTCAGAAATAATCACATACTTTATCAAAGCAAAATACCTAATATCTACAAAAACTAACTGTATTAGTTTCCTATTGCTGCTATAAAATTACTACTTAATGACTTAAAAAAACACAAATCTATTATTTTACAGTTCTGTAGGTCAGGAGTCCAACACAGGTTCATTGTGTTAAATAAATGTGTTGTCATGACTGTGTTCCTTCAGAAAGCTGGAGAGAAGAATCCAAGTTCTTGCCTTTTTTAGTTTATAGGGGACAAACATATTCCTTGATTTGATATCCCCTTCAAAGCCAGCAATAGGGGGTCCTTTCTTCTCACATTGCCCCATTTCTCACAGGCGACCTCCCTCTTCCGCTTTTAAGGACCCTTCTGATTACATTAGGCCTATCTGGACAACCCAGGATGACCTCCCTCTTTTAAGGTGAACAGATTAGCAATCTTACTTTGCTCTGCAACTTCAATTCCTCTTTTTATGTACCATGACATAGTCACAGATTCCAGGGATTAAGATGTAGACATCTTTGGAGGGTAGGGACATTATTCTGCGTACTAGACTAACCAAAATATGAATTTGGATAATTAACTTTTATAAACTAAAGGTGTCTAAGAAGTGTATTCTTGATAAAGTCGACATCTATTCATTTACTCGTTCTTTCCTTTATTCACAAAGAGGCAGTGTGGTATAGTAGGAATAACTAGGATATATTTAATGGTAATCATGAAGAAGGAAAAGTAGGTATGTAATTATTGGAAATGGTTTAGTCCCTTAGAAGCTTTGTTCTCAAATTTTTTATGATAAAATAAAGGCCATTAAACCTACCTCAGAGTGTTGTTCTGAGAAGTGAATGTAATAATTAATATAAAGCAAATAAAATTAGTCAACAAATATTAGCTACTATTATTGTAGCACAGTGCCTGTGCTGAATAGATGTTCAATAAGTGGAGTTTATTCTTATAATTAAATAATTTATGTATGCATGTATTATTTCAAAACATTTTAATCTCCTGCCATTACTATGTAATGCCAAAACACACAAAATATATAGCGTGCTGTTTCTAAAATATTTTAATCACATCGTTTGCCTTTACTGAGAAAAGAGTACTGAAGTTTTAGTGTTACTATGACCATTTCTCATGTTAAAGACTTAAGAAATTAATCACAAAGAGATTAACAAAAGTTAGCAGGATCCCATAGTAAAATTAAGAAGTGTTAAAATTAAAATCTCTAATATTCAGACTGTTGAATTCCTTGTGAGTATAGCGTTTTTTAGGTCTATTGTGAATTTTTAAAAAATGTGTTGCCATGTCATCATAAGTCTTCAAATGTTTTAACATCTCCTACATTGTATCCATAAATTAACCCCAGCAAGGTCTTTGCTGTCTTGTCAGTACTACTTTTTAATACCAAGCATTCATACAGCTAATAGTATAAACTGACATGTGAAAAACTAGATCTTCTTTTGCATGATAGATAAATTTTAAACATATATTTAATGGTTTAAAGCATATATATGTACAATACTAAATTATTTTTAATTATTATATTATTAAATATATTTTATTAAATTCCACAGTTTATAGCTTAAGTAATTTATATTTCCACCTTGATTCATCCATAGCTTCTCACTTATACCGCAAAGTAAATGCAATTATATTTTTATACTTGCTCAAAAAAATTTTATTGTCTCTAGGATCCTTTCTGCAGGAAACCTATTCTTTAATGCACACTGGTTTTAAAAACTATTTTAACTACTTAATATTTCTTACTTATTTTGAATTATATGACAGAGATGAATATTTTAGTATTCTGTGTTATATGCATGGAAATGTGTGGGTATGGAAATGTATATTGTGTTAAAGGACCACTATGTTAGAGATAGACACGATTTGGTTGACGTTGCGCAAGTTATTTTTTATCTACAAAATTAGTAGATTTTAGTAGATAATCTAAAGTGTTATATATAACTCTACTGAATTCAATCTGCTATAAATAATAGCATTGAGTAGCTGCTTATACGTTACTTTTATTCTAACATAAATTTTATTTTTAAACTCATTTCATACTCATTAGAGTTCTGAGGATAAAAAGTTTTTCTAACAGTTTTTAATTATGCCTGTTCTACTAAAACTCTGATCCTATCATTAAAACCGAAAGTTAACAAGTGCACAGAGATTTTATATATCCTGTCTGAAGATAATTCAACATCTGTGACACCTCCTTCAAGTAATTTTCTCTCATGTTCTTTTTTTAAAAAAAGGTTTGAAATAATTTTTAAATAGTTTAAGACTCAAAAGGAGTTGCCAATGTAGTACATAGAGTTTGTATGTGCCCACACCCAGCTTAGCCTAATGATGATAGTATCTTATATAACCATAGCACATTGTCCATTTGTTCTAGCTCAGGCTTCAGTAACCAAATACAGGATATAGAGTAATGAAAACGAAAATGTACAGTGCAGTGTTTTGTTTGTCTGTTTGTTTCAGTTGATGCTTAATGCTGCCCTTATAATAAAATTGGAGCAATTTCAATTGACCTTTCAAGATATATGAATATTTTCACCAGGTAATTGGGATAAAACAGCAATGAGGACAGAACTGAGCAAAGAACTAAGAGATAGAAGAGAGTGATTTAATTATTAATTTCATTACTCTTGAATGTCTCATTTTCCTCAGCAATAAAATGAGTATAAATTTTCTTGCCAAATATCTTTGGCAGGGTTGATTGGGGAATGAAAACTGGTTTTATTGACATACTTCAAAATTTATATAAATTTTAATATAATGTTCAAAGGTAAGGACTGATGGTCACTATATCCACCTTTCTTCATTGCTCTTTTACATTATTAGTAAATTTACTTAAAACAAAGTTCATATTTGAATAATCTTTATAAAGTACTCTACAAATCATTAATTGAATATCTATAATAACATTACATATTATACATTATGATTCCCAATTCCTAGATGAAGGAATTAAAGCCCAGATAAGCTATATGAGTTTCTCGTGCTCATTAAACCAGTGAGTGTTTGGTCAGAAACTTCAGTCAGATTGTTTCATTCCTGCAGTGCTAATGGCAGTAGATGTGTCACAGAGCCAGGACTAGGGTTGGGCAAGTGAAATGACTGAGGTATTTGCCTTAGGCACAAAATTTAATGGTGTGCTAAATTCAGTAATCAAGATAAATATTTAATGTACTATTTCAAAAAGTATGTAATCAATAAAAATATCCATGATGAACAAAATATCAAAATTTTTAAGAAAGACACATCTTATTACTGATTTTTCCTTTTGCCCCAAGCTACTGCATGTCTCTTAATGGCAATGGATATATGGATTAGCACATTAGACTCCAAAGTTGCAATGCCCGTTTCTGGCACATATTCATAGTAAAGGAAGCACATTAATTCACATCTACAAGTCTAAATTTTTACATCGATAAAATGTTTATAACATTAATGACTACTTGATGAGTTTTATAGCAGGATTAAAGAGACAAAGTGCTAGGCACATTGTGTGGCAATTTATAAACATTCAATACATGACATATAGTTAGTTTTAGTTCTTATTTATAGTTATACTTAAATGTAAGCATCTGTAAAATATATATATATATATATATACACATATACATTAAAGCGCACACATTCACATAATCTCAAGAAAAACATAATGACCAAATAGTGAGCCAGTGTTTGCTCAATCTATTATAATTAGAAGACTGTCTTCACAGAATCTTGGAAATATTTCAAAATAGGAAAATTCGGAAAATGTATTTATTGTGTTTTAGATTGAAGAGTGGATGATTTAAAAGACAGTCTTAAAGGGAAAGGAATTGTTTGAGATGGTCAAGTTTGACATAATATTTTCGGATTGGACACCACAGAGAGGAGAGGGCATAGATGTGAGTCTTGGTGAGCACAACATTAAACCTGAGAAATAATCTGCTTAGCTGTTTTACATATGTTTCAGGAATAGTTATTTGCTGGAGCAAGTTGATAAGTTATTTTTTAACTGTTATTAGCATTGTTTAACAGCCAGGAAATATTATGATGCCTACATTTTTATCTCTTTCTCTCTATATATTCAAATTATCATATCTTGTTAATTTTTAACCCAAAGTTCAGTTCACTATAATCTGTGATAACTAAGTTGTATTTTTCAGTTCATTAACAAATGTGTATCTAAAACATATCAACAAATTGACTGTCATTGAAACACAGGGTAGTTTACAAAGTCACTAATGAGTGTTTATGTTTATGCTATTTTCTAGTTAGCTAGTATATTTTTAGAAAACTATTGCCTAAGTAGAATTTAATTATGTTATTTTAAGGGATGTTTCTTAAACTATAGTCATCTAGGATTTTTTTTTTTTCTCTTTTAAAAATTCTAGGAGCCATCTAACTGAAATAGCAATATAAGTGACAGGTAGGCCAAGCTGGGGACCCAGCAGACCATGTTTCAGTCTGTTGATGAGCCAAAATATTTAACAGGAACCAGTACGTATCTTCTTGCTGCTCAGTTGTAGAATTCAGAGGTTAAAATATATTACTCTTTATTCTATTCTATGCTTTGGCTCTAATAATTTTTAAAAATTATTTATTTTTGCATGTTACTGAAACTACAATGAAGTGAAGGAAAGAAATTAGATTAAAAGGACTTGGAAGTTTTGGAGACATTTTTTATAAACCAGAACATGGCTCTTTTTTGTTGTTGTTGTTAACCCAAAGGCAAGATGAAAATCACAAAAGTTCTTAGTGTACTGTGCCTTTCTTTTAAAGTTGCAATTTATAACATGACCATAATTGGTAAACATAGGTACCTGAAGGTGCATAAATCTTCACCACATCACATAATATAGTCATAGAAAAAGTTAGAAATATATCTCTCAATATAAAATCACCAAAACTACACAATTTGTATTTTGTAGCTCATCCACACATATGTACTTTATTGTTACAGAACATAGGAAATGCTGCACAAAACTAGCTGAACTGTTCTTATTTTACTTCACAATATGTGTATATTCTACCAATACTCTCTACTTGAAGCTTACTAACGATTAAGGAAAGACTGAAATAAAGGGATAATGGGTTTGCTTATCTTTCCCTTCCCATGCATTGTTTTTAACACATGTACTAGGCTATTACAGGGAAGTAATATAAGTAAGAAAGGATCTGGTAGGGCTGCTTGGTGATTCATGTTTGGTAGAATGCCATTGCTTTCTTTCTGTGCTTGGAGCAAGTTATGGGTTGAGTGCAAAATGTAGCCTCTCTTGTACTTTGTACTTTGTACTGGCTTTGAGACTCACTGAATTTCCACTCATTTTGAGTGATACAAAATTTTTTCTCATGAGGCATCACAAGTGCTATAGGTGAATGGGTTTGCAAGGAAACGTGGACATGGATATTTCATGTATCTCCTCTGCTCATGCACATAATCCATTGTCTTTGTTTTGATAAAGGCATGTTTAAGAAATTAAGACATTGGATTGAAATTCAATTAAAAAATCAAAAGCAGCAAGAAGAGAGCATTAAATCAAGCCCAATTTGACTGCACAGGTCACACACCCATGAACCCAACCCTGTAGCTCTTTTAGATCCTAAGCTGTGGGGCCATATAGGACAAGTAGAATAACACTTTCTGAAATTAGTACATGACAACACAGGATAGTGAACAAATTACATGTCAGTATACCTTCTTGCAAAGGGCATAGTAGCCAATTTGCTAAAAGCAATCATGCCAAGGAGGTCCAGTGAATAGGCCAAGTGGGTCTGACCAGTTATTTGATGAGGTTGATAGTGATAAAATAAAGTTAAGTAGACCCAGACATTAAACAACCATTTTTTAAATAACTGTGAATGGTAGTAAAGTAATTTTTTGATTTTGGTGGTCAGTAAGCAGAGGATGGGTAGGCAGAAGTCATAAAACCATGATTCCATCATTATTAACTCTGTTATGATAGAGAATTTAAGAAATTAAATATAGGGGAATTTAAACTCAGTAGAAACAGACATTTCAGTCTCCCAGAGCCACTGCATTCCATGTGCTTCCAAGATAATGCAGGTAAAATTGACTCAACAAAAGTAAGCACTCAAAAGAGAAGCTGTTATTATTATATTTTATATTATAATTATTAATATATTATACTATTATATAATTGTATGACAATTATTATTATCTAAACAGTTGAAAGTAGAGGAGATCGTCTTCTCAGTGAAGTTTCCTAAGTTTTTCTAAGACAAGGGCTACTAATAAAATGGTTACTTTTCATACATAAACAAAGTATATTTGGTGAAAAACTCTGAATTTTATTCCATATTTATACTGAACTGTGGCTATAAAAGTTTATACGAAAGAGTTAACAGGACTAACTCCTTAAATATTCATATTAAAAAAAAAGGAAGACAACAATGCTGTAAACCAATTTGTATTCCCCAGGTCTGATGAGTTCATGAATGGCATCTCCATGTGTTCAGTAGCTCCTCTAAGGCTATAAGCGTGTGTGTGCATGTGTATGAGTGTGTACATTTTCAGGAATTTGGCTTACTCTATAAGGTAATGAACATAGTTGTCTCTTTAAGTGATTCAGTCCCCTGAGTTTTTTCTAAAGGGGATATAGAATTCTTCTGTACATAGGGAAAGTAAACATAATCATGACATGGTTCCATTAAACAGAGACAAAGGAGATAAAATAAATTCCATTATACCATTAATTAAATATACTTAAAACTGTGTAGTGCAAAATATTAAAAGTATAACAGAAAGAGGTCTAAATGTTTAGGAGATGCTACAAAGTTATTATCTGTTATTACCCCCAAATTCATATGCTGAAATACTAACTCCCAAAATGAGAGTATTAGGGGGTGGGTCCTTTGGAATGTGATTAAGTCGTGAGAGAGGAGCCTTCATGAATGCAATTAGTGACCTTATAAAAGAGACTCCAGAGAGTGTCCTTGCCCCTTCCACTATGTAGGTCACATACCAGATGTATTTAGGAACACGTCTACACAACCAATTCAAGGGGTTAAATTGAAACAAAGGTAGATGATTTTTAATATAAATTCGTGGCTTTTCATACTACTGTGTACAAATTTCCAGTATCAGTGAGTGCAGACAAGTCAGTCAGTAAGAATAATAGTATTCTTATTCTATGAAGAATTTGTAGAAGAGATGAAGCACAAATCAATAGGTCATATTAATGAAATCATCTCATTTGGTATCATAGTATACACATTAATATATGCAAATTAATATTGATAATACATTTTTATTTATTTATTTTTTTAATTTCAGCATCTTACAGGGGTACAAATGTTTAGGTTGCATATATTGCCTTTGCCCCACCCAAGTCAGAGCTTCAAGCATGTCCATCCCCCAGACGGTGTGCATCACACCCATTAGGTATGTATATGCCCACCCCTTCCTGTCCCCTCCCACCTGCACAACACCAGATGAATGTTACTACTATATGTGCACTTAAGTGTTGATCACTTAATACTAATTTGATGGTGAGTACATGTGGTACTTGTTTTTCTTTTTTTTTTTTTTTTTTTTGAGACAGAGTCTCGCTCTGTTGCCCGGGCTAGAGTGAGTGCCGTGGCATCAGCCTAGCTCACAGCAACCTCAAACTCCTGGGCTTAAGCGATCCTACTGCCGCAGCCTCCCGGGTAGCTGGGACTACAGGCATGAGCCACCATGCCCGGCTAATTTTTTTTGTATATATATTTTTAGTTGGCCAGATAATTTCTTTCTATTTTTAGTAGAGACGGGGTCTCACTCTTGCTCAGGCTGGTCTCCAACTCCTGACCTTGAGCAATCCACCCGCCTCGGCCTCCCAGAGCTAGGATTACAGGCGTGAGCCACCGCGCCCGGCCTGTTTTTCCATTCTTTTGATACTTCACTTAGTAGAATGGGCTCCAGCTCTATCCAGGATAATACAAGAGGTGCTAGATCACCATTGTTTTTGTGGCTGAGTAGAACTCCATGGCATACAAATACGATATTTTATTAATACATTCATGTATTGATGGACACTTGGGTTGTTTCTATATCTTTGCAATTGTGAATTGTGCTGCTATAAACATTTTAGTGCAGATGTCTTTTTTATGGAATGTCTTTTATTCCTTTGGGTAGATGCCAAGTGGTGAGATTGCTGGATCAAATCGTAGTTCTACTTGTACCTCTTTGAGGTATCTCCATATTGCTTTACACAGAGGTTGCACTAATTTGCAGTCCCACAAACAGTATATGAGTGTTCCTATCTCTCTGTGTCCATGCCAACATTTACTGTTTTGGGACTTTTTGATAAAGGCCATTCTCACTGGAGATAAGTGATACCTTATTGTGGTTTCAATTTGCATTTCCCTGATGATTAGAGATGTTGAGCATTTTTTCATATGTTTGTTGGCTATTAGTCCACCTTCTTTTGAGAGGTTAGCTTCTCACATGACATCTCTCTCCTTCCACTTTCCAGGTTCCTTTGTTTATGTTGAGCCACACAGATAATCTAAAATAATCTCTCAATTTTAAGTACACCTGATTAACAATTTTAATTTTCTCTGCAACCTTAGTTCTCCTTTGGCATGTAATGTAACATCTTAACCATTTCTAGAGATTAAGGTTGTACATCTTTCAGGGTCAATATTCTGTCTAACATACGTACATCTTGTAAAATTTGGATACTGAAGGTGATAATAACTAACATTTGACACAGTAGGAGTAAACTATGTAAAAGGCATGACACTTAAACTATAGTCTTATATGTATGTAAAATACAGGACAACAACTATGTAAATCTTGAAATTATTAGGTAGCAAACTCCTTAGTCCAAATTCTTAATTCCTATAAATTTAGGTTTAGCAGCTGCTCCATGAACCACAAAGATAATTATTATGTATACTATTTTTGTTTTACTCTATCAGGTCTAAATTTATCAAATAATTGTTGAGGATAGTAATTTCTGATATAAGTTTAGCATCTGCACAAATTTGGGCAGATTTCTTACAATTGTTCTAAAACAAAGCTATAACATGGCACATGCTTTTTATTATGATAATACAATAGTACTGAAAGCAAACTCAGATGAGCATATGATGTATTATGATTTCAATTATTTTTTAAAAACCCACTATTTCAGTTTATGTTATAAAATTTTAATTCCTGAGATTGACAATGCTCAATAAAATTGTAGACTGTTAATCAATCCAAGTATAAAATTATTTTTAAAAATACAAATATTCTGAGTCAAGGAGCAACAGTAAATTTTTAAAAATGTTTCTACCTTTAGATGCATCTGAGTCAGTGGCCATATTTTCCTTCATTTTAATCTAGATGTTTGGTGTCTCAGGGAGAAAAAAATTAATTCTTATTTCATGAACACCTAAACAGACTTCAAATCTAGATGAATGACACTATTACCTGGATAGATAATTCATTTTTCTATGGTGACAATCTGCCGTAATGTTTCAGTAGTGCTGCTTTCAAAATAGATGTTAGATGCCCAAATCTATGCTTTAGTCCCTGAAGTGACAGTTAAAGAAATGTATCATGAATGAGTATTTAATATGGAATAAATATAACACACAAAAGGCAGCCATTCTTTCTTGTATAATTAAATGACATGAATTAGTAAGGAGGTAATATTCGTATTTTAGTATATTTATGATAAATGACAATGACGTTTTTCATCTCTTTTCCCCTAACTATATATAGAGAGCCTTAGATGAAAATGTCTTTAATATAACAGAATTTTTCAAGAAAAGGAGAGTACAGCACCATTGAATTTTCACATATCATGTCAAACAGCTGATACACTTAGGGGATCCCTGGGGAGTTATATAATATATATTCTTAGCAAATGGCTGGTAATCTAAGAGGCTTCTTCCTATATAAATACTGCTACATAATAGACATAATCACAGTAATAAATGCAATGGGATTTTGATTAAATGAATATAACAGATTGTTTATGGATAGATGAAAAAATAGTACTTGAAACCTCAAAGCCTTTAAAGAAATTGGCCCAGCTTTTTGGGCATTGAAGAAAATTCTGAAAGGTCAAGAACAGATGCCTTGTGAACAGATGCCTTAAAAACCTGTCCAACATATACTCCTTTTATATTTTTAATATTTGACATAATTATTTAGTATTTTATTCAGTTTGCCTTTCTTTTTTCTTTTTTTTTTTTTTTTTTTAAGATGAGGTTTTGTGCTTTCACCTAGGCTGGAGTGCAGGGGCTCCGTATAGCTCTTTATAGCCTTGGACTCCTGGGATCAAGCGATCCTCCCACCTCAGCCTCCCAAACAGCTGGGATTACAGGTACAAGCCACCATGCCCAGCTCATGTAATGTTATAGGAAGATAAGGTATTCCTAAATCTAAAATGTCATTCTTTTATTTTCCTCATGTAAATTCAGGCTTCTATCTTCTTCTATTATTTCCTTTAGCTTCATGCATTTCTTTTAACATTTCTTTTAGCACAGTTTTTCAGACAACAAATTATTTCATATTTTGGCCTGTTGAAAATTATTTGTTTTTACTTTTTAGGATAATTTCTCCAGGATATAGATTCTAGGTTTCTTTCTTATTTTTTTTATTATCTTTTAGCAATTAAAAAATAATATTCCATTGTCTTCTGGTCTCCGTAGTTTTCTACTGCAATGCCAACTATCTTTCTTGGCTGTTTTTTTCTTTGTTTTTCAGCCATTTGACTCTTGATTTGCCTATTTATGGTTTTATTTGTATTATTTTGCTTGGCATTTGCTGAGCTTCTAAGATCTGTGAGTTGATATCTTTTCACAATTTTGGAGTATTTTTGGCTATTATCTCTCCAGATATTTCTTTTGTGCCATTATTTCTCTTTTTGTTTTTCTCTGTTTGTGTCTATTTTGAATAATTTCCATTGAACTGTCTTCATGATCACTGATACTTTCCTCAGTTGAGTCTAGGATACAAGAAAGCCCTTCAAATGAATTCTGCATTTTAATTTAAATAAATAAATTTAAATTATTTTAGCTCTTCTGCTCTTCTTGAATTTTATGGACCACTGCTTTGCATATAGGGAAAACACCATAAAAATTCGGGTATATCTGCCCACCACCGTCTTCAGCAACCAATGTCTTATATTCTTTAAAGTCCTGTGATAACCTAGAGGGACATGAATATGAATGAGCTCTTTTGCCCTTTGAGGTACTATCTCCAGGAAATTTGTAAGAGACTGTAGAATAAAATTAGTGGGCTGTGTTTAGCACCCCACAAAATTCTAATCCTTGACCCTAGCTCACATACAACCATTAAAGTTATTTAAAACACTAATCATTTCTCCTTACTCTTATCTATATTTTATATGTCTAGATCTGTCTGCTATCCAGGAAGAAAAACAATAATGAAACATCCTTCGTGGGGAAAGTCCCCGTCATTTTCTAGATTTTAATTCATTTAGGTTTGTTTGAAGTTCAACTGCCCAATATGTTTTTAAAATACCATAATATTGTAATTTATCTAGCATGTTCTCATTAGAATGGGAGTGACAATCTCATGTGAATTTCTACAATTCCAACTGAAAGACATCCAATATGTATTTAATTTTAGTAAACTAAAATTCAAGAGTTTTCCTTTAATTCATTAAATTTTATACTGTAGATATTTATACTGTATTTAATACAATACTTAAAATGAATGTATAGAATATAAAGAAACAATATAGAATAATTTTCATACATAAAAATTTAAAAATTAGTTAAGAAAGATGAAGCAATTAAGAAATTAATAACATTAGACAGTGATAAATTGTGTGGCACAGATAAATTCATATAGGAATTAAGATATGCTTATTTAGACCTCTAGTTATTTTTAAGCCATCGTAGGTGAAACGAGATTAAATTTGAACATTGAATATCTCTTAAGTACAACAAAGAATGATGTAATAGCACAAGGGAAACTTCATGTACTTCTGGTCTCAAGTCATCCATTTCCATTCATATGTATTGAAAGAGCACAGGGAGGCCATGACCTCAGTATCATGAATTATATCTAGACCATAAACACCACTGTAAGTAATCAGCCCAAAGACAAAATAGTTCTGAGAGAACCAAGTGCTGAAGATAAGGCAAACCAAGGATCAAAAGAATAAAATAATGGATCAGAAGAACTAGAGGATATATTTCTGTAGAAAAAAAAACTTCAAAATTTCAATTAAGTCAGTGGATTTAAATAAGTTAAAATGAAAACGAAGAGTTTGCAATTATCAAAAGCCAAACAGTGAGTCAAAAATCTGGTTAAAAAAAAAAAAAAGCTGCTATGTAATCTTGACATTAAGGTGAACTTTGAGTGTAAGCGTTTAACAGATATTGCCTACCTTTATGTAGGTGTTGCAGAATTTAAATGCGAAAATAGCTATAGTATATAGTGGAACAGGAAAGGGAAGAGTAAAACTGACTGTTAAATCTGATTGTAATGTGAAAAGGATAAGAGTATAGTTTTATTAAGGATATAAAATGCATATAGACAACATTTCTGTATTCAAGGATTATAAACTTAACTGAGAATAAATCTAAATTGAAGTAGTTGGAACTATGCTGAGATACTTACCAAATTAACAGAGTTTCCATGAATGTTTACATAGACTGATGCAGCCTAAAGGCCATAAAGATTGTGTGCAAAATATTTTTAAAAACCTAATTCATGCTGACGTAAGCGAATATTTTGTAAAAACCTTTCAAATAACTTTTCAAAATTTTTCTTTAATTTTATAACACAGAAGATTAAAGCAGATCAAAAAGCAGTGAGTGAAAATAGATTCATTCAAGGTGAACACTATTTCCTTTACTTCTTGTACTCATATCAAAATTAGAGATATATGATGATTACTCAAATAAACTCTGTAATTATCTTTAATTATGTGGGCACTGGCTGTTTCTATATCTATTTTTTCTAACATCATAGGTTACTTCTAGGTATTATCTTAATATAACAAATTTAAGATATATGTGTTAGTAAAATGAAAAAATATATTTTGAAAAGCAGGGTATATGTTATAAAAATAACCATACTTTTCTTCTAGTATAGTTTAAGGAAAATAGAAGAATGAGTATTTTTATCTTCCAAATAATTACTTAATTTGAAATGCAACTTTAACTGCAGAAACTTGGCTATGGAGAATGTAGTGAAACCATTAATAACTTATAATTATGGCCCTTTAGTCATGAATACATTTATAACAACAAAAACATCTTATTGTAAATCCCCGTGGCTCTATCTATACCTGTGAGATATTTAAAGTAAGCTATGTTCAAATATTTAAACGATGACACATCTGCAACTGCTCTTAAAATGAAATTTAGCATTACCATGACCCATAGTATTTAATCATGTGGTAAAAATATCTATTACAAAAATTGTGATTTAGGCAATGGACTAGAATTAAAAGTTAATTAACATCAAATCATTTCAAAATTTTATAAAACTAAATATTAATGTAATAGTATGGTTTTGGTTAAAATATAAAATTTAAGAATAATCTAATTCTTCTCCATTTTTATTGGCAAGTAAATGGGGAATTTTACTTTAAAATAATAGTTGCAATTTAAGACTAACATTGGTTTCCAAAAACTTACATATTTTGTTCTTAAACAATTTTGGACTTAGTTTCCGAACACTTAATTTGATCTTAAATAAAATTATTTTATGCTTTGTATTTTCTATTTTTAACTAGAAATTTTGCTTTAGATGTTAAGCTACTATCATTGACCAGTTTTATTTTATGTTGTCCAGTGATCTTAAAATGCATATTTTAAAATATTAATAATGAATATAAACTCAAAATGAGAATATATTTTCATATTCACATTATCATATTTTCTTGGTTTTCATAACAATCAAAAATTTATATATTAATGCAACTATAATAGAAATAAGGAGAAGGAAAAGGAACTTTTATTAATTTTACTTCTGACAAATGGGAAATTTATCATTATATGATTTTAGATTATCATATTAACCAGAATCCAGAGTATCAAACTGAGAGCATAAAAGGGTTTTTTTGGCTGCAAACTTTTCTAGACTCAGTGGTAAAGCCAGATTGATGACTGTTTGTAATAGCAATAATCCCTGCAAAATCAGTCATTAACACAGTTAACAACTAATTTGTTGGAGTGTTAACTGCTCTTGGCTTTGCCTCAAGCTGTGAGCAAGCTGGTCATTAACCGCTGGTTACAATCGATTTCTTGGGGCCCTATTTAACAAAAATTTGATTTCAATTCAACACCCACAGAGGATAATTTTGATTCAGTAAACAAGTAAGTCTCTTTTCTTAAGGTTAGCCTTGATACAATGTTGTTCTTTTATGATATATCAAAAGACATCCAAAAGTCAATGTGCATGTGAAAAATGTATGATTACTCTAAAGATAACTAGATCAATGTCTATGTTTTTCAACCTATGTGACAGGACTGTCAGACAATGTAGGGCAAGAAAAACAGTGGAGAATATAATGTCTTCAGTTAAATATATTCATACACTACGTGTTTCCAAGGGCATCCTATTGAATGAAATGAATGTGTGTGTGTGTGTGTGTGTATGTGTGTGTGTGTGTGTGTGTGTGTATGAAGAGCTATTATAGTATTCAACCATTTAATGGCAACAAAAGAAATGGCTAACAATAGCTAAGTATAAAAAATATCTTCTTTCACTATGCATAATCAAAAAATCCTCAACATATTATCATGTTTCATTTGAAAAATAACCCAGGATTCTTATACTTCCACTGAAAAGTACTGTTTACTATAAGACTTTAATAATTTACCCATTCATCCAACCAATATTTATTGAGCATGATCTATATGCTAGGCATTGTTCTTTGTATTTGAGTAAAACAAAGATTACAAATTTGGGGAAATGTAGTTGCTAGTAACAAAACATAAACTGTAAATATAAAGATCAGATAAATAATTTATATTAGAAAATAAGTTTTTTTTAAAATAAAGGAATATCAGGAAGTAAAAGGAGTGAAGTTTGAAATTATACATACAAGGTCAGGGGAGGCATCAATGAGAAATAGAGTTTCAACAAAGACTTGAAGGAAGTGAGAGAGTTAGCCAAGTAGATATCAGGGAAAACACATTCCAAACAGAAGAAAAAGCTAGAAGAAAGTTTTTCTTTTTTTTCTAAATGAGGTAAAATATTTATAAAATGATGTTTACCATTTACACCATTTTTAAGTGTATGGTTTAGTGGCACATGGTATAGTCACAATCTTGTGTAGCCATCATCACTATCTATTTCTAAAACTTTTTCATCATCTGAAACAGAAATTCAGTAGCCACTAAGCAAAAACTCCCAATTGCCCCTACCACAAGGCTTTCATAACTTCAATTCTACTTTCTGTCTTTATGAATTTGTCCACTATAGATCATGCAAGTGGAATTATATAATATCTGTCCTTTTGTATCTGGCTTATTTCATTTAGCATGATATTTTCAAGGTTCATCTATGTTGAGACACGTATCAGAACTTCAGTACTTTTAAGGCTGAATAATATTCCATTGTTTATTCATTTATCTGTTGATGGACAGTTGAGTTGTTTCCAACTTTGGGCTATTATGGATGATGCTGCTATGAACATGGGTTTAGGAATATCTATTTCAGTTCCTGTTTCAATTCTTTTGTGTATATATCTAGGAGTAAAATTGCTGGGTAATATGGTATTCCTATATTTAATTTTTTGAAGAACCAAGAATCTGTTTTCCATGGTGGCTTTCTAACAGTTGTTATTTTCTGGGTTTTTATTTTTTTTGTTTTATAATAGTCAATGAATGAATGTGAAGTGAGATTTCACTGTGGCTATAATTTACATTTCCCTAATGACCAATGATTCTTAATATCTTTTCATGTGCTTATTTATTATTTATATAACTTATTTGGAGAAATGTCTATTCAAGTTTTTTGCCCATTTTTGAATTGAGCTGTTGTAGTTGTATTGGAAAAGATTTTAAAGATATTTTAGATATTAATTCCTTTTCAAATATATGATTTGAAGTTTTTTCTCCCCTTCTATGAGTTGCCTTTTCACCCTTTTCATAGTATTCTTTGATGAACATTGTTAATTTTAATTAAGTTTAATCTATTTTTTCCTTTATTACCTGTGATATCAGTGTCATATCCAAGAAATTATTACCAAATCTAATGTCATGAATATTTTCCACTATGATTTAATCTAAGAGATTTATAGCTTTAGCTCTCAAGTTTAGTTTATTATCCATTTTAGATTAATGTATAGGGTACAAGATAAGAGTCTAATTTCATTCTTCTGCAAGTCCAGTTGCCCCATTTCTTGAAACTTATCCACATGCAAAAGAATGAAATTAGACTCTTATCTTGATCCCTGTTTAGTTTATTAGTTTATTTTCCTAAAGAGTTAGGAAAAGAGAAAAACTAAATCCAAATTTAGCAGAAGGAAAGAAATAATAAAGATTAGAGCATATATAAATAAACTAGAGAATAGAAAAGCAATAGCATTAACACAACTAAAATTGGTCTTTTGAAATCTCAAGGAAATTAACAAACTTTTAGCTAGATTGATTAAGAAAAAATAGAGAGGATTCATATTACCAAAATTGGAAATGAAAATGGGATATTAGTACCAATTTTTACAGAAATAAAAGTAATTATAACAGAATACTATAAGCAATCATATGTCACAAAAATGGGATAACCCAGATGAAATGGACAAATTTCTAGAAATATATAAAGTACCAGAACTAACTCAGAAAGAAATAGAAAATCTGAATATAGTATCTATAGCAAATAAAGAGATTGAATCAGTAATCAAACTATTCCCAATAAAGAATCCTGGACTAAGTGGCTTCATTGGTAAGTTTTTTAAAACATATAATGACTTTTCACTAAATCCTCTCAAACTCTTTTGAATAATTGAAGAGGAGGGAACACTTACTAACTCATTCTATGAAGCTTTTTCCAGGACTGAGGAATGGGAGATGGTGGCTTTTCATGCATGTCATATTTTTGTCTAACAGTAGCAACCTCTCCCTTCATCAATACTCTCCTACTTGTTATGAGTGTCTGATGCGGTACCATAGTTCTGAATTATTTGATACTAAATCTCTCCTTATGGCTAAATTGTTGTTGTATTGGAGGGACTGACTCCAGAGTGTTTCCTACTCCGCTATTTTTCATGACATCACTCTAGAGCAAGGTTTTCAAGAAAAGCATAGGCCCATGTTAGGGTCTGTGGGTCAATCATGTTTCTGTACATTTAATATTCAAAAATATTTTCATTTTGGATTGTCTTTTCAATGCTATTTGTAAGGTAAACATTTGGAAGAAAGAAACAATGTCTAGGTTTGTTTGTTGTGCAGTACAATAATGGTAACATTCTCCTCTGGGGAAAAAAATGGATACTTTGCTTATGGTACATTTTAAAAACTAAGTGTTTTCTAAGTTCAGAATTTTCCTGTAACAACCCATTGCATGTGCCGTCATCACTTGGCCCTTTGCATGCTGCCCTGAAGGAATTGAGACTTGAGAATGAGTTAAGAAAATGTAATATTTTGGCCCTGTTATTGCTATAATAAACTGTTCTTTGTTTCTGATGTGAAATTCTCATGTGTTTACTCACTTTCTATGGAATCATGGCAGGCTAACTAGTTAACTTGCAAGTAGGATAAAATCTCATACTGTTCATATATCTTGAATGCCAAGTGTGTTTGAGAAACAGCAGGAAGTCCAATGTGAATTAAGCAGAGTAAGAAGTGGTGTTGGGGTATCAGGACATGATGTCAGAGAGCAAGGACATGGAAGGAAGGAGGACATATCATGTAGAGATTTATAAGCCATTGGAAGGAAAAATATATCTGTAATGAATGAATGGGAAGTCACTGAAGGGTTTTAGGAAAAAGAGTGACATATGACTGAAGTTGCCAAAGGATGATTATGGCTGCCATGGTTTAACAGTTTACTGGATATGTTTGGTAAACAGCATGAAGGATAGTGATTGCCTAGTGCTGCAGTCCCCAACCCTGGGTCACAGACGAGTACCAGTCCATGGCCTCTTAGGAACCAGGCAGCACAACAGCAGGTGAACAGAGGGTGAGCAAGCTAAGAAGCTTCATCTATGTTTACAGCCACTCCCCATCACTCACATCCCAGCCTGAGTTCTCCCTCTTGTCAGATCAGCAGTGACATTAGATTCTTCATTATGGTGAGTTGTATAGTTATTTCATTATATATTACAATAAAATAATAATATTAATAGAAATAAGTGCACAATAAATGTAATGCGCTTGAATCACCCCAAAATCATTCCCCCATTCCTGGTCCACGGAACCATTGTCTTCCACGAAGCCGGTCCCTGGTGCCAAAAGGTTGGGGACCACTGGTATTGAATATAAGAAGGAGCATTGTCAGGCACATAAAACTGCCATCACCTGGGAAGGCTGTAGGTGCAGCAGCTTTTGGCAATATCGGGAGTTCAGTTTTGATATGAGATGCTGCATAGTGTTTGAGATGTTTATGAAACATCCAAATTGAGATATCAAATAGACAGTTGAATATAGTACAGGGTTTGTAATCTCTATTTGGTAATCAGCATACAAATAGTATTTAAACCACTGAACTATACAAACCATTGGATTCTATGTCTGTAAATGTCTTCATTACAGCTTCATTTTTAAGAATATAGAATTCTATCCTGGTAGTATTGTATTCTGGCTTCCGGTTTCTGTGTGTGTGTGTGTGTGTGTGTGTGTGTGTGTGTGTTGAGTAATCAATTTTCAACCTGATTTTTGCTCTTTGAAAGGTAACCTTAACTTTTTTCTGAATCTGCTTTTAAGATTTGCTTTTTGTCTTGATTAGTTAGTTACTATATTGTGTCTACATGTAGATTACTTTTTAATTTTCCTACTTAAGGTATGCAAATCCAGAATCTGTTGGTTACCTTGAATCAATGTTATGTATTCTCGACCACAATATCTACAACTTTGGTTTCTTGTCCAGTCTGTGCCTTTTTTTAATTTTTAATTCTATGTATGTTAGACCTATGTTTGATACTGTGTTCTAAATATTTATTTCTCTACTTCCTGTCCTTTTGTAATTCATTCCAAATATTTCCTTATGAGCTGTGTTTGATTTAATTAAAAATCCTTTCAGTGTTTCTAATGTAATATTAAACCTATCCATTTTGTTCTTAATTTCAGTCATTTTATTTTTAAGCTTTGGGTCATAGTTCCTAGTTTTCTACTAAAATTCTCTATTATTTTATTGCCTGGATTTGAATATAGAAATCATATTTATTTCTATACATTTAATTTCTGTAGGTTCCTTTTGTTTTATATGATGTTTTATTTATTCATGTGCTAGCTACATTTATTTGGATCTAGATATTATATTTGGAAATTGTTTTAGAAATATTTTAAAGACTATACTGTATGTTCCTCCATTGAACTTTTTTTTCTTTCTTCCAAGGATACAGAGGGCACAATCACTCCCATATCATGATAAAGCAATATCAGGAATTAATATGATTTGAAGATGAACTACAGTCTTTGTGTTACTCTGAGTTTTTCTTTTTCAGAAGATTCAGACCTTCAGTGTCTCAATCTGTCGTGATGGAGTTCACTAGGCAAGCTTCCTTTTGCAAGACATAGAATAAAATTCTTCTGTGAGAAACTCCATTCCACCTCCTGACTTTAGGCTGCCACCTCCAGAATTAAAAATCTTCAGGAGAAAAGAGTATCTATTGTCAGTCTCACTTCTCTATTTTTTTTTATTACAGGATCCTTCTCTGGTAATTATTTGTTATTTTCTTAAATTTCCAGTGCCTTCACTTATTCAGGAAGATCATTGTTGAGTCCTCTGAGTGAGGTTTGTTCTGAATTACTTACTCACCATTATTAAAGACAGCACTGTCTCTATGCATCATTAATCAAATCTCTGGTTCTTTAATTATTTAATCAAAAAATTAATCTAAGTTTTTTTAAACAGTGATGCATGCCAGTGCATTATCTTAAACATCCAAATCAATGTTAAATAATAACACTCTAATTCTCTTAGTGGGAAGTTATATATGCAATCATGCACCACATAACAACATTTCAATCAATGATGGACTGCATATACAATGGTGTTCCCATAAAACTATAATACATTTTTACTGTACCTTTTCTATCTTTAGATATATTTAGATACACAAATACTTAGTATTGTGTTACAATTGCCTACAGTATTCAGTAGAGTAACATGCTATACAGGTTTATAGCCTGAGAGCAGTAGGCTATAGTAGCCTAGGTGTGTAGTTAGCTACACCATCTATGTTTACGTAAATACACTCTATGATATTCACACAACAAAATCGCCTAATGATGAATTTCTCAGAATGTATTTCTGTCATTAAGTGACACATGACTGTGTATGTGTGTGTGTGTGTGTGTGTGTGTTTGTGTATATATAAAATATATGTATGTGTGGATATAGTATAGCTCCTATTCTTGGTACTTCCTTACTAGCATGATTTGGCATTTAATTTTTATTCATTGATTTTCCTCGATTCTTCAGAACCATCATTTTACTCCATGCTCCCTAAAACTGCCAACTAAATGAAAACTATGAATATTATCACAAATTCATGTAGTTGCTCGAGGGACTATCATTAGTTAACAAGATAAAATGAAAATTTTGAAAAAGTTATTAAAAATTATAGCTGGTAATGTTGAAACAAGGGTTAGATTTGTGACTAGAATAATGAAGAGAGCAATATACTACTTGTTCATCAAGTTAGCATTATTGTTATTTTGCCAGCAATGGCAGCATAGAATGTCATGCTATGACTTTTCCATATATCCAAATGTATAAAGAAATTTTCCTATTGATTTCATACAAATGTATGTCTATTTGAGTAGTTCTCAAGTCATTATTTTTGGTTTGCACAAATATCTTACTCTTCAGATAAACTCAACCCCTCAATTGCAGAAGTCACACAGGTTAAACTGTGACATTTGTGATCAGAGAAATCAGCATCCCTAATTATAGCAGCATTCTTCTGGCATGTGAGATGTGAGAGGGTCATAATATCTTAACCTCCCTGTCCTTCAAGTTAAAGATATGTTCTGTGATCATAATTTAAGGGTAGCATACAAACACATGATTCTCAATTCAGCATTTATCTCTATAATTTTTTAAAATTTTTGTATGATAGAATTACTAGTCTTCTGGATAGGAAAGCTGTATAGCTTCTTCTCCTTTTGCCTCAGGCAAAGTGCTTGTATTTGATTTATCTTCTGTACTTGTCTTTCTTTTAACAATATGAACTTTTTCTCAGACAAGTGCAATGCTGTGTGTGACCCCACAGGGAAATAGTTTTCTTTTTAAGGAATGTGTACAAAGTACTTAATAAGTCATGTCATTCCATGATTTAGTGTATATTATATTTTTTGGTGACTACAGTTAACTTTCTTGGTCTCTAGATGCCAACATTTTAATAAAAACAAGACATTTTCAACAAAATGTCAGAAACAAAGTGATCAAAGTGCTGTGGGAGCAGTTTGGCAACAGTTTGAGCTTTGAATTTCCTATTCACTTTCCAAAACATTCACTTAAAAAGCATTTATTGAAGCTGAACTGCCTTTATCAGCCTGATCAGAGCTCCATAAAGAGCATGCATGATTCAACTGCCTTCCCAAGCTTTAAAAAATATAACTTTGATATATGCCTCACAAGTGCAGCACAATAGTTTTCATGCTCACGTTTGTTAAGATTTAGAGCAGCCATTAAAGAACAGAAGGGCTCTTTGGTGGCAATCCTCAGACATACCAAATATCCCAAAGCAAAACCTTCTACAAATCAGAGATTAAGGTACTGACAAAAATTTCCACTTGATTGCAGTTTTCCCCTTTAAACCTTATATCAGGAGTGACTATCTTTTCGATCAAATCTCTTAGGGAGGTGAATAGATAGTTTTTTTTTTTTTTCCCTCTTGGAGGAAAATATCAACTGAGAGATAAAAAGTGACATTTTATGTGCCTTGTCCAAAAGTCAGTCGATTTATTTAAAAAACAGTGTGTGAGCCTGACCTATACATGAAGTTTATGGCATGTCTCTTGTCAAGTATTGATTACTTAAATCTTTACTGTTTGCCTACTGCGATGTAGCTAATAATCTCTTTCTATTTAGTTTGTGGCTTTGAATTCTTATCATGGCTTTGCTGATTTCTTTGGGACCTATTAGATCCTGCTTTTGCTGTACAAATGGCTATGGAAATTAAGCTTGCTGAAGCACTTTTCCTAGGCAAACACTCTTTGTTTTCCATCAGGTCATGTGTCAAGTGGTTTGCATGCAGATAGGGTAAATCTGGAAGCAGCGGGTGCCATCAATCTTCATGACTTTGCTATATACACCATTTCACCTCTGTACGGTTCAGTGGGAGATTGTAAAGGATGGCTGAGCAATCAAGCTATTGCCTTTGACTGACATCAGGTATTTCTATCTGACTCACCTCAGCACTTTTGGGTCAATGCTGGGTGCTTAGAAATTTAGGCACTAGGTGATGTGCTCAAATGCTCTCTACATTTTGAACATCTTTGTAATCTCTCTTAGATTTTAAAAATTTATTTTTGAACTTCATCTACAAATCAGGAGCAAAATTGAATTTTATTTGCTTATGTGTAAGCTCTACTCATATTATTGTTCCAGACTTTTGAAGGGTCAGTACAAGAGCTGCTTTATTTCCTGCATGAATTCATTAAGTTATTTGTCATGGAACTGAGAAGAGACAGTTACAAAAAGTGACCATTATGCTTCATTTGTTTGCATTCTAAGATGATCTGCAATAAATGAATGAAACTTCAATTTTTTTCAAGGCAGTAGTTGATACAGATTGAGGAAGTTATAATATGTATATTACAGTTAACAAGTGTTATTGTGAAAAACATTCTTTGTAAGTGTGGGTATGTTCATGTGTGTCTTTGTATATATCTGTATATAGATATAGACAGACACACACACACAGAGGGAGAGAGAGAGATGTACAATTATACATCAAGGTTAGTGAATTGATCAATAATGTTCAAAATTATACATTACAACTTAGTATAAAAAATGCTTCTGGTTTATAGATCAAAGAAATAACAGAAAACTTAACTCATATTGGCTACGTATAATAGCCATAGGCTTTTTTTGTATTTTTAATGAAATGATATGAGTATCAAAATGTCTCTAGTTCTACTGTAGATCTGATAATAAGGAAGTAGTATATTTAATTTTTAATTTGGAAGTCACATGCAATAATCATTTGCATTTTCTAGTCAAGTTTCAGTATAAATATCCAGTATAAATATGAGGATAATGAAGGATGAAAGTAAAATTTTAACAGCTGCACGTATATTGGTTCTAATCCATAGTGACATGGAAAAATTCAAACTTTTTCTAATTAATACAGAATCCTTTAGCACTTCAAATGTTCTGATGCTGTGGCTTATAAGCAAATATATGTTGAAGATTCTGTGAAAACTTCTCAAACATTCTTAATTCTGAATTCAGCATTGGTGAACAAAGTTGGAATTGTGAAAAAGTCTGTGGGTATATGTGTGCATGTGTGTGTCTGTAGACTGACTAACTAATGAACACATATAATTCTTGGTGTTTACTGAAAACAAAAGTTATTAACTAGGAAATTTTAGATAATGTACTTTAAGGAATATGTATCATTTATATATTATTAATAATTGCATTAAAATGGTAGTTTGTTGTGTTAAAAATGTGAACATTCTCAGAATTTATATAATGATTTCTTTTAAACTATGTATTATCATTTAACCCTATTGTTTCTGAAGAGTTAGAATCTTAATTAGTGGATTTAAATTAGTAAATGTTTAATGTGAGTAGTTAAAGTGTATAAATATAATTGTTTGCAATCACATTTACCCTGCACATCTTCCTTTACTAATAAATAATTTGACATCTAAAATTATATTTATCTGTTATATATTCTTTCCTTTGAGGACTGTTTTTCTCCCTACTTCATACTCTAAATCCAATTATGTGGTAGCAGTAGGGAACAGTTATATTCTGATAAAATATAACTTGACATAGTTGGTTAGTCCAGGGATCGGCAGTAGGTACAAACTGAATAATCAGAGATCTTCTCTGGAACTTTGCCAGGAAGTATACAATGGAATAAACTCATTTTTTGTCAGAACTTACTTTTACTACATTCAAAGTACTTAAAGTTTAGAACATGGTAAGTACTCAATAATTACCAGTTATTATTTTTAATTTATCATTATTAGCATATGTAGAGAATAGGAGAGACAAAATCTTGATTTTAACCTTTAAAAGTCAATCCCGTGGGCAATGTGCAAAGAGGCTCTCATGTACAGCAGTCAGACTGTAGAAAAAGCTTAGGACCAATGAGAGGATTTAATTGTCAGAGTTCTTAAGCTCCAAAGAAAGTGACACTCCCAAATAAGGCAGGCATGCTAGATGGCCAGGCCCCTGGTTGGGAAAATAATGTGCCCCTGACATATGGGATAAGGATATCTGACTTGATTCCTTGGAATACCTTGTATATTCAAGTTTCTCTGAACTTACTGGTCTTGCAGAAATGGGCCACTCCACATTATGCATTAGCACACACTTCTTATATTTTACAGAGTTCTCTCTGCCTCAAGATAGCGTAACCCCTTCTCCAATCAGGATCGCCTCCCACTTCCCATTAGGACTATTACTAAGGTTAAGTTACACTTGTTGAAGATATGTTGGACCTTGTCAGGAAAAGAGAAAAAGGACTAAAAACCCAAGAATATGAAGGGCCTAGCTAGCATATACCACCAGAAAACATGACAGTGTGTGAGAGATTAAATTTTGAACTTCTTTGATAAAGATAATTTATTGATTTTGAAGCACAAACCTGGAGTACACTATTTAACAGCTTGGAAAAGACCCTGGCATGCAAGGCAGACTTGCTATTAGGGTGACTTGTAGAAACATG
Organism: Lemur catta; assembly: GCF_020740605.2. Lineage (NCBI taxonomy): Eukaryota > Metazoa > Chordata > Mammalia > Primates > Lemuridae > Lemur > Lemur catta. The sequence goes on from NC_059140.1 coordinate 46,150,648, forward strand.
AAAACTTAGTAGGCAATAGCCTACTCTAAGTGAAATTGAAATGTTTGAATTGCTACTTCACACTGTGCAGGAAAGTATTAAAATCCTCAGAAATTGGACTTACTGGAATGGCTACTTTATGTAAAGGCCTAAAGCCTGTCGGATGATTTTGTTGCAGGGGAAGGTTCAGATGACACACCATTTACCAAGTGCACTAGGAATATGCTAATGAGAGGGGCATCAGCATCATCAAAAGTTTGATGGCGCTTCCTATAAGTCACTCTTGACAATATTATGAGACTGAGGTCACATATAGGCATTGTATTAGGTATAATAGGTAATCTAGAAATGATATAAAGTGTATGGGAAGGTATGTGCAGGCTATATGCAATTACTAGGCTATTTTTTTATAAGAAACTTGAATATCCATGGATTTTGGTAACTGCAGGGGGTCCTGAAACAAATCCCCCAAGGATACTGAGGGATGACAGTATACATGTGTGTATTTATGAATATGTAATTTCAAGGCATTTAAAGCATTAAAATAATTGTAAGTCTTCATAGGCTGCTATTTTGATTTAATATTGAATTATTTTTATATTTGGAAAACCATTCATAAAATTATGCTAAATCATATCGAACTATTTCCTTTTAACACTATAAGCATAAATGTTATCCTTTAATTTATTAGCGGATGTTTTTATTAACATTTACTACTAAATACTCAGCAGGGAATTTCCCTGGATTATTAAAATTTTAAAATATTTAGAGGAACTTAATATATTGGTTTATGTTAATGAAAGTAATAGCATTTTAACTGCATTCATGGAAGTTTCCTATCATTACTCACTTTTCAAAAGATTAGAATAGGCCACCATGAAATTGTTGTTATATCTTTTCTCAATTGTTGAGTTATCTGTAGTATTTTTATTGTTTTTCTTCCTTCTTATAATCATTCAGGTATACATAACCTTTCTTGAAGTATGACAATTCATCTGGGTATATAAAGCATTTATTGAAGAATACTTAGATTAGAATTTCAGTGGGTTAATAGCATATTGTTTGGTCAAATTCTAGAGAAATTTTGATGAGACAGTGATCCTTAGCAAAATAATTCTGATAGAACAGGTGAATCTGTTGAATGAGAGAAGCATAAATAAATGATTAAAAAACAATTGGGAGAAGTAATGTCAGCAAAATGGCAGAGCAAGAGATCTTAGCCTTTGTCTCCCCACAAAAAAACAAGTTAGATAGCTATCCATGAACAAAAATAACTCTGGAGAGCTTAGGAGTCCATTTAAGAAGGTGCAGCAACATTGTGGAGCAAAAAAAGAAACAAACAAAAACCAAAACAAACAAACAAAAAAACGAGAATAACTGTGCAAATAGAGTAAGATGTACAATTTAATTTTACCTGCTTCATCCGACCCCACAGACTGACACTTCTCTGTGTGGAAAGGGGATTCCTTGCTTCTGGGTTTACTTCACAGGGAAAGGAGAGCGGGTGGATGACCAGCTTCTCTACCCTTTCAGGGCACTGCCCAAAGGACCCTCTTTACCTTCACAACACTCAGATTGCTGGGGAGACCGGCATGGCTGAAACATCTGGAGATGGCTAGCAACAAGGCAGAAGGATAGGGGCTATCAGTATCAGGCACATAGGGGGTGTCACCATGGTCCCCAGTGGCCTGCTCTGCAGAGGACTCCAGCAGTTTTTGCCACTAAGGTCAAGAACCCTTGGGGTTCTTTCACCATCAAAGACCCCACAGTGTTCACTACCACAAACCACTTGCAGCTTTGCCACCAAGAGCTGCAGTTTTCTGCCTTTGTAGATGAAGCTGCTTAAGCCTTCATATCTTTCCCTAACCTTACCTTAGAACTGTCCAATTGGTGCCACTGCAGATACTTGGACCCATGATCCAGCATGACCATTGCATATGTACCTGCAAATGGCTCATATACCCACCACCGGCCCGGCCCTGCAGATGGCCCCTTCAGCCTTTTGCATGAATGCCTTCAGCCCCAAATCTTACAGACACAGGTAGGCTTGCCATTGGTACCTGCTTCCATGGGTGCACCTACAGCAGACCCCAGCTCTTGCCACCATGTTCATGCACACTGCTGGCCCAGGCCCCCATTGCCTCCAGCCCAGGTTCTTTAGTGATTGGCCCAGAGGCACTGGTGATGACTCAAACAGCCCTCACACCCACAATGGGACAGCCACAGCTCTCACCACCAAGAACCAGTTTCCAACACTGGGGGTACCAGCTGCCTGAACTGACAAGACATGGTGTTCCCTTGGACCTAGAGCCACCAAATGCCTCTACACTTGGTGTCAGATGCCATAACACACCCCAGCATGCTCCCCCAAACCCTGAAGTTAAAGGTCTTTTCTTACCAAGGCCAGTTCATAAAGTCTATAAAAGGTGACTACTTCTTTAAATACACAGACACCTAGGCAAGTCTCCAAGAATCAGGAAGACTTAGGAAAATATGACACTATAAAAAGAAACAATGAACTTCTAATAACTGACCTCAAAGAGATGGAGATTTACAAATTGCCTCAAAAAGAATTCAGAACAATAGTTCTAAAGAAGCTCAGTGAGATACAAGGGAACAATTTAACAAAATCAGAAACACAATACAAGAATAAAATAAGTTCAACAAACAGAAAGAAAACAAAAAAAATAAACAGAAATTTCTCAGCTGTAGAATAAAATGACTGAAATTAAAAATACAGCAAAGTCTTCAATAGCAGACTCAAAGTAATACAATAAATAATAGGGGACTTCGACACCTCACTTTCAACAATGGACAAATCATCCGGACAGAAAATCAATAGGAAACATTTGATTTACAGCATAGACCAAATAAACCTAACAGACACATACAGAACATTATATCCAAAAGCAACAGAGTACATAGTCTTCTCAGGCATGCACAGACTATTTTCCTGGGTAGATCATATGTTAGATCACAAAATAAGTTTTAACAAATTTAAAAATATTAAAATCACATCAAGCATCTTTTCTGAACACAATGGTATGAAACTAGAAATCAGTAATAGGAGGAAAATGGGGAAATATACAAAAATATAGAAATTAAACCACATTCTTTTAAAAGACTAATGAGTCAAAGAAGGAATCAAAAGAGAAATAAAAAAAAATCTTGAGACAAATGAAAATGGAAACACAACATACCAAAATATAAGGGATGCAGAAAAAGTAGTTCTAAAGGGAAGTGCATAGTGAAAACATGCCTACATGAAGAAAAAAGAAATTCCTAAAAAACCCCCTAACTTTACACTCAAGAAATAAAAAAAGAAGGAACTAAACTCAAAGTTAGAAGAAATAAAATAACCAACATAAGAGCAGAAATAAATGAAATACAGACTATAAAAACACAGAAAATATCAATGAAACCAAAAATTAAAAAAAAAATAAACAAAATTGATAAACTTTTGGCTAAACTAAGATAAAATAGAAAAGATTCAAATAAATAAAATTAGAAATAAAAGGAAAACATTACAGTTGATATCACATAAACAGAAAGAATAATAGGAAACTACTATGAACAATTATATGTCAAAATAGTAGAAAGAATAATTTACTAAAATAATTTCATATTATACTGGAGTTTTAAGATTTATGTTTGCTAATTCTTTAAAATAATCTTTGATTTAAATAGTTGCCATTTATTACAAGTTATTAATAGTTGACAGCATTAATGAAATTTAATGATTATTATGTTACCATTTAAAGTGTTTCATTTGTGTGTTTATATTTAGAATATCTTCTTTGGGAATATGTGTTAAAAGTAGAATCTAGATGTTGGGAAGATTAATATTTACTGTAACAAATTTTAAATTATTTTCTGCAATTAAAAATTATCATTTGAAAATGTTAGAAATGTTCTATATATTTTATAGAAATAAATACAATTCTTCAAAAATAAAATACATAATAATCAAATACATTTTCTATTCATCACATTGTATAAAAATTAAAAATGCAATAATTTTAAGAGATGGAAAGAGTGAGCACTTCATTTTGTGTTTAGAAAATTTATGTCACTAATTATTTTTGATGGAAAAACAAAGGAACTATTTCTTTTTCTTTCTCATTTTTTTCTGCTAAAGTGTTTTTTCATAGTTTTATTGAGTTATGATTGAAAAATACAAATTGTATATATTTAAGAGGTATAACATAATATTTTGATATACATATATATTGCAAAATGATTACCACAATGAAGTTAATTAACATATCAATCACTTCACTAGTTACCATTTTGTGTGTGTACGGAGAAAGAACATTTGAGATCTATTCTTCGCAAATTTCAAGTGTACAATATAGTATTATTAAATATAGGCATTATGGTGTATATTAGGTCTCCAGAACTTATTCATCTTATAACTGAAAGTTTATTTGACTCTTTGACCAATATCTCCTCTTTTTTACCCCACACTCCAGCCTCTTGGAACCATCATTCTACTCTCTGTTACTATGCATTTGACATTTTTTTAGATTTTAGTGTGAGTGAGACCATGCAGTATTTGTTGTTCTGTGTATGCCTTATTTCACTTAAGATAATGTCCTCTGGGTTCATTCATGTTGGTGCAAATGGCAAGCTTTCCTATTTTTTCTAAGGCTGAATAAATAATGCATTGCATACATAGATAAATATATAGATATCCTATATATGTGTGTGTGTGTGTCTTTCTTGATATTTGTTTTTATGTGTTTTATTTACATATAAATAGAGATGGCAGTTATAGATGGTACTTGCTCTCTTTACAATTTTAATTTGAATGATTGTTATAATTCAAATATTGAAGTATGTTTTAATTTATAATTTTATGCTTTTTTAAGTATAAGGACATATTTTCAAATTAGTAAGTGTTGTAGTTGTTACAAATTTCAATGAAATTACCTATAAAATAATAGATAGATATCGGGGGTTTGCAACGCCCTGAATATAACCAGGTCCCCGGGCAGTGTGCATTGCAAGAGATCAGAGAGACAAAGATACAGACACAAAAAGTAAGGTGAAAGGGTGTGGGGAGGTCAGGGGACCACCAGCATTCCTGTGAGCCAGGTGGTACTGACTGAGAAGTCTAGCACTCGTTTTTATTCTCTTTTTCATGTTATAGATTGCAATGATTTCACCTGAAAAGCTGGTGGGTTAGCAGTAAAGCGTATAATTTAAATGGGAACAAAAGAGACCATGTACTTCTTTTTACTTTATCTAGTTCCTCATTTACTGAGACATGAACTCAGGAGAGAAATAGGAACATTGCCTCAGGCTTAAAATAGCAAACTGCTCTGATCTGCTGGGCTGACATCGTTTGATCATTCTTTCCACTTTAGGATTACAAATCCGGGTACGTTTGCAGACATCCAGGCTCTATCCCTCAGGATTCAAGGTGGGGTCCATTTGCAGACATCACTGATTGGTGGAGTGCCCCCCTCAGGGTCAAGCAGATTTTGCTCAGTGAACTGACATGCCCACAGGTTGCTCTTTGGCAAAGTTCTGTCCCACTCCTGGGGTTCTCATGTCTCAACCCTAACCCTCAACAGATAGAAATGTAAAAAAATACATGTGATATATTACAGTTTAAAATATATCTTTATGCAAAATAATAGTAATACAGTCATATTCTTATAGAATCAACAGCTTTGTTTTGCACATAGTCTATATGCTTTAGAAAAAATAACAGCAGATCTCTAGAGTTTCAATATATTCATAAGGCATATCCTTAACACCTGTAAAGTGAAATTGCAGAAAAATCTAGTTTTCTTGCACAAACTTATAAGACTTGATGTAACATATGCTACTAAAACATATTCTAGCAATTTAACTTATGTAATAAAAAGATTTAAAGATAAACAATCATTCAAGAAAAAAAGATATATTTTTCTAATTTTCCAAAAAGCATTGGGAGAACATTAAGGGACTTTTTCCTTTTAATATCTTTAGTTTTTTTAAAAAATTAATTTGTGCTTGGTAGACACATAGGTACATATTACCCAAAATGATTCATATAGCTGTAGGCTAGAATCTTAATTTCTAAATACTTTATGGGAGTATTCATTTATCAACAGCATTTATGTATAAACATTGTTAAGTAGGTGATAAACATTGGTTTATTTTTCATTTTCTTTTTACTTTCTATTACGTTTTCTTCTTCATGTGAATATTGGAGATGTACTGGCACAGAAATTAGTATTTCTTTTTCATCCAGTTCAGCTAGACAGTATCTAAATCTATACTCTCAGTTTATTTTACCAAAATCCTACTAAGTTTCCAAAGAGCATGGTTTTCTGTAATCACAAATACATAAGAAATATTAATTACTTGACTTTACCTTATTTTCAGTAAATTTGATGTTATTCAAGATAAAAGTATGAACATTAAATTAGGCTAATTTTAAATAAAATATCTATACTGTGTGAAACACAAGCTATATAACAAAGAATAAAATAAGGCTCTTGCTTACAATAAGAGCATGATCTTGCTTATCACATAGGCTAGCATGTAATCTAGGACATCGTGACAAATTTTAAAGCAATATACATGTTTTAGGTGATTGGTATGGACATATGTGGGTAAAGGACAAAAACTAGAAGGAGCAAAGTAATAAATGTGACTGTTTTGCTAAGAAAATAGCAACAGAATGTAGTGGATTGAATGTGTAATGTGAAAGTTTTATTCTATTTGTTGTTAATTAAAAATTTGCATAGCTTTGGATATTCTTTAAAAGTTGAACTATATAATATAAACATCTAAACAGTACATAATTTTAATTCTTAACAATTTACTTATTATAAATGCTAGATATGCAAGTGCTTCCCTGACTCATTTAATCTAAACAACTAATGCTACCTTTAGTAATGTGTTTACAGAAATCTCTGCTATAAACACACCTGCTTATAAGACAGATGGTGCTATCTGCTTATATATGAGAGGTAAGATCAAGAATAAAAGTTTGAATTTATTAAAGGACAGAAATGCACAATTTGTTCTTAAAAGTAACTAGCCCTATTTTTTAAAAAACTCTGTGCTCTAGGGAAGCTCAGGGAATAATGGGTGAAATGTGTGAAATGCTAAGAATAATTAAGAAAAATGATAGTGTTAAATATCAGCAAAGGTAATACATCTTTCCTCCTACGTTCTTCTCTTCTCATTTTATCCTTAGTTTTTAAATGTCATCTCTATTCTCAAATTATTTAGGATAGTGCTTGCAAGAGGGTAGTATAATTTTCAGGTAAGTTGACATTATCCCTTTGATAAAATTGTTGTTTTGGTATTTCTTCATGCAGTTTCATTTTAGATGTGAGTCCACTTCTTTACAGTACTTAAATGTATCAAAATTTAGTAAAAGCATAAGAAAGTTGTCAGCTTTCCAAGGGGAATAACTTAATTTATCTTTGGATTTGTTTTTATCTGATTTAATAAAGTCTTGCTTACTTTGTATATAATTTACATATAATTCTTCCATTTTATATATGCACATATATGTAGAATTATGAATTTAAGATACAAATTTAAATGTAAAGTAACACCATAATGAGATATGCCAAAGAGTTCATTACTAGTTAATTATACCAATAAGTTAATCCATATATTAGGAAAACTTTTGATTTATTTGTTAACATAAATATTAAAGCCACACATTTTTAACTTACCATTTTCTCTAAGGAGTAATTAGAGCTGAAAAAATTGTATTTAAAAAATTGACATTATTCTGCTGTGATGATAAAAGGACAAAATAGTTTACACATTTCTTAGAATCAGTTCAGAATTGAAACAAAACTTAAAAAAAATAAATTTTTAAGGGCCAATGTAGCTCATACCTGTAGTCCCAGCTACTTGGGAGGCTGAGGTGGGAAGATTTTTAGAGCTCAGAAGTTTCAGGCTGCAGTGAGCTATGATCATGCTATTGCACTCCAGTCTGGGTAACGGAGGGAGTTACCATCTCTAAAAAATTTAAAAAATAAAAATAAATAAATAAATTTTTATAAGTTCATATAAGATAAAAATATATAATGTTAAAAACTCAATGTATTAACTTTAAAATTTAACCACATGTCAGACAATTCAAAGAAACAAAATAAACTCTTTGAGAATGGAAATTACAGATCAGAAGTGGAACCACAAGTAAATTGACAGTAAGCAAAGAAGAAGAAAAAAAGTGTTATGGCAGAATTATTTATTTCAATTAAATGTGGATTATCACTTATGAAAAATATATTGCAAGAGGCAATAGAGATGCAAAATAAAAAAGATATGTCTTATATCAAAAAGTTTATATTTTCATGGGCCTAATGCACAAAAAACCAAATTATTTTTAAAAAATATAGTGTGATAAGTTTTATCAAATAAATGTATGCAGTGTTTATTAATTCATAATTAAACACATGGCAAATTTAAGAGTCAAAAATATAATAGAGAACTCAAAGTTTAAAACAAATTTTTTTTTGAAACAAATATTGGGCATATTTTGAGATTTACAAAATGATATGGGATATGAGAACTCAGAAAGTTCACAAAAAATGAATATTAATAAAAAAATGCATGGATTTCAAAATTGTTTTGCACCAAAATAAACTCATACTAACTTGTTATAACAGGTCTGAACAGGATCAAGTTTGAGGCACTAAAAAGGATAAGACATCAGCGTGAAAAGGATCCCTATTAGGGCAACATGAATTTTGCTAAAGTTGAAGCAAGAACAAACATCTAATTTATGGTGAAGTTTAGGTGGAAAAATAGTGAAATCATTTACAAAAAGCTTATGGGGACAATGCCCCAAAGAAATCACCAATTTACAAATGAATAATTCTTTTTTAAGAAGGGAGGAGACAATGTTGAAGATGGAACCTGCAGTGAGAGACTACCCATAGCAATCTTGTTCATGCCCTAATTGAAGAGGACCAACAATTGACAACAGAAACAATAGCCTACACTATAGACATGTCAGCTGGTTCAGATTATACAATTATGACTGAAAAATTAAAGGTGAATAAACATTACACTAGATGAGGCCAAAACTGTTGCCCCAGTGGCAGCTACAGACTGGAGCAGAGCTTTCAATGGACATTTTAAACAAGTGGTATCAAGATGCTAAAGCATTTCTTTGAAAAAATTATAACAGGAGATAAAATATGATTTTACCAGTGTGATCCTGTAGAAAAAACACAATCAAAGCAATGGCTACCAAGAGGTGGATGTGGTCTAGCCAAAGCAAAAGTGGACTGGTTAAGAGCAAAGGTCATGACAATAGTTTCTTGGGATGCTCAAAGCATTTTGCTTGCTGACTTTCTAGAGGGCCAAAAAAGCCATATCATCTGCTTATTATGACAGTATTTTGGGAAAGTTAGCCAAAGCTTTATCAGAAAAACACCCAGTAAATCTCCCCTAGAGAGTCTTTCTCCAGCATGTCAATGCTCTGGCTCATTTCTCTCATCAAAAAAGTGCAATTTTGTGAAAGTTCTGACGATAAATCCTTAAGCATCCACATTACAGTCTTAATTTGGCTCCTTCAGACTTCTTTTTTTTGCCCTAATCTTATAAAGTCTGTAAAGGGCATCCATTTTTCTCCAGTTAATAATGTAACAAAAGACTGTATTGAAAAATTTAAATTTCCAGGACCCTCAGTTTTTTAGGAATAGACTAAATGGCTGTTACCATCCCTTATGAAAAGCTTCTTGACTTTAATGGAGCTTATGGTGAAAAATAAATTTTATATATTTTTTATTTTTGTCTTTTAATTTCATATTTTCTTGAAGTTTTTGAAGTCCCCCTATACAAATAGTAAAAGGTTTACAATAGTAAAAGCAAACTAACATATCCATCATCTCACAGTTACTTTATTTTTGACAAGAGCAGCTAAGAATAAATATATTTAACCAAAACCCCTAAACAATACAGTTTTATTAAGTGTAGTTTAAATAGAAAGATATTTACTTTAAACAGGTGTTGAAGGCAGCAAGAGTATTTTAAACAGAGGGAGCATCTTAGGCACAAAGTTAGCATGAAGCAACGGATAGTGTATTTGGCCAGAGAACAGAGTGCAAAATCATTGTGGAAACAACAAAAGTTGAGCAAAATGACAGACAGGAATAAAATCACGAAAGGTCTTCCGTTTCACAGTAACTGATTAGAATTTTATTCCATGTATTTAATAAGATATTTAAGAGGTTTTAGAATATGGAAATTGAACTAGAGGTCAAGATTGGCACACAAGTTCAAAACGTGTAACCATAAAGTGGGTGAGAAATGATGAATAATATCTTTAGTGAGTAACTATTATTCATTTCTTTGAAATGATAATATTAAAATTAGTGCCTCCAGTAGGGAATGCTGATATTTATTATCTTCAAGCCTTCATGGTTGCAGGTCCATGTGCCCCTGTTTTACCTACAGCTCCAGCTTTTTCCTGATGTCTCAGAGTAATTACTTATAGTACCACTCTCATTGTCAAGTGTCAGTTTAGTTAATAAATCATATGGTTACCTAAATTATATGATTATAAGTTATATCTATACATCCCTACATACCTTCTCACTTTTTATCATATTAAAATCAAGGGTAATTATTCTAGACTGGGAAAAGTTAAGAAAAAGAACTTATATGTTGAAAGTAAATTTAAAAAATATAATCCAAACATTTTGTCACTGGGGCACAAATAAAAAGTTGAAAAAAGTCAAACTCAAGATCATTTTTGCTTTTGAGCAAAGCGAGGCAAGTGTGCTATGTCTGCACATTGGCTAGATCTCCTTTTTGACAAGTTAGAAGGTGTGTGCTGAGATCTTGCTGCAGAAGCACTTTGGTGCTTTCAATAGACAACTTTTTCAATTGCACCCTGTGATTCCACACCAAAACAAATTTAAATATTAAGTAATGATCCATTTACATGGTCAAATATGTAATGTATGTTATTCTATGGAATTAAAATGTTTAGAAACGATGCAGTTCAATGCATTTTCTTATTACACATTGAGCAATAATTTTATCAGTGTCATTCTTTTTTTTTTTTTTAAACAGAGTCTTACTCTGTCACCTGAGCTAGAGTGCAGTGGTGTGATCATAGCTAACTGCAGCCTCAAACTCCTGACCTTGAGCAATCCTTACACCTCAGCTGGAACTACAGCAACACTATATCCTTCCTGGCTAATTTTTAAAAAAATTTTTTTAAAGATGGGTTCTTACTATGTTGCCCAGGCTGGTTTCGAGCTCCTGGACTCAAGTGATCCTCCCACCTTGGCATCCCAAAGTGCTAGGATTACAGGCACAAGCCACCATGCAAAACCCATGTATCATTCTTATAAGTTTTCTTTTTATGCTTTTTCATTTAAAATTTTTAATTTAAAGAAAAATTAAAAATTAAAAATTTTTCATTTAAAATTTTACCCCTATGTGTAATGAGGCCCCACACTATGGAGTCAGCGGGGGCCACATAGGAAGTAGAAATAAGGTCTCTCCCAGTCAGAGAATTATCAGTAGAATTCTGTGAAGAGCAGAACTCACACTCTACCCAGAAATAATGAAGAGTCCATCACTTATGGTGTCAACAGAAGATGAGTGGGGGACCTGGAATTGTACTGGCCCCCAGAATTAAAAAAGTAGTACCCTCTACCCACTACCAATGTGCTGTCAAAAGAAGGCAGCTCAAATAGAAATTCTAAATAAGATCCAGCGTCTCATGACATGTTACCACAGCCCCCCCAACACAATAATAATAGTAATGCGTCTTGGACCTGTGGGACCATAATAAAAAAAATCTAACTGTTGTGTCATCTGAGTCTTTGAAAGAGAGGAGAAAAAGAGCTGGGACAAAAAAAATACATGAAAAAATAGTGGCTGAAAATTTCACACATTTGACAGAAGACATAAATCCATATATTCAAGAATCAGAGCATAATCCAAACAGAATAAACCTCGAGAAATCCACACTAACACACTTTATAGTCAAATATCTGTAAATTCAAAACAAAGACAAAGTCTTGAAAGCAGCAAAAGAGAAATGACAGCTTATCTGTCGGAAAAAATAAGTTGAATTATAGAGGATTTCTCATCACAAACCATGGATGGAAGTGGCATGACATTTTTTAAATGATGAAAGGAAATAACTTTCAACTCAGATTCCATATGCAGTGAAAATAATCCTCAGGAATGAAAAAAAAATCCAGAAATTGTAAGACAAAGAAAGACAAAATTCAATACCCATTCAGGTTAAAGAAAAATCTCAGAAAACTGTCAAAGAGGAGAAGTTTTTCAAATTAATAAAGAGCACAAACAGAAAAACTATAGTTGAGATTATACTTAATGGTGAAAGACTGAATGCTTTCTTCCTAAGATTAGGAGCAAGGCAAGGATGAACTCAGAAATGGACCCATGCAAATATGCCAAACCAATTTTTGAAAAAGATGCCAAAGCAATTCAATGGAGGAAAGATAGTCTTTTCAAAAACTGGTACTGGAGCAATTAAATATCCAACAATGATAATAACAACTACAACTTCAATTGTCTCAACTTATATAAAAATTAAATCAAAATTGCCCACAGATTGAAATATAGAATATAAAATGATATATATCAGGAAAACAGTAGAAGAAAATTTTCAGGATCTGGAGTAAGGGAGAGTTCTTAGAAATGGTACCAAAAATATGATGCATAAAAAGAAAAAAAAGGTAAATTGAACTTTATAAAAATTATAAATTTTGCTCTGCAAAATCTTATTAAAGATAAAAAGACTACCTACAGACACAGAAAACACATACATAATATCTACTAGGTCATTAAAAATGAAATGTCAGACTTTGAATCAAAAGTGTAGTTTATCATATTTAAAACAAGAAGTGGTACAATTAATCAAAGTTTGTCCCTAAACTAATGACACAATTTTGCCATCTTAACAGCCACTTGCTTATGTCAGCAGCAAAGAAACCTGGAGAGTGAGTGGCGATGAAATTGTGAAAGGCTTTTTCCATTGCTTATTGAGAATTGAATATTTTTCTTTGCAAGAAGTCTTCCAAAAACTGGAAGAGGTAGTAGTCACTTGGTGCAAGGTGTGGTGAATACTGTGGATGACAGAGAGTTTTCAAGTCCAGCCTCTGTAGCTGGAGCAGAGTTGTTTGTGCAACATGCGGTTGAGTGTCATATTGTGAGAGGATTGGCCTGTCTCTATTGACCAATCTTGGCTGTTTAATCATGAGTAGCCTCATCATTTCCTCCAATTAGTTGCAGTAGTTATCCACTCTAATCAACCAGATTTCATGAGGCTGTAGAGGATAATACCAGAGCTGAATCACCAAACACATACCATCAGCTTTTTCTGATGAATGTTCAGTTTTGGACTGTGTTTTGGAACTTCATCTTTATCAAACCATTGTGCCAAATGCTTGCGATTGTCAAAAAGAAAACCATTTTTCATCACACCTAACAATATGGTGTAGATACGGTTCTCCTTTCTGTCATGACAGCAAAGAAAGGGAAGCTTCCAGACAATTTCTCTTCTCATGTTCATTTAATTCATGCAGATCCCATCTATACAGCATCTTCACCTTGCCGATTTCTTTCAAATGGTCCAATATTGTTGGAATAGTAACATCAAACCTTGCCGCTAATTCACATGTAGGTTGAGATGGATTCTTTTCCACTACAGCTTCCAGCGCATCATTATTCACCTTGATCTCAGGTCACCCACATGGCTCATTTTCAGGATTAAAATCACCAGAATGGAACTTCGCTGACCAACAACTTACTGTGTGTTCATTAGCCACGTCTTTCCCAAACACTTTGTTGATATTTCAAGCTGTCTGTGCTGCATTGATTCCACAATGAAACTCATATTAAAAAATAACGCAAAGTTTTGACTTATCTATGGTCAAAATTCACAAAATTTGCTCTAAAAAATATAATTCAAAAATAAAATTGAAAAATATATATTGAAAGATAATAACAAGCCAAAACATGAATTTGAAAGAATGTGGATGTACCTCTAAAATAAAATAAAATAAGAAGTGTCAAAGTGAAATGTGAGAGATATCAGCTGTCAAGCTTAGTACTTAAGGAAATCAGACATTCCATACTTAATAACCTAATAGTATATATTAAAATATTCTTACTACTCAAAAGTAAAAAATAATCAGAAAATAAGCAAAAGATGTGAAGAGACATTTCTGGGAAGTGTGGAAGTGGACACACAGATAAGCACAGGTAATGATCTTCAATATCATTAGTCATTAGAAAATTGGAAAGTAAACCAAAATATAATAATACACCCACCTAAATGGATAAAATAAAAAATAGTGATAGTAATTAATGTTGACTAGAATATGGAGACATGGATCACTCACATTTTACTGGTAGAAATGTAAAATGTTATAATCATTCTGAAAAACAGTTTGCCAGGTTCTTATAAAATGAAACATGCAACTATCATATGATACAACAGTTGTACTCCTGAACATTTATCCCAAATAAAGACTTATGTTCACCTAAACATTTGTACATGAATGTTTATCGCAGATGTATGCATAATACAGGTAGTCAAAAACTGAAAACTTCCCAAATGTCCTTTCAAGAAACTGGTACATGCATATCATGGAATACTACACAGTTTTGAAAGGAAGTAGTGACACAGCAACCTGCATGAATCTTCAGAGAATTATGCTGAAATTAAAAAAAAGTCAATTCCGAAAGGTTACCAACTATATGATTCCATGAATATAATATTAAAATGGCAAAACTATAAAAATACAAATAGATTATGGATATCAGGGGTCAAAGAAGATATGTGGACGGATGTTAACTGGATGTGACTAAGAAATGACAATACATATAACCTTGCAGTAAAGGAAATGTTCTTTATCTTTACTGTTTCAATATTAACATCATGGTTGTGATTTTGTATTATATTAATAGTTATACAAGATGTTACCTTAAGGGAAATGGAATAAAGAGTGCAAGGGCCTTTCTATATTAATTTTACAAGTGCATGTGAATTAATAATTATATGAAAATAAAACATCTAATTAAAAAAACATAATCAACACTGAGTTTTGATAGCTGTCAAAGAAAACAAATACAAGAAAAAATAGATTCCCTGCGTGAATGGTCATGTATTGTTATCTTATAAACTATGCTGCAATAAACATCTTCGTAAATATAGGCTTTTGATTTTATTTCCATGATGTAGATTTCTGCAAGTGGGATCACTGGGTCAAACGTTTTACATTTTAATAGATTTTAACAAATTGCTTTCCTAACATGCTGTAACACTCGGTTTTCCAGTAATAATATACAAATGTATCTCCCCACCATCTCTAAACTACACAAAATAAAGTTTGTTATTCATTTTTATAATTTGCTAGTCTGCCAATTTTCATGTCCAAATGTTTCAAATTTTCTATTCTTATGCTTTATGGCCATATGGATTGCATTTCTGTATCTTAGTCATAATGTTCTCCATTTTCTATTTTATTTTGTCTTCTCTATTATCAACTTGTAAGTGCTCTCTGTATATTATAGATTTTGTCCTCTCTGCATAATATATATTGATATATAATTTTATCCAAGTTTATTATTCACATATTGCTTTTGTTGATAGTATCTTTTAGCAAAGTATAGCTTAAAATCATGTAAAATACAAATTTTTCCTATTATTTTATCCCTTCTAGTTTTGGGATTTTGGATAAGAGGTCTTACTCCTCACCACCACCTGCAAACAACTACACACAGATTATTAAAAGATTTTTTTATACTTTTAAAATTGTAATATTTTAAAAATATATATGTATAGATATAAATTCACTTTTTTTCTATATAAATATCAAATTGTGTAAGAATCACTAAATAAATCACCCATTATTTTCTCACAGAACTGAAATGTCATATTTATAGTATGTTATCTTAGTACTACGATTCACTTCTGGATTTTCTTTTCTGTTCTGCTGATCTAGACATATGACAAATTCATATTTATTTGATAACATTTCCAAAATTCTGATATCTTACATATCAAGCCTTCCCTTCATTGATGTTTATCTTTTTATAGTCTCACTCTCTCAGTTTAACAATAAATAAAATTGTATTAATTATATATAAACTTCAATTAATATGATTCTATAAATATCATTAAAGTTAACATCTTAAGAACTGCTAAATTTGGGCTATCATTTCTTTTGCTCAAATCCTATTTTTTCCTGAAAGAT
This sequence comes from Lemur catta, assembly GCF_020740605.2. Taxonomy (NCBI): domain Eukaryota; kingdom Metazoa; phylum Chordata; class Mammalia; order Primates; family Lemuridae; genus Lemur; species Lemur catta. Next base: position 46,166,847 of record NC_059140.1, read on the forward strand.
TAAAATAGAAGTTTCTGCTCCTACTGTTGGCCAAGTATCTTCTTTCAACCCAACCCTCCTGCACATAACAACTTTAACTCTGGACAAATAACTGTCTAAAGGCACTTAACAGTAACAAAGTGTAGGCAGATACTGTAGGAAGTTAAAACTTGAAAGAGAAGAAGGGACACTTCACAGGATAAGTTTCTATGTTTCTTTTTTTAAAATTTTTTTATGGCTTTTAGCCTTAGGGTAGGTCATAGATTACATCATGTGGGTGGTTTAAAACATGGGTATAAAATCTGCAATCTTACTGCTTAAGTACTAGAGAAAAAAGTTGAGAAAACTACAGAAGCTGAAAATTAAGGGCTATATCCCATATAGGAGTGAGGCAGAGAGGGGCAGTACAAATTCTGAGCATAAACTCAGTACAAAACTCTGGATAAATCACACATGTTTATGTCAGTTTCCAAGCAACCCAGTAAAAGCTAAAGCTAATATAACTTAACACAAATTTCAGCTACCACCCACTCCACAAGTCAAGGGTTTGCAATTTAAATACAGCCAGTTTTATCTGAATTTTGTTTATGATACCTTGCAGATACACAAGACTGTTATGTTCCTCCAATGAGAGAGAGAGAAAGAGAAAGAGAGAGTGTATGTGTGTATCTCTTTCTCTTTGCCTCTCTCTCCCACCTACACACACTCTTTGGAGGAACAAAACAGGATTTTACATCTCATTTTATATACTTAAATATAATTTTATAATTTAAAATTTATTCCTGTGGCTTTGTGTTTAATTTATTACTTTAAATTATTTAGTTTTTCCATTAATAATATACTGTTATCCCTACTCCCTCTGGTGTCCTTAATATTATTATTCCTAGAATAGAAATGAGCTATCTATTTTTATATATTTAATCATTACCTAACCATATTGTGAGATATTTTATTGTAATTTTTTTTTTACTTTAGACTACTGGATTTTCTAGTTATATAATTCTGACATCAGCAAAATAATAATTTTTCCTAATATATGCACAAGATAGCTTATTTTCTAGTCTTTCTGAAGTTGCAAGTATATTGGAGAACTTATTTACTGATATGGTGACTAGAGGCGACTTAAAGTTTCTGATTGTAACTGAGATCATTTTATTGTTTTGCCTCTTATAGAAAGTAATATTCTTCTATTCCTATTTTTATAATTCATTATTAGGAAAGTTTATCTTTGTCAAATAACATTTTAGAGTTTATTGTTATTAACATATGAATTTTCACCTTTAATTAATGAAGAGAGAGATTTCTGATATGTACCCATGCAGTCAAATTACACTCAGATAATAAATTTTGCCTGATATTACTATATGATATTCTATTTTGTGTCATCTGTGCAGGTTTCTTAATATTCAGGAAGTTACATTCATTTTGGCTCATTTTTATTGACTTTATTGAGGCACAATTTGCCTAATGTAAAATTCACACATTTTAAGTGTAATGGTTCAATAGGTTTGGAAAAATTCATATACTAGGGTCATAAAACTTTTATATCAAGTTATAAAACTTTTCTATCATCCCATAAAGTTCCTTTGTGCCTTTTGGTAGCAAATCCCTGATTCCCCAATTTCTGTTTCAGACACAACTGATCTGATTTCTACCATAGATAAGTATATCTACTTATAGAAATTCATATAAAGAGTATCCCACAGTAGCAATCTTGGCTTATTTTGCTCAGCATATTGCTTTCAAAATTCAGACACATTGTTTCACGTGTTTCAGTGGTTTATACTGTTTTTAATGGCTGATGAAAATCCCACAATATGAACATAACACTGCTTATGTATCCTTTCGCCTGTTGATGGTTATTTGGGTTGTTTCCTGTTTCAACTATTAAATATAAAACTTAAGAATAATTATGGATAAGAATGTTTGGACAAGTTTTTTCATTTCTTTTGATAAACACATAGGAGTATAATTGCTGGGTCATATCTCACATTTCTAATTTTTTTTAATTTAGCTTCTAAGTTGTTTTGCAAATACTGCATTATATGTGTCTGATATCCTCATAATCTACATCTCTTAACACAACATAATATTTTTCTTTATACTAGTTAGTATTTTTAGTTTTAAATTTCCTCTGTATGATATAATATCCCCATTCATTTTTATATTCGTAAAATCCTGTTTTTATTTGTTATCCATATATGTTAAAGTGCTGTCATTTTGTTTGACATATTTCTTAACTATCGTTTTTGCTATGTTATTTAGGATAGCTAACACATCCATCTGTTACACACAGGCAAAAATAAGGAGCAATTTCTCATAGAAGTTTCTCTCCCAGATCTCCAAGATATCTTTATATGATTCCTCTTATTTTGGAAAACTTTCCCCCTTCTGTACAATTACAACTCCCTTCTACATTAAAATTCCAGTCAAGATAAAATTTATACAAATGTATGAACTAGATTCTTATTGTAGTGACATAGTAATCTCCATTTACCAGCCAATTTCTGATGAAATCCAAGCACTATGATAATTTTTTCACTTTATATTCATTAATTGCTAATTAATCTTATTAATCTGTTGAAAGTTTTAAATAAATATTAAATAAAAGTCTTAGAAATTTTTGTGGAGAGAAAATCTTAAAAATTTTGTATTTTTATATTGTTTGACAAACGGCAGCTTGAACATTTCACCAGAGGCTTCTTCAGAAATATTCAGAAGCTCAACAGATTTTTCAGGGCTTTTGGTTCTCTCAGTAGGATTGACATCATTTTGCAGTAACAATGTTCACATACTTTTGAATACATCCTAGGCAAGAGTCTATACAATGATTACTAAATGTTTAATTTTAATACTTACCTTGTCTGTCTTTAAATATTTCCCCTCTTTAGAATGAAAAGGGTCTCAAAAATTCATTAGGGTTTTTAAATAACGGTGGATGAATAAAAGTTTTCTTCAAAAGGTTAACAGAACCCATAACTTCTGAAATAGAGAAAACACAGATTATCTCTTCTGGTAATTATTAAAGGTCATATTTTAATCTAGTGCCTCAAACTGATAATAGGGAACAGCCACAAGACTATAGTTGAAGGTCATAACATCCCACTGAACTCAAAGTATGTTACAATAAAATCATTTAAACAGTATTTTTTTAAAAATTATTGTGCTTAACCAAGTTAACACTATTACATTTGTTGTGGGTATTTTTAGGGAGAAATATAGCTAAATCTTTTTGTGGCAATCATAATAAAAAACAGAAATAAATTAGGTGGAATGCAATAAAATTATTTTTTATTTTTGTTATTTCCTTTGGTTTTATAAGGCATAAAAATTGTTTTGATAAATTTTGATTTTCAAATAATATCTTGACCCAATTTTTAAAATTTAAAATAATTTTTAAAAATTTTCTTTCCTCCATAATATTTGTTTCATGCCAGAAGAAATATCTGACCAATTGTTCTAGTAAAAACTGTCCTAAGTGCATAGCAAAACAATTCCAAACTGTAATTCTGTGACATTGCCTTTCTCTTGGCACATAAGTTCTAGTGTTTGATATAACATAGGGTGACTGTAGTTATCAATAATTTATTTTATATTCCAAAACAACTGAAAGAGAAGATTTGAAATATTCCCAACACAAAGAAATGATAAATGTTTGAAATGATGGGTATGCTAATTACTCTGATTTGATAATTATACATAGTGTTCATATATCAAAATATCACATGTACCCCATAAATATGGACAGTTATTATCTATCAATTTAAAAAAGATAAAATAAAAAATTAAAAATACAATGTTAAACTATATGCAATCTAAAAACCAAAGATTTTGTTAAAGTTGTAAAATTTTATGCTATCAATATAAACTTTGTGTTAGTCTGTTTTGTGTTCCTATAAAGGAAATACCTGGGACTGGGTAATTTATAAGGAAAAGAAGTTTATTTGGCTCATGGTTCTGCAGGCTGTACAAGAAGGATAGGACCAACATCTGGTTTTATTGAAGGCTTCAGGGAGCTTCCAATCAAGGTGGAAGATGAAGGGGGAGCAGACCTGTCACATGGCAAGAGCAGGAGCAAAAGAGGGAGGACGTGGTGCAAGGGTCCTTTAAACAACCACCTCTTGGGTGAACTAATTAAATGAGAACTCATTCATTGTCACTGGAGAACACCAAGCCATTCATGTAGGATGTGTCCTCATGATGCAAACACCTCCCATCAGGCCCCACATTCAACACTGAGGATCAAATTTCAACATGAGATTTGGAGGGGCCTGTGCTTTCAAGGTGTTACTCAAGAATTCTTTGCACATACCAATGTCTTGGAGTGTGCCCCAGTGATTTCTTTTACTAATTTTATAGTTTCAGGTGTTATATTTAAATCTTTAATCCATTTTGATTTGATTTTTATATATAGAGAGAGATATGGCTCTAGTTTCATTCTTCTATATATGGATATTCAATTTCCCCAGCACCATTTCTTGAAGAGACTATCCTTTCCCCGGTGTATGTTCTTGGCACCTTTACCAAAAGTGAGCTCATTATAGATGTGTGGATTTATTTCTCTATTTTGTTGCATTGGTCTATGTGTCTGTTTTTATGCTAGTGCCACACTGTTTGGGTTACTATAGCTTTACAGTATAATTTGAAGTAAGGTAATGTGATTCCTCCAGTTTTGTTATTTTTGCTCAAGATGCCTTTGGCTATTGTGCATCTCTTGTGATTCCATATAAATTTCAGAATTATTTTTTCTGTTTCTGTGAAGAATATCATTGTTATTTCAGTGGGATTGCAATTGAATGTGTACATTGCTTTGAGTAATATGAACATTTTAATAGTATTCAATCTTCTAACCCATGAACATGAGATATCTTTTCATTTTTTAATGTCCTCCTTAATTTCTTTCATCAATACTTTATAGTTTTTATTGTAGAAATCTTCTACTTTTTGGTTAGGTTTATTCTATGTGTTTTGTTTTATTTGTAGTTATTGTAAATGGGATTAATTTCTTGGTCTCTTTTTCACACTATTCATTGTTGGTATATATTAATAGAAATGCTATTGATTTTTGTATGTTGGTTTTGTATCCTGCAACTTTACTGAATTTGTTTATTAGTTCTAATAGTTTTCTGGCAAAGTGTGTAGATTTTTCTAAATATAAGATTGCATCTTCTGCAAACAAGGATAATTTGACTTTTTCCTTTCTATTTTGAATGCCTTTTATTTCTTTCTCTTGTCTAATTGCTCTAGCAAGGTATCTAGTACTATGTTGTATAATTGTGGTGGAAGCTGATATCCTTGTCTTGTTTTAGATCTTAGAGGAAGGACCTTCAGTTTTTCCCCATTCAGTATAATCCTAGCTGTGGGTCTATCACACATGGCTTTTATCATGTTGAGTATGTTTCTTCTATGCTTGGGTTTTTACCATGAGGTGATGTTGAATTTTATTGAATGCATTTTTGGCATCAATTGAAATGATCATATAGTTTTTATCCTTCATTCTGTTGGTATGATGCATCACATTTATTGATTTGCTATAAAGCATTTGCATTTTTACTACATGTTTCTTTCTGTCTAATATATTTCTGATGAGACAAAATGACTAAAAATTCTTCTCCCTACAAAAAATAAAATCTATAAAACTTTATAATTTAGCTTTTGATATTAAAATAAATCACATATAAGAATTCTTTACTCAAAGCATTATAACTAGTGTATTCCAATGTCAGTTTTTATAAAAAATGTGAAACTAGTTTGACTTCAATTTAGATCATAAATCTGAAATCAAGTGGTGATAAACTGATAATTCTAATATCTCCTTTTTTAAAAAGTAAGGTTATATGGGAATAAAAACAATAAAATCTTTGATGCAGAACATGTAGAATGATGACTAATTTTAACTATAATTAATTGAATACTACTTCTTTGTACCTGATATCTTTTAAAAAATATTTCTTAGTTTTATTAATATTTCATATGTAGGTATTATCTCAATTTTACATTCAGCACATTATTGAGGCCCTATTTCATTCATATTAATTATAAAAATGTCTAGTCATTCCTGTTCACCTTGCTAACTCACTCCACTCAGTTCATCTGTTCTACATCCTAAATTGTTTACTTTCAGCTCACACATCATGCCAACACCTTACTATGTAGTTTAAGAGTCTTTCATATTTTAACACTTACCAGTTTCCATTAACCAAACCTGTCAAGATTGTTTAGCTAGTTCCAGAAAGCCTTCTATCTAATTATAGAGCCTTATTTATCTAAATTTGAGAAAATATTTTGCATATGAGATCTGTGGTAGAACAAATAATGGTGCCCCTAAAAGGCTCATGTCTGAATACCTGTGACCTGTGAGTATGTTACCATAAAAGGGACTTTGCAGATGTGAGTAAATTACAGCTCCTGAGATGTTCCTGATTATTCCGGATTATCCAAGTCATCTCAGTGCAATCACAAACATTCTTATAAGAGGAAGCCAGGAACTTTAGTGTCAGTAGTAGGAGATGTGATAATGGAAGCAAGTTGGACTGATACAAGGAAAAGGTCATAATCCAAGCAATGCAGCCCACCCGTGGAAGTTGGAAAAAAGCAAGGCAATAACTTCTACCCTGAAGTGTCCAGAAAGAATGAATCTCTGCTGACACCTTGATTTTACTCTTCAGACCTCCAGAACTGCAAAAGAATAAATTAATGTTGTTATAAACCACTAAGTTTGTGATAATTTGCTATAGCAGCAATAAAAACCTAGTACACATTTTGGTACCTGGTAGGTGAGTACTGCTGTAACAAATACCTTAAAAATGTGAAAGTGATTTTGAAATTAAATAACAAGTAGTAGCTGAAGGGTTTCGAGATACTGAGCAAAAAACACTAATTGTCATAAACAGATTATTGGTAGAAATATGAACATTAAAATATGTTGTTAAGAGAGCATAAGGAAGTGAGCAGCATGGTAGAGAAAACTTATATTAGGCAGCAACTAGAAGCAGAAAAAGACAAGTAAATGGATTCTCTCTTCCAAACCTCCAGAGTGAATCAATCTTACCCATAACTTGACTTTAGCCCAGTAATCCTGATTTTAGAGTTTGGATTTCTAGAGCATGAAATGATAAATGTGTGTGGTTTTAAGCCACTGAATTCGTGTTAATTTGTTTTAGCAGCAGTAGGAAAAGACTATATGATCTGAATGCAGCTGTTTTAAACTTCCTTTCCAAACCTATTGTTCTTTCAAGCTACTTCAAGTAACTTGATGAGGAAATACTAATCTGTAAGGGTTAAGCTTGCTTTCAGTGGAAGCAGCTAGGATTTCTGGAATTAAATTTGGTGGAAGAAGAATTTGATAGTTTAGGAATTTCTTGCATGTTTAGAAAGAATTTTATATTAGCATAAAATTTGATAAAATTTCAAAATGTAAATTGTAATAAGTTAAATATACTTCACGTTAATTGTGTCTACTGAGATCCACTTAAGACTATTCATTGCTGAGCTCCTAATAAAAAGGGTCTGTGGTCACATCACGAACTAACACCCACCTCTGGTAAGTCAATGGTAGAATCACCAAATAATGCATCCGACTCTATAGCTGATCATATTATACTGCATTTCTCTTTCTACATTTAATATTATATTGCTTAGTTCCAGAAAGTCCTAATGACTATGCGAAGAAAATGTAGTTTGTTTTATTTTTAAAAATATATTTTTAGTTGTACATTACCATTGTCTTGGAGTAGTTTGAGCTCTTTCTATGTGTTATGCCAAAGTGACCAATGCAAAGATTCATGAAACGATTTATGGGATACAATGTAACTATATATCACAGATACAACTGCAATTGACTTCAAACCTAAATCTGATAAACTATTTAAATTATAGCCCTGAGTAACAACTCAGTAATGTAAAAGTACCTTTTCCCCACCTAACAACAAAGTATCAAGATTTAGTAACAGAGTACTGACACACTTTTTGAGCAAAAATTAGGTAAAATTGTTTTTTAAATGAAAGTAATTAATGTAAATTGTATTTACATGATCAAGATCCAGAATTATATGTATATGTTATTGAAAATTAATGAATTACCTTACCAGAAAAGGCAAAGTCTTCTGTCTCCATGATTATTTTCTTTAATTCCTATATTTCTGTCTACTCTTTTCTTTCTATGCTAACAAATAGAAATTTTTAACTAGCTAAACCTAAAGAGACTGCAAATTTCCTATCAGTAAAAGTTTATAGTTATTTAAAATTCCAAAATTGGTTGGAGGTTCAATATACCTGCTGCTACATTTTCCCAGTCTTCCCCAAACCAACATTAAATTCAGTGAAGTACATTTGAATGTATTTAAAATAGTCTATGTAAGTATAAATCAAGAACATTGCATTGTTCTTAACATATTTATGATATTCTTGGCATCACTTACCTTCAATACAGTTGTAACTTCTAGTAACCTTTTATAGAACTTATTGTCTCCATTACCATAGTCCCTAGAGCAGTATATCCATGATAAAAATGTGGATTATTTAAGCAACAGAATGCTTCTTTTCTGACTAACCTTAATTCTATTCCTAAGACAGATACTCTATAAAAACAAAGTGAGATGTTTTATCAGTATATAGTTTTTATCTTACCACAGTTGCTTTATAAATATGGAAGGATATATATCTGCTCTTTCTCTCACCTCTCTTTGTCTTTCCTTCTCTCTCCCTACAAATGTAAGATTATTTTAAAAAGACACAACTTTTCAAGAGTGATGAGTAAGTTTCTATTCACCTTTTGTTGTGCAGAAACATTAGTGGATATCAGAGGCAGTATTGTCTTCAGAATGGGCTTGTTCTAAGATGATGACAACACTCTCAGAGTTTTTTACCTATTGATGTCAAAGTTCAGAGATTTTTTTTTTGTCTGTTTCATTGCAACCAATGCAACTAATAATCTGCACAGGGATACCAGTATCAGTTTCTAATATCTTAAACAGCCATTACTTTTTATTAACTTTTGGACCTCTACAAATGTCCTAATATAACTAATTAATAAGTTGCAACATAATGATAACTAGAGAAAAAATAAAATCTGGAGTGAATTATACAAATGCTTACTACGAACATACATTCATTATATAACCATTTCAAACTTGGCACAAAATAAAAATATTTATTTGGCCAAACAATTTTGCAAAACAATCTTAAATTTTGAATCCGTTGCAGTACAATGCAAAGTAATACTCTAGAGAAATATAAACATACCAAAAGAGAGGTTAAATGAGTAAGATTTCAGAGGTCACAGAGAACAGCAGTAAGATCTCAGTTTCTGGGAAAAGACAGTCTGGATTTCTCCAGGCTCTGCTACTTATTAGTTGTATGATCTTCAGCAAATTATTTAATCCATCTGTGCCTCAATTTTCATATCAGTAAAATTTTGATGAAAGTCTGTACCTCCTTTATATGGCTGTTTTGAGTAGTAAACTAATTAATAATTTTTAAGCACTTGAACAGGGGCTGGCACATAGTACTGCATAAGCATTTGTTACATAATTTTTTTAAAAAAATTAAATGCAAAATTTCATCAAATGCACAATTCTATTGATAATTCCATTTGCCCTTTGTAGTCTTAGAAAACTGGCTTTCAAATGAAATTAGAAAGTTAATTAGCAGCTGTGAGTAATTAAGATGCTCTTTAAGCTCTGAGGAAAAGTAGCAGAGGCGAGATCAATAGACGGGGAGTTGGCAGAGAGAGAATTCAGTGTGCTCTCAGACAATAATAAAAGGTGAAACAGCAGTATCTTTCTTCCTAACAGAAACACACCAGGAATTTGTCAACTCCACAAGTCCTATTAAAAGTAAATTTAATGTCCTAATTATATCTTTGAAAATAACTGCCTTCGAGCAATCATAACACCTGGTCCTCTAGATCAATTTTATACTACGAGGGTACCCAGTAGCCATTCATTGTTGTAGTCCTTTATTTATCAGTTCATTCAAATATTCATTTAACTATCATATGAACACACCTTCTCTATAGTACATGAATCACCATCTAGAATATAAAGAATTCAATGGATTGAACATGCTCTCTGTAAGAGATGATGTTGGGCTAATAGATTCAAGCATTTGTTGTAAACAAACAACTAAGGGAGGAGTAGGGAAGTATCATTTTTAGAGGAATGCCATTTTTACCAGTTAGATGACATAAAGAGACTGCTCCTCATAGTGAGTAGTGATCATTTTGGAAATAAATGATTTTTAAACAGATCACTGTAAAACGAGCACAGATATACACACCAATTATACCTGTCCACATATGCAATTTATTTAGTTGTTTGACTTGTGACCCATTAACATATAGATGTGGCTATAACTCATTGTTGAGGAGATATTTATAATTTTATTTAATTGCCTTAGATTTAGCTCTTACATGTAAATAATATATCACTAAGCAGAGATTAGTGTAAGGGTCACTAAATAAGTAGCCAAGAGATGAGAGTACTATTCCAAGCTCTGCCAAAATCCAGAAGTGTGACTTCAGGCAAATTATATCAAATGTAAAAGAGTTAGGGTGGATTAAATATCTCCTGATGTTGTATGTTTCGATATTTTTGATGAGCAGTGCTATTCCTATTGCTATGGATAAAGGTCAGTGATTTGAAATACAATTTTAACACTACTTCAAAAATCACAAGTTATATTATTAACCCAAGTCTTTGTACTTTAGTTATCAGACAAATAAAGCAAGACTGGAAATGTATAGACATAAGTTAAAAGCCTTTACTTTCAGTCATGTGTTGTTGTTAAAGTCTTTTTTTAATTGTATCTTCTCATGTTAAGTATTATCTTGATTTTTTTCACCATGATATTGTGTTTTAGTAATGACTTAAAGTGATTTCACAGAATTTTATCTTAAAAGAAACTAGAATTAGCCAACAATTTTGTGTTAAAATAAATTTGTGAAGGATACATATAGTTTTCTTTGAGCCAAATATCTACCTTAAACACACAAAAAATAGATTCTAATATAATATAATAAAATATATTATATCAAAGGCTAAAGCAATTCAGGTAATGTATCAAAAATTTAAATAACAGGTAATGTATTTACATTGCTTCTGAAATTACACATATCTAATAAGCTATGGAAACTGTCTTGGAAATTAAAAACAGGAACAATGTATAGTTATTTGAAAATTTAAGAAGGTCACCCTCTTTGAATATATACTGATGCATCTTCATGTCTTCTAGATGTAAATATTTCCATTTATTCAGTATCCTAGATCTTCTGTATTGCTGTCTGCTCCCTATAACAAAAGAATCCAGTACATCAGCTGTCCCTACTGTATTGACGAATACAAACCTGACATAAAGGAAGATCAATTATCTACTGCTAGCATGATGCTGCATAACAAACCACCCAGACACAGTGATATTTCAAAAAATTATTTTATTATTTTTAGTGAGACTATGGGTTGGAAGAGTAGTTGTGATGATTTGGGCCATTTTTGGTAGAACTCAGCTGCGCTTGTTCATGCATTTGAGGTTAGTTGGCAGCTGACTGTGGCTGGCTGCTCTGGAATGGCCTCAGCTGGGACAGCTGGGCTCTCTTTCATGTTTTCCTCACATTCCTACAGCATTCTTGCCATATTCTCATAAATGTGGCAGAAATTCAAGAGAAAGCAAGCCCAGTCATGCCAGGGGGAGCAAGAAGACACAAGCACACACTTTCCAAGACTCTGCTGTGTTATGCTTGCTAATAATATCTGGTTGGCCAAAACAAGTCACATGCATGAGCCCCTAGTTAGAGTGGAAGGGCACTACAGAGTTACAGCATCAGGATACAAGGATGCTATTAATTGACACCACTAACATCACACAGTAAAAAATTCCCAGAAGGTTATTGTGGATTGATTGAATTTTGAGAGATACTTGGGCTCTAGCAAATTTAATTATTAAATTTATATCAGCTTCCTAATCAAGGCAAGAGATTAAAGCTGTTATGGTCATTTCATATTTCCAATTATAATATTAATCATTAATTATAAAAATTAAAAACATGGTAATATTTTTTAATAAATCCATACTCACAATGTTGAAACCCTTATAAATATTTTAGTTTTTTCCTTTATATATATTTTTATGTGATTACATTTTAAAAACAGAAGTGGGAATGAATTGCATATGCATATCAATTATATTTATACTATGTTTATAGGTATATAATTTTTATTAATATATAATGTTACATATGATATAAATATATATGTGAACACATACAAGCACATATAAAAATACATATATACTACTTATTGCAATCATTTCCCCACATAGTTATTGAAACCCTCCTTTAATGCCACACCATGTTAATTTAAATGATTACTTATTGCAGGAATCCCAAAATATTTTTAATTTTAAACTATTACTGATAAAGCTATATTATATTTCAATACATATATATCTTGTAGTTGTAATTTTTTTCAAGATGATAACCTAGAAGTTGGGTTATTGGAACAAAATATCAATGTTGATAAAGTCCTTTGATCATACTGCCCATGAGAATGCTTTACAGTTTACCCCTCCAGCACTGGTATCTGAAAATATAGACTTCACTCTCAACAAAACATGGTAATTTAATTTGTCAATGCACAAGTCAAATTAGTTTTTCCTTTTTTATTACTACAGAATACAATCTTTACCAGTTGCATATACCTTTTGTCAAATTATTTCACCTTTCTCTGCTTCAGTTATCTAATCTATAACACTGATATGACTCTATCTAATTCCTAAAAATGTTTGGTGAGGATTAAGTGCAGTGAGATTTGTAAAATGCCAAGTATGTTGTCAGGCTCAAAGCAAGCCCTCAAAAAGCATTTGATATTTTTTCTTGTTATCATTAACAATACATTTATTGCTTTTTCCTTTCATGAATTGGGCATTCAATATTTTAAACATTCTGTTAGGGTGTTCCTCATTTTCTTATCAAGATACTAGAGCTCTTTATGCTATGCATATAAAGTCTTTGTCATATGCATAACATGATTTTTCCTGTTTAACAGTTACCTTGTTCACATTATTTTTATGTATAGAATTTTTAAGTATTTTTGTGTCTCGATCTATTGTTTTTTAATATGTATTGTTTTTTATTCTTACATTTAGAAAGGGCTTCCTCAATCAAAGGTTAGATACGTATATATCAATATTTTTATTTTTACCATCATAGGTGACATTCTTATATCTAACTTTTAAATATATACATCTCAACTATTGTGTACCATAGACATATAATTTATTTATTATTTCTCATAAAGCTATTGGGTGACTTATTGAATTATTCCTTATAATGGGTTTAATACAACAACCTGCAAAAAAGAAGTTCTCAGTGTATGTTAGCTATAGATTTATAAATATTAGCTATAGATCAAGGCTTTATTCATTCCAAATGTTTCTTTTATAACATGCTAAATTAGTTCCCACCAAGAATTTAGAGACATGCTACTCTAGACAACTCAAAAAACAAATAGGGATACTGGCAGTGAATAAGAGGATAGAATCTGTGGAATTATTCAAATTTGAGCTCTTCACAGGCCTTAATATGTGGACTCTTTCTTTTAAAGCAGCTGATCCATGTAGTGAAATACTAGAGAAAAAGACTAAATAAATGGATTTTACTTCTGAAGGAAAAAGATGGTATCAGTCATTTCCATACTGAGAGAAGTGTTCCAGTATTTACCTGACTTAGAAGGTGTTCAGGTTATCGAGACCTTGCCATACTCTCATGTAAAAGGTTCATAGACACTTACCACTAGTACCAAGTGGTATAGATATAAAATATAGGACTTATTGGGAAAAGTCATCCTAGAAGGCACACCTAATCTTCCAAACTCTCATTATCCTATGGTTTAGGCTGAGAACAGATGGTCTATAAAGGTCATAGCCAAGTTTCAGTAGATGGGCATTCCATCCACATACGCTCTCTATATATTTAGTGTTGGAGAGCAGAGACTATCCATGTAACTAACTATGTAGCAGTGGAATCTGCCTAGTCAAAGAAATGACCTTGTTAAAATTGGGAAGACTTGGGAGCCCACTAATTGGTACTAAGCTATTCTTCTGTTGAACTAACTTAGACCTGCTGAGCCAGCTCTCTGGTAAGCTACCAGAAGAGAGAAGATAAACCTTCCAGGTTATCCATCTGGACATGTTGATTGAATACATGCATTGCTACCCATATCTTTGGCTTCTGCAAAAGTCAGTCTTATTCACAGCCAAGAATGTTCTATATCCATAAAGCCTGCCAAAATTGTACAATTGAAAGAACATACCACAGACAGTAGAAGAAAAAGATCTTGATCTTCTCACAAAAGATTTATTAAAGCAACGTTGCTATTCAATATGGTCTCCAAGTGTAATAATTGCCTGGCTCTTGAAGGCCAGTGGTTCTTGGCACATTCTGTAGACTATAGAGGCTTGACTAGTACTGACCCTTATGACCTGTGAGTATGCTGTCACTACTGCAATTGATATTTAATTTTGGATATTTCCAATGCTTTATTTCTTATAGCCCTCCAGAAAATAAAGCAAAAACTTGATTCCCTTAATTTGGCTTAGCATGCAAACAACTGTCATCAGTGGATTGAGTCAATCCTTGTACAGTATGAACTATTGGTGGAAGTATGGGCATTCTACTGAAGATAAAATGCTGACCCTCAGAACCAACTACAAACAAACTGGTTCAAGACCAACTGGCCTCTTTAAAAATTGAAGACAGTGTATTCTACAACTGGGAGTTTACTACAGCGTTTATAACAAATAACCAGATATATGTCTAAATTGAATGGAACTTTTAGATCAAGAAGTCTTAATAAATAGTCAAGGCAACAGTAAACTAAGTTCTTCTTTAGTCTCTATGGAATTGCAGATATTTGTTGCCAACGTTAGAGTTGACTAACACATTTGTCAGTAAGACTCAATTGGTATTTGTCCAGCCTTTGAATTTGCGGCATCCTAACTTTGCTAAATAGCTACTAACTGGACTGTTACATGATTCTAATGGAGACCTAGTATCTCCTTAAAAAAGAAAAAAAATCATAACTCTTTTTCCAGCTTAACTGTCTCACTCTTAAGTGAGTCTTTTTGGATTAAAATTGCATAGCTTAGGACAAACCCCTAAAGTTTCCACTCTATTAAAAAAAGATGCTTTTAATTAAGAGACAAATCTGACCTCTAAGACCTTAGCCATTTTCATAAACATGTACCTAAACACTCATCAAAAGCAGAGACAGTCTCACAACAATCCGTGTCTAAGATGGGCAAAACAGTGGAATGCTGCAGCCATCCTTCCAACCATTAATTCCCAGTAGCAAACATTGAATTCTTTCATTGAGTATCACATGATATTCTTATCAATGAACATTTGACCCAAGACAGACTGACATATATCTTTAGAAAGACCCTTTATGCAGATGTGTATGTCAAAACAAATAGCGTACCTGCTTGATAACGCTGATGGGTGAACAGGCATAGAATTACCAAAACACACCCATATGAGGTTTCTCCCTATGAAAACAGATACAAAAGTCTACTTGTATGCTGAATGTTTATGTTGCATATGTGTATCCCTTTATAGCAGAAGCATATTGCAAGAAAAACATTTGGACTGAGAAAGCCAAGTAAAATATTTGTGGCCATTGTTTCTATAGCCCACTAGATCAATAGTAAAACCTGTCATAGTAATGAAACTATAATAATGGACTGAAATGTCTGACGAAAAATTATTTTTACATGTGTGGGAGCCATGTAACCCCTTCTTTAGCAATAGTCTCCACAGGAACACCAATTCCAACAGTTTAATTATTTTTGTGTTGGATATGACCTTATGTTCTTTGCCAGGGATGAACTCTCAGGTGACTGACAGTTTCTCTCCCCTCACCAACTCTTTCTTTCTCTCTCTCCCTCTCTCTCTTTCCCTCCCTCCCTTCCTTTCTCTCTTTCCATCTCTCCCCACCATCCCCACCCCACTTGCATTGACCCAAGCAGATGGATACATAGTTCATATAACCTTATGGAAAATTGGGTAGTTCACATTACTCATAGCAAGAATACCTGGATGCACATGAATTTGGACGTTGACTTTTCTTCTGGTGGTTCTACAGGCCCTTCTTCTGTACCCAGACTATCAATGAAGCTGATTCTACTTGGTCCCACATCCCTTGATGTCCTCTGCCCACCCAAGTTCTTTGTTCCCCTGAAATTCAAACTTTCTTTTAAATTATTTTGTTATATTATGGCATATTATATTGTAGTATGTTGTATTGTATTGTTTCAGTCTTTTCTATTATCCCTCGATGCCTTTCAAATTGTCAAAAATGACAATAGATTTAGACAAATTAATTTGCATTAATCTTCATGGAAGACGGGCATGAACAGTTCCTGACAATTGGTAGGTGATTATGTTTAATGGAATATATAAATAAATGAGAAAACTGGCCTTCCAGATTCCTTTACTGTTTCTCCAATAAAATATAGGCATCTTAACCATAATGGTTTGAATGTTTAGCGTCTGCCATGGTAATTTTGTTTATGGAAAAATTACTCCCTCTTTGTAATGGTATTCTTCACACTGTAAACACAATGGGCTGAGTGTTTTTGCCAACTTTTTTTCTAGTGGTATGTAACTTTATATTCAATTTCCTTTATATACTGAATCCCAAAGAATGTGTTACCAATATAGGAAACTAAGACCAAGCAATCAATTTTGATCAATTTTTTAGTCAATATTTTATCAAAATATTAACTAGAGAAAGAATTCTTAGTAGACAAATAACAATTCCCTTTGTCCACATATATTTTGATCTAATAGTACATCTGTGTCTATGGATTAATCAATAGATAGATATAGATACCTAAATATATAAAAAGAAAATCTCAACTACTTTCTGAATTTAGAAATGTCTACTATATGCATCTATTTTAAGCAAAAGAAAAATAAAATTTCCTCACTGATTACATAGATATTTATAAAATCTTTTTATTTAATGAACAAAATATTTTTCTATATTTTACTTATGTGGACTCAAACATTTAAGCTTTTTATAAAATCTGTTTCTTTAAACAAAGAAGACATATTTAGTTAAACTAGAAAGTTCATGCACATTTCAAATACTTTGAAACATTAGTGAACTTTCAAACTTCTATGGGTTTTAAATTATACAAAACTAAAGAATTTTCAAATAGTGAAACTCTTTTTTTTACTGAGCAGGTTGTATCTATTAAATTTTGAGCAATCTTCCTTCATTGAGTCTAATTGTAGGAAACTTACCTCAGATAGCAATCAGAACTGTCAATAACTTGTATTTTTCTGGGAATTGAGGAAGATAGAAGTGATATATGAGGTTAGGAGATCAGGTATAATCTACCTGCCCTGAAACCTCCACATAATTGGACAGTTATGATGAGCTTTTTGCCCATTTTATCATAGGCAGTAATCCGAACCCAGTTTTGAAAAAAGTCAGTCTTGTCGTCAAAGGTTCCTTCCACACTAGACTTTAAGCAATTTTTATATTAACCCAATATTCCTTAATTTGATTATACTGATCCTTCACCACATCTTTATACACTCTAATGTAGAATATAATAATATTTTCTTTAATGTCATTCTGTGTACCTTTATAGGTATAACTTATGTAATCTTGCTAAATGAACAAGTTCTGATAAGGTTTATAGAATAAGAAAATAAAACATTAACTTACGTTTTAAATAAAAAAAAGAATAAGAGGATACTTTTTAAATAAGAATCCTAGTACAGCTGTTGAAATATTGAAATTTAGATCAAGTTCAAAATCTAACTACCAATGTTTAAAAGGATAATTTGGATACAGTATATCACTTTTTTCCCTGTGTGGACACTTCTGTTAATTACATGAAACTTGAAAAGTTTTATTTCATCTTGGCAGTTCCCTAGAGCTAACAATTGTTGCTGGGTTTATTAATTGTGGCAGAAATGCCAATTATGGCACATGATGAGTGAAATATCTGCTACAAGTGTCACAACACAACAAAGGTCACAGAAAACATTTAAAAGCCAGGGGCTTAGAATTAGATTTCTCAAAGAATATGTAAACAATATTTTATGCATCAAATTTATTTATATAATGATGAGAAAATGTTCTCATATTTAAAACTACCAGAAATTATTATACTTCATTATTTGAACTTCGCTATTATTTTATGGTCAATGCACAAAAGAATAGAAAGCCCACTGAAAAGAGAAATTGCTAGTATTATTTTATTTATTTCTAAAATTAATAACGTGAGTATAGCTTTCCTATCTTCCTGAAGCTGTACAAATTAGTACACATATAACTAGTTATATGCAATGTACTAGGTATAAGTGATTTAGCTGAGGAGTTATTTGGTTGTAAACATGTTTGGAGTGGGTTTAAGGAAAGAACAGAAAAATTTCATAAAATTAGAAAATGTGCAAAGCACATACTATTTATTGACCATGGTATTGAAAATCACAGAATTTCTCATTATGATGCATGTAATCGATAACTGAGCTATTTACACTCTGGGACAAATACTTTAGAGAATATACATGCAAGTGTACAAGAACACATACACAAAAAGATTTATCTTAACACATAACAGAAAAATTTTAAACCATAGGCTTTAAATATGGGTGGATAAACAAATTATGGTATAGTTAAAAAACATATTACTTGGCCATTAAAAATAAAGAAATTTCATGTGACAACTTGAATAAATCTCAGCAATATATTAGGTGAGGAAAGAAAGTCCCAGAAGAATGTCTATGTCATAACAACTAATATAACATTATGAATATATTTGTCACATCATAACATAAGTGGAAAAAGAAGAGAATGGAAATATTTAAAAAAAAACTAAGGAGATTGGCTATCACTCTTTTGGGATTAGGGAAGGGAGTAATGGAATTGAAAGGTGTGTATGGAAGACTCAATTTTATGATAAAATATTTTATTTCTTAAATTTGGTGGTGTGTATGCAGGCATATTGCATCTTCTATAGGTAATATATTTGTTGTTACTTGAAGTATTACTTTTCTAAAATGTGAATGTATATATAACTCACAAAATATCTATAGAAATCCACCTCCATGGTGCAGTACAAATGTAAACTCTGCTTAAGTCCACTGGCTGAGTGGACTGATATTCAGAAACCTATAATACCCAGGAGATTTGCCATCTTCTTTGCTGATGGTCCGTGGAATGCCATGGACAGTCTGAAGTTAGACACATGAGTTGGTCAGCATCTGTTGCTCGATGGACATCAGACAGTTTTTGAAACATATTGCTGCTGCTCCTAGGTATTCTCCATCTACTAGGTTCACTTGTCAAAGGAAATTAGGAATGTATAACTCTTGTCATTGACGTTGTACACTCTGAGCAGTGACTGCTGCTGAGAGCTTTCCTTCTTCAGGCTTTCAATGGCCTTGCTGTCCTTGTTGGTTTGTTCTCTCTCTCTCTCTTTTCCCCCTCTCTCTATTTCTCTCTCTCGCTCTCACGATGCATTGAAAAAGTTATCAATAGGTAGATACTAAAAAAGAGGTTATCAAAAAGTAGATATGCATAATTCCATTTAGAATTAAACATCCCATTGCTTAATTATAGAGATGCAGTCTGAGAAATGTGTCACATTGTGCAAACATCATCAAGTGTACTTACACTAACCTAGATGGCATAGCCTCTTGCTCCTAGATTACAAACCTGTGCTTCATGTTACTATACTGAATTTTGTAGGCAGTTGTAACACAACAGTACTTGTGTATCTAAGCATAACCAAACATAGAAAAGGCACAGTAAAAATACAATATAAAAGATAAAAAATGGAACACGCGTGTAGGACACTTAGTATAAATAGAGTTGACAGGACTGGAAATTGCTCTGGGTGAGTCAGTGAGTGAGTGGTGAATAAATATGAAGGTCTAAGATGTTACTGTACACTACTGTAGACTTTATAAACACTGTTCACTTAGGTTACACTCAATTTATAGAATGATATTTTTATCTTTCTTCTATAACAAATTAACTTTACCTTACTATAACTTTTTTAGTTTATTAACATTTATTTTTTTAATTCTTGACTTTTATAATAATACTGAGCTAAAACACACACTGTAGAGCTGTACAAAATATTTTCTTTCTTTATATCCTTACTATAGAAGCTTTTTTCTATTTAATTCTTTTTAACGTTTTATACATTTTCGTTAAAAAACGAAGACACAAACACACAAATTAGCCTAGACCTACACAGGATCAGGATCATCAGTATCACTGTTTTCTACCTCCATATCTTGTCCCATTGGAAAGTCTTCAGGGGCAATAACAAGAATGGAGCTATCATCTCCTATGCTAACAATACCTTCTTTTGGAATACCTCCTGAAAGATCTGCTGGAAGCTGTTTACAGTTAACTTTTTTTTTTTTTTTATAATTAGAAGGAGTGCAATCTAAAATAATGCTTAAAAGTATACTAAAGTAAATACATAAAGCAGTAACATAGCCATTTATTACCAAGTATTATATACTGTACATAGTTGTTATATATGTGCTATACTTTCATATAACTGGTATCTCAGGTTTATTTACACCAGTATTACCACAAATATGTGAGTTATGTGTTGCCCTAGAAGACTGTGATGGCTGCAATGTCACTAGGTGATAGAAATTTTTCAGCTCCAATATAATCGTAAGAAACCATCATCAAATACACAGTCCATCATTGACTGAAACGTTGTTATGCAGTGTGTTACTCTATCAGAATTATTATATGTTCAAAATGAATTCATTTCCAGGAGAAGAGAAAGTTAAAGCATAAGTGAGTTAGAAGTTTACACGTAGTCAGATTTTTAAGAGTAGGTAAGGTTTATCAAATACTTCAAATTATTGAATTTAATATTTATAATAAATTTGGGGGGTAGGTATTTTAATTCCCTTATTTGCATAATTTGAATTCAGAGAAAGGAAACAATGTTCTGCAATTCTTACACCTCTCTCTCTGTATGTTTATCTACTGCACAGGTATGGCGGATCTGGTGCAGTGGCTATGGGCACATTGATTTATGGCCGTGGAAATATATAGTTTAATTTCAACTTTAAAGAAATGGATGAGGAGAGATTGAGAAAGGACTTTCGGTTTGTTTGGTGACTTTGAGAAATTATTTTCCTATAAATTTGGAGCTAATGTTGGACCTAAGAAAAATAAAGCAACAGATAAATATCACTAGTTTTTGTTGTTCTTTTTTTTTTGTCTCTTTAAATTTAGCCTCATGTCTTGCATGTTTTCCCTTTTAAAAGACCTTGTGCAGAGATGAACTAACAAATGTTTTCCCTATCTATCCACAGAATGTTCAACTTGCTTAACTTTGGAAAAACTGAAAAGACTAATTAAAATGTTTCCAATATATCTAATGTGGACCAAAAGAATTATATGCCTTTGGATATTTTTGTAACTAGTAACAAAGAAGGGAACCCTTTCAGCAAAATAAACAGACTCCTTGATGGATACTGTTTAGATAAAGCTTTAAAGAAGGCTTTTTTGTTGTTGTTGCTAATAGGAATTTGTTTTTTTTCAGTGCCTATAGCAGCAGGAAATATTCAGGAGCTAACATAACAGCTATAGCTGGAGCTAACTCTCATTCATTCATCATTGTCACTTCATGAATTAGGAGCCAGCAGACCATTTCTCTCACTTTGTTTCAGCTCTTTTTCAGAATAAGGTAAGGTTCATAATGCTCAGATATGATAGTTCTTTCTTCTAGCCTATTATTTAGAGAGCAATCAATTTTGCTCTGTGTCACTCCACAAACTCTTGAGCTTTTCAAACGGAAACTAAATTCTGACGGGTGTTTATACAAGAATATGTGTATGTGTGTCAGTAGGACATGTGGTAATGACATTGCTTACCACTTTAATATTATCACATTTTTATGGGGTATATTCTAACTTGTTTCAAACTTTGAAAACAGCTCAACTATTCTCTCAAATAATCATCATCTATGTAGGTCCCTTTTTGAGGGTGAAAATATTCATTTTTTCTAAAATCCAAAGCTTATGTTAAGACATCTTAATAATAATGGATGAAATGATTATATAGCAACTGAACTGCCAATAGGATGATTAGTCACAACATCATAGACGGGAAGTTTTTCCCTAAAATGGATTGTATCACATCAATTTATGCTCTTTCAAGAGTTACAAGCATTAACCTTTGGAATGACCATTACCCTTTAATTGGCATTCTTATACTATCTAATGTATCATTAGCCTTTGTAAATTGTGTCATTAAAAGTGGCAATCACAATATTCAGTAAATTATAATACTATAACAAGTTGGGATCATCTTTTTAGCTCCCTGCAAGCTACTAATTAACCATGTGCCTGTGTCAAGAGATAAAATGAAGCTTTGTTGCAAGGGAATATTTTCCACCTGTTTAACCTATCACAGAGAGCTAGACACCCATGTAATTTATAAAGACACAAAACAATCATAACTTAACTTTTGACAAGATTTCTAAGTCACTTTGTGTAACAGAGAACCATGGCACAAATAAAGTCTGTTATAAAATGTACTTTATGACTTGCAAACCTTTGGAAATTTTTCATATAAAATCTGTAATAAGGATTTGGAATTCTATATGAAGATTTCCTAGAGCATTCACAATGTAAAAACCAATTTTTCCAAAGTGAACAGAGTGAAATCAACATGACAAAATTGTTCTAAATATCATAAAATCAAAATATTTAAAGATACATAGATACACAGGGATTTTAAATTTGAAAAAAATAAGTTATCATAACCCTAGTATACTGATGGTTATAAGAAAATATATATTTGTAAACACTTTAAACACCAAGAGGTGCAAAATTTACTAATATTTTGCAGATTAATTTTCACACACAGTTAAACAGAGGGATTCACAAGCTTAGTGTTGAATTAGATGTTTTGCATAAGGCAGATGATTTTGCTTAAATATTTATAGTGTTTAGTATAAATATTTTAAATATAATTCTTATGTAGGATTTTTTTTAATGTAACAACTTTGGATTAATATTGTGGTTTGCTCTCTGATCTAAGTTATACATCCAGAATAAATGTAACATTTTCTAGAAGAATGAATTTGCTATGTGTTTCATACTATTGATATTGGAGGATAATTAGTAAACCAACTCATTTTGAAATGTCTTCTTCTTTTCAATGCCCTTGTGGAAATCATATTTTTATCCAAAGGGAAAACCTTGAGCCATCATTACTGATTTCAATCTGTGATTAACTTTGTAGTCTTTTCAGACTTCTCCAACACTCAGAATAAAGTTCACACTCTTCTCCCCTATTAGAGTTTTTCTAAATAAAATAACTCACTTCTACCTAGTTTTCTCAAAATAGTGGATAACCTGAAAATAATTCCATAAAAGATTATCACTGTTTTATTTAGTAATATACATAATTAAAAACAAAAGTTTTGTGAGACTGAATTCCAATAAGAAATATTTCATGGAATTCTGTTTATTTAGCTGACAGACTATAGTTCTTAAAATCATTATATTGAGAATAATTATTACACAAAGCTCCATGAAACTCAACCATTAGGAACTAAAGCATTAGAATGTATTTTTTTGCTCCAAATTGCAAATGCATGAATATGTTTGTGATAAAATGTATCTAAATGTAAAACTGCAGAGTGTTTTAGGAAAGAGGTATCTTAGAGATAGCTATATCCTTCTGTTACTTTAAACATGAGGAAAACAAAAACAGAAAATCTTTGACCCTTTTCCAGTTTTATGTAGACAAGTTATTTCAGAATAAGCAGCAAAACTCAGTAGTCTGATACTTGAACTATTGTTCTTTCCTCCTAACAGTCCTACTTCACCATTTACAAATTCAAACTTTCTGGTTTCCTTTTTATCAATGATTGTTAAATGCATAATTATCATTCAACAAATGCAAATATTGAATTTATTAATCCCATTTATTCATGTAAGAAGCAACTATTTACTTCTACTATATCAAGACCTAAACTAGATGATGCAAAGAAAATGAACATGAGTGAGATGTGGAAGGAATTGTAATTTTGTGGGAAAAAATAAGGCATTTTAAAGATATCTATATGTCAAAATAAACATGTAAGATCACAATAGAAGGCAAACAAATGTAGAAGCATTCACAGGGATAAAAATATCCACATGGCCTATCATCAGGGTTTTAATCAGGAATGAGGCCACTTACACTTGACCTTGAATATTGATAGAGTTTAGTATGACAAAATAAGATATTTCTATATTTTTCTTAACAAGATTATTATTTTAATAAGGAAAAGCAAGATTTTCAACCCTGAAGAAAGTTTGAAGCATATTCTGAGTGTTTAAAATAATTCATTGATCAAAATATGAAAACTCTATTCATTATTTACTTTGAAAAATAGAACTATTCGTGTGTGCTTTCTGACCCTTCTCAGAGCTATGATAAAGTTGTACAATTAAATTGTAGCATATTTATCATAGTCATCTGACATTGGATAGACTAAAACCTGTGCTCTAAAGTTACTTGTACCATTTTAAAACACTTAAAATTCATATATGTGTGAGTGTGTGTGTATGTGTGTGTGAATACAAATTTTATACACACAAACACTAAAATTCAATTTGATCCACCTTTCTTTTTAGAAGAAGAAGATCTCTAGTGTTTGAGCTGCAGAGCTTTGATTAAATAAAAACCACATTGTTCTTGTCATCTACAAAACAAAAAGCAGTTTCCATACTCTTCAAATTTTGTTACATATTTGTACTGAGTTTTGTGTTTGCTGACAGGATTATACCATGATAGCATAGAAGCATGTAGCAGAAAACGAATTGAAAACGATCCCAACCCCATGATGAGAAAAAAAATTGCACCACTATCCTGCAACATGCAACAAAAGTGTGAAAATAGCATAGTATTGTTTGCTCAATGATTCCACCTTAGAAACTTTACCAAAGAATAATTTTAAATAAGAAAAATAATGTTTACAGTTAAAATTGTCATCCAAGTATTGTTTTACAATAGCCAATTTAGAACATAATCTAAATGGATAAAAATAAAAAAAATATTATAGGCATTCTTTCAATAGGATATTATTCAAGTGACCATATATATTTTTGTTCAGTTGGAGACATTTTTAATGAGATTAGTTTGAAAGAAAGCCTGCACAGCAGGTGTAAACCAGGACTGACCCAGACAAACCAGAACATATGGTAACCCAAAATATTATGCGCCTTTTGAGATGAAGGTAGAAATAATTATTGGCTTGGGGAAGTATTTATATTATAATATTAACTTCAAAAATGGTAGATCCAAAATAATCACAAATATATATATTAAAACTGTACTTTGCTTGCTTTTAGTATTATTAGATATGTCTTTATGGTAAGGATATGCATTTATGTTCTTTATATAAAGCATATGCATTGATTTTATAAAATAGCACACATTGTATACCTTATAGCCCTATTTCAAATCTAAATAAGAACTGCCTAAATAGAGAAATAATATGACTTGTTCAAAATTCTCACAGGGGTAAAGTTAATAGATTAGCTATAGAGGAAAGAGATATGGCATAAAGAATATATCTACTCTGTCTTTTTTCAAATTGTGCAATTAAAAATGATTCCAAATATTTAACAGTTTAGAACACCAGACCACTTACTTGAAGTCACATTTCAGGGGAACCATTACAAATAGCTGACAGTTGTTCTACAAAGGACCTAAAAAGTAGATAGAATAGGTTATATACGAATACGTTTTTTTCCGGAAAGATTAACAGGTTACAGAGAATTGTCTTGCTTTTTAGTTCAATTTGGGAATAGAGTTTCATTATTTTGATACATTGCTCAATTATGTATCAGCTTTTTAATGATAACTCACTAATAATTACATATTACTTATGATTAATTGATTTGAGGGAAAAAGTCACATCTTAGGACACAGTCTGTGTAAGTGAACAGGGAAGTTCAGCCACTTTAATTACACAAAATTTTACCTGCCTTCAAGAAATCCATCAAAACCCACCAGCAAATTAGAGGATAAAACAAATATGTCAAAATGAGAAAAGGGAATATGCCGCCTAATTTTGAATGTGTATATTATAGCTCTTTGTCAGTTTTGAATTTGTCACTTCAATCACATTAGCACAAACATAAAAGTTATTAAAAGTATATTTGAAGGGACAAAGGACTTATTAATAACAATGCAAGATGCTCCAAAAGTTATGTGATGATTAATATCTAAGACTCAGCTATTAATATCTATGGGGGCATATTTAACTTTGACATCAGTAAAATATATAGTGAATTAGCTAATCTGATATATGTGTAAATACTTGACCAAGATTTTCAGAGGTAGTTTATAATTACCTACTTTCATGATTATTTGGAATAGTTATCAACTGGAATCAAGGCCAATGCCAATTACTTAAGAACTTCTTCCTGCTATATCAGTAAACATGTGAGGAGAAATTATTACACAATCTCTACAAAGAAGAAAGAAAATAACCAGTGGTCTTTGAACACCTACTTACTTTAAGCATTGTAATAAATGGTTTTCATTCACCTTAATTCTTTCTGTAATCTTATGTGGTAGGTATTATGGTCCCCTTTTGAAAATGAGTACATTGAGTCAAGGAGAGATTAAGTATATTTTCTTTCTTTCTTTTTTTTTTTTTATTCTGGTCAGGAAAATCTTTTTTTAATTTCAGCTTATTATGGGAGTACAACAGTTTAGGTTATGTATATTTCCCATGGCCCCCTCATCCCCCTGAGTCAGAGCTTCAAGCGTGTCCATTCCCCAGACAGTGCGCATCGCCCTCATTATGTAGGTATACACCCATCCCCTCCCCCCACCTCCCACATCTGTCCGACACCCAACTGGAGATTAAGTATATTTTCTGAGAAAAACTCCTAGTAAGAGTCCTCAGGCAAGTCCACATTTGTCCAAATTCAAACTTCATAATATTTTCACTCCATTACATTCATAGGAGTTTTCTTATTACAATTGACAACATAGATTGGATATTTTACTCTTATTTAATAAACTTCTGCCTATATATTTTAGAAAACAGTAAATAACTAAAACTTACACTTACCTCTGTTATCCATGTAATTTATATATCCCCAGTAGCCATTAAATAATTAGTTTCTTTAAATAATTTTACTAAATAAAAGTAAATAAATTACACAAAACTGAGTCCATTACTTTCAAGCTTCTCTGTTTTATTTAAGTTTTTAACTAGGAAATGTCCGATTTCCTTAACTACTAAGTTTGACTGTTGATACCTGTGACATTTCATTTTGGAAATGTGTGTTTATGTTTATTGTGAAGGTACATCCTCAGTCTTTCAAATGCATGGTTTGGCTTGTGATGATCTTTTAAAAAGCTTTTTTAGAGCAATTTTTGGTGATTTTAATCTTGAAAAGGAGCCACATGTGTGACCTGAGACCAAGGTGGATAGTCATGGGCTGAAAGCTGTAGTGGAAACAACTACCCCGGGGAATTAGTAACAAGGTTTAACATTACTATTCCAACAATATTGGACCATTTGTAACAAATCGGCAAAGTAAAGAAGCTGGATAGACGGGCTCCACAAGAATTAAAAGAACATGAGAAGAGAAATCGTCTGGAAACTTGCCTTTCTTTGCTGTCACAACATAAAGGTGAACCATTTCTACACCATGTTGTTATGTGTGATGAAAGATGAATTCTGTTTGACAATCACAAGCATTCAGCATAATGGTTGTATAAAGACGAAGTGCAGAAACACAGTCCAAAACTGAATATTCATCAAAAAATGCTAATGGTGTCTGTTTGGCAGTCCAGTGCTGGTATTATCCACTACAGCTTCATGAAAACTGTTCAATCAATTACAGCAGATGTCTGCTGCAACCAGTTAGACAAAATGATGAGGGTGCTTGCGATTAAGCAGCAGAGATTGGTCAATAGAGACAGGCCAATCCTCTTACAAGACAAAGTTTGACCACATGTTGCACAAACAACGCTGCTCCAACTACAGAAGCTGACTTGGAAACTCTCTGTCATCCACTGTATTCACCACACCTTGCACCAACTGACTACCACTTATTCCGGGCTTTGTACCACTTCTTGCAAGGAAAAATATCCAGTTCTCAACAAGGTGTTCACTGTTGGCATAAACAAGCTACCGTTAAGATAGCAAAATTGTGTCGATAGTTAAGGTGTATACTTTGATTAATTATATTGCTTCTTGTTTGACATACAATAAACTACACTTTTGATTCAAAATTAAACATTTTATATTTAATGACCTATATTATAAAGCATGTTGTATATATTATATAATTGTATGTAGTATATAATTTTGCCATTTGAATTGAGCTATTTTAACAACTTTACTGCAAATGTGTCATCATGTTGCTTGATTAAAAGAAAATAGCCAATAAACTCAATATATCCCTCTTCTACTAAGTTCTTTTGTATAATCTGGTAACACAGAACATGCTACCAAAAAGAAAATGCAGCTGATTTTTCACACATCCTTTCCTTTTCTCCCCTTAGCTTAAAAACTGTGGCACTTGTTTCCTATTAATGAATTCACATGCTTCTCTTGAATTTCTTTTCCTGTGCAACAGTCCAATGAGTCTTTATCTATCGCTCCAGACAGCCATCTTCTCAAATCACCCAGAGATGTGAATGATAACCCTATCACCTACTAGACAGAAACATCAAAATTCTAGCCACCATTCACCAAGATAGCTTTTTCTTATCTGAAGCTATCCATCTGAAATGTGTAAGGACAGAGCCTGCTTTCAGTAATGCAGCTGGTTATAGCAACTAAGAATAGCACAGGCTTCCTTCCAGATGATGTAGAGTAACTCACCTTCATCAAAATGAACTAGAACAGGATGCTTGACTCCTGAAGGACAATTGGGAAAGTCTGTGTTGAGCATAAATTGCACAGAAAAACTGAGTCAAATAACTAATGGAAATATATTTTGTACCCAAATCTCTAAATAGGTATGATCTGACATCAATAAACCATTTAACCAGTTTATAATTGTAATTTTTAATAATGCAAGCAATTTTGCAGTTTTCATTACATGATCAAAAGCAATAGCAATAATTGTATAGAATTAGAGAATAAATTAAATATGTTTGAGTGAAGCTGCAATTTTAATGCCTTGAAATCATTAAATTAAAATCATTAAAAACTGCCTCTTGCTATTGCTGTCAGATAACATACTTTTCAAAACTGGATTTTTCTTTTTGACATGTCTTTTTTACCTAGTATTATGTAATCAGTTATGAGATCCTCCATGATATAAATTAATCCTGAATAAACTATCATAATGCAAAACTTTGATAATAAAAACAAAAGAGATCATTCTCTTAACAATTGCTTATATTATTTAATATAAAATGGTAATCCTCCTCAGTAAAATAGGGAAAACTACAAAAATTGACATATATTATTTTCTAATGAAGACAACAATGCATTAATTCTTGACATATTTATTATTTTTAACTCAAATGTTAAATGTCATTTTTTTATTTAGAGTGTTTTTGCATTTTTATAGTTTATTTATTTTTCTTGTGACTCATTCTCTTCTTTGAGGAGATTTCCCTCTACTTCATGTAAAACCGGTTTCATCAGATCTTGTGAAAGCCTGAGGTTTGCAAAATCATTTTGTTTGGCTTGAGGTAAATTTAAAACTTGAGTCTCTAGACGTAAAAGGCAAATGCACCGCTCCTGTTCCCAGGGTCTTTAAATCTTAATGATTTGTGCTCTAGAAATGGACTTATGCTTCACTTTCCTACCTCCATTTCAGACTTCCCATTAAGTGATGTAGGGCATCATTTGCAGTTAAAGAATACTGAACTACTCTGGATACCTTATAGCCCCTCTACACTTTAAGGATAAGGTGTGGGGTTTTGTGTCACTTACATAGACTGAAGGCATTGAAAGGGCTTTATTAAATGGTTGTCTGGGCAATTGAAGGTGCACCAGAGTGATATCCTAATTGCCCGTGGTGCATTTTAATAAACTGCAGGCTCACATGTCAATCACAGGATAAAGGCTAAGCATATAGAAATGTTTGGATTAATTATTAATATCAATTGGCTATTAGAGCTCCTTGGTTTCTTGCTGTGGCAAGGCACATCAGTGAAAGTGCTAGATAGGAAGCAATTTGTTTGCATGCAGATGGCTCTGGATTGTAATAAATCTTAACAAGTTCTAATTCTCACTTGACCTTCTGCAACTTCCTTTTGTGGCACCAGTCACAGTGGGGATATTAGGATGCCTTAATCACTTTGCATCACGTATGGAGGGTCTGAAACCTGCACAGATGAAACATGTAGAGGTACAGCAGCAGCACTAACTGCAGCTTACACTCCTGATCCTCAGCATTTTCCTTAAGTGTTGCACGTTATTGACAGTGTGACTATTATTTTAAACATTGGACTTATTAAAAGATAAATATTTTTTGTTGTTGTTGCTCTTTCCTGAGAAAGTTCAGGCAAACACTATGATTTTTTCTTCAAACATTTGCCTCCCTCCCATGTGCAGATATTTAAAATAAATGCACAGAGAACATTTTACTGTCAAAACCAAAATGCAACAACAAAAAAGGAAACCTGTGCTTTTATATTCTTTGCATCATCATCTTACCTATAATTATTACAAATCAGGCAAAACTGAATGATCAGTGAAAGAGTGAATAGCATTAGTGAGTCAATACTATTAATACATAGATATTACCATGTAGAATTTAAATTGAGCTCAATTTTTAATATTTTTATTGACATATAACAGTTGTATATATTTTGGGAGTACATGTAATATTTCAATACATAAAATGTATAATGACAAAATCAGGATAATTGGGATATCCACCACTCCAAAGATTTTTCTTTTCTTTGTATTGGGAAAGTTATAATTTTTATAGTTTAGCTATTTTAAAATGTACAATAAATGATTGTTTACTATAATTTTCCTACTTCACTAACAGATATTAGAACTTATTCCTTCTGTCTAACTGTATTTTTGTACCCATTAACCAACTTCTCTTCATCCCCCCATTCCACCTTTCCTTCCCAGCCCATCATTCTACTCCCTACCTCCCTGAGATCCACTTCTTTTAACTCCCACATCTGAGTGAGAACATAACAAAATTTATCTTTCTGTACTAGGCTCATTTCACTGAACAAAATGACCTCCAGCCTCATCCATGTTGCTGCTAATGACAAGAATCCATTCTTTTTTACTGCTGAATTGTGTACGTATGCCACATTTTCTTTAACCATTCATCCATTGATGGACATTTAGGTTGATTCCGTTTCTTGGCTATTGTGAACAATGCTGCAATAAACATGAGGGTGCAGATATTGATTTCCTTTCTTTTGGATATATACTGAGCAGTGGAATTGCTGGATGAGCTCCACTTTCAATACCTACTATTTTTATGCCTTTTGTGTTTCGAGTCTCAATATCCTATCTGTAAAATGGCAGCACTCCTCCCCTCTTCAATCAAAGCCACTAAGTAAATCACAAGACCTATTGCTATATTTAATTCATAGAAGGAAACACAAATACTTCTTAGAAAGTCTGATTTAACATTAAGAAATTATTATATAAAGTATTTAAAAGTTAATAATCCATGCTTAGGCAGAAGTCTCAAGAATGCAATAACATTTGATATTTTGATTTTTTTAGGTACACTAGTGAGTTTCACTAGCAACCCATGAATACAGTGTTTAATAGAAAAAAAAATCTGATGGTTGGCATTCATAGATACGTTTGTTGTGTTTCTGTTATTTATGGCGTTTCACTCATGTCTCAGAGGTAAGATCTGAGGATAGCTCTCTTCTAGTTCATCATTTATTCCCTTCCTCTGTGGGAAAATTTTATATTGACTATATGTGATAATATAAGACATTTAACACTTAACAATTAAAACATTTTTTTCATTTTTCTTTTTAGTATCTACAGACATTGAGAAATGTTTTCAAATACGTATGCCCCCTGGGAAAATTATTTCCTATGTTCTGGGCTTTCTCATCTCCTTTAAACAATGCAGAAAGACATTATCTCCTTGGCAAATATCTGGAAGCTCGCATTTATTTTCAGCTCTAATGGTCTCATCTGAATCCGCATCCCAGGAGTGTAAGCTAACAGAGACCCCATGCTGTGATTCACGCTGTTTAATGCCGAGTTGACG
This sequence comes from Lemur catta, assembly GCF_020740605.2. Lineage (NCBI taxonomy): Eukaryota > Metazoa > Chordata > Mammalia > Primates > Lemuridae > Lemur > Lemur catta. The sequence continues at coordinate 46,199,071 of NC_059140.1, forward strand.
GGTAATAAAGTTATCATAATCCATAATTTAATTATAGATGAAAGTCCCTGCTCTGATTGTAACTGTGAGACTCTGGCTTCGTTTACACTTCTGGGATGCTTCACAAATGATTTGGGCTGATCTTTGATAGAGGGTCAGGAGTGGGGAAATTTTTCATATAATTGCATTCTACCTTACTTGAAAGAAACATCCTAGGTCCAAATTGGGTTTATTTTTGAGTTATTATATATTTTTAGTTTCCATGGCAAGTATAAACTTTAATAAGGATTCGTGTAAATGTTTCTTCTTTGCCAGAGATATTTGTGTTGGATTTCTCATCCCATTTGAATGCAAAAATTGCTTCTTCTCTTATTACTGTCCCAAACCTTGAACACAGAAAAAAAAGAAAAACTCTTTCCTCGAAATTAGGAAAAAATGCATAATTGGAAGTTGTTTTTATTTTTCCCAAATTCTACTGTGCTCATGCAAATTTCATGTCAATTAATGAATTTGCTAAGGCTGTTCACTTAGCTGGGTATAGTGCCTTCTTCTTTTCCTATTTTCAATTGGTATTCAATTCTATCCCTTCTTCTTCATGAATTTTTTTCCCTGCAAGGAAGTGTACTAAGTTCACCTGCAACCTGTATTGGCACTTACTACCTTTAAGATTGAAACAGTCACTAAAACTTCCAAATATATCTAAATTCATTTATGGTAACCTAGCCTCTCTCAAAGGGATGCTATGATTAACAAAACAATGCTCAGTGGACAGATATAGCAACTAGCAACCTCTCAGAAGGACGTAATCAAAATGCTATTAAATATCTGGATTAATAAAATGAACCAACTGGGCCTTTTTAAAACTTCTTTATATGAGTGTGTTATATGTATATGGAGAATGATTATAATTTACAAATTTATTATGAATTATAATTACGTAAGAAAATGCTTTGTATTATTATAAAAGTATACTATACTTTGTAATACTATGGGTACTTTCTATTCTTAATTTCAGAACTAAAAGTATCAGCTTTATTAGAAATTCCTCAGACACTGCAATTATATTTAGAAAGGAAAACCAGTGTATTATGGGTGGGAAGAGACTGCAGGGAATATAATTTCATTTTCAATATTCTAAAGAGTAAAATAAGTTCCATAATTGAATAGAAGATTTAGGGTCTTTTGTAATCTCATGTATCACTGTTGATCACAGGATCACAGAATTTATGAAAGTTTATTTTAAACATCATTTGATTAGACTTCACTAAACAATAATATATAAATCCATAGGTAGTACCATTATGATATAGGAAAGCATTTACAGACAAAAAGTTACATATTACCAAGCACACTATTTTCTATGGGAAAAAAAAGGTCATTCTACATTAAGAAACGTAAAAATGAAGAAATAAAATTCTCTAGGGAGTCCAAGGTCAAAAGCATAAATGTTTTCTATTTTAATAACATATACAATATTACTTACATTACTTGTATTAGTTAATCCAAATAAAATGAATTACACACTAACAGCACTCTACATATATTCCATTTATACAAAACAGTAACAGGCATTATAGTGATATATAAACTCTCATTTCTATTGTCACACATTTTAAATTATAACACTGAAATTTTATGTAAGTACATATATGTTTTCTCTTAATTTAAATTTAAAGATAGCCATAGCATTCCTGAGGCATGATCACAGAAGAATAGGAGTAATATTATATACATTACAGGAATCAAAGAGAAGATTTGGGAATACATCTTTCACTCCATAGTTCCCTTAACAATACAGTTTGTCTGTTAGAAGAAACAGCAGCATGTATGGGTTGCTGGTTCAAAGCACAATACCATATCCTATCAGAAAGCACCACAGAGTTGTAAGATTTATGTCCAAGCTGGGTCTCAAATCAGTTTTAAAAAAGCTATTCCACACTCAGTAATCCAACTCTTTCTGAGCAATACAGAGCATGATAAAATCAGGGAATCCAATCCAATATTAGTATATATTGTCTTACTTCATTTGCTGCAGAGTTAGAAACAAAATTGAGTGGAATATCAAAATAAAGAATGAGATACTAAGTAAGTCAAAGGATGATTTTGCTGGGAGAGAATGGTTTATAGAGAAGATAAATATATTTACAGAATTTGTATCTCTGGTACTGAAGAAAAACTGTTGGCTACAATCTATGATTCGGTGGCAAATTTATATCCTCTAGAACAATATTTACCAGGGCCAAACATTAGTTCACTCTAACAAGTTTGGTACTCATTTAGGGCCATAACCTTGATAAAAGATAGCTGTGCCGTTGCATCCATGCATAACCATCATCCCTGTCTCCACGGCCACTTGGTCCATTTGCCTATTGAGCAAGCATAAATGTGGCAGAGGAACGAAGCTGACTGATATCTATGGGGTGGGTCACAATGTACACCTGACTATTGAAAATCCTTCCTTTTAGTGAGTATACAAGTGTTGACATTCATGGGGATACATTTTATCAAACTCTGTACTTATTGTGAGAGGCCATCCACATACCTTTGTTGAGCTCTCTTTGTCTTAATCTTCCAGTCTTGTTTCTTCAAAGTCTTTGACCACTTAGTCATAATCACTGTTGAAAAAACAGTATACACATGAATTTAGTCAATCATCATTACCAAATAAAGTAAGCTATGATACATTTCTGAAAATTTTGTCCTTTGGCAGGAAATTTTTTCCCTGCTTTTCTATAGGATTACATTTGAGTGTGATTGTAATGATAAGTCCATTTCTGGATGGTCCCAAAACATCACATTATTTTCAAATCGCACTCAGTGTTTTTTCTTCAATCTGCTTGTCCCAGGAGTTTCCTACGGGTTCACAGGTGATGTGGTTTCAGAAGGGGTGGCTGTGTAGCAGGAAAGGCCTGATGAGAGGTAAGCCACCTGATTAAACAACTTCCTTGTATCATCAGCACCTACTTGAATCTATGCTAATTCTACTTGATACTGGGTTGCTGCTGTGTTTATTTGCTTAACTGCAGCGCTTGCCCTGCTGCCTGTTTTAACCCATCCCTCTGTCACGTAATTTTCAGGGCCTGGATGAGGGAAGTGTTACCAGTGATGTGCTAGGTGAAGGTTTCATGGCGTGGTCACCTATGATGATTCATTACATCTCCTCTTTTTCTTATTTTTAGCATGAATTTTCAGCACTTCACCTTCTTTCATTGTAGACTTCCGTTGAGTGTTGGAAAGGTGAAAAACCAGAATGTCCCTACTATACTATTCTCTACTATTCTGACTCATAGATCATAACCGTCTGACCTAGAGAGGAGGAAAATGCCACCGTAATTGTTGGCTCCAGGGTCACACTAGCATGGACACCATCCATGCTAGCTGAATAGTTGCTTTATGCCCCTTCCTCAAGCTAAGAGCTAAACACTGAGTCTCATGCATTGCTGCTGAAGATAGTTCAAGTTCCTCCACGACTGTGCTTGCCAGAAAAATCAAATGAAGCAGAAAACACACCTTTTCCCAATTTCAGCTTTTCAAATATGTGCATCTAAATGTTGGTAACAGTCAGAACACTTGCAAACCTGCTCTGTTAGGGAGTCAGGAAAGAGTAGAGTTTAGCATTTCTACTTCTACCTTGAAGTAAACCATCTAAAAGGGTTTGAAATAAAGTTAAGTGAGCAGATCTGCATAAATTGCAGTTTCTGCAGTTTCACTAATATGTGTCTCATAGTATATTTAATAGAGCCTATATCTAGATATCAAATTTCCTCAGGCTGATGTGGCAACCTCTCATTAGCTTATAATATAACTTGGCCTTTAATTCCCATCTTTTTGTGTAAAAATGGCACTTGTGAATTTCCCTTTCTTTCTTCAGCTTTCAATCGCATAATAGATTTTCCCTTTCATAATATATAATATTTGCATAGGCTTGTACCAGGAAGGAAAGCTTCCAAATTAGCCACCCTTTATTTGGGAAGACAAAATATTTTTTCATGCATATGTCTCAATGTATTATTTTCTTTAAATTATTTTTGGCCAGGGACCTGTGAAGCAGATCATTCACTATTAATATTTTCCTTTCTCACTGTTTTTTTTTTTTATTTATTTAGGAAAGTTATTTTCTTTGAAAACATCTTTAAATATATTTTTTCTTCCATTTATTTTATTTTTTCAAACATTTCAATTATTATATATGTATATATTTATCCATCTACTCATCTTTCTGTTACTTTAGCGTGTATTTTGAGGAATTGCTTCCAATTCTCCTTAGTTGAAGTTTTAAAGTTTAATTTTCCCTTTTCTTATTTTATTTTTTTTCTGCTTTATTTTCTTTTAAATTAATTTTCTTATTATTTATGTTTCACTAAATAAAATTCAGAAGAAATGCTTTAAGTTAATCAGATTACAATATTACTATATAAACCTTTAAAGATTATTAAAGTACAAAATTTTATCCAATTTAAAATTATTGTATATCTATCTTCCTTTTAGTGGTTTTTGGGGTATTGGTGATCCATGTCACAGTTTTCCTATTACTTTAGCACAGTGATAACAGTCTTGGTGCACCTCCTACTCTTCTTGTTTGTCTAGGTAACATTTAAATTCTCTATTTCATAAATTCAGGCCTTCAGTTATCTGAAAGGGTACAAGGGAGCTTAGGCCACATACTTTATCTCTGAGTATTCTCTGTATCAGTGAACACTTTCCAGTTAGAATCATGGGAAGTACACTGCCCCATTGAGGGATACTGCTCACGTTTCAGTTTGTACCTTGGTTTAGGGATAAGCAGGCCTCTTAGATATAGTAACTGACTACAGGTAATCCTAGCAGGCTCCTGGATAGACACTCAGCAAGCACACTCATACTTTTCTGCCTATATTTAACTTGGTTTTCTACTGTTGTATCAAACTTAAGCAGGGCAACTAGGAGATTACCGATCATGTTTCTTATCATCTATATTGAAATCTTTCCCTTGTCTCTCTTGATCATGGAGCATTTCTTTCTCTATCACTCACTTGGGTCTATGCAACTTTAAAGAAGTCTGATAGAGAAAATAAAGTAGGAAGATTTTGAAAAACCGTATCTCCTCCAGATTCTTTACAACTGTATGTTATAGGTCTCATTTTCCATTTTTCCCATGGAAATAGACCTCATCTATATAAATGAGAAGACATTAGTTTTATGCTTTTTCTTATTCTTGTCTTAGTTTCCAGGATGATTTATTATTTTTTTCTATTTTTTTAAATTTCAGAATATTACAGGGGTACAAACGTTTAGGTTACATATATTGCCTTTGCCTTGCCAGAGTCACAGACACAGCGTGCCCATCCCCCACACAGTGTGCACCGCACCCATGAGGTGTGAATACACCCATTCCCTCCTGCCCCTCCCCCCTGCCCAACACCCAATGAATGTTACTACCATATGTGCCCATTATTCTCTTGTGAAATAGAGTCATGTCTAGAACCAAATATGTGCTTTCAATTTAATTAATTTTTTTTCAAATTAATTGAAATTTACTTTTGGGAGATAATTCTCAAAACTTTTCATGACAGAATTAGAACTATTAAAAAGTTGAAATCTAACAATGCTTTTGATTGCATAAAAGATGAGGTGTTCATTTTTAAAAAACAAAATAATTCAGAAACACAGTTTAAATGAATCACCTCAAATAAAATTTTCTAATAACTGATATTAGAGATGGTATTTTAATAGTTGCATGGAAGACAACCCCCACATGGAATAAATAGTATTAACTGAAAAGAGATTTTTCAGCAGGAAAATAGAACAGTCAATTTATTATAACTGACAAAAAATTTACTTAGGAATATATTTTGTATGTTTCTATAGTGATACTAAGAATAATTTTCAATTAAATATAACAATTAAACAAGTTTATTGATTTAGATACCTTTGAATGATTCCTCTCTAAATTCTATCACTTTGGTATTCTGTAATTTTAGTCATTAAAACCCCTGTATGTTATTTCTCTATAGCTCAGTGTTTGTAATAGTTTCAGGTTGATAATTTGAGAGTTGATAGGAAAATTGTCCTAATAGCTTTTGTAGAAACTAATGAATATGTGCAATGCTTTATTAGGATTAAATAGTATTTTTTCGTAAATATACTCTGCATAAAAGACACTTGGAGTGCGTTAGAATTAAAGACTAAAATTTACAGCCACTTTTATTAAGTACAAACTGGGAAAGTGTTCAATATTTGAAATTTATTGTTCTATAAGAAAATTATAATTCATTTAAGTCATTTAGATATATTTTGAATCACTGGAAATGTGCAATTTCTAACCTATTTCAAACTTCCAATATCCACCTACACTATATTAAGTTGTCGTGAAATTAAAGCAAGACACTATGGGTGTTATATGGTGCAGTTTATCAAATTCACTTGGAAAAGGGGAAGCTCCAGTATTCTAAAATACATTTAGAATTATCCTGTGGAAGCTTTAATTTTATTAATTTGCACTTTATGCAAGATATTTGCTTGTTTGGTCAAGAATATTTTAAGATATAAATTTCAAAACGCTTTTGGTAAGAAAATAATAATTATAGTTGTATAATCAAAAGTATAAGAAAAATAATGTAACTATTTTATGTGTAATAAATGAAAATTAAAACTAATTTATTGTATTTCTAAATAATAAAAATCTATTTATTCCAAAATATTTTCTTCTGTATACCTACATTAATAAGGGCTAAGTTCAACTTGAGTTGAAACCTAGCTGATATATAAAACAAAAAATTAAATGGCCTTCCATATGTCAAACCAATATAAGATTAATCTTAGGTGCACTGTTTTTAATTTAGATTTTTTAATCTACTTTTCATATATTATAGCTTATTGGTATACAAAGATAAGTAAGACATTATTTAATCAAATCAAAAGCATAGTAAAGTTAGTATATGAGAGGAATAATCAAATCTCTGTGTGGTAGCTTACAAGTGCCGTCAGAGAAATATAACATACACTCTGTAGAAGGGGATCAAAGAATTGGGAAATCAGAGATAATCTGGAGGTAACGTGTCAAGGTTTCTTGAGAAGGTAACATGTGAAATAGAACTTAAAATTCAGATAGGATGTTAAAAGAGGGAAGAGGAGTCATTAATTTAGGAAGTATGTTGGGAAGAAAGACATCATATCAATTGAGTGTTGGGATAAGTTCAAATACATGAAAGAGATATCACAGAACACTTGCACAGTAAGTTTGAGACATTTGTTATATGTCCATGAGGAGGAGTTTGAGTTGGGTATGGGCTAATGGGAAAGGCACATGCAAACACTGCTTCAGAAACATTTTATTGGCAGCTATGTTCAAAATGAATGAGCATAATGAAAATTTCTTTTCAGTAGTTGTTGAAACTTTTTAGGCCAAAGATAATTAGGACCTGAGCTGATATGTTGGTAGTGGTTTTGGAAATAATGAAGCAGATGAGAGAGACTTAACAGAGGCAAACTGTATATAACCGAGGAATTAGTTATGGGGAATGAGAGAGAAAGGGGTAAATAAAAATGGTTAATTTCAGCCAAGTGACTCTAGGCTGTATTTTTATTATCATCAAAGTTAAAATAATTTCCATTGACATTTGTTCTTTGAACCATGGCTAGTATACAAGGATATTGCCCAATTTCAAACATTTCTCAGATTTTTTTTTTAATAATCAGTTTCTTACTTGAGTCCATTGTGATTAGTCATCTAATTCTATTATATAAATTCTTAGAAATTTGTTGAAATGTTTTGCGACTAGGTATATGGTCAATTTTGTAACTATTCTATGTGCCCTTGAAAATAATTTGCATTCCCCAGTTGCTGGGTACATTGCTCTGTGCGTGTCACTTAGAGTTAAGTTTGTTATTCAACTCTTCTATGTGTTTAATAATTTTATAGCTGCTTACTCTGTGTGTTCCTCAGAGAAGTTTTAAAAATATCTCACACGTTGATTGTGGATTTGTCTATTTATCCCTTCATTACTGCTATTTTGCCTGATATATTATGAACGTATGACATAGGCTACATAAAAATTTAGATTTATTTATTTGCCTTTTCCTATCTTTTTACTGTTGACATTTCTGCACACTTATGTTTAAGGCATGTGCCTTGTAAGCAACCCATTTGTTATGTAATCCAGTACAACAATCTTGGTCTTAAAGCTTTTTTATAAGGTCAGAGATATTATCTGTCTTCTTCATAACATACCCCCAGTGTGTAGGCATATAAAACATGCTAATAAATGTTATCGAGTTAATAGGTAAAGAAATGTTTCAAGAACTTCCATTTCAGTTATCTTTGGCATCGAACATCACTTTCCTTGTCAGAGGACTTCCTACCCCTTCCATAGTAATCGGTTATCCCCATCTGTCCTAAATTGCTTAATGGCAACTATTTTGTCTTAGAAGTCTTTTATATCATGCACAATAGTACCCTTAATATCTACCTATGTGTCTATTTATCTCTCCATCCACACATACATATATATGTACACACAAACACACACAAATATTCATATACTGGAATATATGCATATTTCATTTTCTATTTCAGATCCCTACCTAGTTCCAAAACTAATATCAGAATGAGAAAGTGGAGTTTAGGTTCATATATTCATAAAATTGACCTACTAATTTTATTATATAATATGTCTACATATCATATCCTACTTTATATTTACAAAATAAATTAATGTGAAATTATGCCCTCATGTATCACAATCCAAGTGCTGGTTTTTTCTGTTTAAATCTCCTAGACATAATAAAATAGAATAGCGTGTCCTTTGGATGGTCTATTGGTATAAAGTGAAATTGCAGAAAATCTCATGAGAGATCACCAAAAAAATATAAAAATGTTAATAGTATTTCAAAATGCATATTTTCCCTACACAGAAATTTAAGACAGTAGATAACTAGATAAATGGGGTTTTATGGTACTAATGACTAAAGTCATATATGTTTATAGTTTATAATACCTGAGTATTTCACTAAATCAGCTTAAGGATCTCTGTTTTTCTTCCTCTAGAACAATGCAAATTATATTTTGTGGGTAGTGTGAACTTTTAAAAAAGGATGTGAAAAAAAGTGAAATAGTTCATTATGTACTAGATAACATATTTGCATTTTAATGGAGACATTGGGAATAGTTCGTAGTTAAGATTATGATAGATGAATTTAAATCTAAAAAATATTTTAATTAATTAGATTTGACAAAACTATTTTACACAGTTTCAAGTTTCCTTTGCTATTTTAAAAGATAGTGACACTTGTGTATGACTTAGAAACACCCGGTATAGACTTTGGACATGACATGCACATGCATCATTTATATTTTGATTACTTTCTAAGTGCCGACAAGGTGCTGTATTCATGAATAATTCAAACCATCTAAAAGAATGGGCTTTTTACATTCCATTTTAGAGTTTTGTTTTCCAGACAGGATGTCTTAACAATGTAAAACACGTGTCACTGATGGAATATGATTAGAAATACATCGTGATCTGACAGTTAACAATTATTCCCTTATGTATTATTCTTGGAGACTGCATAAATGTTATAAAAATATATGCAGTAACTCAAAGTATAAGTCACAGACACTTAAAAAGTAGGCAAGATCTATAATTTCTTTTGTATACAAGATAGAATAAAATTGAAATATAAGAGTACAGTATTTTAGCCAATTATAATAAATGCAATGAATTTTGTAAGTAAAACAGAGAAAGTATTATAAAAATGTTAAACAAAGATTATGGGAGGTCATCATCTTGGTCTGAGATCTTCCACTAAACCCCAACAGACCAGACCAAATTAAAATGGAGTCACTCATGCTGAAGTTCCGTGTCACCAAACTGAAGCTAATTTGTTTATCTGACCTTCCCAGAGATCAGGAGAGAGAGTATAGCAAAGTAGGCCAGTTTTAGTGAGCATGATAAGAAAGTCTCCTCTACTTTAACCCTTACAAAAAAGTAACCTGAAGTGAATCTATCAGTTTTTTGTTTGTTTGTTTGTTTGTTTGTTTGGTTTCCTTGTTCCCACCTTACAAATCCCACTGTTCTGCTTTTGTCTTAGTGGAACTTTCATTCCATTTTGTAGAATGGAGGTTGCCCAAACTCATAAATTATAAAGAAAAGAGAACTAAGATCTTTAAACTAAATTTATTGTAACTTTGTCTTTTATCAAACATAATAGATGGAAAAATCCCAATGTAAAATGTTTGTTTCCCATTTTCTTAAGGGCAGTACCCCAAAACTAAAGAATACATTTTTATACATAATTGAAGTTCATTGCACACTTTTCTTGATTCACAATAAATTCATTTCTATGTGCTTTGTATTCCTCTAATAAAGGATGAAGATCACTTGTAAAAATTAAAATTTGAAATTAAACAGGAAAAAGCATTATTTTTTTCCCAGCCATAGATAGTCCCAGTGTAGGCAGAAACCAGAAACTAACATATTTATACATTATTTAGTTTGCCAGTGGTTAATTTCAGTTCAAATATTTAGATATTGAAAATGATTTAATTCTAGAGTGAAAATTAGCAGCAATTTGGGAACATTGATTTGATATGTTCTCAATCATTGATTACTTTTCTAAAACCAATTTTATTGGGTCAATAGTAATATCTAGCTTCAGAGGATTGGTTATTCTGACTAGATTGGCAGGGTAGACTAAATTTTAGTTCTGTATTTACTTGATTCATTTGTTTTTTGTTTGTGATGTGGGTTATTTTCCTTGTTATTTCAAATGTCATATACATTCTACACAATTATTTACAAATATGTATTAATTACATTGTGTTATTTGTACAATATGTAATTTAAAATATATATTCATGAATAATTTATTACTTTGATGGATATCTCTTCTAATGGCTTATCACTGCAACTGAATCACCTCCTAAGAGACATTCCCGATTGCTAATGTAACATGTGGTAGATATTCTCTGTATATGTAAGTATATGAACCTTAATTTTAATATAAATTATAACATATGCACTTTTTCATCTTATTTTTTTTCACATGTTAACAAACGCTACACATTGAAACCTAATGTTGAAATGAGTTAGCCTTATACTTGTTTATTTATAAGTATAGCCTAAATTCCAAAAGTTGAATGGTTGAAGAGGATGTATATATATTTGCCTGATTTTGCCAAATTGCCAGCCAGATGGAGGCTTATGAATTTATATATGTACCAGCAATGCATAAGCATGAATGTTACTCAGTGATATCCTTAACACAATATATAATTATCCCGTTCCAAGTCCCAAATGGAATCCTGCAATACAATTCGTTTCTGACACTAACCACCCACCAGTCACTTCTGACTGACTGACTATAAATCCGGGGATTCCCACCCCCACTGAAGGTTCAATAACTTGCTAGAACTACTCACAGAACACAGGAAAGCACTATACTTAGAATTATAGTTTTATTATGAAGGATGCACGTCAGGCAAGGGCTGGAGAAGTCCAGATTGCAGAGCTCCGTGCTTTCTCCCCGCGGAGTCACAGCGCCACTGTCCTGGCACATCAACGTGTTTGCAAGCCAGGAAGCCACGCTGAGATTTTGGTCCGGAGTTTTTAACGGAGTGTCAATATGTAGGCATTTCAGCGGTCCCCAACCTTTTCGGCACCAGGGATCGGTTTTATGGAAGACAATTTTTTCATGGACCCGGTCGGGGGAGGGTGGCGTGCGGATGGTAAGTAATGGGAAGTGGCTGTGAATTGCTCCCCTTCTGCTGCGCGGCCGGTGGTTCCTAACAGGCCAAGGGCTGGTACCAGTCCTCGGCCTGGGGGTTGGGACTGCAGGATTAAATCATTGGCCACATAACTGAAGTCCATCTCCACACCTCTTGTTCTACCTTGAAGTCAGGCAGCTGAAAGTCTAAATCCTCCAATGCTATTTTTACATCTTGAATTTGGTCATTTTTAGAAAAACATTTAGTCTGGTGCCTAATTTTTTAAAATTTTTTTCTTAGTGTATTCGTGGTAAATTTTGGTTTAATCTTTTACACTTCTTAAATATATTTTATAAAGAATTATATTGAATATTACAAAATGTCTTTTTAGCATGATAATTAGATGATTTTTATTTTTCTTTGATTCAATAACATAATGACGTTTTAAAGGGTATCATAATATTAAACCAACATTCCACTCCTGGCATGAAACTGGTTTATTACCTTGTATTGTATTTCAGTTGCTCCTAGTTTCTGTTACTATTAATTTAAGGTGAGTGTAGTAACTCCTGTTCCCTGGCTTTGTGTTTCTGTTATTCAATTTAAACTTTGGCCTATTTGTACCACCTTACCCAATATCCTTCAAAGGAAAAAAAATGGTGAATTACCTTGTTTATGAGGTTCTTAGCTTGGGTCCCCCTAAAGGAGAACCTGAGACAAAGGCCCCCAGTCAAGTAATGTAGTTCCAGGATGCTGCAGTGAGGATTTGGGAGATTGGAACAGGGAACGAGAGATAACCAATTTAAAAGTATCTTATTGTGGACCACTGCAATGGGTAACAGGGTCTTGACCTTCCTGAGATCTTTAAAATGTATCTCAGAATTATCCCAACTGGGGACACAAAGGGAAATATTTATCTGCTACCTTTATTCCCCTCTTGGTTATTAACAACCTTACACATTTTAAACCCCTAACATTCAAAATTGGATATGTATTGGTGTTAAGTGGGTTCCCATGGGCATTCCACATAGGTAATCAGAGATGTGAGAATTTCTGGGGTTGAAAGCAAGATGCAGGAAGAGTCTCAGGTTGAGACACTCACTATCCATTTTACCTGAAAAGCTTTTCCAAAAGCTACTTGGAAATGGTTGCCTTAATAGTGCTCAGGGCAAGAAAAGGATTTACAATGTTGACAAAAGGTGTTCAATACAGTCACCCATTTGCATCATTCAGATACTTGCGTTAAAGCCAGTCAGCCACAGAGCCTCTTTGTGGTGGTAGCTCAATCTCTTAAAGGACGTAATGCAAATCAGCTAATAGAAAAAGAACAATGGTTTCTTCTCCAGCAGCAGCAGATGATTCCAAAGCCACAGTTAACATTCATCGCCTTATTTCCCCACCACCCATACTAGATTTCCCTTACTCTTAGCCTGTGTTTTAATTGGTGTAGGTTGCTTAGCAGGTGGGTTGACTTAGATTTTCTTCTCCAAAAGTTATCAGCCTTTATTTGCCTTGCCATTGTTCTTCTGTAATTGTTGCAGTTGCCCCATTTGCTGTTACCTTCCCCACCATGTACCTCATAGAGCCTATGGTAACTGGCCATCATCTCCCTCAGTTTAGTAACTCCTTTTTTTTGTCTGATGGTTGACTGGTGGGAAGAATCCAAAGTGGCCAAGTAGTAGCTGTCACTTCAATTTCTGTGGAACTTCTGCTGTGTTCCCTGGAGGAAGTATTTTGCCACTGGCTGCAAGGACCTCTGTCTAATCCAGCAAAGCCTAAGGTAATGGGGGAAGAAAGCACAGATTCCCTAAGTTATTTATTCAAGTTATTGTGACAGGGGCCATTACTGCTTCCGTAACCCAGTTCCTAGACTCTTATATTCTAGCTGTTACGGACCTATCGCCATATGTAAGCAACTAACAAAATGCCAACATATGCATAGAGTGATATCCCTAAGCTGGTGTTCCAGCTGAACCTTTAACAGGCTATTTCACTCTTACGTTATGCCAGGTCCTTCTGATGTGTGTGATCTATGGCAGGCCCAGTGGAAACCATGAACATGTGCTTACCGTCAAACTTTCTTTGCAGCAAAATGAATCCATTACTCTGTGTCAATGTTATATGAAGTACCAAGCCAATTCAAGACATTTGATATTAATAGCAAAACTGTAGTTGTAAAAACGTATTCTGGGTATGTGATTGGGAAGTGAGTTGTAGGATGCAGCAACTAGAGGAAACATGCAGATGACAAGATTGCTACTTCCAATAACATCTTCTGCCCTCTTAGGAATGTTGACCAGATTGTAGGGAATCCAAACCACATCTTTAGTAGAAAATAGATTAAGAAGCAACCAGATGGCTTAACACATCATCAGTGACATTTATTTTTCTTTTTTCCCTTTCTCTTTTTATGATTTAAGTATACAGGGGTCTTTTATGTAAAATAGCAATATGACAGATGGATAGTATTTATTGAAATTTGATGTTAGAGAAGTCATGTATATCAGGCTTGGGTCTACATTGCTTTGGAACATTCCAACAAATACTGAAGAATTAAAATTGAGTCCAAGAATTGTAATATAGAAGATGGATTTACATGATACTCTGAGTACTGGGCTTTAATTTGAAGAAAAGTAAAACAGTTGTTCTATAAATGAAAATTCTAAAATACATGATTAAATATACCCTTGCTCTTTAATATCATGTAGGTAATAATCATATAAAAGTAATTTAATAGGATACTAATTGGGATTCTATTTTATAATTGAAAATAAAAATGTAATAATAAGAATATAGTTAACACTTTTTTTCATTATCACTGCAAGGTGTCTAATTAAAATTCTCTTAATGATGTTTTTAAAATTTTATTCATGTAGAATAGAAATGAGAGAAAATATCATTTTAATATATCCTTTTGACTAGATATGTATAGTAAAACTTCAAAGATTTCTTCACATTGACCTAAATCCATTATGCAATTTTCTTATTTACTTGATATGTAAAGCTTAAGGTACATATTTTGCTAAATGTCTATATTAAGGAAAAATAAATTAATTAATTACTTCAATAATTTTGCTTAGGTGTAGTAAAAGACAAAGCCACAGTATTTTAATCTTACAAAAAGCTATGTGAGTTTGACGCTTTCATATCCAGGTAGAAACTACTTGTCAAGAAGTCAGGGGCTAAGGTTTTAGGATTTTAATGTGTTGATTTTTTTCTTTTAAATAATTTGTAAGTAGATATATGAGCTGCTTTGCTCTGTGCATTATAAATACTAGAATAGATGCTTAACATTTGAATGCACATCTCATCCACATCTATTGTTTCTATAAAGTTTTTCAATAGAGCCTCAAAGCTGCTGAATACAGATTTAATTCCAAATTTCATTTCTCTCTGAATTGCACTATCCTTAAGCAATGCATCATCATCACAGGTCATTGCACCGATGAAATTAATCTGATAAAACACCTGTGTGACAGAGAAAATGATATATTAGTATGATTCATCATTAATGAACATCATCAGCCCATGATCTATTAGTGTATTGTTCAAAGGATGGTGTCATTAGGAAAGAGTGAGTTCCTAGTGTTAAATTATGGTGTAGAAGGCAGTAGCTAGAGCGTGTCATAACCCAGGAGGCAGCAAGTAGATGTGCCAATACAAAATCAAATTCCCTAGAACTTTTTCTTATTTAAAAGTGTCAGACTTGCATCTTTGCTAATAAGGTTTAGTGCCCTAGGGCAAAATTAAGTTTTTTCTTATTATTCTTCTGATATTAATTGGTTATCCATCCTTTGTAAATTATATCACTTATAAGGAAGACTCTTACATGCTGTATCACTAATGAGAAACACAAACAATTTTATTTGAAGATGAAATATAGAAGAATTTGGAATATGTATTTAAACAAATCCTGCAAGGTTATCTCTTCAACTGCTTATTTAGGCATAACAGTAGCACAAACTATACCTCAATTGACTAGCTTATGATTTCTAGATTTGGTAGAAAATCACCCCAAGATGCCTATATTTGAGTAATCCAACCAGTAAATTTAAGATAATTTTACTCAGGATAAAATTAAGATCTATATTTACAATAGAATTTTAAATTAGAGATTGATAAACAGGAAACTGATTTGAAGAATTTGAAATAATCTTAATATTTTTTTTTACATAAATGTGACTAGCTTGATTTATTGGTTTAAAATAACTTTAAAATATGACTGAAGTTATAATAACTATATTATTGTGAACAGAAATTAAGAATTGCTTCTCTCTCAAACATATATGTTCAATGATGAAGAGGGTTTTATCTATTTAATTCATTGTTTCATCTCCAGCATAGGATAGAGACCAGCACATGTTAGGCTCTCAAGATTTTCCCTAATTAATTAATGAAGTCATTTAACTTAATATCATCACTAAACAGATTCAGATCATGTTGATCATGAATGCATTTAAATAACTTCTGTATACATGTAGTTTGAACCATGATTTAAGTAATTCTCTTTCAAATATTAATAGAGTCTTGGTGATACTGTTACTAATTTTCTTATCTATATCAAAAAATAAATGTGGTTATATTCTTTCATCACAGTCTTATAAATTAAGAAGTTGCCACACAATACACACACACACACACACACACACACACACACACAAATTGCAATCATCCAGGCATGCATAATGTGAGAGTAATGTGCACTTGATCCAATTCACCCATTTCAGAATTTACCCAATCTGAACAACATAGAGAAAATAGATTAGAAAAAAAAAAAAAGAAGAAGAGGAAGAACAAACTTCAGAAACATGTGGGACAACAGAAGAGAAAACATTTGTTTCACCAGCATGCAGAAGAAGAGTAGAAAGAGTGTAAGACTGACAGAATGTTGGAAGAAATAATGGCTTGAAAACTCTCCATATTTGGTAAAACAAACAAACTGAACACAGAGCTACAGATTCAAGAGACTGAGAGAATCCCAAAGGCAATAAACTTCAAGAAATCTACACTAAGACATAACATAGTCAAACTTCTGAAAACTAAAGATGGAAAAAAGATCTTGAAAGCAGTCAGAGAGAAACCACTTATAGGGGAGTACCCAGGTGAATGCCAGCAGATTTCTCATCTGAAACCATAAAGTCCAGAAGACATAGCATAACATCTTTCAGGTGCCGGGGTAAAACCCAAAGCAAACCAACCAAACAAAAAGACAATCTTGTAAACTGCAAATTCTGTATGTAGTCAAACTAACTTTCAGGAATGAAAGAGAAATGAACACATCTCAGATGAAGAGAAATTAAAAGAATTTGTTGCTAGCAGACCTACCCTTAAAGAGTGGTTAAAGGAAACTCTTTCAACAGAAATAAAGTTATAAAAGAAATAATCTTGGAGCATCAGAAAGAAAGAAGAAACTACAGAAAGAGCAGATACGAGTTTACAAAAAAATAGACTATCCTTTTCTTGCTGCATTTCAAATATAACATCATCTCTACTCCCCCACCTGACCTCTGTTCATTATACCTTAGTCTCCTTGGCCTCCTTTCAATTTCTCAATGATTTCAACTCATTCTCACCCTGGGTAGGGCTTTTACTTCCTGTGTGGGGAGCTCTTTCTTCTCTTCCTCCCTTTCCCACCTCTCTGCAAGCCTGGCCTTCCATCTTTCAATCAAAATACCAGTTTCCAGTATCTCACAAGGAATTACATGTAGGGTGACTCGTTTGTTTAGATTGTTTATTTTCTACTACCAGATACTATTTGTTTCCTCAGCGACACTGTTCTCGTTGAGAATTTTGTGTGAATTTAGCTAATGTGAATTGCCTAACTAGACCATAAACTCCATTAGGACAGAGTTAGTTCTGCTTTCTTCATTGCTCTGTGCCCAAGGCTCAGACGGAGACTTGGCATGTAGCGATTCTATCTTTACCTATTTTATTCCCTTCCCCTCCTGTTTCTTGTCTTATGTAAAGCTCTTCTCTCTGCTTCACATCCTTCTCTTCCAAGTCCTCAGGAACTACACACAGCTTTCTTTCTAAAATTAATCTCTCTCTCTCTCTCTCTGTGTGTGTGTGTGTGTGTGTGTACTAGTTCTTTCCTATTAGCTTGTAAGTCACTTCAATTGTCCCTCAGTAAAACCAAACCAAACCCAACAAAATCTAAACCCTAGAGTCCGCTTCACACTATGGCAGTAATTTTATCCTTTTTCTTCACGGCCACAGTAGTTGTCCAGGTTTGCTGAATCCCACTTAGTCAGCATATGCTCATTGTGTTCCCAGTCCCTGGCCCTGTGTAGGGGCCCAGGGCTTGGCCCTCTGAAGGTTCACTGAGAAATCAATTTACAAAAGGCAGATTATTTGGAGAAAATTCATACAAATTTATTTAATGTGTATACACAGGAGCCTTCAGAATGAAGACCCAAAGATGTGGGGGAAATGGTCCATTTACATGCTTGGGTTCAACAAGGTATGGACAACAGTGGAGAAATATGATTGGACAAAAATATATTATCTAATGCTTACAGACTGAGTGGGGAAACCCAGCAAGGCCTGTCTGTCCAGATTCTTCTTGGCCTCTTTGTGCATCCATTTATTTCTTCCTTCTGGGTGTCGGGCAGGGCCTTCTGGAGTGTGGGTCTTATGCCCTACATTCAAACAAGGTAGGTCAGATAATTTCTTTATGTCCAGTTTTGACACAGAAAGGTGGAGGGAAAGTTAAAGTAATATTTTTAGGTTTTATGGCTGGCTTTGGAAAAAGGGATTCTGGTTTCTATGACCAGCCTTTGGGTAGAGGGACTCTAGTTTCTACTGCTAGCGTTGGGGATGAATGGGTGTGAGAGACAGAAATACAGGAGGAGGTCAGAAAAAAATTTTTGCTTCTGAGGCCTTCATTTTGGGGTAATTATTTTCTGATCCCCAACATTAGCTTCAAAAACAACATTGCCAAAGGTCATCAATACACCCAAGTCAGTAAATAAAAAGCAAAATTCATAAGTCTCCACTCATAAGATCTCTCAGCAACAGTTTCATGTCTGATGTCTTCTAATTTGGGAGACCCACCCTAGGTCCCCTTAGCTCTTTACCAATTCCTTATTTCTCTTCCCTTTTGGTTCATCTTCCTCAATGTAAACATTAGATTTTTGAGTTCTCTAAGTATAGGTCCTAAAACCATTCCCAAACTCAACATGCAGATGCTTAGACAAGTTTATCCTTACCCACAGCTGCAGCAACTGCCTAGATGAAGATTCCTCACAGTCATATTACCACTATGTAATAAAATAACTGGCTGACCTTTGTTCCTATTTCCTGTGTAGTAACCTCAAAATCTTTAGAATTTCCTAAGTGATAGCAGTGACTTTCTTATTCATGGTGGGGCTTTCAGACCATACCTGATGGTTTATGCTAACAAGATAACTCAGAGTGAGCTCTTAAATAGTTTGTGCTAAAGAGATAACTCAGGATGGGTGCTGGCCATACCACAAAGAACAACTTTGTGATTAAAGGAATGGGGCATTGAGCCAAGTGTTATCAATATGACCTCTGGAGCAGTGAGGAGAGCTGACATTTGAGCCCTGTGACCAATAAGTGAATCAATACTACCTACATAAAAAAACAGCAATAAAAACTCTGGATCCTGAAACTTGGATGAGTCTCCCTGATTGGGAGTACTTTGTATATCGTCACACATCAGTGTGCTGAGAGGTTAATGTGTCCTGATTCCATGACGAGAGGACAACAGAGACTTCACATTTGGAACCTTTCCAGACCTTGCTCTGTGTGTTTTTCCCTTTGGCTCATTCTGATTTGATTTGTTTTACAATAATAAAACTGTAATCATAAATTTAGAACTTGCTGAGTTCCATGAACCCTTATAGTAAATTATAGAGCCTAAGAGATTCCCCCAAATTAGTATACAGCTGGTCTGAAGTGAGGGTGGCTTGGGCACCCCTGAACTAGAAAATGGATCTGAGGTGTGAGTAGCCTTATGGAGGACCTTAATCCATGAAGAAAGGCCTGAAACTGAGTAGTTCACGTCAGAATCATGGCAGCTAGCCTAGACTGTCTTCCATTTCATATCAACTGCCAACTAACAACTCCTCTTCAGTAGCTCAAAGTCACCTGTTGTGCAAACCATTCCAACTAAATTCATGGTCTTTTTTAACCCTTCTGTTTTTCTGCAGAGATGCTTATATTATTGAATGGCTTTAACACTTTTAGACCATGGCAAGGAAGAAACATAATGTCATTTGTAACTATTGCCATTCTTTTACCGAACCCTCCAAATATCTATTTTTGTGTTTTGAAGTTTAACTGTTTACTTCAAATCTATTCACCATATTTACTTGCATAAATAATCATCATAACTCAAGTTACTGTTATTACTTATTTGGATTTCTGTAACAGACTCCTAGATAATTTCATGTGTTCATATTTCTAATGTGCATTCTACAATCAGAAATAGTGATTGCTGTTTTATTTATTTTATTTATTTTTTTATTTCAGCATATTACAGGGGTACAGATGTTTAGGTTATGTATATTGCCTTTGCCCCACCCAAGTAAGAGTTTCAGGCATGTCCATCCACCAGACGGTGCACATCATACACATTAGGTGTGTATATATCTGTCCCCTCCTCCCCGCTCCCATCTGCCTGACACCTGATGAATGTTATTACTATATGTGCACTTAAGTGTTGATCAGTTAGCACCAATTTGATGGTGAGTAAATGTGGTGCCTGTTTTTCCATTCTTGTGAAACTTCATTTAGTAGAATGGGCTCCAGCTCTACCAGGATAATACAAATGGTGCTAGATCACCATTGTTTTTTGTGGCTGAATAGAATTCCATGGTATACATATACCATGTTTTATCAATCCACTCATGTATTGATGGGCACTTGGGTTGTTTCCACATCTCTGCAATTGTGAATTATGCTGCTATAAACATTCTAGTGCAGATGTCTTTTTTATAGAATGTCTTTTGTTCTTTTGGATAGATGCCCAGTAATGGGATTGCTGTATCAAATGGTAGTTCTACTTGTAGCTCTTTGAGGTATCTCCATATTACTTTCCACAGAGGTTGTACTAGTTTGCAGTCCCACCAGCAGTATATGAGTGTTCTTATCTCTTAGAATCCATGCCAACATTTATTGTTTTGGGATTTTTTGATAAAGGTGTTCTCACTGGAGATAAGTGATATCTCATTGTGGTTTTGATTTGCATTTTCTTGATGATTAGAGATGTTGACCATTTTTTCATGCTTCTTGGGCATTAGTCTATCTTCTCTTGAAAAGTGTCTATTCATGTTCTTTGCCCACTTTTTGATAGGGTTGTTTGATTTTTTCTTGCAGATTTTCCTGAGTTCTAAATAGATTCTAGTTATCAGCTGTTTATTGGATGTGTAACCCGTGAATATTTTCTCCCATTATGCAGGTTGTCTGTTTGCTCTCATGATAGTTTCTTTGGCTGTCCAGAAGCTTTTTAATTTGATCAGGTCCCCTTTATTTATTTTTATTGTGGCTGTGATTGTCTTTTGGGTCTTCTTCATAAATTCTCTGCCTAGGCTAATGTCTAGAAAAGTTTTCCAATATTTTCTTCCAGAATTCTTATAGTTTCATGCCTTAGGTTTAAATCTATTATCCACCATAAGTTGATTTTTGTGAGGGGTGAAAGGTGCAGATCCTGCTTCAGTCTTCTACAAGTGGCTATCCAATTTTCCTAGCACCATTTATTGAATAAGTATTCTTTTCCCCAGTGTATGTTTTTGTCTGCTTTGTCAAAGATTAGATGACTATATGAGGATGGTTTTATATCTGGGTTCTCAGGTCCATTCCATTGGTCTATGTCTCTGTTCTTGTGCCAGTACCATGCTATTTTAGTTACTATACCCTTGTAGTATAGCTTGATGTCTGGTGAATTGATGCTTCCCAATTTGTTCTTTTTTATTAAGATTGCTTTTGCTATATGGGGTCTTCTCTGGTTCCATACGTAGCGTAGAATTATTTTTTCTAGATCTTCAAAAAATGATGTTGATATTTTAATAGGGATTGCATTGAATCTGTAGATCACTTTGGGTAGTATAGACATTTTAATAATGTTGATTCTGCCGACCCATGAGTGTGGTATAGTTTTCCACCAGTTTATGTCCTCTGCTATTTCCTTCCTCAGTGTTTCCTAGTTCTCCCTGTAGAGGTCTTTCACCTCCTTAGTTAAATATATTCCTAGGTATTTTATTATCTTTGTTGGTATTGTGAAGGGTATTGAGTCTTTGATTTGGTTCTCTGTTTGACTGTTGTTGGCATATAGGAACGCTACTGGTTTCTGTACATTGATTTTGTATCCTGAGACTTTGCTTAATTTGTTTTCCAATTCCAGTAGTCTCATGGTAGAATCTTTGGGTTTTTTTAGATATAAGATCATATCATTAGGAAAGAGTGATAATTTGATCTCTTCTGCCCCCATGTGGATGCAAGATGGCGGACAAGAAAAGCTGCCAGCCAGAGTGTCTTGGCAAGAAAGACAGATTTCAGAAGAAAGAAAAAAAAAAAAAGGGAGGCAAACATAGATGAATGAGGGTAAGAAGGAAGGGTGCCTGAAACTATAGGAGACTCCACAGGAAGAAGTTATGGAGGAGAACTGGAAGGAGAAAGGCCTTCCAGAGGCTTGGAGACCAGTGACAAGGGTAGGTGGAGTGGTTAAATTTCTCCTTCCTTGCATCTCAGACTGCTGGTGGGCCCCTGAGCGGTTGGAAGGAGCTCCTAACACCAGTCCAGAGATGGCTGCTGCCAGTGAGCAGTGAGCCTGTTGCAGAGAGGGCATCAGGCTCCCACCTCCCTCAGGGCAGCTCCTGGCCTACAGACCCAAGCTGATCGGCAGGCGCCACATTGCTTCATTCTTCCTTTCCCCTTCCCTACCTGAGGCTGATTAGAGAGACAATTTCGCCACTATCGAGATGCATCTTCAGGGAATGGGACCTTTTCTTTGGGGGCCCTACAGCTGGCTAAGGGATACTCAGACTGTGAGCTCCCTACACGCCAGCCCTCCCAGGTTCTGCTTGCGTGGTGACTCCAGGAGAGCAGGGCAAATCTCGAGGAGAGACATTGATCCAGCTTGGGCACCCTGTGGAGGACTTGAGACAAGCATTCTTCTCCCTGGCAGGGTCAAGGAGTGATCTCTGGGGCCGGGGGACAGGCCTGCAGGCCAGATCCCATACACTGGGTTCTTGATCACATTGCCCAGGGGCACAGAAGGCATATTTGTAAAAAGTCTACTGAGGTGTGTGTGCCTTGAGGGGCAGATCGGAGTGCTCAAGTGATTGCTTTTTTAAATAAAAATCTAATCATATCCACTTCCCTACATCTTTGTAGGCACACTTAAATCCTTTAATGATATTCAATTGTTCCTAAAATAAAGCCAAAATTATTTAAAGAGATCAGAAAGGCCCAGTATGGAATCTCCCACCCCCATGCCATCATTCCACATGCCCCCTCTCACTGCTGTAGCAATACAGAATGGATTATAGTTCTGGAAAGCTCTACCTGTTCCCTCCTGCAGCAACTTTATGTTTATTATTCCTTCCCCTTGTGATATGCTTCCTTTTCCTCTTTATAAGTTACCTTCTATGCAGCATTCGGATTTAAGTTCAGGCAAAACTTACTCAAGGAAGCTTTCTCTGACCTCCTGAATATGGTGCTTTCATAACACATATGTATTTGCTTTATGGCACTCAGCAAGGTTGCGTTTTCTACTGAATTCTCTTTTACATGGCTAATGTCTCTCTCAGCAGAATGTTATCTCTATGACACCAGAAATGATGCTTATTTTCCTCAATATTTAATCACCAGTTCTTGGTGCTTAGTAAGTCTTTAATATTTTTTGACTTATTTGTTCAATAATTTAATGTAAAATATGTACTTATCGCCTATTTTCAATAAATGAGAAAATAAGTAAGTAAATAGATTAACAAATCCCAAATTATATTCTCATATTATCAAAGCAGGCATTCAACTAGCAAATGCTAATATTTTGTACAGAAAATAACATCTTTTAATGCTCTAAGAAGAAAATTGTATATGATAGAAACAGATATAATGATTTTCTACAGAGCCGGATTTAGTGTAAGGTATCATTTTGTGAAAAAATTCAAATATCAGCCCTAAATCCTTCAGTATGATTGGGGTCGCCCTGTCTTCTATGATTTAAATACAACTATGTCAGCTACACCCAGTGCATTCAAAGGAAATTTTCTATCCTTTCAAATAAATATGGGAACTCTTAGAAGACTGACATTTACTCTCATCACCTGCTTTTGTGTTCATGCTGTTCCTGAATTACCAACTTTTGCTTTTGCATTTAGCTTTTTGCATATGCTATTTCCTTTCTGCCCAGTTTTATCTCCACACAGGTTTCTGTATAAATCATTCTCTTTAAAATAATATTGACAGTTAAGTATGTTTAGTTGACTTTTACTTAAATGAGGGGGATGATAGATAACAGAGGTGTCTTTATATTGAAACAATGCTCACTTATCAACTTTGCATTGAACACGGCTGAATTTTGCCTGTCTCATTTTGCTCCAACCTTCTGTCCCTTGCTCTCTTCTATCTATTTCTTCCGCTATACCCCTCTTTAATTCTTTTGAAACACACATGGTCTCATATGATTGTTAAAAACTTTGCATGCTTTCACATTATTCTCCAGTAGTTTGATTCAGGCTATATTCTGTAAGCCCTCTCCTCCATGAACTATCCAGTCTCCTAACTTTTCATACTCATATATCCCATCAAGTTATTCTTATTCTAAGAGACATCCCTGTTGTCCAGAAGAATTATGAATCAGACTTCAAAAATGATGGGTTTTGCCATGCAATACTTATCTCTTAAAGGAGAAGTTAATGATGAAGTCAAATAGAGTTACAAGAAACGGATTTGACGTAAGTGAATGTCATTGAAAAAAAAGTAGTCCTTAAGTTATTTAACACTGAATGCATATGACTGAAACAGAAATATAAACACAACATCATTACTACAAAATAGAAATACCCAAGAATATTTTGGAAATTTTTCTCAGTTTAGTATCCAATTCTACTTTCCAGAACATACTAAATAATATAAAGTCTAATCTTGCCCTCTGAATGTGATATTATCATTACATATCTTCATGCTATCCTTGATTATTTTAGCACAAATAAGTCATAAGCAATCAGTTTACTAAAATGATAAATAGAAATACATTTTTGGAAAAGTATTAATATATATTGGTGAAGGCATTGTTTACAATTTTATTTTCAATGAACTGACAAATATACTATTTTTACTTTTGTTTTCTTAGCACCCAATGCAGTTCATTTTGGAACACTACAGACAAAAGTAGCTGGATTCAGAAGAGTGACATGAGCACACAAAATAATTGTATCCCAAAAGACTAAATTTAAATTATTGCTCAAATAGATTTAAAGGTTTCAGGTTTTCCAACTTCCAAAATATTCTTCCTATGGTAAGTTTAGGCTTTTGGAACTAACTGTAACAGGCGTTTTCATGGTACAAATATTTTCAATCTAAGCTCAATAAAAGCAAATATAATTAAATGTGTATAGTTTGCTAAATTTGGCATATTAAATCACTTTTGGATTTAAATAAGATGAATTTAAATCTCTCAATTCCAGGAAAATTTTCTCCATACCTTCAAATGCATAATATTATGAAAATAAAGACTAAGATACAAGCAAATAAAAATAAATCCACTTTTTCCTGCCCTAACAAATAACAAGGCTCTTAGAATACACAGAAAATTGTGTGAAAATTGTGTGAATCTTCAGAGATTTATCATTCAGTAAAATAATTTACATGGGAGTCCAGAGTAGCTGCTAGTGATGAAAAGAACAAAAAGATGACAAGTGACAATCTTTTCCAAATAGTACAGATCAGGTAGAGAATGTTAATTAAAGAGACAGGATAAGACTCCCGAAATGCAGTTTGATATCACATAAGAAAAGCCTTGAAAAATGTACATAGACACTAGTCTAGTAATTTCACCTTTAAAAATGGGAATATTTTTCCTAAAAACTGCACAATCAGGGGAAGGTTCAAAGATTTATTCATGAATGCACTATTTGTAATAGAAAAATATTTAAAAAATGCAAGTGCTCAAGAATAGATGATTAGTTAATTATTAGATTATTAAGTACGGAATCTTCGATTTCCTTAAGTACTAAGTTTGGCAGTTGATGTCTCTGAAGTTATACTTTGACACTTCTTTATTTTACTTTATTTTATCGTGAAGGTACATCTTCAGTCTTTCAAACACATGGTTTGGCTTGTGATTATCTTTCAAATATTTTTTAGAGTAATTTTTATGAAACCATGGATAAGTCAAAAATCTGTGTTATTTTTGAACATGAGTTCCATCCTGGAACCAGTGCAGTGAAAACAGCTCAAAATATCATATCAACTAAATGTTTGGGAAGGATGTCGCTAATGAACAAACTCAGAGTACATCAATGGTTTGAGAAGTTCCCTTCTGGTGATTTTAATCTTGAAAATAAGCCATGTGGGTGATCTGAGATCAAGGTGGATAATGATGAACTGAATGCTGTAATAGAAGAGAATCCATGTCAACCTATGTGTGAATTAACAGTGAGGTTTAATGTTACTATTCCAGCAATATCAGACCATTTGAAACAAATGGGCAAGGTAAAGAAGCTGGATCCCACATGGATTAAATGAGCATCAGAAGAGAAATCATCTCAAAGTTTGTCTTTCTCTGCTGTCACGACATAAAGGGGAACCATTTCTACACCATATTGTTGCATGTGATGAAAAATGGATTCTATTTGACAATTGCAAGCATTCAGCACAATGGTTGGATAAAGATGAAGTGCCAGAAACAGTCCAGAACTGAATATTCATCGAAGAAACTTAATGGCATCTGTTTGGTGGTCCAGCACTGGTATTATCCACTACAGCTTCATGAAACCTGGTCAGTCGATTACAGCAGATGTCGACTGCAACCAACTGGACAAAATGATGAGGGTGCTTGCGATTAGGCAGCCAAGAATGGCCAATAGGGACAGGCCAATCCTCTTGCAAGACCACATGTCACAAAATAAAATAACACAGCTCAAACTATAGAGACTGGACTTGGAAACTCTCTGACATCCACCATATTCACCAGACCTTGCACCAACTGACTACCACTTCTTCCAGGCTTTGGACCTCTTCTCGCAAGGAAAAATATTCAATTCCCAATGAGCTGTGGAAAACGCCTTTGGCAATTTTATCACCACTCACTCTCCAGGCTTCTTTGCTGCTGCCATAAGCAAGCTACCTTTAGGATGGCAAAACTGTGTAGATAGTTTAGGCACATACCTTGATTAATTATACTGCTTCTTGTTTGAGACATAATAAACTAAACTTTTGATTTGAAATTGGACATATTTAATGACCTAATAAATTATGGCAGTATGTTGCATATAACAATTTAATGTTATGAGTAATAAATACTTTCAAATGTTAAGTAAAAAGAAAGTCAGGTGGCTCACACCTGTAATCCTAGCACTCTGGGAAGCTGAGGCGGGAGGATCTCTTGAGGTCAGGAGTTCCAGACCAGCCTGAGCAAGAGTGAGACCCCCTCTCTACTAAAAAAATAGAAAGAAATTATCTGGCCAACTAAAAATACATATAGAAAAAATTAGGTGGGCATGGTGGCACATGCCTATAGTCCCAGCTACTCGGGAGGCTGAGGCAGAAGAATTTCTTAAGCCCAGGAATTTGAGGTTGCTGTGAGCTAGGCTGACACCACAGCACTCTAGCCAGGGCAAAAGAACAAGACTCTGTCTCAAAAAAAAAAAAAAAAATCAATAGATATGATATGGCAATTATACATGTAAGTTAGCTATATTATGATATCTCAGTGTGGTGGAATTATGGGGTCCAATTTTGGAGAAATCATGAATTGATTTAACATACATATTTTATTTAAAACAGAAAATCCAAACGTATAAGATATTCTTGTCTCTAGCATTAGTATAGCACTACATGGCACTTGAGTGAATATTTATCAAGTAGCTACATATACTAGGCAGTGTACAAAGGCTTTGTATAAAAATATATGTTGCTGGGGGGGTGGTGAGTGGGTATGTGTAGGTGTAGAAATTACATATATATATATGTGTGTACAGACACATATATAACCTTTTGTAATACTGGTACTTTTTTTCAGTATCCAAATGCTTATTTTATAAAGTATTCTTATCATTTATCTTATCTGTTTTTAATCCCCAAAACAATCCTAAGGAGAAAATGATATTATCCTTGCTTGACAGAATGTTCATTAAATTTTATCATGTATTATTTTGAATCTTCATAAAGTAATAAAAGATAAATAAAATTATCAAAACTACATATATTTAGAAAGTGAAGTTCAAAAAGTTTTAAAAATTGCCCAGGGCCACATAATTCTAATCCTCATCAGGAATCGAGCCAGTATCTCTCTGATTTTATAACTAAATATGATTATTAAATTTTTACAGAGAGAAAAATAAAACGAGGAAAGGTAGAGAGAAACCAAAAGTCACTCAGTGATTCAAATGACGCAAACCAAGGTAATAGGGCTCTGTGTTATCTGAAAGCAAAGTCAGTTGTAGCCTGGCCGTTTATGAATGGGGTTAAGATCAAAGAGATCCAGAACCCCTTTCTTTAGTCAAACTCAACTGTTCTCTGATTCTTATTGACTTCCCACCCAATCCTCAGTCCCTCAGGACCTGAAAGGATAGGTTTAGATAGTCAAACTGACCCCTGACAAATATAATTTTATCATCACTAACCAAATGTCTCATCTTCTGTGAATTTCATTTTCCTCCTTTCAAAAATGATACCTACTTCATAGAAGTGGGAGAATATAGAGATTTGCAAAAAGCACAGTACGTGACACAGAAGAAATAAGCCAGTAAAATTTTTTTGTTCCTGTACGTTGCCTTAGCCTTCATTAGCATCTTTTCCTGTTCTGAAAAGATTCCATTTCTGAGTCCTACTTATGGTTTAATGCTCCACTTAGATTCCTTCTCCTTCAGAAAATTTTGTTTCTGTACTCTTAGAAGAGTTCTCATCCACTGCTGAATTCTGAAAGCCTTTTCTCCATATCCTTTATAGTAACTATAGCAATTTTACTTTGGAACAGAATCATATTGGTACAATGTCTTACTGTTCTATTTGGCTATCTGCTCCCCATAAAAATTTAGTTTTGTTCACAATTGATGAGGCACTTCTTAAGGGTCAGGACCTATTAAGTCATTAGAGATTCAGAGAAAAAAAGGCAAAATCCCTACTATAAAATGTTTCACGGTATGGTAAGAATGAGCCAACTTTACAGGCTTCATACTTCCAACCCAATGTTGGTGGTAACAGATCTTTGAAGTACTACTTTGGATGAACAAAGAAATGAATTAATCAGTTATTTGGCTTATTTATTGTCAGAATTTTTTATACTCTTTATCAGTCAACTGATTGTTGAGTAATAATATCAAGTTTTTAAAATATCATTCAAATATATATATAAATGTCTTTTAAATACAGATGCTACTTTACTTATAATTGGATTACATCCCAATAAACCCATCATAAATTGAAAATATCATAAGTTGAAAATGCATTTAACCTAACCTACTGAACATCATAGCTTAGCCTAGCCTACCTTAAATGTGCTCAGAACACTTACATTGGCCTACGGTTGGGCAAAGCCATCTAACACAAAGCCTCTTTTACAATAATAAAGTGTTGAATATGTCATGTAATTTATTAAATATTGCACTGTAAGTGAAAAATAGAATGGCTGTATGTGTACTCACCATTAATATACACAGCTGAAAGCACACTTGGCCTGAAGAATGTTTGAAACATTGAACAAAAATTCATTGCTGGGTGATGAGGATGCTATAGCCTCAGGGTCATCAATTTCTCTTTTCTGATAAGGCTCAAGAATACCTGGTAGAAAGCACTGGGGCATTGACACTTGTGGATGGTTTAGCAGGCATAGTGTTCTTTAGGAAGATATCAAGTTTTGAATATACGGTTTGTTTCTTCTTTTCATTATTATCCAAGAAAACATTGGCAGCACAGTACACTGTAGTGTATCGGTTATTTACCCCCATGATCATTTGGCTGCCTGGGACCTGCAGCCTGCTGGGACTGTCCAGCATCTTGAGAGAGTATTGTACTACATATTGGTAGCCTGGGAAAAAAATCAGAATTTGAAATTTTCAGTACAGTTTGTACTAAATGCATATCACTTTCACACCACTGAAAAGTAAAAAAATTGTTCAGTCAAACCATCACAAGTAGGGGACTGTCTATAATAAACATGCACATATATGTATACATGTATATATAATGAATAAAACAAATTTCTCAACAAGAACTTTACCCAATAACTGGTTTATATAGTATTAGCTACATCAAAGAAAAATGAAAGGAAACTAAGATATTGCCTATTCTTTCTAACAAGAATTTCTTTTTTGATACCTTAAAACCTAGCTAAAGACTTTGAAGTGGTTGGAATTCGGGCTTTGGACAAACTTGCATCAAATTGTGGTTCTACTTACTAGATTTGTTACCTAGGATGATTGTGGTGTTATGATATATATGTTGGTTTTCATTTACAGTTCCTAGCTCATATTAATAACTCTCACAGTCCTTGTTATAATGTTGGGGTGCTTTAGCCCTCAGGAGCAGGCCTCAGAGATCTCTCTCTCTGACCTTCTCCTGTCCTCTTCATACCTCCCAAGGCAGGACTCTCTCTGATTGTGCTCTAATGACCCTCATTGGAGAGACAGTCCTGCCCGGTACCCTGCAGGAAGGAATGCTGCACAGAAAGGCCAGGAAGACTCTGAACAGACAGGCCTTACTGGGTTTAGATTATGTACTTTTTGACCAAGCATACATCTGCACGGTTGTCAATCATGCCTGTGTAATGAAGTCTCCGTTAAAACCCAAGGGGACTGGGTTTGGAGAACTTTCCGATAGCTGAACACAAGGAGGAGGCTCCTGGAGGATGGCACACCCAGGGGGGGCATAGAGGCCCCATACCCCTTCCCTATACCCTAGATGCCCTATGCATCTCCTCATCTGTATCCTTTGCAATCGCCTATACAATAAACGGGTAAACGTGTTCTACTGAGTTCTGTGAGCCACTCCAGCAATTTAATGAACTCAAAGAGGGACAGGGGTCATTAGAATCCCAGCTTGAAACTGGTTGATCCAGAAGCTTTAGAGGCCTGTACTTGTGACTGGTGTGTATGGGGAGGAGGGCTGTCTTGGGAACTGAGCCCTCACTCTGTGGGATCTGACACTGTCTCTAGGTAGATAATGTTTGAACTGAATTAGAGAACTCCCAGCTGGTGTCCACTGCTCGGTATATGGGGAAAAAACCCATATTGGGTCACAGAAGTCCTCTTCTGTGTTGACTGTTGTGGAGTTTAGAGGAAAGCATCGCTTGGTAGTGTTTTTCCCAAAGCAGTGATAAATCAGTAACATTAACCATGACCTCAAACACAATCATAACCAGAAAGCTGTGAATTACCAAATGTTTAACATACCAGGCACTATGTTAAGTATCTACTAAATATTATCATGTTTAATCCTCATTAAACCTTTGAAATAAGTATTGCTACACCACATAGACAATTGATGTCTAGAGAAATGAATTAATTGTATTCAATCTCATATCTGGCTGACTCCAGTGGCCAGACTCTTACATACAAGAAACATGGTGCTTCCTGTTTGAATTAATTTCCTTTTATCAATAAAAGAGAGGTACTTACATTTGACAAGACTGTTGAGATGATTAAATTCATCAAATCATATAAAAGATCTGTAACACTAAGTTGACACTCAATAAACTAGTGGAAAACAAACAAAAAAAATTACGTAGCAATGTAAGATGTGAGTGTCAGAATCAACCCTTGTGATTTAGTTTCCCCTTTTCAGGTTGCCAATAAGTTAGCTAAGCAACTGGATAGTTCAGTGAGTTACAAAGAGCTCAAACAACCTTTTAGCGCCAAAACTAAGAGAAGCTATATTTCTTCATAGCTTGGACCTTGCAATAGTAAAGGTGCTACAGAAAACTGAATGAGTTTCAGAGACAAAAGAGAAAACAATATTGCTGAAGGTGTACCTCTGAAGAATAATGGAAAATGATAGCTATTTAGCATTGAGACAAAAATAAAACTTAGTAACTCACCTTAAGCATGCAAAAGTTTAATATGATATGTAAAATGACTATTCTGTTTTCCATTGAGAATGAAAAAATTGCAGTTAAATTGAATAAGAACTATTTAGTTACTGTGAACACTTGTTTTGCTAAAAACCAGAGCAGATTAATAGAAGAGGTCTTAGAAACATTCTTTTAAGGCTCTAAGAATAAAATAGATAACTATCACCCTGAGATGAATTAGGCTCAGTACTATCTAAGCAGTAGAATAAATTTGAGGCCATCCAAAACTCAATATTTAGTGATTTGCATTCTGCCAATGTACAGAATTGGCTTACTGCTCAGATCTATTATATTGAAAATCTGATATTTTATATAATTAAGAGAAACCCTTCAAAAATTAAAGCATTTTAAATAAGCCACTCAGCTTGAAGATTCTACCAAATACTGCTTCAGTTGAAATAACTCCTACAGGAAAAGATAAAATAATGATTCCATTTTACTGTCTTTTAAATTCAGTAATAATGTCTTGTAATTATAGAGCACCTCTCTTCCGTGGAGCTTAATGTGTTTTGCAGACATTGCCTCATTAATCCTCTTACCTTCCTTTTAAGGTAGGTATCATGGTCCTCATTATACAGATGGAGAACCTGAGGCACAGAGAAGTTAATTGATTTGCCCAAGGTCACACAGCAAGTAAGTGACAAGGCTATGACTTCTGACTCACCATCTAATGCCTTGCACACCAGGCCATTCAGCTTTTCCCATTGGGGAGGAATAATCCATTCATTTTTATCAAAGTTCAACTCCAGGCTGCTAAATTCCTTGGGGCAAAGTTGCATACTGCAATTTCACACCACAGCATTGGCACATTGTCAATTCACACAGAGGAGCTCTCGTACTGAACTGCAAGGTTACTCATAGAAATAGAGAAGAAAAGAGGTCTAAAAATGGCTCTCTCAGATGTCTGAGTTTGTACTCTAACAACTCACACCATCCTTTTCAAACAACCGACAGCATAAAAACCTGAAAATTTCAGATATTGAACTCTAATGATTGTAAATGTTTTTTAAAACATTTTAAAAGTGGTAAAACAAAAGCCCTAACCAGGTCATAGTAAAAGTGTTTTACAGATGTGCTTTACAGATGTGCTTTACTTATTTATGTGTGTGGATTTTTATTGATTTGTCTAAGGCACACAAACTTCTCTATCTGGTCTTTGGAAAACATTCATAAATAAGCACCCTCATCCAAACAAGACAACCAGCACCTAAAAAGTTATCGCTTCAAAACAACAGCAAAACATTACGTGAAGCTACTGTCTAATGTGCACAATAAATCGCTGATTGTGTAAAACCTGAAAGAAGATATTCCAGACACAAAGGTTGTCTGATTTTTTGATGGCCCAATATTCTATTTAAGTGAGCAGCACAGAATACCATTTTCTTGGTGGATGAAGATGCAATAACACCACTCAGCGGCCCATTTGTACTGCTTAGTACAAAACGGGAGAAATTCAGAGAAGTGCCTAAATGTAGTTTTCTTCATTCCAAGTAAGCCTAAGAAGATTATTGTCATTAATGATTTTTTCCTCTGAAGCATAACCAAGCAAGAGCCATAGAAATTCTTAGCTGATTTAATGTTCTGTAGACACTGCAGTGTGTTAGTGAAAGTGAAACAATAACAAGAATCCTTTGCCATGAAATGATACTGTGGTTTAATTAGTGAATGGCCTCCTTCATGCAATTCTCATAGATTTACAGTGGGTTATAACTTTAGTTCACTCCAGCAGGCCCTAAAAAACAATTGTTGATTGCTCCCATGAAATGGATTATGCCTTAGTGTTCTGAGATGTATTTGGTCATATCATTCTTGAGCTTGGATCCTTTTAACACTCATTGTAGATCAACGATGTCCATGCCTCTTAGAAAAAAGGTAGAAATAAGCAATCCTGCCTCTTAACAGTTTCCTCTCTTAGAAAGTAAACTCAGTAAAAGTAGGAATTGTTGTGTTTTTGTTCATTGCTAAATGCCATAAGCTTACAACAAACATTTCAATAGATATTTGTTAACTGAATAAATAAAATGAAAAGAATTGATTGTGAAAAACAAAGGCATACCAACATCTCCGCAAATATCTCAGAAATGTATTTTACATTCTTACTACAAATGGAATATGTCATGCTTTATAAGGTTTCTGGAAGAAAGTTGTCTCCAAAATTGTACCAGCTTGTCATTAATTTTTCCAGGTCTCCTAGTGCTTAAGAGCAAGATAAGCTGGGTTTTGATCAGAATTTTAACTGTTAATAGCTATGTAATTTGCACAGGATATTATTTGACTTGTCTGTACCTCAAGTTTCTTCTTCTCTGAAATCATCATCATCATAATAATAATAATGCCTACCTCCTATAGTTATTATGAGGATTAATTTAGTTAACATATATGAAATTCATAAAAGAATCCTGGAAAATTTTTAAATGCTACATGTATTAACTATCATTAATTAATAACTGAGGCCTGCCTGATCACTCTTCAAATGATGCTGTCAAGTCAGAATTAGATTTCATTATTGCTAATATAATTTTTGTTGTTGTAATGGGTGTGAAGGAAACGTGAGACCCTCCCCCTTTTAAAGCTATTTAAAAATAACAGCAAAAAGCACATTTCACATGAATAGGAATTAACCTAATATGAATTCTGAATCATGAGTAAATTCCAAATTTTATGCAAAATACCTTTTTGAAGTCTCTGAGTTTCCTGGTTTTCTGAAAATTCAGACCATTGCATAATGGTCTGAAGAAAAAAGAAAAAGAAAAAAAGAAAAAGAAGAAAAATTGGGCCTAGGTTAATGAATATGTCAACTGAGATTCTTGGCAAACACGTATATCAAAGTGATCTTCAGAATGTGTACTCATCAGCACTAGTATGTCTCTCCTTGCTTTTGGCTGCTGTTACTGGGCCATGGAGAGGACTTCAGTCTAGAACCTGTATGATTAACATAGTGTCTCCCAGAGAGAGCCATTTGAATGCAAAATGATTTTTTTTCCCTGCATAAGATATTTTTTCCCCACCATTAGACTAAATTGGTGGTCCAGCAAAGCCTCTGGCTTTGGACCTCCCAGCCAGTTCACAAGATTAGAGGTGTCAAGCAGAAGAAATATCGCTTTTAAAATCATCAATATCCATTATTTGTAATAAGAACCACAAGAGGAAAGCAAAACAAAATGAAAGAAAGGAAAACGAAGGCAAGGCACGACAAGGCCAGATAAAGAGAACATGACAGGGAAATGGCATGTTTTACTATCCCACAATTTTGAAAGTACAATAGGAGTTGTTCACATTTATTCTACTATCTCACCTATACTTTGCTGGCACAAAGCACCTTCTTATGCTACAATATCCACAACTGCTTGACATCCTCACAACCTCCATCCCCAAGCTGCTTCTTTCCTAATCACAAAACTAAAGCCACTATTCAGAAAGACATACTTACAGCTGTTCTGGAATCTTCCCTTTCCATTATACTTTACATGGAATCCAACAGATAATTCCATACACTCTACCTATGAAATATGTTCTAAATTAAATCACTTCTCACCATCTTCACTGTTAACTCCCTAACCCAAACTCTGTCTCAACAATCTCCTAATTAATCTCTGTTTCTGGTGTTGCCTCCCTACAATCTGTTCTACTGATATCAAAAGTGACCTTTACCTATGTCTAGTGGCTTCCCTTCACTTTTAAAATAAATCTCTACCTCTTTATTCTAGCATAGGAAGCCTAACATGGTCTAACCCTGTCTAACTTTCATAGTTACCCCTATCAAACTGAGTCAACCATATAGACTTTCTTTCTGTTCTTTGAATATCCTGAGATATTTCTGTTCCAAGCCTTTAGGATTTGTTGCTTCTTCAACTTGAAATATTTTTTCACAAAACTCTTCACGTGACCTCATCATTCCAGTCTCAGATTAAATGTTACCTCCTCATATGTGTCTTCTGATGTTATCTACACTAAAATAACCTCTACACTCTCTGTGCCCTTATGCTGCTTTATTTTCTTCATTATTATTTTATGTATTTGTTTATGTTTTTAATTACTCTTATTCTTATATAGACCAGATTTTCTGGCTTATTCACTGCTCTATTTTTAGGCCTTTGACAAATAGCATGCTTTTACTAAATATTTGTTGAAAGAGAAAGGAGATAAATAAATGAATAGAAAAAATCAAGAATCAAGTAAAGCTAGGGGTATATTAAAGATCATCCAGTCCAAATCTCTTACTCTAGAGATGGGACAATAAAATGATGTGCCCAAGATAACAAAAGTAGTTACTATTCTATGTGTGTCTAGAATCCTGGTTTGTTGGCACTGAGGTTATTACCATTTCCATTAGCCAACACAGCCTCCCAAAGTCATAAATATTGTGATATAACTGCAAAGGTATAACAAGTAAATCATACAATTACCATAAAAAGAGAGATCAAAACTCACTATAAATTAATTCATTATGTTTTCAAAACTTAACCTGCCTTGGAAGGATCATTAAATCCCAGTACATTCATATACTGCTCCTTATTTTTCAAACTCTCACAATCATCTTTCTCTGAACTCAGAACCGATCCATTTTTTTAAAACCTGAAGATATAGCCACTAAACAATAAAAAATATGAGAAAAATATAGTATGTCACATTAAGATAATTACCATGGTAAAAAAAAAAAAAAAAAAAGAAAGCAAGAAGGGAGGTTAGAAAGTGCCTGGGAATGGAGTGTGTGTCCAATTTTTAATGACAATTTAAAAAAAAGTTATTTATGAAAAAGTTTTTGATATTTTTAATTTTTTCATAAAAAGAATAAATTCAATATTAGTTTTTATACCTACCATGGAACACAGCTGTTAATTATTTCCAAATATTTTATAGAAATCTTTTCTCATATCTTACTATAAAAAGCATACTATTAAATTTAGCAAAATCTATATTAGTCAAGTTAATAATTGAACATTGGTAAATCTTCCCTATTTTATTATAACTCACCAGAGGTTCAGATTGCCAAAAATCAATTTTTTTTAACATAGTATGTAGCATATATTAGATTTGGATTGATAACAACATTCTTTTCTTTCCTCTAAACACAATCTCAGTCCCTTTCCATCCAGTAAATTTCAAGTGTTTTATATATACTTTATGGAGTCTCGTAAAACAGCTTAATGGCCAAGGGTGGTAAAATTGTGAGGCTGAAATGTGACATGGGTTATGATGTTTGTAAAATATAGTTAAAGATTAATCTAGCAGCCTCAGATATCTTTTTAAAAAATGGCAGTCTAATGATGAGATAGACATGCACACAACTAGAGGCAAAACTTTTTTTTAATTTAAACTTTTTTTTTTTGACTACACCAGCTATTTACAAAAAGGTTCTTCATTCTGTCTTCTTTCTTACATTATATTCAGTATGCATCAGGATGATCTCCCAGGGGAATTTTCAGGATTATTCATTCTTTGAATAATGGCTTGTATGCGAGCTTCAAAGAAATGCAGTAGGAGTGGGAAGGAAAACATTTTCATTTCCAAAGAAATGTTTTGAACTTCCCAGGGGACACTGAGAAAAGATTTTCTTGAACTGAGGGACACCTGACAGTCACTTAAGTGGCTCAGTGCATTCACAGTAAAAAGCGATTTTCCCTCCTCCCCACACCCTACTTTTATGTATGAGAACAACTCGGTATTCAAATAATGCATAATCTCACTTATAGTACAGGGAATTCATTAATGGATAATGCAGAGAAAAAGCGAGACAATGTTATCCACAGAAAAAGTAAAGCGCTCCCTTGTGGCAGGATAAGGTTTCATTCAGTCTGATCTGAATTGAAAGACTTTCGATCCCCTTCTCTGCTTAGAGACAGTTTTGCTTTTCAACAGGAGTTGCAGAAGAATTGTAGAGTTTTGAAAAAAAGCAAACACATTTTGATCAGCATTACATTCAGGGCACTACTCTTCTGCTACTCACTTATTGTGAATCTGGCAATACCTTTCTTGGACAAAGAAAAGTGGGTTCAATTCAATGAAAAACAAATGGCTTGAGCATGTAACCACAATGCACTTAAGTCAGCTTCATAAGTAAAAACTCTTCCTTTATTTTCACTTAAGGGTTTGTGAAAATTTTAAATATGGACATAATGGCATGACCATATAATATACTATCATCCTTATGCATAGATCTTGATATTGGATGAAGTAAAGATTATAGAACTATTAGAATTTTTCCCATACAAATAATGCATATTAAATCTGAGCACATAAAAATTCATCTTTTGCGTTTTGTTTTTAGTTAAGTAGTGATTTTTGGTGGAATCTAAATCTTTAATAAGTCTTATGATTTTCAATATTATATCATAGTCACACAGGTAATGGATGACATCTTTAACAAAAGCTTTCTTTTTCTTAAACACAGGAGTAGTTTTCTACTCTTAGAGCTTTTTTCCCTAAATGAACACATAAGTACTCCTTGTAAACTTTACCCACTGGTTCTCTGATTGCATCTCCCTCATTAGCATCCAGATATTTAAATTTTCTCTAAACTGTCAAGAACTTGTAAATCCATTCAGTCATTTATTCATTGAGTTTAACAATGAGTTTAACAACTCGTTGAGAGTCTGCTATGTGCCAAATCCTGCATTTGCTGTGGGAAATTCAGCATAAATAAGGCTGATGCAGAAACATCGTGGAGATTTTAGGAAAGGATGTATCATGTTTCAGTTAGAATTTTAAAAGATGATTCTGGCTACTCTATGAAGATTAGTGTGAGAAGAAACAGAGGCTACAAAAAGACCAGGAAAGAGCATCTTCTCCCCATTAGGGTAGACATGATGGGTAGATCCAACCTAGGGGCGTGGAGGCAAAGGATAGTGAATGGTCAAGGTGAAACTGACAGAACTGGAAAGAGAGAGAGGCAGGTGTCATATTTGCTGCAAACATCATCTCTGGGGGCAGTTTATTTACTAAGAAAGGTTAACTGGAGAGGAAGCCAGCTGTGGAGACATGAATTCAATTTCGGATGTGTTGAGTTGTGATGTGTTTGGCAAAAGGAAAGAATCAGTAAAAAAATAAATAAATAACTAAAACTGGACACATGATTCTGAGGCTCAATGTCAATGACTATGCTCTGGACATACTTTTTTGTGATTCACTGAGATTTATTTTATACAGGAAGTTTAGAAAATGGGTAGGGTATCTTAGAAAGAATGATTAAAATGATGAAACGGTAATCTTAAAGTCAAATCCAGAGAAACTCAAAATGTCAGAATCATATAAAAGAGATTAAAAACAGAAAGTAGAAACCAAAAGAGTAGCCAAAAGATGGAAACCAGAAAAGTGTGATATCGTTTCTTCCATAAGGGAATGGTTCAAGCAGAGTGTCTAGTATTGCCCAATGATAAGAAGAACCTAAAAATATTAAATTAAAATAAATAAATAAGTAAGTCTGTGTTGAAATGAACAAGGGGATCTGTAAGAACAGCTTTTCCCTTTACAAATTGTTGCACAGCAGGGATGACAGCCTCTGAAGAAACTGTTTCAAAGAGATTAAACTGGGAAGGGGATGTACAGAACTTTCGAAGATGAAGCCATACTAAAGACAAGTAGCAGTGATTCTGGAAAAAGAAATTGCCAGATTTTATGGATTCTGACATTTTCAGCAAAATAGGATGGCAGTTGATTGAGCAAAAACAAAAGCACCCCTGCAGGTTCCTTAGAAAGGTATACATTGTTGCCTCTATTAATAGTAAATTTGCTTTAACTTGGAGTAAACTAGAATTCCATCTGGAGTAAATGGGGCCTGGGGAAATATTATCAGAACAGAATGATTCAAGTGAGTATAGGAAAATAGTTTTTCAACTAAGATATATTAATTGAATATATCAACATGGATGTTATTGATGACTTTAACTGAGAAAGTTAGATTGGAGTATGTTTAGAAGTAAATTACAGGAGAAAAAGTTTTATTAGGAGTTTGGAAAGCTCTTTTGAGAAGTTTAACTCTAAATAAAGGTGAGAACAAGGAAACAGTAAAGCTATATAGAATAGTTGGAGGAATGTGTATGCATGTGTTTGTGTTTTATTTATTTATTTTGTTATTTATTAATAGTATTAATTTTAACATACCATTAATTTATTCTTCATTAATTTCATTAATGACTGATTGACTAATTAATGTGATAAACTAGAACAATGAAAAAGAAAAGATCCAATTGACAGGAAAATGTTGAAGATAGATGAGAGTTAGGGAATAATCAACTTACAAGGTTTAAGAGGTGGGAAGGAAAAGTAAACAAAGGTAAAGCAACTAGACTTCAAGGGAACACTTTTGTCTAATTGTACCAAAATAGAAGGATGAACACAGATGAAAAATAATTCTAAATTTGGTGTTGAGGAGGCTAGGAAATGACCATTTGATGATTTCTATTTTGTCTATGATGAAAACAAAACTCTTCTGACAAGAGCAAGTGGGAATAAGGGAGATGAGATATGTGAGAAGGTTGAAAACATTTTTATATTGTTATTCAGCAGAGTGGGAATAAAATCTGTCAAGAGAAAGAGCAAAATTGATTGGAAATAATGAAAGCCCAATAAATATTAATCTATTCAGTACTATGGACCCAAATGTTCGGGGAGGAAAGTATAATTTTTCCCAACTTTATTCTGCTGCTTGGTTGGGCTATTGAAATAGTAGATGACTGAATTTATCCATGGTATGTCAAGAAAGTAAACATGTCACATTTTTACATAAAAATGGAAGCATCTCTCCCACAAAAGTAAGAAATCTCCTTTTTAAAAAGCAGGTGGTATGTACCTTGGGAGGGTGAGAGGTATAAATAAGAATGTTAGAATAGATAAAAGTGGAATGCACAGAAAAATAGAAAAGATGATGATCTACAAACTGGAGCAGGAGCTGTAAAAGATAGACAGAATTTTAAAGAAATTAAAATAAATATTATTGAGAAAATGTAAGATATTAATAAAAAGGCAGAATTTCCTGAACCCTCACTTTAAGTCAGTCCATGTGGCATAATTTTACATGTGACTTAAGTCCAGATCAAGGATTGGCAAACTAGAGCTCATGGGCCAAATTTGGCCTGCCCACTATGTAAATAAAATTGTACTGGCACACATCCGTGCCCATCATTTGCATATTGCCCATGGCAGCATCTATTTTTATTTTTTTAATTTTTAATTTTTTTTTTATTCTTAAAACTGATTTGGGATGTCCATGGCAGCTTTTGTGCTACCATTCTAAAATTGAACAGTTGCAACAAAACTTGTGAGGCCCACAGAGCCTAAAATATTTACTATCTGGAAATATAGACAAAACAATTGCTGACACCCAGTCTCAATTCAAACAGTGACAATAATAAATTTACAGAATAATTTTTAGATGCATAATTAATTCTTCATACAAAGTATTGCAACTCATTCATCCAGAAAATATTTTTAAGCCTAATTAAAGTACTAGTCACTTTTCTAGACGCTGAATAGTTAACACAGTAAATAAAACAGGTGAGGTTTCTGCACTTAATTTTACATTTTAATAGAAAGAGGAAAATTTAGTACCTATAATAGATAACCAGTCATGAATAAATGCTAAACAGGAAATTAAAAATTGGGGAGAAGGAGAAGTGGCTGGGTAGGTGCTTTAGATTCGGTTTCAGAAGATGTGAAAGTTAAAGAGCTCAGTACGCTCAGTATATTCCAGGCAGAGAGACCAGCTAGAGGAAAGACCCTGAAGCCAAAACAAGCTTGGCAGATTGAAGAAACAGGAAGTAGATATGTCCCTTTGAATTAACAGACAAGTGGGAGACTACTTGTAGAAGAGTTTAGTTAGATAGATAAAAGTCCATTCATGTAGTGATTTGTAAATCAAGACAGCAGATTGAATTTTATTTCAATTAAAATGAAAGGCCACTGAAATAAGAGAGTGAGTGAAGTAGTCTGATTTAGTTTGAAGGAATTCTCTCTGGCTGCTATGTGGAGTTGGAGGGGATTAGGTAGAGGACAGATTGCAGGTGCCAAGAGTAGAAGCAGGAAGACAAGTTAGAAATCTACTGCAATTCCCAAGGCTAGAGTTGAGCGTAGAATAAGTGTATGGTAGTAAAGCTGGAGAAAATTGAACTGATTCTAGTTTTTTTCTTTTTAAGACATGAAGGTAATAGGAATTGTTGATGGAATGAAATAGGGATGAGGACTATAAACGAAGGATAGTTTCTATGGTTTTAACGTGAGCAATTTGGTGGGTAGTTAGAAATCAAAACTTCTCTTTTAATAATGTTAAGTTAGAAAAGCCTATTTTATATCATAGTGGAGAAGTTACATAAGTAATTTGATATTCATCGGGAGTTCTAAAGAGATTAGTGTTAGAGATAAAGATTGTGATAGTTGAATGGGAAAATATGGAACTGGATGAGATAACCTCAAATATATACTAAGACAGAAAAGAGAAAGAAGCCCAGAATGACACATGCAAGATTTAAGGACGGAGGGAGAGGACTCCATCCAGAAGATGAGGTTGAAGTACAAGGATGTGATGGACTAAATGGTGAATTTGGTGAGAAGAAATCCAGGAGAATGAAGATTTTTAAAAAGAAGGGAGTCAGCTGTTTTTAATGCTCATGGTAAATTAAGAATATAAACTAAGAATTAACGTTTGAATTTGGCAACATAGAATTCTTTGATTTTGATGGAGGTGAAGGAATGGAAAGACAATTAGAGTAGTTTAAGGAAAGGATGCCAAATGAGGACATGAATATAGTTTCTACAGCAAACTTTTCAAGAACATTTTTTGTTTTTAAATACAGGAGTACACAGGTATATAGTGGTAGGCAGAGAGGATTTATAGTGTGAAAAGAAATTAATAATATAGGATATTCTAAAGTATACTGTATTCATATGAGAATAATCTAGGAGAGAGGTATCGAAATATTGATAATAGAGATAGTTGAGGGAGCTGGGCTGTACAGCAGCAGAGGAAGAATTGGCCTAGTATTATATAGCCAGGTTGATTCTTACACTGTAAAAGGAAAGAGAGGGAAAATCGTGAGTAAGGAATGTTCATAGGTTGCTGCATTTTTAGTAGGTATATGAAGTATCTTGTGTCTGATGAGGGATGGATTGGCACCAAATCATTTCCCAGCATTTCAACACAATTTCTGTCCTTTTCAGTGTATTTTTTTTTCCTGTATTGCAGGTGCTATAACTCCAAAAGTTACTTTTCCCACAGTCTTTCCCATCACAGTTTTGGTATGTTTTGCCACTGGGAGGTCCCCAGTGCTAATGACAGGGGGCAGAGGAAAAGCAGCCGGGCTTTTGAAATGACTTGGGTTCCTGCAGCAACTGCATCTGGCAAGCTCCTGCTCCTTCAGGGAGTATAACAGTTTCCTAAGTTTATTGACTTCTGGGTAACACTACTCTCCCTTTTTAAATATTTTAGTTCTTCCTACAATTTTGTAACCTAAGCCCCTTTAAAAAAAAATCCCTTTCTGCTTGAAATACCTACAGTGGTAGCTTCTGTTTTATCACCCACATCTTGACAGTTGTAGTAATGTATGAAGTCTGAGGAAGAGGAGCAAGTATGATATATTCATATTCAGAAGCATGATATACAATGATATACACTGTTATGGTTGAAATAAGACAAAATGAACTACTTAACCCCTTTTATATTGCTCCTGCAATAGTGTATGATTCATTAAGCAGCTCCAGAAAATCACCCAACTGCCGGGGAGCATAATTTTAAAATCCCTAGTAAATGCTTTAATATTCCCTTGGACACTGGCAACAATGTTTTACAGCCAAAATTTGAGTAGTCCTGTCAGTGACAGAACTTCTTAACTTCTTAGACCATTTTATTTTTTAAGCAAATTTATTTCTTAATAAACTCTTAAATATGTTATTCTGTTACTATAACTTTTTCCTGTTGGTCTAAGGGTTTATTTTGTGACCCCTTAGAATGAAAACTGAATTTCTCTCTTACATAACAACTCTTAAATAAAATACCTATTGTGAGGATTCTCCTTTTTTTTTTTTTTTCCTCATCTTAAATATAAAGTCCCTGTAGGTCTTTCCCTGTACATAATAGTATTGAGTCTACTCAACATCCTCGGTCCTGTCATCTG
Organism: Lemur catta; assembly: GCF_020740605.2. Taxonomy (NCBI): domain Eukaryota; kingdom Metazoa; phylum Chordata; class Mammalia; order Primates; family Lemuridae; genus Lemur; species Lemur catta. Next base: position 46,243,094 of record NC_059140.1, read on the forward strand.
GACCTAATCAGATTCATTAATATCTCTCTTAAATTCTGGCAATTAGAATTATATAAGTACAGTATAAGTAGCCCAGCAAATATTGAGACAATTACTTCTCATGCATCTAAGTTTATATCAACCTTTATTACAAACTTAGCAGCACTGATAAGTATTTCATTAGCAGTCAATTAAAATATCTAATTGTAGAATATTTTCTTGGCATCATATGTGGTGTTTGGTTCTATCATCTATATAATTAGAAATTTAGTTTTGAGATTTAAATTGAAGGTTTTACATTCATTCTTATTAATGTTTTTTTCCCCAAATTTATGCATAGATTTAATGCAATTCTTATCAAATCTGAGCAATATATACATATTAATACTTTTTAAATTTCAGAATATTACAGGGGTACAAATGTTTAGGTTATATATGTTGTCTTTACTTCACCAGAGTCAGAGCTACAAGCGTGTCTATCCCCCAGAAAATACTCCCTGCACCCATTAGGTGTGAATATACCCACCTTCCCAACACCCGATGAATGTTACTACCATATGTGCACATAAATGTTTAATTTTTTCATTGGATTTGGCTTCATTCCAGATTGGATGCTCCTTCAGTCATACATTACATTCCCCACATCACTACATTTAACTATATCAATCAACAGATTTTATCATCAAGGCCTTATTACTGTCATCTATGTCAATGCCTAAAATATTTTGGATGATTACTATGGGATGACATCAGAGACATAAAATCTACATTGTTTAAAACATAGTGCAAATAATTAGGACTATCAGAATTAAGAGAACATGTAAAATAGAAGATGCCAAAGAGGAAGAAAGTGAGGGAAAATATGGGCTGAGACCAGAGATTATAGTCTAAAGAATCACATAAATAAGGAACTATTAGCTTGCTAGAGTTGCCACAACAAAATACTGCAGACTGGGTGGCTGAACAACAAAAAATTATTTTCTTGCAGTTCTGGAGACTGGAAGTCCAAAATCAAGGTGCCAGCAGAGTTGGTTTGCTCTGAGGCCTCTATCCTTGGCTTGCAGATGGCAGCCCTCTTGCCACCTCTTCACATGGCCTTTCCTCTGTGTCTGTGCATGTGTCCCTGGTGACTTTCTGTTTCCAGATTTCCTATTCTTATTAGAACAGAAGTCAAATAGGATTAGGGCCCACTCTAATGGCTTCATTTTAACTTAATTTCCTCTTTAAGGCCCTATCTTCTAATAGGGGCACATTCTGAGGAGGTACTAGAGGTTAGCCTAAGGGCTTTAACACATGAATTGCTGAATTGCTGAGGGACACAATTCAGCACATAACAGGTACTTAGACTGACAACACAATATGAAGCTACAGAATTACCAAAATAAAAGAGAGAGAAGAGTGGAAGGAGAGAAAGGGAGGGAAGGAGAAGGGAGGAGAGAGGAGAGAGAGAGAATGAATAATGGCTTAAGCAAGCAAGCAGAGGCAGAAGACTGATTGAGGATACCTGACATAAATTGATACCTCTTAGTTTTCAGCTTTCATAATCTCTTGTGTCATAATAAATGAACAGAATTGCTACATTTCCAAGGCCAGAGAACAGCTCTCACCATACCTATCTCGTGTTCTTGGCCTTGAATTAGACAGAGCCAAATATCCTCTAGATCTGCTATAAGCTTTAAAATATTCTGAAAATTTTCTGAGGGATAGCATTTTGAACATTATTAATGTCTGTACCTTCCTAAAATACCAAAGCTCACTGCCGATCCTAATTCTTTCCATTGCCAAAATTGGCAAACAATATTTTTCATATCTGATTTGAAATTTCTTTAGCTTTTTATGTCTTTTATATTCTCTTATTGAAATTTACTTGTCCTCTGTATTTCTCCACTCTCCACACTTCAGTTCATCTCTTTGAGAATTAACTCTTCATTTCTCTTGATACCCCATAAAATTGGATCTTTGCGAGTTTTATCCTCAAGTCTCATTCCTTTGATATTTGGTCACTGGTTTGGTCTGAACTACTTCCAAGATTTCAAATTTCATTCCTTGTGTTACAGACCCACAAAGTATGTGATTTTTCCTTAGGAGCTAAGCAGGTTAATTGCCCTGATGGTACTTAAAACTCTCTATATTCAAAGCTAAACTCATTTTTTCTGTTACTAACCTATATTACACCCTGTGTTACTTCTTTTTTTTTATTTCAAAAAATTTATGGCGTACAAGTGTTTTTTGGTTACATGGATGAATTGTATCATGCTGAAGTCAGAGTGTTACTTCTTTTGATTGATGAGTGTTCTATATACCCAGTGGCTAAGGTAAAGAAAGCTGTTGAGAAACCATCATCCCAAGAGTTTTCCATTCTCATTGTTATTAGAATAAGATTCAAACTCTTTACTGCTATGGTGTCTACAGGAACAGATACATGACCTTGACCTTCAACTCAGACACCATATCCTGTCATGTTTCCCCTCTTTCATCATGTTTCATGTATACTGGGCATCTGCTTCTCCTTTAAAAATGTACACTACCCTCTTTCTAGTCTCAGCATATTTGCTCTTGCCCTGACCTTTCCTTACAACTTTATTACACAAAATTTTTAGATGACTTATTCATTCTCAACATTCAAGTCTCAGCTCAAATGTCTCTCATTATTAAGGTCTCTGCTCAAATGCCACCTCCTCAAAGGTTTCCTTCTTAACTACAATATCTAAATTAAGTCCCCCAATGCCATCACCATTTGTCACTCTCTCTGCTGTTGCTTGCTTTATTTTCTTCATAAGACTTATCACTTTTTAATATTATGGGACTTGACCTGCCTTGCTCATTAAAATCTAATTCTGTAATTTCATTTTTCACATTGGTAAAATAATTTTTGATCATCTGAAAAATAATACCTGACATTTTTACAAGGTATATAAGCACCTTATTGTCTGGCCTTAGCTACCTCACTGTCTAGATCCAGTTAATTGCTATCCTTCCATATCTTAAACGCTTTCACTTTATATTGCAATTATTCAAAATCAAGGTTCCTGCTTTCCCCAAAACACAAGAATTCTGTTTAGTTTATTTAACCTCAATATTCTCATCCAAAAGTGGGTGGAAGAGGGAGGTACAGAATGAAGGAAATAATTTTCTTCTAAGTTTGCTTGGAAATTTTGGTAATATGTGTAAAATGCTGTATATGGATGGTGATTGTTGCATAATAACCACTCAATAAAAGCTAGCTCTGATCATTATGACCACTCCATTTCTGTGTAATGCTGTCACATATAAAATTCAAACAGCTAATATGGTGATTATAACTTTCAAACAGCTTATCTTCTCAAAAAGGGCAATTTTATCATTGTTAGTACCATACATTAAAGTTTTCTCAAGTTTATTATATTTACATATCTGCTCCATAGTGACAAAGTGTCAAAAGTATAAGTTGGAAATGTGAAAAGTATATTTTCTTTAAAATATTACATTTTAAGCCAAAATGCATTCAACTTTACAATATGTTTAGATTTTTTTTCTGCCATCATGAAGATATTTGACTGTATAATCTCAAGAAAAGTAAAGAATGTGTATGCATAAAAAAATTGCAATATGATTTATTCCTAACATTTATTATATAGTATGTTACTATAGTCCTACTCATATTAAAAATTAGACTAAACAATTTTAAATTTTAAATTTGATAATATGAAAAAATGAATATTATTTAATAAATTGCAATTATTAAACTTAATAGTAGAACTTTAAATTATATTCATTAACTTAAACTATAAAACTCAAAAGGAGCATTAGAGCCATTTCACATAATACCTTGCATGACTTAATATACTAAAAGCAGAACACAAAATATAGGATAATAATATTTGAGTCTACAAGTTGTCTGTACACTTTATTGATCCAGGGAACTAATGACAATCATATTTTTTTTGTTTGTTTTGTTTTTCTCTTTAATAAAAGCAAGAATTAGCCATAACATAGTTACTAACATAATGGACTGTGGCTTTCTAGCACAACTGGACCATTATGTTTGCCTCATAACAAAGTATCGAAGAGTTCATTCAAAAACTGTGTAAGCTAAGTAGTATATTAATTTCCATGTCAGTATATAATTGGATACATATTAATAGAAACTTAAGGCAGATGGTGTTTTGAAAAATGATTACACATGGAAAATCTCTTATCTGGTGATATAGAGAAAGTCTGGAATATATCCATTTCTATAATGTAAAAGACCATAAAATTTGAATCATAAGTTTTGGAGGAAACTTAGATGTCATTCAGTTCAATATTCTACTAATTTGCAGAATTCTGACACAAAATTCTGAAAGGTTGTCTCTCACCCTTTCTTTAAAACCTTCCAGTAATAGGTAACGGTATTTCACCTGTGATTCCATTCTTTAAAAACAAAACAAAACACACAAAAACCCTCTAATTATCAAAAGTCCTGTTCTAGGCTGAATTAAAATATTCCTTCTAGTTCTTACTTCTAGAGTGATGTATAAGTCTTTCTCCTTTTCCCTAAGGCAATTCCTTTTTGCTTTGATGATTGATATCATGCTCCAATTGCTTTTAAGTCAATATAAGTGCTTCTAGATCCTACAATAATTTACTTCTTGCCTCTGTTCCCAGGCTCGATGTTATTCTGATTCTTGTTCTATGGAATCACTCAAAGTTGATTTGGTTGATACATTCCAGGAGAGAACAAAATACAACAAAAGTAACTTGAATACTAGAGTGAGACAGTGAAGAATCACAGAACCAACAAATCATAAATCCAAAAGAGCACACTGAAATCATTCTCCATTCTATCCTATAATCTGTGGTCAAAATTTAGCATGAATACCTCTAATAGTGGAGACAGGTCTGTCTCCAGGATAATTATTTCTATTTTCAGACCATGAATCAACTTTTGAAGTCTTTGGTTTTAGAAGAAATCAGATATTCTTTAGTTTCCATATTTAGTCTTTCTTGGGATATTTTTAGACCTATAATAGTAAGGCAATTGCTTTTCCTGACTAATGATCAAACATTTGAAGATAGTTATGCATTGTCTTAAACTCCCATCTCTTAAATCTGCATTTATTTTTGTCTTATTCTAAATACTATAGTGTGCACAACCTTAGTTTGCAGAAAGATTTTTCGTCCTGAATCATACCTACATTTGGTTTACGGTTGAATCCAATTATTACTGCTAGTTAATACAGACAGCACTTTTTTATTCATGTGCTGCTTCTCTAAACTTTCAGATTTTCTCAGTAGCTAATTATTGAGATCTAGAGATATAAAACTAGAATGAGGACTTACAAAAATTAAGTGAGACTGTAAGATCTATTTTCAGTCTTGTAAGAATCAGGCACAGATATATCCCAGACCATTCTTTCTCCACATCTTATGCATTTACCTCTACTGGGTAATTGGTTGATTCATTTTTTTCATTCAATGCATTTTTATTGTATGCTTATTTATATGCCTATAATATTAACAGCACAAATATATATAGGAAACAAATTAGGCAAAAATCCCCTTCTTGGCTGAACATAGCATACACCAAGATGCTTTTATATCACATTGAAGATGATTTCTTGAGTACTATTGCTTAGGATAAGATTAAGTAGAGAGAGGGGAAGACAGAGAAAGAGAGAAATAGACAGTTAAAATAAGTTAATAATAATTCAATTTCAAACTGCAGAGATGATATGGCAAAAAAAAAAAAATGAGGTTAGGATGCAAATGTCTTAGACTAATTAAACTCTAATTGAATTCTTCCAGCTCCATTTGACCTAGCGCAGTTTACCAGGACTAAGTACCTGAGACCAATGTCCAACTGGTAATACATGTTCTTTTAGCCCTGGTATCAAAATATCTGGGTTTGAATCTTTACCACTTACTATTTGAGTGAACACGGACAAACTTTTAAGGATAGTTTAGCAGGCAAGGGATTAGGTTTGTTAATTGGGGAGGAATTATAGGGGTATGGAAATCATCTTCCTGTGTTGCTCCAGTCCCTGGGGTCACAATTCCAGCTGAGTCAGTTTCTTGGTCTGGACCACTGGTCTGGGTGGGCTAATTGAGCCACTGGAATGCAGGGCCTGGAAGATGTCTTGAAAACTACCTTTAGGTTAGGAAAGGTGGTGTTGTCTACAGAGAAAATTAAGAATCTTTATGGACAACAGCTGCGTGGCTCCAAAGTGTCAATTACAGGGGGACAGTAACTAATCATTACCGTTATTTTTAGCTAGACCTGTGCATTATTTTTAGCTATGCTCTTACCACAGTTCTCACCTTGCACCCCGTTATTGAAGGGCAGTTTCAGTTTTAAGATTTCTCTGAGGTACTCTTGGCCCAGAGGGGCTCTCTTCAGTCAGTGGGGGGCTTAGGATTTTATTTTAGTTTACAATACATAGAAATAAATCAATAAATCAGCTTTTCTATCATCATCATGATCATTACTTCTGCTTTAATCAGCTCCTTTAGGACCTCTCTTTAGGTTGCTCTGCCATGATGGAGTTTGGAGATTCGGGAACTTAGCTTTGACCAATACAGTTTAAATGTTCCTCTCAGCTTGACTAAACGTTAGACAGATTTCTTACTGATTATCAGCCCCAGACCTCCCTTTTTTTTTTTTTTCTTGAACATTTACTTTAGAAAATTTTAAATTGTAATTTTTTTCCGCCCCTTTGAGATGTAAATCCTCTCCCAAACTCTTGTCAGTTTTATAATCCAGAAATGTCTTTCCCAAAGGCTCTGAGGCCATCTCTCTGCAATGCAGTTATCAAGAAAGATGTTGCACCTTATCCCTCAGTCACTATGGGAATGTAGTAGCCTAACTTCAGTAAAGGACAGTTAGCAAACACTGACGACCTAATCACATTGACCAATTCCTCTCTAATGTCCTTCAGCACTTTTCTATTTGTTTCAACAGACTTGAGTTCAGTCTTTCTCCCTTATTACAATAGTCTCGATTAAAGTCTTCATTGCCTATCTAACATTGTCTAATGCAATTTTGCTTTGACAACTCATAACCAAATAAAATTATATTCATCATATTCGCTAAATAAAACTGTTAATATAGAATTAAAATATGAGCTTAAGCAGGGTTTTTCCTAGGATCCAAACATGCCTGGGCATGTCTAAAAGACTGGTTGGATATGTCTGTTTGGAAACTATTTGCCTAATAGACTAAGCTGCTTCTTGGGAAAGGCATTATACTAAGGAAAGAGGGAGAGAGGCTCAGAAACTGGGTGCCATAGCAACACCCTAGTATTGCTGAGCAGGGTCCCTTTTGAGTGCATGATGGTTCAGTTCAGACTGACCTCAGATTCAGCTCCTGTTGCCTCTTCTTTGAATCCTAAAGAGAGGGAACTGCAAATAAAATTGAAAAAACTGTTTCACCAACAATTCTGTAAGATTCTAAAACATCCTTGAGAGTCAAGGATATAAAATAGAAAAGTAAGACAAAAAATGTTTCTGCACTTGAGTGGAAAAAATGGTGTGACCCTGGTGAAGATGTAAACTGATTAGCTGCTGCATGAGTGGTAGTAATTGGCAGAGAGCTCAAAAACCTGTCCAAAGAGTAGTAGTATTCCTGGAAGATCAACACAATGGACATTTGGTAGCATTAACAAGAAGCAAAACCACAGCCAACTGCATAAACATGGCATAATAACTTGACTTTGTATGTAGCTAAGTCTTCTGTACTATATATTAAAACAAAAGGAAATGGATAGGTAAAAAGCACTAGATATCACACTGTAGCTAAACAAGCTATTTTATGAGACATTCTCTTTAGTCTCCTAGAAATAATTAGCTAAAAGTTTTCTGGGACAGTGCCACGATGTTCTGCTATCCTCCACGTGTGTGACTCGCACCAACATTTATAGTCATGAAAGTTCAGTAGCAGTGGGCATTGCACAATCTGAAATATGCTACAGTAGCGTTAATCTCATCTCCATGTTAAGGGAGCAACTTAATAAATTTTATACTGGAAAATATTATTTTAAAGTTATTCTGGAAAAATATAGGATAATTTTCACCAGTAAATTCAATCTGTTTTTTTGTGTGTGTGTGTGTGTCAGTGTTGTGAAATCTTTGATGGTTCATGACACTATGTGGTATAGTTTCTTAACAAATAACATATTAGACAGTAGAATGTAAATATGTAGCACTAATTTATCATGCATTCTAACTACAATTTTACCTTTTTTCTTTTTTTTTTAAAGCTAGTTAAGATGCATGTGGAAAATAATCACTCCCACAGATTTGTTTGTCTCAGCAAATAGAAATTCACATAAGATGCTTGTTTATAACTTGCATTTATAAATTATACTATTTTACTATGTATATACCTATTTTCATGATTTTGTAAGCCACATTTAAGCCACTGGTCCATTTATATAAGCTGAAAATGTAAAGCAACATTATAGAAAACTACCAAAAGAAGCTTATCGCACATATTCAATATTGCGTCATGCATGCAAATGACATGAAAATTTATTAGCTGAAATGAACTGCATGCTGTTAATATTAACCAATACAGGCTTTTTATCTCATACACAACCTTTAAAAAATATTTCTAAGTACTAAGATAATATCAAGATCTATAGGAGTCACATAATATCTTAAAATGCAAATTTTAAAAATATCTGTGAATAAAATTATTTAAATATTCATTTTCTAAAATACCCAAGCTTCCTAATGACCATTTGAGAGACCAGTGGATAACCAATGATCTTTAAACCAGTATTTGAGTCAAGTTGGGATTTAAGACTTGAATTTCTGAACTACTTGCCAGATGTCATAAACACAATGATTTCTTGAGTACTTTATCAATGTTACTGATGTCATGTTTGATACTGTATAATTTAACTTTCCTAATCCTACATTGTAGCCTGACTACCCTGATTAAGAGTATGTATAATATTGAAAAATTCATTAGGCTAGATTGATGTAAAAGATATACTTTGGAAGATATCAAATACTTGTTCAATTTTTAACATCAAAATTCCTACTATCAATCTAATCATAAAAATTACATTGATGTTGAATTTTCATATCCTTAAATTTTTAAAATATTACAAGTATTTTATATGGTACATCATATATAGCAGATGTTCAAAAATGTTGTCAAACTGAGGCAGAATAATTGTTTAGATTCAGCAAACATTTACTGTTATAAATACCTTCGATAATGCCAGGTTATGAGGAACACATTTGAATAGGACCAGTTTCCTGCCCTAGGGGAGATAAAATGAAAATAGTACCATTTATATTTAAAAATATATATTTAAAATTTTTAACCATGTCATTTTAGATAAGTTAGTGGTTAAATACTGATTCGAGGATTATGAGCAATGTGCTCACAGGATAAGAAACGAAGTACAAATTGTTAGTACTAATCATTGTTACTTCTATGGTAGATAAAAGAATTGCCAGTCTAATATTAGTATTTGGGAAACTTGTATTTTACACTTAAAATTATTTCAAAGAACATTCACGAATATAATTATTCCTTACAAAAAGGATGCAAGATACAAAACAGAGTAACGCTTCATTTTTATTCCATTTTTGAGATGATTGAAACTTGTGAAGATTAGGGGCTTATTCCAAACCATAGTTAGTTAGTGGGAAAGCCCTAACAAATGTTCCAGGTTTTTTTGTTTCATTCCACAATGATTTTCTAATAAGTGAGGAAAATGAAATGTTCATGGAGGCCTGGATGGTTTGGATAAAAAGGCATATTCAATAGTATAATGCAATTTATATTTGACAAAATGAAAAAAATGATTTTTCTAGCACAAGCTTAGCACAATCTATTACTGATTAAGCACATGCAGAAGATAAATTCTATATCAATATTCTCATGAGTCAAGTTTGACCCTAGAAGAGCACAATGGAATCTTGAGGTGAGAAAATATTCATATTTATTAAAAGGTAAAAGTGCTTAAGAAAGAATGAAAAATACTGTTTTACATAATATTAAATAGAATAAAGTTAACAAACCAAAAAAATAAATAGATTATGATCTTTGATTCAATATATATGATGAAAGAAAAATATATTATATAACTTCTGTTAAAGTGAATTGCTGTCTAAATGAGAAACATTTCTTGTATCATTTATTAAAATTCATTATGAAAATTATTTTTATTACCCATTTATTTTCAAATCTTTAGAACATGCTTTAAAACAATCTTTAGTACATGAAAACTTCAGACTCAAGACTTATGGACAGACCTATAATCACCACATTAAATACTAGTTATTGAACATATTTCAAATTAAATTATAAAATAAATGAATTTCATAATGTTTAACAAAGAACAACATATGGCCTTGTGCAAAATAACAACCTGTAGATTGTTCTCTGAATTGTGCTACTGCAATGTTGCTTTTTTAGTGTGCTTTGCTAACTGCCTCTCCCATGGAAATTTATTATCATGAGCATATACTATATATCAGTTTATGTACTGTGGCCCTATGGAGAACCACAAACCCCCATAAGAAACAATTTTTTCTCCTTTCTAATAACCATTTTTGTTCCTTTGGGGCAATATTATCCCAGTTGAGAGTACATGTGCTACAGTAATCAATTTTAAGAAATACAGAAATTCAGAAAAACGTATCTGGATGATTGTATAATCATTCCTCTGAAATTCATAATTGCAGTCTTGTCAGGCATTCAGTAGCTAATTCAGCACAGTCTAATATGCATCACATCATGTGTTTACAAATTTTTCATACAATTGGCATTTTTTCCAATTCTAGAACATGAAATGAGATTTATATTTATTAATACTACTGTTGTTTACTAGACTACATCATTCTTACTCTGGGAAGATAAGAATTCACAGAAACGTGCATATCAAAGTCAAGGCTGCATGAATAAAGACAGAAAATTATTGTTTTTTCTTCTATCTAAGAGAAAATATGCACAATTAATGGAATTCATTCTTTATAAGCTCATTTTGTGAATGTAAACATATTCTTATTTCTGCATTTGAAACGTGTGAAGTTCAGTGGAAATGTATGTGAATTTATTTATTTTTTGAACAATAATATTTTACATGCATATATATGCTAATAGAGACAATAAGAATTTCAAAAAATGAGCTTAAGATAAAGAGTAACATATAATTAATACTTTTTTATTTTTCAAGCAAGGCTGTAATTAGAGATGCAGTGTCTGTCTCCTCTCCTACAGAATCAGAATTTTGCAATCAAAATCAAAATCCCATGTTTTAATTCCCAGATAACAACAATATACACACATGGGATTTTTCTCATGTCCAACCCTTTGCAAGTCCCCTTATAGCATATATCCTCCTTGGTTCACAGTAGGTGGTTTAGGATGTAAATTTTTGGTAAGAGGAAGACATGGTATGCTTGTAAATAGTATAATAGATGAGTTGCTCTTGGATGATTACTATTTTATTAACTAAAGTGTATATAATCAAAAATTAAATAGGACTTAAATGTCTTCAAAATGTATATATGTATATATGATTACATATATAATATTTGTATCTGATGCTTAATGAAACCAGCTGCATGGACACAAACACCCCCTTATGTATTACAAGCCACCAAACATATACAGGAAAAACACTAAATAGTAAAGACTGTACCTATAACAGAATTCATGAAAATTAATATTTGAGCCATTACAGTATTCTCGGAACTTTATAAGTAACATTATTTACTATTTCACGTAATCCTCACAATCTGATAAAGTAGAATTGTTAGAATTATTGTATGCTTTATGTATATAAAAATTAAGTCCTAAAGAAGTTAACTTGGACACATGCTATTAAATGAAGGAAGTGCTATTCCTGACCAAGTTTGACTGACTCAAAAGTCCATGCAAAATGTCTTTCAACAGGAAAATATGTCACTATAAATAAATCATTAATGTCAGACGTGATCTAAATGTATATTTGTGTGCATGCATGTAACTCCTCCTAATCAGAATAATACACACAAATGCTGTGGAAAATCAAAAAATTGTACCATGGTTTTTCTAGAAATTTTCATGAACTCTTCTAGAAATAGAAGGCAAGTGGAATCAGATTTGCTCAGAAAAAGAAAGAGATAAAGGCAAAAAAAAAAAAAAGCCAAACAAAACCCATAGATAGGTACGAGAATTCTATTAATTCTATTTCAGATAAAGATGGTAATGCACAGTATTTGAAATATCCTAAAATACAATAAGTCAGATGTTAGACCACATAATAGAAACAATGAACAAATCAGATGAATATAAAATCTAAGAACAAGAGATTCACATGACAAATCTCAAAATGTGTTGAAATGATAGGGTCATTAGTATCAGAGGCAATTTGAAACAATGATTGTTGTTGGGATAATGATTTTGCTCTTATCATGGTAAAAATCATAACTCAATTAAGTGATTCTACTTGATTTTGTTGTGAGTGTGAAGACACTATCAAATCTTGCTGATGGACATGTAAACAAAACAAAATTACAGAATAAGTATGCTGTACCTTAGATCTTTAGAATTATTTATCCCACATATCTGTTACTTTGTATCCCTATCAAATATACTATTGTGTCTCTTTTCTCCACTTCAACCCTGGTAACCATTGTTTTATTTGCCATCTCCGTTTATTTAACTTATAATATTAAAGATTCCACATATAAGTGAGCTTATGCACTATTTTGATTTTCGTTTTTGACTTATTTGATTAAGTATAATGTCCTCCAGGTCTATCCACGTTGTGGCCTATGTCAAAATCTCCTCATTTTTTAAGGCTGAATAATATCCTATTTTATGTATATGTATATAAATATGCATGTGTATATGTATATATATATATATATACACATATATATGTAAATGTATGTGACAGTTTCTTTATCTTCACTATTGTGAATAATGCTGCAATGAACATCAGAATCCACATACCTTTATGAGGTAGTGGTTGTATTCCCTTTGTGTATTATACTCAGAAGGAGATCTAATGTACAACATAAAGACTATAGTTAATAATCATGTACTGTATTCAGAGTTTTTGCTAAATAAGTAGATTATAACTGTTCTCTCCAAAGGGGGAAAAATTGGGTAACTATGTGAGATGATAAATATGTAAATTTGTTTCACTATAGTAACCATTTTACTATAAATATGTAACTCATAACATCATGTTGTATATCTTAATTATATACAATAAAATCTATTAAAATAAATAAATAAATATGTTAGTTTAGAGTGTGAATATATGAGTGGAATATGTGTATAAAAGAGAGAATATACTACATATTTTTGAATTTTAGTTGTTTTAATAAGCAATAGCTTTATACAATTCAAACTATAATTCACAATATATTATAAATTGATAACAAATGATGGTTCTTAGTTTTTTATTTCATTTTCCAGAAATTAACAGATTTACATACAGAAACATTTCAAGAAACTTATCGAAATGAAATGTGAAACAATTTAACTTGAAATAATTTATGTTTGATATATTTTATTCTTGAAAAACATTATCAAACATTATATGATCAGAAAATTAAATATCTGCATTAAACTTAACGTGCACATTTTTGTGTGGGATTTTAGAAACCCCAGACACAATTCTGTAGCCAAACTACGTATGTGTACAAATCAATTTAATTCATTTTAGGTGAAATTGCAAATTGTAGTTAAAAACTATTGTTTGAAATTAGACTATATTAGATTTGTCCTATGCTTGCCCAAACATTATCTGTATTCTCCCATTTCAACATTCTTTTACTCTCTGCATAAAGGGTTTCACTGTCTCCTTTTTCTTTCATACACATTTAAAAAAATATCTTGCTTACCAGTTTCAGAACAGGAAATTTGAATGCTAGGGCTCTGTCAAGATTTTATTCATAATAACATCATATTGTCTCTGATGTGCTTACAGTATTAACAACTTGCCATAAAACAAGTTATAGCTCAAAGGCTTAAAATCCATTCCCTGTGCAACATACCTGCTGATGACTCACTTTCAAATGATGTAATTTTCAGGGTTATTTGATTTCTCATACTGAACATTTTATACTGGATCCATCTTTTAATCAGAGCACATACCATGTCATATCTATGAATTGTGACCAATAAGTGTTTGCATACCGATTATTCAGAACTCAAAACACATTTTCTCATGAATGAGTAGTTTGGTTTTAGGATACTGAACACACAAAATCCTATTTGAACTATAAAGTGGCTAAAAAAATAATGCAATTATATTAACACAAATTTTCATTCCTGAGTCCAGAATAATTTAGTAAAGGAGGTAAGAAGTGAAGGAAAGAAAAAGGACAAAGATAAATTATAAAATTCTCTACATTTGTCCTGGTCTTCAATCCTGTCTCTTTTACCTGTTAGCTATGTGAGTTTGAGAAAATTACTTAAGTTTTCTGGTCTGAGTTATAAAAATGGGTTTATTAATACTACATTGATTACTTCTAGGATTAGAAATGCATCCTGATGTACTTTTCTGAAGTTCTTATAACTGCATTTTCTGCTCTTTTCTGCATAAATGTGAATTTTAATACAATCAACTATGTAGAAATTTAAAAAATTCACTAGCTTTGTGAATTTCATGATTAGAGATTTTTGTTTCTAGTAAGTATGATGCATTATTTACTACAGATATGGTATGTATCAAAACAAAAAGAAAAATATGTTTGCTGCCTTCATAGAAGTTTGTGGTTCAGAGACAATCATTCCTGGATACATTATTTTCTACTGACATAATTAATATGTCACCACCAAGAGGTAGAAGGTGGGGAGAATGGTGGCACACAAGGATCTTCATACTGAAAATTCAAAAATTTGTTAGCTTGCCAAGCACTGTCAGAACTCATATATGAGAACTACCACTAAAGCCAGTGTGAATTTTATTCCTCATCTAAATATGATGCTAATTTCAAATCTAAATCATCACGGTAAACATTATCATCTACAAATCTGAAATTACTTGAAAATCACATGATAGCATTTGAAAAATAAGAGTCAACATAAGGAAGAAGATATTTTGTAAAAACAAACATAAATCTTGCAACAATTGGGATGCTTGTTTATCTTGGCTAAAAAGACCTTGGATAGTGTATTCATTTTATTTGTTGTTTCAGCATGTTAACACACAAAGTAAGCATTATTGGTGCTGCTTATTGTTGTCTTCCCCCCCCTCCACATCACACCCTTGACTAATAGGTAGGCACAAAGAGACTGATAAAAAAAATAGGTGTTAATAAGAGTGATATGTGAAACTCTTAAAGGAGATCAAATCTTACAGGGTAAATGGCCTATGGCAATATCTGCAGATAGTTGTTATTTTGACTAGAGCATGCATCAAGCCCTGTAGAATGACATAAGGAGTACATCCCAAGGTTATTTTATAATACGAAATGCTCCATTAAAATCATTTCCTTTGAAACAGTCTACCTTTGTAAGATTTTATTCTTATTCTTCAGTAAATACATTTCAAACACAATGTTTTCTCCAATTATCAGTGCAGTATATCTTTCTATTTAGTTGCCTTTTTGTATTCAATCATCTCTTATGCTTATTTGGGAAATTGGAGCTTGCAAAATTCATAGTTTATTATGCTAACAAATTATAGTTAACAATAAAGATTTTTTGGCAGCCTAGTAGTCATTTTAAGTTTTCCTTACAATCAATAAGATGAGAGAAGCAGCTCAATCACCAGTAAGCTTTCTTAGTACTACAACAGTAATACAGTGAATATATAAATAGGAACAGGTTTGGGCCACAAAAAGGAAATGTTTTCTTTGTTGTTTTTTTGTCATTTTTTTAAAGGTGACTTTCCTCTTCAGATTCCTATTATCATTACTCAAATTTTTACACATTTTAGACATTCAATAAATGCTGCTTTTTGATGAGAACAAGAGATTTTGTAAAGAATGTCAAAAAGATTAGAAATCCCCTTTTAACCAAGAAAACTTGAAGCAGAAATCTTTGTGCTGATATCTCTATTTCAAAAAGAAAATAATCTCCTAGATCTTCTAGAAAAGGTTTGGATCGCAATATGTCGTATCCTATCAGCATTTACAGATTTTTGATGTTATTGATAATGTTAGAATTTGTATTTGTTCATGTTCTTTCATAAAAATAAATTAAATCAAGATTTCAAGGTTCAAGATACTGCTTTGCAATGTTCACAATCTTGCACAAAGATGGATAAAGTCATCTTTCTGCAGATTCATTTTGTCTTGGAGATATATATGTATATGTATACACATACATACAACATTTATAGTCAAGGCAAATTTTATAAATACATTATATATTTATATTCATAAATGGTTATTTCGTATTACTTAGCCTCTTGTGACATGAATATTTCTGAAGCCTCAGGCTAAATACATGCATGATAATATATTTATATATCAACATAAATTGTTGACCTGTTAAGAAATTATACATAGTGCTTCTATTATATAATAGTAAAATACTAAAAATATCTGTGACTTCTGAAGATGAAAAATCACTTAAGACAACATGTATCACAGTATTATCATCAAATCTTAATTTGAACTGCAAATGATAATATTCATCAAAAACATTCACGAAAATTGACTTCTGGGACTTTTGGTATTTCCAAAAATCAAATTTCCTCTCCAGGGATTAATTTTTGTCCCTACTTAACAAGAATAAACATTAAAACTCTGTTATCAATCATTGGCTCCTCCTTGTTCCATGGAGTTTTCCATCATTATATTAATTTAACATTTTTATTTTTGTTAAGTAGTATCTTCATTTACTCCATTTTGATTGGTTCTGTTTTTTTCTACTTATAATCATTTTCAATTATCTGTCTCTAGAAATGACTGGCTGTATTCATGTCTCTCCTCAAGATACCACTTTCTTTCTCTGTCAGACCAAATCTCTTGAGCAGTTAATCAGTATCCATGCTCCACCTTCACAGCTCTCTGGCCTCAGCCTCCACCACACTTCTGCAACTGCTCTCACCAAACGTACTGACGACCTAGAGCAGAATTGAAGGTGCTCTTTTTGGATTTCATTCTATTTTGACTTTCTGAAAACTTTTGGTCTTTGACTGAATTCTTTTGAGTCTGTCTCTGTGCAAAAACCACTTGTATTATTATTTGTGTATAATATTTTGGTTCTTTAACTTTTGGATTCTCATTTTCTTCATATGTAAAATGAGTATAGTGAGCTTTACTCATTGGGTGGGTTGGGTGATTAAATGAGATATTATATAGAGAAATTTATACAACTTGACACATATTGAACTCTCAAAAAAATGCTATCTCTTCTTTCTAAAATGATCTCTATATTTGACTTATTTTACTCAATTTACCTTCTCACCCAATATCTCTATTTTGTTCATAGGTCTAATTCAACCCTTAATGCCCATCAGGCCAAAGACCTTCGAGAACACAGGTGTTGTCAACAAAGGTAGATTCACTAATTTGAACATCATGGGGAATCACATAGTGGGGTAAATGTGGGGCCTCTTAATAGGAAGAAAGGTAAGAATGGGTTTGTTTTTGTGCTAAAAGAGATTATTGAAATGGATGGTTTAGAATTTCTAAACTGCAAAAGTAGTGTTCTTACCTTTAAAACTCTGGTAATAAAGACCAAAATGAGAGCAAAGTTTATTTATTCAGAGCTTGTTATAACAAGGGATTCAGTTACCATTACTTAAATTGGGCAGAGACTCATAGGCAGGCATGGGAATGGGAAAGCATTTTTTTTTTATACTTTTCAAAAAAGGAGGAGGAAAGGTTTAAGATATTCCCAGATTGGAGGTTGTTTGCAGAAGGAAGCCGGAGGCAGAGTAACTAGAAGAGGGGCATTCCTTGTGATCGGTTTGGAGAACATATTTGGCTTTTTCTGTTTGGTCCTGAGTTGGAAATAGGTACAAAAATTTTGGAAGCTGGAAGTCATTGAACAGATTCTGATTTTCTGGGCTGATTGCTCAGAAGTTGTGTTTTGGTTTCTTACTCTGGTTGCTACAGGAGTTGTGAGTTAGCATTCTATTGTCATTTGTCTAGCGATTGTCCACGTTTATATTTGGTCTGTCAGAATACATGAATTTGTGCAGAGTAAATTTTAGACCAGTTTGTCTGTGATTATCTTGGACCATGTGGCTCTGAATGAACTGGTGTTTAAAAAAATCAGTTTAGATATTTTGTGAAGATTATTATGGTTTTGGCTTAGCTTGGTTTATCACATATTTGGGACATTTAATTTTTTATTTTCCAACAACCTAGTAAGGTAAATAATGTTTAGTAAAAATCATAGTGCATAAATATTTAGGTGAATCTGATTGTTTCTTAGTTATTGTCATGTAACTATAATTAGTGACACAAAGAGTATGAAAATTTTTAAGGCCAAATATATTTATTTCTGAGATGCTTTCCAAAAAATAAGCATTAAATTGTATTATTTCACTACACTTTTAACAGACATGTCTCCAAATTTTTTAAATATTTGGAAATTTTAATAATAAAGTAATATTTCTTTATATAATTTATTATATAATTTGTATTTACTGATAATCTGGAACATAGTAATACTTGATTATTTAATTGCATTCACTGATAATGTTGAATATCCTTTCAACATCTGTTTTTCTTTTTAAATTATTGAGCCTCCTTTCCTGTAAGGAATGTGATTATATCTCTTATAAAGGTACATGAGCTTTCCACAGTTTGTTTCTCCATCTAGTTCTATTCCTTGGTCAAAACCTAGTCCTTCACACACACATTTATAGCCCTTAGAATAAGCCCTTTCTCTTTTCTCTTTTGCTAAACCTGACTTTCCCTTTTCTTCCAAGCTCCATTCTATATTTCAGGAGTTAATAGATAAGAAGGAAGAATTCAATATCTCCTGGTTCTCTAGTGCTCCTTTTAAAAATTTGTTCTTATAATAATGACTTTGTGAATACCACACCATTCATTTATAGCTCTGTTGCTTATTATTCCTGTAATCTATCAAAATCCAGGTTATTATTCCTTTTCCATTTTTTTTTTTTTGTCTTTGCTTATACCTCTCCATTTGGTTGAAAGAATTTTTCCCTTACCATTTTATTTTCTGGAAAAATCCTTCTTTATTTTCTGGGATGAATTAAAATGCTATCTAGCACATAACACCTCTACAAATTTCTTCAATCCAAAGTGCCTCTTGTGTGTTTTCATAATTACTTATCTTCCTAGCTCCTGTGCTTAGAACAACATCTGTTAAAGAATAATACTAATGATTTTTTGAATGGATAAATTTATATCAATCACAGTATAGCTTTATTTTATAGTTATGTTCTTTGTATTTGTATGCATTCATATCACATGTCATATACATAAACACTTTTTATCCTAGATTGTGAGTTCATTAGAGATAAGGACCAGATCTTTTTCATAGGATGTATGTAATAAATGTTTCTGAGGTAATCACACACAAAGACACATGCACACACTTAATCAACCTGTAATATAGGTAAGCTAATGTTGGAATTGGTCGCACAAGGTCAGGAGAAGGTCAGGAAAGAGAGAGCAAATCCAGACAGAATATTTGAGTCCAGAGGTCAAGAGAGACAAAAACCAAGTTGTTCTAGATTGGTTTAAAGCTGGGTTTGTAGTTGGGTCTAGATTAGTGATTAACAGATATATTAGAATAAGAGGCTAGCAAGTAATATTAAAAATCTAATTTGAACCTAATTCAAAGATTGTCAGATTCTCCACCACTTTTTTACAGTCTAGCAAGAATCGACTGACACTCTAGTAACTGAATTTAAGCCGCCTTTTATCTGAAAATGTGTGTAGCCACAGACAGAATGTACAGATATTTGGAATGTTTTAAGATCTAACTTAGATAGTTTTCTTCAAGATTAGACTAGATATAGAAAACTTGATAAAAATAAAGCTAATTAAATGACAGATACATGATCAAAGATAAACTCTGTATAAAACAGTGAATGTTCAAAGGTGGTCCAGATAATTGATCAGTGCAGAATGGTATTCTGAATAGTTAAAACAATACATTGCACTTTGACCCCTTATTGTCTGTAATTGATCAAAATGTCCAGGCATGGTTTGTACCCCACTTGGCAAAATATATTCCCACTTTGAGCTATATTTTGCAATGAAATGCTGGATAGCATTTGGATATAATTTTTCCATAATAGAAATAGCAAAACATCTTCCCTGTTAGCCCATAACAAACAATATTCATATCAAAATGAACCTATTTAATGAAAAGTGTAGCTGCTTTTACACACTTTTATAGCAGTTTGATCATATTTTGGCATAATCAGTGCTGAAGTAAATCTAGTATGTGTCTCAATGGAAAGTGTTAAAGCTGAATAAAAAATTGCACAGATCCAGTTTTCTCATGCACAATTTTTAAAACGATGCTCAAAATTATACAGAACTATGCTGCTTAGGCATTTCTTTAATGAATCGGAGTGAATGATAGTGCTTTCTTATAAACAAACAGGCCCATAGAAACAGTAAAGTGGAAAGGAGAATTCAGAGAATTGCATTATGCTAATCCCAAGAAACTAATTCTTGTGATGTAGTACAAGAACAGTCTATATCCCATTCACTTCAAATAAGAAAATATACTGCAGAGGCTATTCAGAAGTTACTGTTACTTCAGAGTACATTCAGCAAATCACTGTAACATGTATTCACTATTTTTTGCAATAAGCATTGTATGGGTGCTGTCGGAGTCCAAAACTCCACCAATTCTTTTAATGAGAGAAAGCAATTTGATTTTTTAAGGAGATAAATATAAAATTAAAGACTCATAATTGTAGTCTCATCCATAGGATACTAAACAGAGGAGTATACTTAAAGAGACATTTACTGAATTTTATATACCTCTTGTTACTGGATTTAGTTCTAAATATCAGTGTTATATGTTCTCTTAAAGAAAAGTGCCACAGAGAATTAGCTTAACAAATATTAATTTTGTTAAAAGGAATGCATTATTAGTTAGGAATGTTTTTATTTGAAGAAATTTATATTACTTGATTTTAAATATGTTTATATTTTCATGAGACCACCATGATGATTTTACTTCATAAAGTATCTTAAGTGAATATTTTAATTATTTGATAATTTAAATTATGATTATGCATCCAAAGACATGACAAATATGACATTTTATGTTTGCTACAATTAACATCAATTGTCTATATAAGATTCATGCGCATCCAAAATAGCAAAAATGTTCAAGTCTTATTGGTTGTAGCAGAAACATATGTTCAATTCCACTGTTAACAACTTTAATAAGTTGTTTAACACAAATAATATGTTTGATTTGGAGGGGACTTTATAGTAAAAAATATGTGGAGAAATGTGTAAAGTGCCAGTCTCTGTCATCAAATGAGATGTGTGCTTTCATAATTCCTTTTGTAAAAAGCTTTCAGAATCACATCAGAAGGTAAACTCACAAATTCTGTTGAGGGTCTAGCATATTATAGCCATGTGAAAGGGAAGAATTTTGCAAACATGGCTATTTTTTGTCCCTACTTTATTCATACGAACAGTATTACAAATTGTGTTCTCTGTTCTGGAATGACTGTTTATTCCTCTAGAATGCTGAATAAGAGCACATCCTGTAGAGCCTGATTTCTGTATTCAAACCTCACTCCATCTAATCTGAAATATATGACCTTGAGCTAGTTATAAAAGCTAACAATACATTAGTATATCCATTTTTAAAGGCAGGATAATAATAGAAACTTTCTGTTTTAATAACAATATTTGTTAAAAGTGTAATTTTCAAAAGGTTAAAAAGTATGGCTCTCATACGGATATAAAATGAACATTTAGTTGATATTTAACTCATTTAATGATAGAAGCAAAAATGTGTTATGAACAGTTTAAAGAACATTTGAGAGAATATATATACACACATATATATATAGAGAGAGAGAGAAAGAGAGAGATAAACATGGCATTTGATAGATTTCTGGGTTACATAAAAAACTGGCTAATGTCCATCAAGGCCATAAACCATAATATTTGGTAGACAGAAATTATCAAAATTCTACAGAGTTAACTACTGCCTCTAGAAGGTTGCAAATCACTCAGTAAAATAAGCCCAGCTTTGCACTAAAAAAATACACACTAATCTCTTTTACCTATGTACAAGTTTTGAACAGTTTTGTTCCGACACTTTTCCCTTTTATGGTCACCATCTCCAAAGATTATTCTTGATCACAAAAAAAGCTGTTCTTATTAGATTGGGCCTGATTATTTGCATAGATAAAGCAAGAGTGTTAACCAAACTCAATATGCCTTCTTGAGTCTGTTCTGCAAATCACACTCAAACAGCTTTGAAAACTAATAATGCCAAATAATTAACTTCTGAGTGTACAGTTTCAAAAGAAATCAACCATAGATTGACTCTCCAAACTCTGTCCCATAAATAGACAACTGTTATGTACCCATAAAAATTAAAAATAAAAAACATTAAAAACCTCTATGGTTACTTGAAGATTTCTGAGGTTGGGGACCCAAGTCTATGACATACTTTCTTTCAGATTTCAACCATTACATATTTGGGCAAATTTCTCTTGAATGGAGATTCTCCAAGTTTTTTTAAAGTCTCCAGCTTACTAGATAGTGAATTTCTTACATTCTATGAAGCTAAGACTTTGTAATCCAGGTAACGAGTCAGTTTTCTTAGGAGAATATTACAGAATTTGTCCCCAAATATAAAGCTAATCTTTATTCCCTAAGATGAACTTGCCGTACCGGATTCAATTAGATTTTTCATAAATTAAATTATGGCCTTGGTTGAACTATTGATTTGTCCAATTATATTCTGGTAAGACAGAGGAAAGAGTTGTATTGCATCTATGCAAATAAGTGTGTACCATTATAAGTAAAAAGACTCAGCAATATTATTTGTTTTTGATTTTTGAGGGAAGGAACATTGAGAATTAAATATTAATTTAGAATGATTTATTTCAGCTTCAAAAGGAATAATCCACTATATTGTGTGTTAAAGATTGCTTGTAAAGAGAAAGAGCTTCTTTATATATGCGATTAAAATAAAACATTAAAAATAATGAAAACAATATTCTAAAACTTTCACCTCTAGCCAAGATGGAAAAGCAGGGACTGAATTTACACTCCCATGTTAAACAATTAAAAGTTTAGACAAAAATTTTCCCAAAATTGTTTTTAGATTATAAATAACTGGCAGCTAAGGACATTGATCCCTGTGCAAGGGAAAACAAATAAGGTGAGCCCTATGGTTGTTCCAGCTTCCTGCCTGCCACGAATGAGTTTCCAGACTGTGGCTCAGCAAGGGAGAATGCAGGTTGAGCCTAGTGGTCTTCCTGAGTTCAAGAGGAGGAGCTGGGAGTTCAAACAGATGAAGGCAGCCAATTTCATAAGGCAAAGTACTGAAGAGAAGGGAGCTACACAGAGTGAAGCTCCGAAGATAGGCAGAGGCTGTCTCTCAAGTCTTCAGCTGAGTAATGATCAGCCTCTGAGTGTGAGGAGAGGGAAAAATATACAGAAAAGGGCAGGCAAAACAATTTCTAGGGCTCATACAGCAGTAGGAGTAGCTATTTTCCCAGTGGCTGTATTGTTAACCTTATAATGTATAGCACTTTGGGAAGAGTAGTCAGTAGTGGGAACAAATTAGCCCCAGTTTAAAGTCTGCTCTGGTCTCACCTTGAAATCTTAAAAGCTACCCTTGAAAGTAAGAAATTATTTCCAAGAAACATAATTGCATCTAAGATCAAAGCTCAACCTCACTTAAAGGAATACAGCAACAAGAAATCAGTACTCAACAACAGAAAGTTCAGAATGACCAGCACGTAATGCCCAGGTACGAAAAGAAGTGGAAAAATATCTCCCTTGATGAAGAAAAAATTAGTCAAAAGATATAGACTGAGATATGATACTTAGGACAGAATTAGTAGCCAAGGGTATTGATTAGCTATGACCTGTATACTTCATATGTTCAATAAATTAGCAGACAACATGAGCATGTTAAGAAAGATATAAAGCATATAAAAACACCCAAATTGAACATATGGAGATTGAAAATACAATGTATGAAATGAAATACATACTGGATGGAATTAACAGTAGAAATAAAAATTAGTGTTGCAGACAGACTTTAAAATTATTAAATTATAATTTAATTTATTTAATTAATCCCCATCTCCCAGCATTCACAACCTCATGCAAAGCCTTATTTTTAAGAAGCTTGCTTTTTAAGATGAGATACAACAATGGTGGGAGGCTATCACTTATGCGTCGTTAGAGGATTATGATTTACTTCATGCTAGAAGATTCTCTATTGCCTTCTCAGCTTGCATGGTTTGATAAGGCAAGCAGTCATGATACAGAGACCCGCATGGCAAGAAACTGAGTATGGTCTCTGGTGAACAGCTAGCTGGGGACAGAGGCCCGCAAAAAAACAACCCTCTAGGAACTTAATTTCACCAACAAATATGTGAGATTGAAAGTGGATCCTTCTCAGATTGAGCCTTCAGCCTCAACCACTGGTCTTGCCAACATCTTTTCACTGTAGCCTTGTGAGAGACCCTGAAGCAAAAGACCCATCCCACCATGCCCAAGCCTCCCAACCCCAGAATATATGAGATGATAAATGTGTGTTGTTTTAAAGGGTTAAATTTGTGGTAATTTTTATGCAGCAATGGATAACTACTATAACTAGTGAACCTGATATACTTAGAAATAGGTACAATTTTAACATACGTCATAGCTTTTTGTCAGACTCAGTTCTTGTAATAGACAGAATAATGTACCCTTCCTCCCCCAAAAGATGACCACATCCTAATCCCCAAACTTGTGAATATGTTACCTCACATGGCAATAGGGATTTTGCTGCTGTAATTATGTTAAGAAGTCTGAGATGGGGAGATTATCCTGGATTATACAGTTAGACCCAATGGAAACCCAAGGGGAAGAGCAAGGCCAGAGAGTTGGAGGAGATGACTATAGAAGCAGAGGTCAGAGTGACATGATTGCCAGCTGCAAGGAGCCCATGAGCCAAGCAATGGAGGTAGCTTCTAGAAGCCGGAAAATACAAGTTAAATGAATGAATTTTTTTCCTATACCCTTCAAAAGGCATGCTGCCCTGCTGTCGCCTTTATTTGAGCCCAGCAAGACCCAATTTGGACTTCTGAATTCCAGAATTGTAGGGTAATAAATCTGAAGTATTTTAAGCTACAAAGTGTGTGGTAATTTGTTATAGCAGCAATAGAAAACTAAGTCTCATACCAGAATTAGTCACACAGGCTCTGCCAATTATGGGTTCCCTAAGTTTCCATAGTATAGTACGAATTAATTTATCTTCTATGCATCTAGCAGATAAAAAAAATCATTCTCAGTGGCTTTTAATTCTCTTGAGGAAATTTGATTCAGAAAGACTGAAGTTAGACCAGCAACATCAGTAACATCTGGATCTTGTTAAAGATATGAAATCTCAGTATCTAACTCTCATCCACTGAGTCAGAATTGGGATTTTAATGAGAGACAAAGGTAATTCATACCTACATTAAAGTTTGTGAAGCACGGCTTTAGAGTATCCATTGTTAGGTAGAGACTAAGCAAGAGGATAAATCTCCATCTGAGAGGCAGTTCATGTAGCAGTTAAAAAGGATAACTTTAAAGCCTGGTGCCATTATTGAATGGTTTTCTGACTTTTGCAAGTAAAATAACCTTTTTGTACTCTAATTTTTTTATCTGTAACATCGGTGCAAAGACACTATCCAATTCATCAGGTTGTAGAATGAAATTCTATTAATACATATGTAAACATTTTATATCAGCACCTGGCCCATGGTAAATTCTCAACAAATGAAAACTATGGTTATTTATTTTCATGTCTTGAATATAACATTCAAGGTTTCAAAATTATAATTATGGCCAGATAAAGTATATTTATACTCCTTTTAAAACATAGTCTTATGTGATTTACAGTCACTATGTCATTAGCTCTCTTTGAATTAATAAGTATACATATACTTCACTGCATCACCCATAACCTTGTAATAAGGAAGTTAATGAGATATTTAACAATTTTATTTATAAAAGTAGAAGAATTGAGGCCCCAACAGAGCTTAGCCCAAAGGAAAGATTAGTTGTAGCTAAGAAAATATGAAAGTGAGTTTAGATAGGAGTTGTTCTGAGATGGAATAAGCTTTGAAATAATCTTGACAGCGTTCGGCCTTATTACCACAAGAATGCCATGAGGCCATAAACACAAAGAAGGACTAGATTTCCTAAGACTATTTTTCTTGAATAATTAGGTAAAAAATAATTTCCTACATTACAAAGAATTCTTCCACCTTTGCTCACATGAGTTTTTCTATGTTCTTTTCGCCATTTTTGCAGAATCATCCATTCTTTTCTTTTTCTCAAAAATTTAAAATATTTACATATAATAAAAACACCTAATACTACAGACATACTTAAAAAGCAATGATGTCCTGCTGCAACTCTTTCCACCCTATATCCTCTTCTTTGTGAAATATTTTAAATAATTTGTCTTTAAAAATAGTTGCTAGCTTTATTCACAAGATTAAATTACAGGTTTATACATTATTGTTTGATTTGTCCATTTTAGACTTTTAGGTTAATTTTTATCTCACTATAACGAACTGTTTATTATTTATCATTTCTATCCACGCAGTAGATTTAAGCCCTGAAAAAGTAGAAATTTATATCCCTTTGGTTCACTACTGTATTCCCTGTGGTAGAACAGTGCCTGGAATTTGTTCTCAATATTTGGCACTCAGTATTTGTTGCCTTAATAAGTAATGAGTAAATAGATCAAAATTGTTCACATATCAATCCTGAGATGGTCTATACTCTAATTTTTGATAGCAAAAGTATAATTTTATTTTTCCTTTGTCTACATTTTCATATCATATAACCTACCTAAACCAAATACCTTACTCCTTGAACTAGAAACTCCTGGTCCTACAAAATTTATATCCCTATTTTAAATATGACCTATGAGTTACACACTGCCATATTCAACTGTTTCATTGATAATTCCACTTGGCCATCTAAAAGTAAATGCAAATGTTTTAGTTTAATTTCAGTTATGTCATATATGTTCCAACTACTTTTCTAGTTTAATCTACCAGTATTCTCGTGTACAAACCACAAAGTCAAAAAAGTTGAAACTACAGGGCATTTCCGAAGCATTACACCCATGAGCCATGTCTTAATGACTCTATTATTTTCAGGAATTCTGACTCCAGTAACAATCAAATTTGAATTCCTTCATTATCTGACATAATAAAATCCATATATTCTAAAGTTTTAGAGATTAGTCTTTTACATTTAAATCATAATTTATCTTAAAATGATTTCTATATACAAAATGAGGTGGAGTTCTACTCTTTTATTTATGAAA
Source organism: Lemur catta (assembly GCF_020740605.2). Taxonomy (NCBI): domain Eukaryota; kingdom Metazoa; phylum Chordata; class Mammalia; order Primates; family Lemuridae; genus Lemur; species Lemur catta. Next base: position 46,270,467 of record NC_059140.1, read on the forward strand.
AGATAACAATTAAGTCTCAAACTGTGAAAAGTCAGAGATATTACTCTACTTGTAAGCTTATTACCTTTGGAAATTAAGCAAATGTATCCAAGGGAGATGAGCCTTTAAAACTCTTCTGAGCAATTCATTATCTTTAATTTCCAAGGCATGCTTGCTATTTAATAATAAAACTCGGACTATGCAGAAATGTGAAAATATTCATTGTGCATTGTTTTCTAAAAATAATTTCTCTCAGTATCACTTAGTGAATAGTTACCCTCTCCTTAATGATCTACAAAGCAACTTGGCTGTATAACATATTTTCATATAATCATTGTTCTTTTTTCAGTTGCTTTATTTCTATTCTCATGTTAATATTTTAATTTTATATTATTCACATTAATACTATAGCATTTTATAATATTTTTGACAAATGTTGTTTGATAGGGAGAGTTGCCCTGCTTATTTTTCTTTAGAATTCTCTTGATTATTTTTGACAATTTTCACTTCCAAAAAAAGTTTAGGGTCTGTTGGTCAAGTACCATAAATAAAATATTTTGGAATTTTATTGAAATTGAGTTAAATTTATGAATCAAAATTAGAAGAATTGATGCCTTATAATGATCAGTAATTTTATTTATAAGCAGCATGTATGTTTCTACTTTTTAAGGTTTTCTGTAATATTAAATTATTAAATCATAGATAAATTAATTGATAAATTGGACATACATCCCAACTTTCTATCAATAGTCAAGAGTACAAAATTTTTTTGTGAGGTTTGTTTAATCAGTGAAATTCTATATGGTAGTGAAAAAGAATAAACTATATTTATACTACTAGCATAGATTAACTACAAAAAATAATATTGAAAAATAAAAAGAAGTTTCTGAGGAAAAATATGTATAACATTTTAATGTAAGTATGTTCCATGCTATATTTGGGAAAAATTTGGTAAATCTGACAATTCTGATGATTTGAGGTTAATTGTTGACATGGTATCTCCTTGACATTTGCATGTATATACCACTATATGTATAAAAATCATTTATACAAAATGTAAAATTGGATAGAACTAGGCACTATAATTTTAGAGATACATACAGATGGAGCAAACATATAAAGAAAAGAAATGAGAATATGTAGTATTAAACTTAGTGGTAGGTTTTCTTTGGGATAGAGAGTAGTGAAACAGGAAGAAAATTTGATAAGGAAGGGAATAAACACTTTTAAAATATATGATTATAAGGAGAGTGGTATACATAAACACACACACAAGCTCAGGCACACACACACACCCTCATGTGCATAATATAATTATATATAGGCATACTTCAGAGATATTGCAGGTTCAGTTCCAGGCCACAACAATAAACTGAATATTGAAGTAAAGTGAGCCACACAAATTATCTGGTTTCCCAGTGCATAGAAAAGTTATATTTACACTATACCGTAGTCTATTAAGTGTGCAATAGCATTATATTTAAAAATCAATGTACGTGCCTTAATTTCAAAAATATATTATTGCTAAAAAAATGCTCAAAATCATCTGAGCCTCTGGTGAGTCATAATCTTTTTTGCTGGTAGGGAGTCTTGTCTTGATGCTCACGGCTGCTTACTGATCACAGTGGTGGTTGCTGAAGGTTGGGGTGGCTGTGACAATTTCTTAAAGTATGACAACAATGAAGTTTGCCCTATTGATTGACTCTTCCTTTCAAGAAAGATTTTTCTGTAGCATGTGAAGCTATTTGGTAGCATTTTAGACACAGTAGAACTTTCAAAATGGGAGTCTGAGAAGAGCCTGCATGAGAGTGAGACCCCATCTCTGCAAAAAAATAGAAAAATAGGCCAGTGTTTTGGCACATGCCTGCAGTCCCAGCTACTCAGGAGGCAGAGGCAGGAGGATTGCTTGAGCCTGGGAGTTTGACATTGCAGTGAGCTATGATGACACCACTGCACTCTAGTTGGGTGACAGAGCAACGTTCTGTTTAAAAAAAAAAAAAAATGGAATTAATCCTCTCAAACCCTGCCACTCACTGTTTTATCAACTAAGTTTATGTAGTATTCTAAACCCTTTGTTGTCATTTCAACAATGTTCAAAGCAAATTCACCAAGAGTAGATTCCATCTCAACAAACTATTTTCTTTTTGCTCATCCATAAGAAGAAACTCCTAGTTTTATTATGAGATTGCAGCAATTCAGTCACATCTTCAGCCTCCACTTCTAGTTCTCTTGCTATTTCCACCACATTTGCAGTTGCTTTTTCCATTTAAGTCTTGAACTTCCAAAGTCATCCAAGAGTTGAAATCAACTTCTTCCAAACTCACGTTCATGTTGATATTTTGACCTCCTCTCATGAATCATGAATGTTTTTAATGGCATCTAAAATGATGAATTCTTACCAAAAGGTTTTCAATTTTTTGCCCAGATCAATTAGTGTAATCACTATCTATGGAAGATCTAGCCCTGTAAAACATATTTCTTAAGTCATAATACTTGAAAGTCCAAATTATGTCATGAATCCTGGGCTGCAGAATGGATGTTGTATTAGCAGGCATGAAAACATTAGTCTCTTTGTACATATCTCCATTAGAACTCTCGAGTGACTAGGTACATTGCTAATGAGCAATAATATTTTGAGAGGAATCTATTTTTCTGAGCAGTAGGTCTCAGCAGTGGGCTTAAAATAGTCAGTATACAATACTGTAAACAAATGTGCTATGATCCAGGCTTTGTCATTCCGCTGGTACTGCACAGGCAGAGTAGATTTTACAAAATTATTAAGAGCCCTAGTATTTTCAGCATGGAAAATCAACAATAGATCCAGCTTAAAGTCACCAGCTATCTTATCCCCTAACAAGAGAGTTCATCGGTTCTTTGAAGCTTTGATGCCAGGCAGTGACTTCTCCTTTCTACCTATAAAAGTCCTAGATGGCATCTTCTTCCAATAAAGCTGTTTCATCTACATTGAACATTGGTAGCCACCTTCATCAATGATCTTGGCTAGATTTTCAGGATAACTTGCTGCAGCTTCTACATCAGCACTTGCTGCTTCACTTTGTACTTTTATCTTATGGGTGTGGCTTTACTTAAACCTCATGAACCAACCTCGAGTAGTTTCAAACTTTTCTTCTGCAGCTTCCTCAATTCTCTCAGCCCTCATAGAATTGAAATGCGTTAGGTCTTGCTCTGGATGAATCTTTAGCTTAAAAGAATGTTGTATCTGGTTTGGTCTTTTATCCAGTCCACTCAAACTTTCTCCATCTCAGCAATAGAGCTATTTTGCTTTCTTATTATTTCTATATTCATTGGAGTAGCACTTTTAATTTCCTTCAAGAACTTTTCCTTTGCATTAACAACTTGGCTAAGTGTTTGGCACGAGAGGTGAGGCCTGGATTTCAGCCTAACTCAACCTTTGATGTTCCTTCCTCACTAAGCTTAATCATTTCTAGCTTTTGTCTTTAAAGTGAGAGACGTGAAACTCTTCATTTAATTTGAACAGTTAGCAGCCATTGTCGAGTATTAACTAGCCTGATTTTAATATTGTTCTGTCTCAGGGACTAGGGAGGTTCAAGGAGAGGGAGAGAGATGGGAGTACACAGCTGGTCAGTGGAGCAGTCCGAACATGCAAAACATTTATTAAGTTTGCCATCTTACATGGGTGCAGTTTGTGGTGCCCCAAAACCATTACTATATTAACATCAAAGATAATTGATCACAAATCACCATAACAGATATAATAATAATAATAATAATGATAAATTTTGAAATATTGTGAGAATTTTTAAAATGTGACACAGAGACATGAACACATACTGTTGGAAAAAGGGCACCAATAGACTTGCTGGATGCAGAGTTGTCACAGACCTTCAATATGTAAAATATCAATATCTGTGAAGCACAATAAGGTAAGAACCATAACATGAGATATGCCTGTACTCTTTTGAAATTATAATATGTTTCTTCTTCAATTAAAAATTTAAATTTTGCTTACATAAGTTTTCAGGTATTGTTTTCCTGGAGATAGAAACTAGCTCATTCTTGACAGAAGAAAAAGGCCCAATTTCAATTAAATTTTCTAAGCTGTTATTATTGCAAGTCAGAGAATTTGACTCCACTGGCTTCCTTGGAGACAGCATCATATATCAAATGAAGGGGCCAAGAGGACCCTTGGCTCTCCAGAGGTTCACTGAAAAATCATCGACAAGATGCAGATTAATTGGAGAAAAAACATACAACATTATTTAATGTGTATGCACAAGAGTCTTCACAATGAAAGCCCAAAGATATAGGGGGAATTGTCTATTTTTAAGCTTATATTCAACAAAGTATGGAAAACAGTGCAGAAATATGATTGGGCACAAAGTGTATGATCTAATGTAATAGATTGAGTGGGGAAACCCATTAGGGTCTATGCAAATTATTCTTGTCCTCTCAGAGTATGCATTCCCTCCTTCGAGGTATGGGACAGGATCCTCTCTGGAATGGGGGTCTTGTAACCTACAGTGAAACAAGGTAGGTCAGATAATTTCTTTATGGACAGTTTTCACACAGATAGGGCAGAAGAAATGTTAGAGTAATATTTTTAGATTTTATGGCTGCTTTTCAAGAAAGAGGGGCTCTGGTTTCTATGACTAGTCTTGAGGAAGAGGGGTTCTAGTTTCTTTGGCTAGCCTTGGGGGATAATTGGACTTAGAGACAAGAGGGTGGGAGAAGGTCAGAGAAAAACTTTTCCTTTGGAGGCCTTCATCTTGGGGTATTGTTTTCTGAGTTCCAACAAAAGATTTCCAGCTTTAGCCATAGAACAGTCCTCAGGTCAAATTGGTTATATTCAAATAGATTAAGAGAACTTTATTGGAGTTTGAGAACAAAGTCATCAAGCCTCTTTTAAGTTGATCATTAACTTTCCATTGAGCAATTTTGTATTCATGAATTCTATTTTTCATTCAACATAATAAATATTATGGTAAATAAAGTACCAGCAATTAGTGGTTTTGTACTATGATAAACATCCAGTTAAGGTCAATCTCACCTCTACGCCCACTATATTCAAAGTTTGAAATCAAAACTAAAATATGAATTTAGGGTTTCAAGTAGGGTTGTGTTGAGGAAATAAAATAAAAACTAGAATCTTCTCCCAACCCAGGCAAACTTCTCCACAATGATAGTAGAGGAAGAAAGCAGTTTTAATTATTTGATAATTATTAAACGAGAATGCGATATGCATTGCAGGCCATCTGCTAAGAGATTGCAAAGATAGAAAGAAATCTCACCCTTTTATATAAATAAGCAAAAAACATTTGCATATACTGTTTCAAGATAAGTAATGACTGACCTCAAATAAGAGGACTTGACAATAGCATTTGTAACATACAGTTTATCCTAAATTCACCCACTAATTGGGGTGACCATCTGTATAATTCATTGGCTTTTCCCAGAGGAAAAACAAATCTTTATATCTTTGATAAAACAAATCTGTCATATCTTTATAATAAGAGGTCATTTTGCAACTTGGAGCAAGATGTCCACTAAAGTTAGGGTCTTTCCCATCCACAGAAACTAGAACCTAAGGGTGCTATTTCTATTGATGTGTACATTTTAGAAAGGTGGCTTCCAAGTTTTTAAGGAAGACATTGCTGGGTCATGAAAGAGATAAGAGGCTATCTGACAAAAGACCTATCTGGCCTTCAAAAGTGTTTATGTACATTTTTAAAAAAGGTGAGAAAAATTACAATTACAGGTTTTCTAAATACTTTAAAAAAAGAAACCTCTTCCTTTATTTTCACAGGGAGAATTAAGCCCTTTACACTTGTCAGATAGGGAATATAGAATGCCTAGATAAATTTGAATTTCAGATAATTATTTTTGCTATATCTTTTGTCATATATGAAGCAAATTTGGTAAATCTAGCAATCTTGGTTCCAGATTAATTATTGACATGGTACAGAAGAGAAAACTCCTAACAAAGCAGTACTCCATGCTCAGTAATTTGAATTGGGCAGAAGATCCCACAGCCACATCCAGAAGATTCCAGAGATTCAGACAAAAGACACCCAGGCTCTACTTTCCCACGTGAGCTTTTGTGAGAGCTCTGATACATGTTAAGTCATAAGAAAAGAAGGCAAATAAAGGCAGCTAGACCTGGGTGAGATTGTAAGACACTCCAAACCTCATGCAAATAGTAAATAAATTTTAAACACCTTTTTTGGATAGAGATGTTAGCAGGATGAGAGTAAGAACTTAAACATATATTTTTTGAAAAGCCATTTAACTTAAGCACTTTCTATAAAATAACTTTAAATGTCCATACCTATTTTGTACATTGCAGGTATTCTAATACAACTAGAACACTTAATATGAAGATCATTATCTCTGTGAGGATGAAAAGACCAAGGAATAACTACCAGCCCATCCCAGGCTGAGCACAGCTTACTCTTGTTCTTTGATATGCAACTGCAGCAGCTGTTCCCAGACCCTAATCACCTGAACTCACAATTATTCTCAAGACTTTGCTCAAAAACACTTATTCCATTTGTCATTATAAAGCTTTACCTCATTGATCTTAGCAATTGCTATTATTTCTCTAAAGGCGAAATTCCCTGTATTTCTACCTGTCTTATGAATAAGGAACATGGGGATTATGAACAGTTCTCTCTTGTACAGTCTCCTCTCTAATCTTGCTTCCTAGATCCATATTATTCAGCTGTTAAGAAAACTGAACAGTGATGATTTCAAGAGTTGCAAGCACTTAAATTTAAAAAAGAAACTATTGTCAACATACAACATTGGCAAATAAAAAACTTTGGGTTCTCTTCAATTGACCTAATGAAGGGAAGATTGTGGGTTCATCACTACGTCTCCCAAGGGACAATCTTCAGGAATGTCAGTACTGGAGTATTTTAACTAAACTTCCATAAAAAGAAAAAAAATACTCTATAAATCATTCAATTATATTTCCTAGTGAAACTTACACATGTGCAATACATATATCCACATCTGGCCAGGGATGCTGCAGTTGGCTGGAATGTTTCCATGCCTTAATAATGTATGTATTACATTGATTGATAACTTAAGCCATCCTTTGTTTCCTTTGATCTCCTATCACTTGCTGGAGTGGCTGATGGCTGACATTACTAGCAGGTGCACATCACTAGACAGAGTCTAGCCAGGAGAAACGGGAAAAAGAAACAAAAACCTGTCTGTCAAATATGCGTGATCAAAAAGAGATACTTTACAGGCATATTATCACTGTCAGATAAATGAATAGGTAAGTGAAATAAATGGGATATGAAATTAGAGAAGAAGAGAGATTTTTCAACTTAAATTTTAAAAGACAGAGTAATGCTGAGGGTAAAATTATTTATGAATGCCACATTATTTTACAGTCCAAAGCATTGAAACAATTTTCACATAATTTATATCTTTGCTCTTTTGTAATATTTATGCAGTTTGGAAGCTGAGTCGTGTGTTGTTAATGATTTAACATTCTTTTGCTTTTTTTCTTCTTTGTAAAGCAACAAGCTAACGCTGTCAGAAGATTAGAGCATTTTGGATCAGTGTATCAGAGTATCCCTATACATAAGTCATGTTTTCCTTTCAGTTGCACCATACTTTCCATTGTATGTGAAGGAAAATAAATTACACCATCTGGATATCTTTGAACGGCATGAACTTAAAAGGTAGCTTAAAATTTAGTTTATATTGTAATGCTCTGCATTTGTTCACTGTGGATCATACCAATGATCTGAGATAGCATCCTACTGCTATTTATAATTACAGCTCTGGCAGAGAAGGCTTAAGCATCATTATCAAAGTTACAAAGTAAATAAGTCACAGTTTCTTCTCAAGGTCCTTCCACCAAGATGCCACTTACCCATTCCTACTACCTTGTCCTAAAGCACTCTAACACTTGCTCAGCCTTAGCCTTTGTAAAAGAGCTCTATGCTCAAATAACACAATTAAAAAAATCTAAACAGAACATTGTACTTCCTAAAGCTTTTCATGGAAAAAAACAATAGTTTCATATTTTCCACTTCTATGTTAATTTATGCATTCTTGTCTGTGAGAGACATTGTTTGTATTTTGCAGTGGAGTGACAAGCACCGTGACCTAACGGGTCTTTTGCCCCTCCAATTTCTAAGATTAAACCAAATTGTTACGAAAAGTTATTTGTACAGGAACACTTATACTAATGAAAGAAGCTTGTATTGAACCTTGGCGTTTCAGAGTGCAATTCCTAAGGGAGTCGTTGACAACCTTTCATCCTCAGAGCCTTACCTCTGACGAACTCTTCTGGCTGCTCAGCTTTTCTCGTGTCAAGTGCATGAGTTTTCCCTCTTCTCTCTGCCCTTCAGGAGTCCTCATCATCTTAATTGTGGTGAGTTATTTGACTTACCTTACGCAGAAAACTCTTTCTCTCTTCTTCTGTTGTTTTCATGCTAAACTCCAACCTACGTTCAGAACATTTTATAGCAATCTGATTAAAACCCAGTGAAACTAAACACAAGGGAGAGAATAGAATATAAAAGAAGCCAGATAACCTAAAGGAGATCAATTTAAATCTGTTTCTAAGCTTATTAATAATATGAGGCTTGCCTTCTCCCTACATTAATGCACCTTCTGGGATTTACAGCAATAAGCCAGCAGGAATTTTTTTTTTTTTTGATATGTTTGTCTTTGAGCACCTTTGTCTTCCATCTGGAAAACCTCAAACTTTCAGTGGTGTCATATTATTTTCTTCAACTTTCTTCAGTTTTTTTGGACCTGCCTAAATATGTGTCCTTTATTCCTTCTGGAAGTCTAGTGCTATCCTGGTCAAAAAAAAAAAATTCCCCACAATATTTAGGAGTAACTCTCAAATTAACAAATAAAAGCTCTCCCATTTGCTTAGTTTGAATCATTACATTTCACCTTATACTTATTGTTCTGATTTCTCTTCTAAAAGATAAATGATAAAATGAGTCTACCTGCCAACCAAGAAACAATCCTCTTTTCCATTTTTTTCTCTAACCTCCTTAGTACAAGCACTTAATTTTGCATCAATCTTAAAAAAAACTCTTTCTCACATATCAAATATAAAAACAAAAGCATTGATGCAATGTAAATATAAAGGATTGGAATAGAATTGCCAAAAAAGAAGTAATTGGTAACAGAAGAAAATGAATAAATGCTTTACAAAGACGGTGTTAGGTATAAAGTGCATTGCTTTGAATCACAATAACCAAAGCGGCATTATGAACCCACACATCACACCTAATCAAAAACTGCTAATCCAACATCCAACAGAATAAGCCTTGAACAGGCAGGATCTATGATGTCCTTGAAGAACTCTGTTTCTGTTTATTTCTTTGAAAGTAGTTTATTTACATACTGGCTAGAAAAACTGGTTAGAGATAATACTTTTCTTTTTCAGATATATATATTTTTAAAAAGTAAAGTTACATATAGGAGTTGCCATATGTAGCAATAAAAGATGCTATGACAAAGAGTGTTTATGTAAAAGGTTTTAATAAGCTTGAACAAAACCTACAAAATGGTGTTTATTAAGTTAGAATTGTTAGTGTACATCTTATTACACTATTGGCTTATTTTAAAATTATTTGCATTTTATAAGATGATAATCTATTGTACAGTTAGTCCCACAGAAGGTGTCCTGTGTAAGCATGACTGTCAATGAAATAAATAATTGTTTTTAAAAAGACTGATCAAGTGCTATTAATAATATTCTGTAGGGTTTTATTTTAGGCACCTCTGTATCAACTCTGATGGTTAAAATATTAGTTCTTTGATTTCTGGGAATGTGTGTTATACTTTCTTCTAGTTTTATTTACAGTAATTTTCTGCTGATATAATTTGCAAAAAACCAAATCCTACTGCATGCTATTTACAACAGTTTCTGAGGGCACAGCCTATAAAAATTGAGAACAATGATTTTAGAAAGAAAAAATGCTACCCCATGGGCCCACTAGAAATGCTTCTCAATTTTGCTGCTACAATGAAAATTCCAATTCATACTCAATAAAAGATATCCTTGAAGTAGCCCTTCATTATAACAGATGGCACTCAATTTGGTCATTTATAAGGGAGATATCAATTTGTCTCCCAAAATGATGAGAATGCTGACAACATAAAAAGCATACAAGGCCAAGCATTTATGAATTGACACACTATAAAGTGGAATAAAGGTGCTCAGAGGTGCTCGTTACGGAACCACTGTCCCCAAACACAGCAAAAACACAGTTCAAGATTTTTAATGCTCCTTCATTACTATGCAATTGATATTTAGCTGTGTATATATAAGCAAAGTGTGCCACACTTATAGAAGTGAAAGCAAAAGGCCAGAACATGTTTAAAGTTTATGGAGATGATTGCAACTGTGCAATGATCTAATAATTAGCTGAAGTCTGGATTAGGCATTCACTGTTAACCATTGCCCCTGGTGTGACCAACTTCCTGAAGACAGAGAAGTAAAGAATAAATAAATACTTTTAAAAGAAAAATATTCCTTAATTTTTCCTTAAAATTCATAAATTGGATCAAGTAAGAGGGAAAATAGTCTTTGCACACAGTCTATTTTTCCTTTCTATTTCCCATATACAGTATAGCACAGCTTGATTCTACCCATGATAAAACTAGGAAGAACACCTTGACCTGGATCTTCACAATCACCTTGTTTATATTTCAAGAATAGACTACGAATGGCTTAGCATTTTTAATCTTTGCTCTTATTTTGATTCAGCCTCTCTCTCTTCTCAGCCTAAAATTCTCCCTTATTAAATATAAATTTGCATGCAGCAGAATATGTGAAAAATAATTTGAACTACTATGAATTAGTATGTATGTATGTATATAGAATTATATATGTACACTATATGTTAATCCTATATATACTTATATATAGATATATAATTTTAAAATGATTTTGTTTTCTTTAAATGCCTTTAAATTTTTTCTTAATTTCAAATTATTTAGGGGGTGCAAATGTTTTTGGTTACATGGATCACTTTTGTAATGCTTGAGTCAAGGCTATAAGTGTGGCCATCACCCAACAAGTGTTCATTGTACCTGTTACGTAGGTTTTTGTTTATCTCCTCCTTCACCCGCCCTCCTCCTTGATTTCCACTGAGTTTTACTTTCCTCTGTACACATGTGTACCCATTGGTCACTTCCATTTTAATAGAGAGTAAATGTGGTGTTTGTTTTTCCACTCTTTAGACACTTCACTTAGGATAATGGTCCCCAGCTCCACCCAAACTGTTGCAAAGGCATTAATCCATGCTTTTTTATGGTTGCATAGTATTCCATGGTGTACACATAGCACATTTTGTTAATGCACTCATGAATTGATGGGCACTTGGGTTGATTCCACATCTTTGCTACTATAAATTATGCTTCAGTAAACATTAGAAGGCAGGTATCTTTTTGATAATATGACTTTTTTTCTTTGGGTAGATAGTAGTGAGATTGGTGGATCAAATGGTAGGTCTACTCTTAGTTCTTTGAGGAATGTCCATACTGTTTTCCATAGAGGTTGTACTCTCATCACTCACAAAAATTAATTCAAGATAGATAAAAAAATTAAATGTAAGTCATGAAACCATAAGAATTCTGGAAGGAAATGTGGGAAAAAATTTTCTAGATGTCAGCCTAGGCAAAAAATTTGTGACTAAGACCCCTATGGTAATCACAACAACAAAAATAAATAAATAAGATTTGATCATATTAAAAAGCTTCTATACTGCTAAGGAAACAATCAACAGAACAAATAGATAACCTACAGATGGGAGAAAATATTCTCAATCTATACATCTGATAAAGGGCTAATATCTAGAATCTACAAAGAACTCAAACAAATCAGCAAGAAAAAAACAAACAACCTTATTAAAAAGTGGGAAAACATTTTAATGAACAGAAGCTTTTTAAAAGAAGATAGACAAATGGCCAATAAAATGTGGAAAAATGCTCAACATCACTAATCATCAGGGAAATGCAAATTAAAATCACAATGAGATATAACCTTACCCCAGTTAGAATGGCTTTTATTAAAAAGTCCAAAAACAATAGATGGTGTGGATGCAGAGAGAAAGGAATGCTCATATACTGTTGGTGGGACTGCATATTAGTTCTTTGAATGTATTAATAGTCAATCAAGAAATAGTTCTAAACTATACTACTTAACTTATGTCTATATTTAAATACATCATTGTATTAATATTATCTTGCTGAACAACGAGGAGATCAGGTGTTATGACAAAAGCAAAGGATAATAGAAACAGACTATGCTGATTTTTAATTCAAGTACTTTGTTCATATTCTTCTCCTTTAAAAATATGCCTATTAGTTTAAAACCATTTTAGGGAGTTTAAGTAATAAAATGATATATCAATGAAAGATATATATTATTAATTAAATGATATCAGGATATCAAAAAGACATGAAAATCACCTTATTGTGGATAAGTCATATTTTCAAAGATCCATAATTTGAAAGCAAATGTAGTGTAACTGTTACTAATCATCCCAAATATCTGGCCCTATTAATAAAAAACAGTTTTGTTTTCCATTAATTTGGTAATATGCTGAACAATATATATACAAAATCACCCTAAAAATTATTTAACTTTCAAAAGAATACTGCTTTGAGTTTCTAGTCTTCCTTCCATAGGTAGGTTATGGTTTTCTTTACCTTAGGTGATTAGATTTTATTAGGCTTATGACATTCTATTATATGAATTTACTCCTCTACTCTGTCACAAACACTGCTCTTAAGTTGAAAATATTCATGTTGATACAATAGCCTTAGGCCTTTGTGCAGCATCATTTAGTTTTTCTGTAGTGATAGTAATTTATTGAGTTGGATAAATATAAAGTAGAAAATGGCATATTACGAAAGGGTACTTAGTTCACAAGGCATAACATTATTATTAATTTTCATGAGCACAATTATGGTAAAAATATCATTGTAGCATTTTGAGATTACTTACATTTTTATTTCCCTCATCATCATAAATCAATATTAATTAATAAACTGTAGTATGGCTAGGTTCATGAGCTGTTCATTTTTAAAAATTAAAGTTATTTTGATCACTTAAAAAACAACTAGATTATTTGCATCTATTAAAATTATTTTTCTTGCTATTATAAATGAAAATTACTTACTAATCTGTAGTATAATTAGGTTCATTTGTCATTTTTAAAAGTTTTCTGATCACCCATGATACAATTAATTTATTTATACCTATTAAAATTAGAGATATATAAATATAGTAAGGTTTATATTTATTGTGTTTTTAGTCATGACAAATACAATAATATATAATGTATAGCAATATATATAGCTCTAAATAGCACCAATATTTTGCAACATTCAATATGAAATGAAAATTCACTTAAGAAAACAATCTACTCTTATTCCTTCGTTGGATAACCAAGGATCATACATAATGCAATAGTGCAATTGCTAAGAGCAGGATTAATCAAGTTAAAGTTTAGGAATATTGACTGTCAATTTGTTTTAACAGTTTTATTATAGAGAAGGCCTTCAATTTGGTTACTCTCCTTTAAAATGAAAACAAACTGTTGCCTTGCTATATGTTTAAATTAAGGATGCTATTTTGGCCTTGACACATACAAAATAAGAACATTATTCAACAGCAGCACAACTTGTCTATGTATCAGTTTGAACTACTGGAGCTTAGTGTCCTCTGTAGACATTGAACGCAATTACCCAATGAGTAGAAAAGGTGATTGTTTTTCACTGACTTGAAAGGGCATATGCAATAATTTAAAAAATTCTTTTAAAAAACTGACTTTGCCCTTTTGAACCCGGCTTGAGAGAATGATGACTGAGGCAGTTTTTAATGGAATTGCATTTGGACACCCTTAGCTAGACCTTAGGGAGAGTTCCTCTGCTCCAGTGTATTTGACAAGCATTTGACAATTGAATTGAAGATCCTTTCCAGTTACACTTAGGTCTTTTCATTCACATGCTTACAAAAAATTATGAATGCAAAGAAGTGGTAATAAATATCACATGCTAAATTTAAATTCTCTAAATTTACACAATTCCTCTGTTTATATAGAAATGTAAATGAGAAGTCAGGATGTTTCAGATTACCCTACTGCCACCACTGACATTTGTATTTTAGTCAACTAAATGCAATATTTCATTTGTAGGTTTTTAGGCCTGACAGCAATGATGGGAAATTAAATTTATTTCATTGACAATTATTCTGTTAAATAATTTCTAAATAGTACATATAAAAGCCTTTTCCTTTCATGAGAATGATAATGGTTAGGAACAACAAATAACTCAATCTATTCTGGTTATCATCACTAATAACTATTTAGGGATAGCGTAGAACAAGTGCTGCAGGGTTCATTCTATATTATGGAAATATTTAGAATGCATGACCATGCAATTACAAAATCAGAAAGATCTTTACATCTCTAGATAACTTGAAAAAATTTGAGTATTTTTAAGTCTGTCATCTGCATCAGAAGTATTGTGAATGCCTAACAAATTACCTGATAATATTGAAAGCTCCTCAGACTCCAAAACACTTTTAAGGACCTTCCCTAGAATAGCAGGAAGTTGTTCCTTAATGTCAGATTACAGTGTTACAATCTACTTTGATTTTCAGATACTTAGACATGATGGACTCTAAAAACTGAAATCCGAAAGGAGACAAAGGTTATTAGAAAGGTTTATTATTGCCTACCAAAGTCATCTTTGTTCTTTCATCAATAAGAAGTTTCCAGGAGTAGCCATAAGATCCATATGTTTTAAAAATAAAATTTAGGCACTGTGTATCTATCAGTAAATGAACAGAGAGGCAGAAAAAATTATAGACTCCATTCTTTGTCATGGGTGCTCACTGACACAGAGGTGTTCTGGTCATGCAGTTGGGCAAATCTTAATTATAATGTGAATATAGAGATTTTCCTATGCCTAGTTATTCAAATTGTCTCTGCCTTTGCTTGGAGTGAATCCTTCCCTGTCCCCTCTCCATATGTCTACTGGGTAAACCTCCTATAATCCTTTTAATTTAAGTATTCGTTATTAAAACATTTCCAGATGCTCCAAGAAGTTTGAAGTGCTATTTTGAATATCATTGTGTTATTATATTAAAGCTATGATATATTTCCATTATAAATGTCTCCAGCATTAGGCATGCACATACACATATACTCTGGCCACTCAATTTCCATGTAAATCCCTCCATCCATGTTTAAGCTTCCATACAACTATCTCAACAACACCATGCTTATTCCTCACAGGATGCAACTATTCCACTCTTCCCTATAAGGGGTACATGAGATCATATCATTTACTATATTCTTCTCTGAATAAAGTCAATTCTTTTTCTAGATTAATTGTAGCACTTCCTCAATAATCTATCAAGGTCAAATATCATATTTTAGCATCATTACAAGACCTTCTCAACGTATGGACATCATTAAAAGATTGTGAACTGGTTTAGTTCTGGCTCACTCTCTATTGTGGTAACTCAATGGTGGTTTGTGCTCACCAGACCTACAGTTTTTCTGATTGTATATGCAAGTAACATAATAATAGACTCCCCATTTAGGACACCCTGGTTAATTACCCACCAATAATTGTCCCTGCAGGTAAAAACATTGCAATTGTCACTCTGGCCTATGTCTACTCAGTCACTCCATCTGCCACTTCAGGATTAAAATTAAACTCACCGAAATGAGAAAGTCAAGGTCAACAGAAGCCACTGCCACCATCATCCCAAGCCTGGGAAGAGCAGATACCCAAGAGCTTTGTTAGGATACTAGAGCTCTCCTTATCAACACATTTTCAAGACGTTTCAAGACATTTTCAAGGTAGTGCCCTGTGAGTCCTCACATGAAACATATTATATCATTCATGGTAACTTCACACCAAGATAGCTATCTCTCTAAAGATCTGAATTCCTTCTTCTCTACTATACCAAGAACATTCTGGCAATCAAACTCATTGAATATAAGCCACTGTTGAAACTAGGTTTCAGAAAACAAACCAAGAAGTGTTAAAACCACTTCAAGTTGCTTGAGTGAACATGTTAAGTCAGTATCTCTGTTACATGAACCTGCAGGGACAAATTTTGCTTGGTGGAATGTTCTGTTCTTAATCTAACACCCTTAGGATCCATCCCCATGAATAATGTCTAGGTTTCTGCCTACCTAAACTAGCAAAAATTTGCAAATTCTTTAGTGTATAAGCTATCTCCTCCCAAGTCATTCTTTGTATTGGTTTCCCAGCGACATTTGTAGATTTGCTCTAGTTATGGGTCTTGAAGAATAGGGGTGTTCTGCAGATTAAGGGCCTTTAAAGCCTCTGCATCTTGTGAACCAATAGAGAAGAATGACACTAGAGGACCACAGAAAAGAGACACGAGTTTATTCTTATTCAGAGGACTTACGTGCAAGGCATGGGTGGCAGCAGGCTGGGCAATCCTCCACACGGCACCCAGAAATAGCAAGTGGTTATATGGGCATGTACAAACAAAGGAACAGTAACTCGGAGATATGGTGTGCTTCACTGAGTCCAAACAGCCAGGCACTGGATCTCCAGGTTCGATAGGCCTTTTCTGTAAAGGTCAGGTGCTCTTAGTTGCATTCCATGAAGGGGGTGGCCACTCCCCCTGCAGCTTTCTTCGTTTTAACTTTCTCTGCCTCCTTGGGCTGGATTGGGGCCAGGATCTCCAGTTACCCTACAACCGGTAAGTAGTATGTGGAAACTGGAAAATAAACCTTATTAAGCAACTGCCTAGAGTAAGATTATTACAGAAGTTTTAAGCAACAAATAACTAGTATGTTCTAAAGTGTAAGAATATTCTGTTGGTTAAAAAAAAAAAAAAGTTTTGATGTTGAAAATGTTCTTAGATTCGTTGGGATCTGTACAAATGTCTTCAATTCCTATGTTCAGGATCCCAAATCTTAGCAGATAGCATTTTGCATAATTCACTAGATGCGGCTCTAACTTCTGTGTTGCAGGATTATACTTTATCTTATTTAGCTAAATTGTTCTCTGATCAGGCCTTGATCTGAGAGTTTAACAAGCTGACCTCATGGTATTATTTTTCATTATCTCCAGTACAGTCAGAAGTAGTCAACACGTATCATAATCTTTATAGGTATTACTCACCATAGCTGTTAAGTAAAACTTTACCTTTACTAATTACCTCATCCTAGGCAACAGGTAGTAAGTAGTTTAAGGAACCATTTGCATTTTCATGCAATGGATTACTTGTGTCTCATTTTCCAAATGAAATGAGATCAATATTTACAATCAGGTCAGGTAACCATTCTCAAATTTATAGCTTTAAGGGTCTATTTCCTGGTGCCACTTCCATCAGCACGTGTCAGTTGATACCCTGTCAGTAAAAGAGACAGGACTCTTGATGTTCCAGGTAGGAAGATAATTGGACATAATGGTGTTACCTACAGGAAAGAACAAAGGAGTGAAAAGGAAGAGGGGCAGTTACATCAAACTCAGGAAGCTGCTATATACCCTGAACTAGAGACCACACACTTTGCTTGACTTTCTGGAGATTCTAAGGCTACCATTCCTGTAACTGTTCCACATCACTGCTACTGAGCAGAAATCCAGGATCCTGCTTTCCTTCTGGCTGCTGCTGCAACTACTGCTAATGTAGCTGAAATCTGCAGGCACCTGCAATCACCTTGAGTTACCTGACTCAATTGTTGCTATTGTCAAGGGCATCTCCAGAAGCAGAGAATATATCTTACTTTTCCTCCACCTTTCAAACTCTCACTTGTGCCTCTCAATGGTGGCATATTTTGTGTACATATTTTGTATACAATAAATTTCAGCTTTTTTAAACACACAAGATTAATTTAAATATCTCAATTTTTAAATAAGCAAAGCAAAGCTCAAATAAGGTCAATTAAATTAAAAAAAGAAAAATTATAAAGATCAATCTGAGGGCTTATAAGGAAGAGGGAAGTAAATGTCACAAACTGTCTTAAATTGGGAAAAGGAATCATGTTTTCATACATATGGCCATCAGAGTATTTTCACCTGGTACTACCAGTTACTTCCTTTTCCCAGAGCATTTTCTCTATTCAAAAATTATTTCTGTATAGAAATCGTATATGTGAAAATATTTTGCAAACTGTAAAGCAGAATAGAAATGCTATGTTGCATGATTATTTATGGCAAAGTATTAGAAATGTCTAAAATTCTTTGGAATGTTATAATTAGTTCCTACTTTGAAACATAATGTAGATACTATCACTGGCACTTTTTGATTTTCTTCATTTAGAGGAGAGACATTGCTTCTGGAGAAAACTTTTAAAAGATATGTAGACTAACATTGCATTGGAAAGGGAAAATCATGGAGAATCATGGAAAAGTAATTATTTTTGAAATTGAATAATAGAAGAAACTAAAAAATATATAAATTTTTTCCTGTCATGCAAAATAGTTTATTCTATAAATGTCATTGCTGACAGCATTTAGGGGTCAAAACACTTTTAAGATTAGCAGATAGCTCTGCTTTCATAAAACCATCTGCAAATTTTAAAAACTGGAATCTGTAGAATTCTCTGCAAAACTAAGAAGAGTTTTGGTACCCAAAGAGCTATGAAATGTTTAATGTCAGCAAGCATTACAAACAAATAAATATAGATTTCTCAATAAATTTTAAAGCACCGTGATCCTAAATTTTAATTTATTCTGACATTTACCAGTATGCTTGTACATGGTGCTTTGGGGAATAATATTAATCCAATTATTATTTTACATCCATTTATTAGATGTTTGCTTCATTTTATTTTTTTATTACATATATGTGTATGCTTGTTCTTATTATTCTTTACTGATTTTTTATCTTACTCTTTCCTATTATCTTCTTTTTATATTCTCACTAGATTTTTTTTAAAAAGTTCTCTTTCTATAGTTATTAACTTTATTTTTAGTTATATAGGTAAGGCATTTGATAAAAATATATTAAATGATCAATATCAGTAAGCTACCCTGTTACATGCCATGACTAATGTGGATTCCCACACACTCCCACCCTATCCTTTTGTGCAATTTACAGGGGAATTGAATGAGACAAGTGCAAAAATACTTTAATATAGATTA
Source organism: Lemur catta (assembly GCF_020740605.2). NCBI lineage: Eukaryota > Metazoa > Chordata > Mammalia > Primates > Lemuridae > Lemur > Lemur catta. Next base: position 46,289,562 of record NC_059140.1, read on the forward strand.
GAATATTGCAATTGCCATAAGGCTAAAGAGAAAAGATATTTTCAAGATTCTAAGTCAAACTTCTCCGAACCAATAGAAGAATCACCAGTATAATGTTCTTAATATTATCATAGATACTGACTTTGTCTGAATATTACATAGAATATCCCAACTTTATTGTTTGAAAATTTATTCATTTAAAAATTGCCTCACTGTATAAAGGTGGGCTCTACCTCCCTGTTTCAGCTCATGATGGATGAAAAAAAGTTATGGGCAAAAGTCCTTAAGGAGGGAATGGCAATACCAAACCAAAAAGACTGAAAAGTGCAAGGATTCTTGGACAATGATAAAAATTTCAGGTAAGATTGTAGAAGTAGAAGTTGTATGGAGAAAAGAAATGTAGTAATAATAATATTTATTAGGCACTTCAAATTTTAACAACTTTCTTTTAGTAAACAATACATGAAATGAGTATAGAAACAAAAAATGTGACAATCAAGAGGCAATTGGTAACTCACCTAAGTTTGAGGTTTGCAAATTGTTTAGAGATTTGATATTTATTGGCTATGCTTTACCGAAAAAAATCATTTATTCTCTATGCCTCAATTTCCTTATTTTTAATATAAGATTTTTTATAATTCCTACTACATCCCAATTAAGATAAGATTTTTAATACCTACCTATAAATTCCTTAATAATTAAATGGCATATTTGAAAATGCTTTATAAGTAATTTTATTGTGCAATATATTATACATTTATTTAAATATATGTTTTATAAGATATTACTACTTTCAATGCCTATAAAACTTGGCATTGTACATTTTACTGAGGATACAATAATAAATGCTTGAGGTTTTGACTTCGATGAGTGATTTCTCTATAGTTAGGAAGAATCCAGGTTCTGTAATGTGTTGGTGAGGATACAAAAGATAATTAATAAGTAATCTACCATTTGTCATTAAAACCAAATAACATTTATGAGAATATCTTTCAGGTCCTAGGCTCATACTACAAAAGAAATTTCCTTATAAATTGTAAAAGATTTTTAAAATGCTTGAAAGATAATCTAATCTGTAAGTTCTTTGATGAAAAACAATCAAAGGGCATCAGTTTGTTATCAGTTGTTATTTTTATGGTGCAAAGAAGAGGAATCTTATAGTTGAATAAGTGCATATATATGGATCACTTTATTACTAGTCATATACCATCTCTAGTACTGAAAAAATAGAGGAAATTGTCTAAAATGTTCACAAAAGTATTTAGTTTAGATAAAAGAATATGGGGTGTAATACTCTGAAAGCAATTGTCTGTAGGTAAGAACTGGAGTATTTATGACAAAATCCGAAAGGGGAATTGTGGGCTACCAGTTTGTCTCTTATCAACAGTATATTAAGCTGAGAAAGACAGAGGAAAATGCCCAGACAAAATCAGAAATGTGAGTGAGGAAAAGGTGTTGAAAATAAATAGTGATTTTTGCCTAGTGATTTTTGGTTGAAAATAACAGAGAAAAAAAGCAAAATCTTTTATAGTTCAGATGTCTGTGATTGGAAATTTTAACTAAAGAAATATTAAGGAAACTTCATAGAAAATAAAACTATTAATAGTTAATGTTTATTGATGTCATCTGCTATGCTACACACTTTACACATTTTTAAAATAATAATTCAAATAATATATATACACACAATGGCTTAGAGAGGTTCAGTAACTTATTTGAAGGTCACATTTAAAGCTCAACAGTTGGTGCCAAAGTTCATGGGTCAGTCCACCCAGCTGTTTCACAAATGGTCCATACATGGAATTTATAACAGAAATATATAGAAACATAAATGTTTTTCAAAGAATAATTTATCCCGTATTTGGAATAAGGGCATACACACATATACACGCACACAAAGAATATTAATATGGAAATTCACAGACATAACGCATTCTAAAAGTTATTAAAGGGGACAAAACGAAAAAGCTGGATATGAGCTATAGATATGTTCTGACTGCTTAGCTAGGCAAAGTACATGCTTTTCTACCACAGTTAAAAATATATATGTAAAATATGCTCTTTGAACAAAATAGGAAGTTTTAAATATCTACATGTTCTGTAGTAGTTTCTGTGGTCGTTTCAACAAGCTAAGAACAAGATTTGCAACATTACTAAATTGAATAAATGGTAGCTTATAACTCAAAAATCAGAAGAAATTGATAGTGCACAATCATATACTGGACTTAACTGTAACCAAAATGACAGAACAAATTAGTGATAGTAAAGCAAAATAAATGCAACAAGTAATATTCATATTATCTTAGAAATTAGCTCGAAGCTCTGATTCCAGGGGCCGAGGGGGGACAAGGGTAATATATGTAACCTAAACTTTTGTACCCCCATAATATGCTGAAATAAAAAAAAATCTAAAAAAAAGAAATTAAAATAGTAAAATAAAAAAGAACAATGTTCAGCAGACAAAATATCCTGTGTAATTGAGCAAATGAGCTTTCAAAAGGTTCAGATAAAAGAGATTACGTTTCAACTTCTGACTTTTTTTAAGTTTCAGAAAGAATAAGGTGTTATATACCAACCTGACAATAAATTACAAATGTTTACAAATAAATATAAAATGTGTCATGGATGTTATGCTTCACATAATATACCCCTATCACTATAAAGACAGCAACCTTTAAGAGAAAATCTTCAAAGACTATATGTATGGCGTATGACCAACATAAAACAAAAACAAAACAGACAAATAAGGTCACCCAGAACATAACTATTAAAAGAAAGAATCTTTTGAAGCTTTTATAACATGTTACTAAATGCCATCTAATTTAGAAATGCATATATTAATATTTAGAGACAAATGATAAGAATTTATGACTTCTGGGTAGATAGTAACAATAGTAAGAAGTTTTCCATAATTTTTACATTGGAAAAAGATTTTCAGATTGTGTGTGTGCGAAGACAAAGTTATATCATTTGGAGAATGAAGTTAATTAAGTTAATTAACATTAATGATACTGATCTAATTTTGAATTAATTTGGGGGGCTACTTAATAGTATTATTCAAGAAATATAATTATTTTTACATTTGCATATGAGGATGAATTTGGTTTGGGGTAGACTTCAACAGAGAAATGACTATTGAAACAAAAAAAAAAAACCATCAGAAAAGTATAATAATATTTTCAATACCATAATACAACAAAAAATTCAGTGCTTAATAAAAAGATGCAGTTGCTAGGAGACATAAAACTTTCAGGTCGGACAGTTTGTTAATCAGGGTGGGATGGCCTCTGGTAAGAATGTCTCAAATATGTAAAGGCTCAACGTAAGAGCAGTCTGCCTCTTGCTCGTGAGTCAATAGTAAGTCTATGAACAGGTCCACAGGACAGGGCTTCTTTACAGAGTAATTGAGACACCCTAATTGATGGCACCTCTGGCATCTTTAACTTCTCAAGGTTTCCATAGTCTTCCACATGTTACAGAACTGATTTCATGGGCCAAAGGAGGAAACACACATTAGTGAGTTGGAGCTGAAGGCAGAGATATCTGGATACTGTGAGAAGATAATGGGGACTGGAATTTCAATACAGGAAACAGGGTGAAAGCAGCTCCACCCTGGAGTCAAAAGCGTCCTGGGTGAAGGCTGGGACTGGTACTATGCCAGCCCACAAGCGAAAGGAGGCAAATGATGATACAAATATCTCCTTGTTTGGGAGCTGTGTAATTCGGTAGTTTCCATTAGAAAGGGAGAAAATGGACCTAATTTCCTGTCCAGAAGCCTAATACATTATGCACTGTTGAAGATTATTATGCAATCCCCTTGTAGATGTGCACAAGCAATGTTGCCTCTGAGTGGTGTCCCTAGGAAGTAGCTGAGGTGTGAGAAAACTGGAATAATGCCTGAGAGGTAAAATGAGTATGAAGAAAAAACATTAAAAAAAACCACATATGAAATGTGGGCCCTCCAGACAAAATTACAATATACAGAATGAAATAGAAGCCACGAAGACAAACTAATAACCCTAACAAATAAGTGACTTCATAATGTTGAATTGTAAATAGCAGAGTGCTCTGAAGATGTTAAAATAAGTGTTTTTTTTTAATTTTCAGAGTGAATATGAGCAAAAGCATGTATAGAATAACATTAGAACATAAGAAAGATAAAATTAAAAATCATAGAAATGGAACCTCATAGGGATATCTGCTCTCTCTTGTTCACCGCACCATTAATCACAATAAGCAAAGTATGAATACAACTGAAGCGTCTATTGACAGATGGTTGGATAAAGAAATTGTGATACATATACACAGTGTAATACTATTAAGCCTTAAAAAGAAGGGGATCTTCCCTTTTGCAATAACATGGATGAACCAAGAGATGTTATGCTAAGTGCTGTAAGCCAGATATAGAAAGAAAAATACTGCCTAGTCTCACTGACATGCGGACTCTTCAGAGAGAAAGAAACAGAGGGTAAAACTGTAGTTAGCAGGGTAGAGAGTGGGCGATGGCAGAGTGGAGAATGAGAAGCGGTAGGTCAAAGGGTATGCAGTTGCAGTTATGTAGGATGAATAAGCCTGAGATCTAACATACAGCATGAGGACTATAGTTAATAATATTATATTGTATGCTGGAATTTGTAAAGAGAGTTGATTTTAGGTGCTCTCACCACACACAAAAAAGGTAACTATGTGAGATGATGGATATATTAATTTTCTTGATTGTAGTAACAATTTCACTATGTACAGTCAGCTTTCAGTGTCCACAGGTTCTGCATCTGTGGATTCAACCAACCTAGGATGAAAAATATATGGTTTTTTGAGACAGGGTCTCGCTCTGTCACACTGGCTAGAGTGTAGTGGCATCAGCATAGCTCACTGCAACCTCAAACTCTTGGGTTCAAGCGATCCTCCTGTCTCAGCCTCCCGGGTAGCTGGGACTACAGCTGCACATCACCATATCTAGCTAAGTTTTTCTATTTTTTTTTTTTTTTGTAGAGACAGGCAATCTCGCTCTTGCTCAGGCTGGTCTTGAATTCCTGACCTCAAGCAATCCTCCTACCTCGGCCTCCCAGAGCACTAGAATTACAGGTGGGAGCCACTGTGCCCAGCCAAAAATATATATTTTTTAAAAATTAAAACAATAAAATATAACAATACAACTATAAAAATACAAATAAAATGACAATGTAACAATTATTTGTATAATATTTATATTGAATTAGGTATCAAAACTAATCTAGAGATGATTTAAAGCATATGGGAGAATGTGTGCAGGTCACCTACAAATACTATACCATTTTATATAAGGGACTTGAGCATCCACAAATTTTGGTACCCACAGAGTCCTGGAACAAATCCCTGGCAGATATAAAGAAAATACAGTATATGTATATCAAAACATTATGTTGTACACTTTAAACATACACTAACTTTTAAATGCCTATAAAATATAAATTATAACAGAAAATTTCAAGGAAAGTGGAAAAATATTAAAAACTATGAAAATGAAGTGTGTAATCTGCCATAGACTTTCTATCAAAAGCAATAGATGTCATAAGTCACAATAGTGAGAGAAAATAAATCGATCTGTGCTTCTATATCTACTACTACTAAGAAAATAATCAACACAATTTCACCAATAGAGTTTATTGCTCAAGATGTTTGCTAAAAATGTTCTGAACGATGTACTTGGGCAAGAAGAAATGTGAACTCCTTAAGAAGTGAGGAGCAAAGAATAATAATGAGCAAAAACTCAAATAAAACATGTCAAAAAATCATATTAAGTATGGAAAGATTGTAAAATAAACTACTTTTGTTTTAAAACAAGGTAGATATTTTATAAAATCAAAACTTAGCAGATGGTTATTTGGAAACTGGATAAAAACTGAAACATTTTAATCAAGTACTTGAGGATATCACTATGTCAATTATGTGAGGAAATATTGGAATAATTTCTAATAACATGACAATCTGAAATCAAAAACATTTTTATAAGGTGAAATGACCATATAGAAACAATAATTTATCAGGAAAAAATTATAAAGTTTAAACTTCTAAATTTATGTATTAAATGTTGTTTGTAGAATAGTCTATCTAGAATTAACTAGTAATGTGAAAAAAATTCTTCAAGCTATACTTAATCATAAGCTTAATCTTTAGTCAATATTTCAAAATAAATTACTTTGTGATGAGCTTGAGCAATGTACAATGTAAGTTATCTACCAAAATGGTTTATAACATTTTTACCATTTAAAATACTTCAGGAGCTAGAACAAGCATTTCATATGTTATACATTATCTCATTTAATCCTCAGAGCAACCCACAGGCACATATGTTATTATATTTATTCATACTGTACAAAGGAAAAACCAAAACATTTGACCAAGGTACATAAATATTAAATGAAGAAACCAAGAATTAAACCTAGCAGATTGTTTCCAAACTCTGTAATCTTAACCGCAGTGCTCCACCGCTTTATTTATATACATTGTTATCTCTCATTAGTTTTCAGGGCTCCAGTATCTTCACATCTTCACTCTTAATCACTGTGCTGTCCTTATTGTATATTGTCATTTCACTTTGCTAGAAATATAGTGTGTTGATCGAAGGAGTTGTGGTGGATTAAGATGTCATTTTTTATATTTTTGCTTCCTTCCCACAAGAAGTAGCATCTATTCCCTTTCCTTTTCCACTTTTTTCAAATTTATTTATTTGTTTATTTATTTTAAATTGACACACAAAAGTGTATGCATTCGTCATGTACAGCATGATGTTTTGAAGTATATAAACATTGTGGAATGGTTAAATCTATCTACTTAACAAAACATTACTTCACATAGTTTTTTTTTCTCGTTTCAGGTGAGAACATTTAATATCTATTCTCTTATTATTTTTCAAGAAAACAATATATCATCATTAACAATAGTCACCATGCTGTACAATAAAACTTTTCCCTTTCCTTTTGAATCCTAGATGACCCTGTGGCTTGCTTTCACCAATAGAGTGTGATCTTTTAGAATCCTGAGACTTTTATTCTGCAAATAAGCATAATTTAGCCTCCTTGAAGATGAAAAATCATGTTTAAAGAAACACAAAGAATGTCCATCCATGCCAGCAATGTCTCTGACATGTAAGTGAGGTTACTAGAATCATCCAACCCCAAATTACTATAGCTGCATAAGTTACCACAGGCAAGACAACAAAAGAACTGCCCAGTTGAGAGACCAACTCACCAAACTAGCATCTGACAGAAATGTGAGCAAATAAATGGTAGTTGTTTGAGGCTAGTAAGTTTTGGAGTGGCTTGTTATGCAGAAATTGTCCCTGAAATGGGGGTTAATAAACCTTCTGTGGTTTTGCTAGTCAAACTCATCTTAAGTATTGAGTCTATTTCTGAACTCCACCATTTCAAAATATCTTTGACAAAATATGTCCAAAGGCTGATAATAATGATGACATATTCAGGTGCCATGTGCAGATGAAAAGACAACAGCTAGCTGCTCTAAACTATTATCCTAGACTCAGAAAGTTCTGGCAACATGATCCAGGACTATTGCCTCCAGAGATAAATGTAGAATGATACCTCATTTATGCTTTACCCAGGTGAGCTATTGCACATCATTGTCAGAATTCTTTATTATGAAACTCTGACTGGTGCACTTCACTGGCAATGGGAGGCATGTGCCTTGACACACATTACTTGATGGGCTACTTGACGAGCAGAGTTTAAAGAGAGGGGAAAAAAGTGGCAGGAATTGGCTTAATGTGGGCAGAACCATCTTCAACTCTCTTTTACAGGGAAGTGCATCTGTGCAGTGAAGAAGCCAGCAAGCTTTGCTTGAGATGGAGCTTCACCTCCCAAAGCAAGTGCAGGTCAGTGTATTGTATTGCCTATTGTGTGTCATTCAATGGCAGTAAAATGGGTTGGAGACATAACAATACTTGTGAGTTGTTGGATCAATGGTTGTGTAGCAGGCCGATTAGTGGCAGAAGTGGAATTGACACAAAGACCTCTATTCAATATAGCAAAAGATTTATGGGGAGAGAGACAATATGGGGAGAAAAGAACTGACAAGGGTTTGTTCCCTAGGTGATTGCCAATCCATTGTGGTCTGAGATGGTGAAAATTTTGCTGCAGGTAATCAAGGATTTCTCTTTTTAATGGGATTTATATGATATAAATTTGACTGGAATTGAACAGGAAAAATCACATAGTGAAAATCCAACCCCTTCCCCCTAAAAAAATACAGTGATTGTTGTTGACTGCATTGCCAAAGTGAAACTATTAACTAGAGACTGAGTAAAAAAATTAAAATCAGTATTTAAAAAAATGTTCATCTTTACCAGCATCTGGTGATGGCTATGTTAATTGGCTTGATTTTGGTAATCATTTTACAATGTACACATGTATCAAAACATCACATGCACCTTGAATATATATAATTTTTATTGGTCAATGATATTGTAATAAAGCTCAAAAAATGTTCATATTGATGTTCCAGTATTCTTTTGAAGAATTTGGAAGAAAATTAAAGTGAATCTAACATTCTGATGGTTCGGTATTATAGAATAAAGAGATGTATTTGGAATGAGTACCTACTTAAAATTAGTTGTAGTTTTGGCATTCAATGTATTAAAAAAGAGAATTTCCCTCTTCCCTCTTTCATGTTAAAACCGAACATACCTGTTGAACAATGGAAATGCTAAGAACAGTGACCTCATTGGCTTGGATATATAATAATCAACATAGACCTTCCCCTAATGGTATGCTTCTTCTCCAAATAATTCAGGGAAACTCCCATCTTTTTGTTCAGGCAACAAACTGAACAGAAATACAGTAGTAGAATACTTTCTCAATTGTAATACAGTAGTAGAGTAGCTTCCTCAATTATCTTCCATGAAGTTTCAGAACGTGCAAAAATTTAGAGCTATGTGAAAAAGGGCAAAGAAAGAGAAAGAGAAACTCTAAGCCTAAGATAATGTTGGGGAAAAAAAGATTCAGACAGGTGCAATCGTTCTGTTATATATTGAAAACGGAGGAAGATTAATGTGGAAAAAAATAGATAGGTGCTCACAAAGCCTCTACTTCCCGAATCATATCTCTGAAAGGATTTTTGATAGATTCAATCTGTCCTTGCTGGGATGAATTTAAAATAGGTAATGTGAAAGAAGAAGTAAATAGGAGAGCTGAAACATGGTGCAGAATTCATCTAATCTATGAAGTATCATTTAGTCCAGAAACTTTTAACTGAATCTTCCACCATGATCACCAAGGCTATGTGAAACTTTTAGGTTAAATATCAGGGAGTATGGAGAAATTCTTCTTTGGTTTATTGGATAGAGGTCCCCATAAAATAGCATCTCTGCCAGTGACAGTGAGGAGACACTGCAGGGACTTCAGTAGAATTGGGTGGTTATAAAGATGCTTTCTTTGAAGGCATTCAATTAAAAATGAAATTAAGGATTGAAATGCTAGAAGCTACAAGGTATTTACTTCAATTCACATTTGCAATGAATGTGACATAAATGGTAAATATTGCTGTTACTTTCTTCAGATCAAATTTCAGCCAAGTCTGTCCTCATCCAGAATTTGAACATCCAAAGTAAAACTTCCTCAACCCTGTTTGATGATAAATGGTAGGCAACATAGACTTCCCTGAGGGCAGCAAAAAATGTCAACTTTGACTTAAAAAATGGTAGAAGTAGGGGTAATGATATCAATGTGCCCATTTTATAACAATTCAAGTTTGATTAATGATAAAGGTAAGCAAATCATGTAGACTGATGAGAGACTAATGGGGAATGAATAATGTGGTACACTTTATAGGGTCTGTAGTGTCTGGTAAACTATCCAAAAGATGCAACAGACAAGAACACTGGTGTGATGTGACTGGTTAAGCTAATTCCTTGTTTTCAGACCACAGCAGAGGAAAGTAAAGCTCAGTTGATTTATATGTCGGTACAAACTCAATACATTTTTAGCATAGTGTCAAAGGTATTTAAATTCCACCATGTGCTGTCATAATTTTAAGAGGAAAGATTTGGACATAATTTTGGTGAAGAGCAGGCTGAATCATTGTGTTGTAGGCACTAAAATAGTACCAGAATGGAAAAAGGAAGCAAAAGACATTGGTATATCCTTCAACTTTTTACTGTAAATCTCATTACTTCAGTAATGGTTGAGAATGTTACATAAGAATAAGAATACTATGAATTATTTCAATTTGAAGCACCTATATCTATTTTTTTTTAGCTTAAGGGACATACTTTACAATGACAATTATATTGTTATGAGCTAAAAACACCATGTCATTTTGATATATTTCACTCTCACCTTAAAGTAGTGATTTGATAAGAAATCAAAAAGGGAAAATTAAAACGTTCGTTAAAAAATGAAAAAATAAAAGGAATAAAGAACTTACCTGCATGATCAGGTCTCTAGATTTAACACTTTAATAGGGAGAATATAAAATGGAATTTTTGCAGTGCAGAAGTGAGAAAGAATGTGTAGGAGATGAAGTCCTAACACATCTCTCTGTCTTTACCACTTGATATTAATAAGTTGTTACTTTTATTGTAGGATCCCATAATACTAGCACTTTGCTTCAATTTGTGGGGCTCATGTCAAGAGAGACATTTTGGCACATGACATTATCTCTAAGCCTTCGAATCTTTCAGGGTTTATTCCAAAAGGATTCCTGGGTTGAAAAGGCTTGATGTTCGCCTGCTTTGCTTAGTAAACCCAAGAATGGGAATGAATGTAAGAGAAGACATTGGTGCAGATACGCCTTCTGCCAATTTTATGATTGAAGACTGTTCCAAAAACTCTCAATGCAATCCAGGTAGAAGAGTCAGGGCACAACAAAAAAAAAAAAAATAGGGAACATTGTAGCTTAAGGGAAAGGAAACTGGGAGTGAGTGAAAACGTCAGGAAAATTGCTAATATTTTATTCCCTCAAGAGTGTATCGATGCACAAGGATAACTAAAGTTAGTTGTTTCTCCCCAGGGAAGACCATCAGCATTGTTTCCTTCTGGAAAATGTCAGTTAGACTGAAGATGAGGTAGGAACTTTGTTAAAAATTCTTCCTGGTTAATCTAGAGGGAAAAAAGTGTGATGCAACACTCTCTAAGGACCCTACTGAACCTTGGTCATTTGGAACCTTCTTTTGATTAAAATTTATAGATTATGTTGGATATAATCTATATGAAGGATGTAATCTATATGAAGGATATAATCTATATGAAGGATATAATCTATATGAAGGACGATCTATAATCGATATGAAGGATGTTGTATTACTGCAGCTTGCCTGATGTGCCAGAGCCTGCTTTGCCATTATAAAAATACCAAATGTGAATGCAGATGAACTCATTAACAGGAATTTAAAAGAGGTCAATGATAATGAAGCGCACTGATATAGGGATAATACAGGATCCACATTCACCGATGTTCTCATATAGAGCACCACAGAAACCCTGTTTAGGCAATTCTTATGGCACAAATAGAGTGAGTAGATTTTAGGAGTAGAATATGCACAATTAATGATGTCCTAATAAATATAATATGGGTGGATGTAATTACAACTATTTTGGACTACACTTAACAATAGCAATGGCAAGTGTAGTGGTGAAGTCAACATTAATTCGATGCTCTTAAAGAGATGCAGGAACCATTGATTTGTAGCTCAGTGTTTTGAGTCAAGCAGAAATAGCATTTTTAGAAGCATGCCAAAATGTTGAAAAGTATATACTACAGCATATAGAAATTTTGGAAGGATTACTTGGCAAGAAACTAGCCAAATTTGGCAAGACTTAGAAAGATGATGAACAATAGGTGTGTGCAGCAAACCTATCCATAAAATTATGAGGCAATTTTCCTGAGTGACACTTTGGTACAAGGCATGACCCTACTCAGGATGGGCTGTCTTATATGTTGACAACTACAGAGTCAAATGTGTTGTGAAGCCAATAACTGAGAATTGTAGAAGTCCAGGCTAGAGGAGCTCACACATGTATATAGTCTGACTAGCTCCAGTTGTGAAGGACGTCACAAACAATAAAAACTTTCTGATAATACAATTGGTAGGGACAGGGCAAAACATAACCTGCAACATGTAATCTCAGTGAGAAGTAGATGTACAGTGATGCATGATGATATTTAAAATACAATATTTGTCAAAGCTGATTTTTTGTAGCTGGATATAGCTGGAACCACAAACTTAGTAGGCTTCAAATTTAATGAATGGTGACTTCTAATAACTATTTGTCTTGTTGAAAATAACATAAAAGAGATGCCATTGTTATATGTTAATATATATTTGACATACAAACTATTAATAATACATCTTCTAGTAGTTGGTATAATCAACAATTTGTTGGTTGTTTGAAAGAAAATGAGGCAAAAAGGGTGTATTTCAACGAGAAACCACAGAAAGGAAAGTTACTTGTGAAAATGGATTTGTAATCCCTAACTGATGCAGCTCCCATGGAAATTGACTTAATGAAAAGGAAATAAATTTAGTATCAGAATAATTAAGTATACATCTTTCATCTTAATTGTTTGAAAATATAATTGCTAATAAATGAAGAGATAAAAATAGGAATAAAATTGTTTAAAGAGTATCAAAAACATGTAAGAAGATGGGGTCAAGACCAAGATATTTAGTCACATACTAACACGACATGAGTTTTACATATCTTATTGTCTATACACAGGAAAATCTGCCTTTTTGTTTATAATATCAAATAATACATGTCTTTCAAAAGAGATAAAAAGGTATTAAAATTATATATGGCATGGCTATAGTTATCTAGAATTCAAAAAGACTGGTATTAAAGGGTTAACAGTGGGTCTGAATTTACATGCCACATCCAGAAGCAGCAGAGAGCTGACCCTGGATTCACCCTCTTGAAACTTTGTCCCTTGGAATCTGCTGGCACAATCTGATTAATGACATACCAAACAAATCGTACTTGGTTATCAGAATTGTTTATTGTTAAACTCCATGGACGAGTTGTGGCTGCTCTGGAAAGGATGTGACTTGACACATATTGCTAGAAAAGCTTTAGGACAAGCAGTATAAAAGTTAGGTGAAGAATGAAAGGGTTTGCTTCCCTGACTTGCAGTGGTCTGTGCCTTGTCAGCCTCTCAGTTTGCAGTCAAACGCACCCAGTATAGTGGTGCTCTTGAGGCTCCATGGATATTATAAAACTCATTGATGAAACTACTATTTTGTAGGGTGTTATATTCCCTGCTTTGTGTCCATTAAATTTAAATAAACTGGTGTTGAAAACATATTGCCTTGTGACTCTCTCATATAAATCTGAATTTAAGAACAACTGACAGTGAGTCAGTGATTGGGTTGTACAAAACATGTCACATTTTTAAGGAATTAAATAAATTGAAGTTATTATCATAGAAAGTAGAATTAAAGATGGTCTTAAAACTTCAACAATTAAGAGCTTCTATGTATAAAATAAAAAAGACTAATAGATGTAATATAATGCAGTAGAAAATGTAAGGGCTTTTAAATTAGACAATTGTATTTGAAAACAAGCTTCAATACATACTAATTATTTGATCTTGGGTAATATATATAACTGTTCTGAGCCCATTACACAATAGTAAAATGAGTTTAATGTGTATCCTATAGAAGGTTGATGTGCTGATTACAAAAAATGATACATAAAATTCCATCAACAAAGTGGGTGCTCAAGGAATATGAATATATCCTATCTTCTCTTTCTTTTGAATTTTATCGGTTGATAAAATTTTCAGGAGTATATTTAAGTTCATATTTCTGAAGAGATAGATAAAACTATTAATTCTACAATAAAGGCTAAAATATAATTTTTTTTATTTTTCCTTTTATGTATTGTTGCATAAAAAATTACCCCCAAACTTGGCAGCTTAAACAACAAGTATTTATCATCTCATGGTTTCCATGAGTCATGAATCTCGACACAACTTAGCTTGAAGCTTCTTATTCAGTATCTCTTACCAAGCTGCATTCAAGATGTTGACCAGGGCTGTGGTCATCTGGTCATCCCAATCAATGGGAGTGCCAAGTGAACTCATGTGGACTTTGACATGCCTTAGGTCCCCTCCTGACAGTTGGATGGAAATATTAGTTCTTTATCATGTGGGCCTCTTTGTAGGGCATCTGGCTTTTTTCACTGAGGGAAGTCAAGCAATTCACAGGTTACAGACATGCTGACATATGCAGACATATTCTTGACTTCATCTCCAGTCTATATTTTCCTGGCAGTATCCTGGATTTGCACTTTGTTACGGAAACATTTATGTTTAGCATTTTTTTGCCATCACAAGAGGGGAAGAATCTTTTAAGAATCACTAAGGTATGATTTCTTTTTATTTAGCGGTTTTTCCATCACCTTCTCTCTCCTCTCTCACATTTTACTATTAGCAGTAAGGAAAAACCAGGTAGCGACTTCAGCACTTTGTTTGGAAATTTACTTAGATCATCAGTTCACAATTTATTAGGCACATCTGCTTTCCACATAACTACAGATGACAATATTGTTAACTTTTCTGCCACTACATAACATGAATTCCCCTTTCACCAATGTTCTTTTTTCTTTTCCAGCATATTACAAGGGTACAAATTTTTAGGTTACATATATTGCCTTTGCCCCAACCCAGTCAGAGCTTTAAGCATGTCCATCTCCTAGACAGTGTGCACCTCACCTATTAGGTATGAATATATCCATCCCCTCCTCCCCCCTCTCATCTGCCCAACACCTGATGAATGTTACTACTATATGTGCACGTAAGTGTTGATCAGTTAATACCAATTTGGTGGTGAGTACATGTGATGCTTGTTTTTCCATTCTTGTGATACTTCATTTAGTAGAATGGGCTCTAGCTCTATCCAGGGTAATACAAGAGGTGCTAGATCACCATTGTTTTTTGTGGCTGAGTAGTACTCGATGGTATACATATAGCACATTTTATTAATCCACTCATGTATTGATGGGCACTTGGGTTGTTTCCACATCTTTGCAATTATGAATTGTGCAGCTATAAACATCCTAGTGCAGATGTCTTTTTTTAATATAATGTCTTTTGTTCCTTTGGGAAGATGCCCAGTAATGGGATTGCTGGATCAAATCGTAATTCTACTTTTAGCTGTTTGAGATATTTCCCTATTACTTTCCTCAGAGGTTGTACTAGTTTGTGGTCTCACCAGCAGTGTACAAGTGTTCCTATCTCTCTGCATCCATGCCAACACTTATTGTTTTGGGACTTTTTGATAAAGGCCATTCTCAATGGAGTTAAGTGATATCTCATTGTGGTTTTGATTTGCATTTCCTTGATGATTAGAGATGTTGAGCATTTTTTCATATGTTTTTTTGGCCATTAGTCTATCTTTTGAAAAGTTTCTGTTCATGTCCTTTGCTCACTTTTTGATAGGGTTGTTTGATTTTCTTCTTGCTGATTTTCAATAATGTTTCTCATTTCCTTTTGACCCTGCATAAACAATCTCCTCAAAGAGCAGATATCTACTAACAGTCTAATGAAAGCCACTTAGGCTTTTGCTAAGCCTCCTCAAAGTCCTTCCATCCTTTACCCACTATGTGATTCTAAAATAACTTCCTCAGTTTTAGGTATTTATGATTTCAGCAACACACTTTCAGCTAAAAATGACAAACGCTTATAATCTCATTGTTTCCATGGATCAAGAATCTGGGCATGGCTTCACTTTGATTCAGAGTATTTTGCAAGCTAAAATCAAGGCTCAACTGAAGATAGAATACTTTCAAACTCATGTTTGCAGGCCTCAGATTTCTGTTATGTATGTTAGTTGTACACAGAAGTTGCTTAGTATTAATAGATGGTTTCTCCACAGGACAACTCACAATGCAGCAAATTACATTCTCCAGAGCAAATGAATGAGAGCACCATGGAGCACAAGCAAGATAACACTCACAGTCTTTTCATAACCCAGTTTTAGAAGTGGCATCTCATAACTTTTGCCATATTCTATTTGCTAGAAGTGAGTCACTCAGTCCATGGAAGGCAATTGCATAAGGGCATGAATACCAGGATGTGGAATCATTGGAAGCCATTTTAAAGGCTGCCTACCATGCTTGTGAGAGAAAACATTCAAGTATTGAAATTAGCATTTATTCGAAAGTGAGTTCATATGACTTCCAAGTTCTTCGCAATTCTTTGTTTCTATAAATTTACAAGCTAATATGAGAGTTAGAGAGACTATAGAATTATTTTTGAATACATTGTTACAAATGGAATGGATTTTAATATTTTTAGCTTGTCTCCCTCAATAAAAAAGACTAATAAAAAATTAAAAATTGTCTATTTTTGTAATTTTAAGGTATTTTAAGCTCCTATATCTTTTATGAACTTATTTTAATGTCTTTCTATTTAAATAAATTTTTAGGTATTATCATAAATTGATAAAAATTTTGCCCAAATTCTGTTTGTTAGTTTCTTTAAATGTAGTTTTCCCAAGGCAGGCAAATATTTTTTTTTAATTTATTCCATAACTGTAGGATTAGTATGATTTTGTAATTATAAAGTGGTGTATATTCATGTTTAGCTATCTATTAATGACTAAATATCATAGTGCAGTTTACAAAGTCTGAATTAAAGTGCTGAATTTCAAATCTACTTCTTTTTTTTAATTTATTTCAGCTTATTATGGGGGTATAAAAGTTCAGGTTATATATACTGCCATGTCCCACCCATCCCCCTAAGTCAGAGCTTCAAGCGTGTCCATTCCCCAGACAGTGAGCATCGCACTCATCATGTAGGTATACATCCATCCCCTTCCTCCACCCCTCACCTCAGTCTGAAACCCAATTGGTGTTATTCCCAAATGTGCACTTAGGTGATACACCAATTCATACTGATTCAAAATAAACAACTTTTATGATATTTGCCCTTCACGTATACAATTGTGTATTCTTATTGCTTAATGTAGAGTAACTTAAAGGAATGAACCGAGCATTCCAAACTCTAAGGGCTCACTTTTTTAAATACAAGATTTCTCCAAACTGAACTTTTAATTTATTTCTAACAAATTAAATAAACACTCTAATACACAATATCAAGGTATATCAAGAGTAATAGAAACACATAGGAATTCCTGTCTTTTAAATAATAGGAAAGCATTAAAATATTTATCTAGTTATCAATACCTGTGATTATTTTGGAACTCTATTAAGAGATTTAAAAAATACTTTTTTAATATTCTAAATTGATTTTTCAAAATCTATCAAAACTGGTGGTTAAGTTACAGATATTTGAATAACTAATTCAGGGCATATATTATGAATGATTCCATTATGTTAAAGTAAATAACATGCTTTATTTCTCCTCTGTTGTAATGAGAATATGAGCAGGTGAGAGTCATACTTATGGTGTCCATACTATTACCATTTCAATATTAATATGCCCTCATCTTTTAAAAAAATCTCTCTGCTTTTCTAAGCCTTTATAGTACAAAGTATACATCTCTGTGATTGGTTGCTGGGTTAAGAGGTTGCATAGATTACTAGATCGAACTACACTTTACATCCAAATTAATGTCACAACTGTAACAAATTGGGATGCTCAGCCATTGTCAAACCATGTAGAGCCAAGGTTGGCAAATTAGTTAGTATTAGCATATAGACCTTTTGGCAGGAAAGGAAAGCTTTTTACTTAGAGCTGGGCATTCTGCAGGATTTGTCAACTCAAATCTGCCACTGGTCTCATTATCTCATTTGTCTTATTTAGGCTGAATTGGCAGTTATGTCTTCATGGCAAATGTTTGTTTTTACAAATGAGCAGTGAAGCAGAATCTGGGAGACACAACAGTAAAACAGCTTTACTGCAAGTTTTTAAGGTATTTCTAGAGTTGGATCATTGACCTAAAGCCATATAAATTTTCTTCCTCTCCTTGACTTCTTTTTATATTATAAATTTATGGCTGTCAGGATACCTAACACGGAAATTTGAGTTTTTCATGTAAATTGGACAAAAATGTATTGAACTTAGAGAATGTAAAAGATTTGTTGAATGACACAGGATAAGTTAAAGAGTTTTGTAAGTTAAAAATTTCATTAGATAATCCTGATTGGCACAATCATGTATTTTATGCATCTATATAAATATCTATGTGTATGAGAAAAACACACACATATGTATATAAACACATACACACATATGACCTCACTATAACATGACTTACTCTGATCAATAATATGTAAGACAGGAATTTTAGGAAATTAAGTAATAGACTATTTTCTTTCCATGGGGACACATAAACACAGGCTTGCATGAGAGCACAAACATACAGCCTCAGAATACTATTGTGTGTGTATATGTGTAAATGTAATGTGCTAATCACATATATATATGTAAGCTATTCAACACTTTCGTTAAATTACATCAGCTAGGTTACACTGGGTGTTATAAAAATAATCCTATGCTGAATTAATAGCAAAAAGAATAAAAAGTTATTCTGGTTAATTATGCAGAAAACCAAATGTATAAAAATAATATAATATATGCTACATAACATGAATTGTTTTTAGGATTATCTAATTCTGTAATCTTTCTTTAAGTCATATTCTTGAAATAACAGTGTAAGATCTACCAGATAAGTGCTGCCATTCTTATCACCCCAAATCTTCATTGACTTCAAAGATTATGGATGCTGAAAGGAGTATCTTTGCTCAAAGTCATAGATAAACTGAGCATGAACAAATTAAAAATCCCTTATGAAAACAATATAATGAACAAACTTTTACTAACATAATTAACAAAGGAAAATATGTTTCCCTTATAAGTAAACAAAAATCATCATGAATTAAGTATTCTCTTGGTTTTTATTTAAAATGTGATGATTGCGATGTTATAAAGAAATTTGCAACACATTATAGATTTGATATACTAGGGAGACCTTGTGTTTTGGTCACAGACTTGTTCATATTGATTCTTCTTCAGGTTATGGATGTATAAACACCAAAATTTAATTTTCTCCAAAGTCAGTGACATGAACAGAACATCATCTAAGGATTATACTACAGATTCCATGTTGTAAACACTAGTACATTAAATACCAGTCTTAATGGACAAAAATGAAAATATATTAAATCATTTTTTCTAAATTATCCAGAAGCTGTATTTCCAAATACCCAAGAAATAAGCCATTTGCAAATATTATATTTAAATTTTTAAGTACTTTTTGTCAATTAATTTGGAAATATTTCTAATTAAATATATAATTTTTAGTTCATGTAAGACACAATGAGCCTTTTTTTTTTGCTTTGTATATTTCAGTTTCTTTTATCTTTACAGTTGAAAAAAATAGATGGAATACTTATTCTCCATGGTCAGCCTCAGTGAGGTCTTATCAAAACATGTTGGTAAACATTGGCCTATGTAAAGGATTTTGCTTCGTAGAGTATCTGACAGGGATTAGCATTAAGATTTGAGAAAGGAATATATAGCTTATATTCTTTAGCAACACCACACAGAACATGTGCTACAAAGTACTATGGTGCTAACTAAATATGTAATCTAAAAGTCACTTTGTGCTATCAAACTCAAAAGACCAACAAGAAAATCATTTTCTAAAAACTCATAGTATGTTACTTCAAAAAGAATAATTATCAAAAGCTATCAAATATATATTGGCAACCTCTCAATAAGTAGTAATTACTGCCATATGTCTTATTATTTTTACAGTTTTATTTGCATGAATTAATTTGGAAGTAGGATAAAATTACACTTTCCAAAGTGGAATCTACTTTTTAATGAACTAAACAAATCAATATTTGCAAAAACTGAGACACTTATATTCACTTCAAAGTGGGGACTACAGATTGTGAACCAATGGCTAAAAAAATATCAAAAATCGCCATACAAAATATAAATCATATCCTTTAAAATAGTACATGTATATGTCATAGAAAAATGGTATTTCTTTGAGGTCAGAACAAATTGGGAAGACGAAGCTAAGGCAATAAGCAATTGCTAGAGCTGTGTCTATCCTGAATTTGTATACCTGTTGGGAGATGGATATGCTAAGAATCTGTGGACCTGTACCTGTACAGGCTGGAGAACTTGGTAAGAATTCACCACACATGAAGTATATGATAAAGGTCTATAGTGTAAGAAAAATGGTTAACTAGAAGAGAATTTGAAGGAAAATTTGTCTCTCATGTTCCATTCCAGCCTCTGGGTAGAAGTAAAATAGAAATAGCTTCTTAAGAGATTTTTACAGCGACTGGGTAGATAGGAGAACTAAATTTATATTATTTGGTTCAAAAGCATAAAAGAAAAATTAATTTAGGGTAGACTGCTGGATTTGTATTTTTTCAGGTCTCAGGCATAAAACAAATAAACTCACAAACAACAGCAAAAACATTGATCTTCTCTAGGGAATTGACTTTAGACTCAGGCCCCATAGAAATGCCATAGACAGTTACACCCCCCAAAAAAGAACTCTAATTAAAAATCATAAAATATTATAAGAAATGAGGCTCTAGGAGTGATATTCAGCCAGAAAAAAATTTAAAAATTTTAAAATACAGATACATAAACTTTATATATTAAAATTGTTACATACTGCAGTAGGCTGAATAACAGTCCCCAAATATGTTGACATCTGAATTTCTAGAACCTGTGAATATGTTACTTTATATCATAAAAGGGGGTTCACAGATGTGATTAAGTTAAAGATCATAAAATGGAGACATTATCCTGGATCATCCCGTAAATATTGGATTATCTTTACAGAAAGGAAGCAGTAGAGTTAGTGTCAGGGAGAAAGAGAGGTGATAATGGAAGCAGATACTGTAGTAATGCAGCCAAGAGCCAAAGAGCAAAAGAGCCAAGGAATGCCAGAGCCTTAAGAAGCTAGAGGAGTCAAGGAACTGATTCTCCTCCCCTGGAGCCACCAGATGGAACCAGACCTACAGACATTTTGATTTTATTTATTTTTTTTTCTCTTTTTGTTTAATTTTTTTTTATTTCAGCATATTACGGGGGTACAAATGTTTAGGTTATGTATATTTCCCTTGCCCCACCCAAGTCAGAGCTTCTAGTGTGTCCATCCCCCAGATGGTACACACTGCACCCATTAGGTGTGAATGTACCCATCCTCTCCTCCCTGCTCCCATCTGCCCACACCCAATGAATGTTATTACTATATGTGCACTTAAGTGTTGATCAGTTAATACCAATTTGACGGTGAGTGCAGGCGGTGCTTATTTTTCCATTGTTGGTATACTTCACTTAGTAGAATGGGTTCCAGCTCTATCCAGGATAATACAAGAGGTGCTATATTACCATTATTTTTTTGTGGCTGAGTAGAACTCCATGATTTTAGCCCAGAAAGATTCAGTTTAGACTTTTGACCCCCACAAATGTAAGATAATATACTTGTGTTGTTTCAAGCCACTAAGTTGTGAGTTGTGGTAATTTGTTACACAATAACAGAAAACTAATACCCTTTAAAGAGTGAAAAATAAAAACATTTAATATGCTTAAGATATTAGAAGAGAAATTGAAAAATTTGCTGCAGATACTATAAATAAACACAGGCAAATTTGGAGGAGAAAAACCAACTAACCAACTTATCAGTAGAGATTTTTAAAAATATAATAACTCAAATTGAAAATTCTACGAAGAGTTAAACAGCAGAATAGACACAGCAAAGAAATAGTTTTATGATTGATTCTTCTGAAGAAAATATACAGTATTTGGTATAAAAAGTCAAAAACATAAAAAATACAGAGAGTTTTAAGTGATATGGGTGAACTGGATGACAAAAGATAATACATACCTGCATGTAAACTGATTGAAGAAAGAAAATATTGCAAGAAATTTAATCTGAGAAATTTCTGGAGTTGATAAAAGACACAATCCTCACATTTAAGGAATGTTAAGATACTTCTTTGAGAAGAAAAAATATACTTCAGTATACTGTGATCAAATACAAGAACACTCAGGACAAACAGAAAACGTTAATATCATCCAGGTAATATTGACTACAGATATATGGCTGAAATCTTTCAAAACATTATGACATCTCAGGAATACATGTTACAGAGAGAAGGTAGCATTTTAGACACAGGAAAAAAAAAGTCTCTTTGAATGTTTACTGCAAAATGAAGGAGAAAAGAGTAATAAAGTGTATGTTCAAACATCAAACAGGAGTTTTATATAATAAAATGTGACAGTCAAATGATGAGACAAAGCATTGTGCCTCTTTTAATTTTTTGTATTTAAAATGAAAATGGAATAGATTATTATTTTAAAAAATGAAAAACAAGTACAATATGACAAAATGTCAAGATAATGGTATATACATGTATATACACATGTATATATCATACTAGAGAAATCTTTCTTTAAACAGTATTTTCATCATTTTATTCTCTTGCTCATAATATGAAACCACTCCTATTTTCCTGCTATATATATCTCACCTTGTTTTCTACTTAACTTCATTCCACAAGCATGAAACATATACTGTTACCTAGTTTATATTTCCTCCATCTTTCAGATCTTTTTTTCATAACATCACAAATTTTTTAAGATTTTCATTTTTATTTCTGTGCATTTCTTATCATCCAACTCTACCTCTGCAAAATACACAAAACACTAATATTTTCTATCTAAATCTGGCCATGTTTCTGATCTAGCTCTGCCACTTTGTCCAGAACTCACAGACACACACCCATGTAGAATATACTTCGAGGAAAACAAAACAAAACAAAACCAAAAAAAACCCCCTGCATATTTCTCTTGTGTGAGTCCATGAATTGATGTTTATTTCTCATGAGGAGCAAATGTAATTAAGAGGCTGTGTCTATAGGCTATTGGCTTAATCAAACAATATTAAAATCTATATATTCTTTTAAGAAATAATGTTCCCTTATTTGATAAGCGATGAGCACAGGGAAAAAAAATCTTCCTTGTTTATATTAATAAAATATGCTTGTTTCTTTAAGAAATCAATGTCTCATATATAGTAAAAGAATAATGTGATTGGATACAACCAAAAGTCTGCCCTGAATAAAATATTAAGAAGAGATAAAATAAGTTATACTACAAAATTAATTTGTTTATATGTACAGAACTAAGTTACAAGTTCCTATCCCCTTGCCAAAGTGCAGAGCACTAGCAAAGGTCAAATAACTTTTTAAACCATTGAAGAGTTACAGCTTCATGTAGAGGATTAGACAGAGGACTAGACTAGTAAGATCTGGCTGGGTAGAGTGAATGAAAGCTTCCTGTGTTCAATTTCTAATTCATTACAATTAAAAGACTTGATGTGTAAACTTGACCAAAAAGCAAGGCATATATCCCTAATTTGAGCAGTTCCCATGTTACTAGTTACCTCCTGCCTAAAAGTACTGTAACCTAATATTCCATGCATATACTGTCCTGTACTTTGCTATAATTTCATGAGTGAGAATGGCATATCTTATACTTAAAATACCTCCCGCTTTTAAAAATTTGAATATTCTAAATTTTAAAGAAATCTCTTTTGAAGACAAAAAAAAAAAGCCTATATTTCACCAAGCCTCAACAGTTAAAACCTGCTGTTAAAAGTGAAAAACTAGAAGCTTGTTAGTTTTTGCATTAATTGATGGGGATTTACATCCAATTTTTGAAAACTGGGTAATGGTCATTTATTGATTCCACCTGATCCCAGAGTAATCAGTTTACTGTATTAGCAATTGCTCAATCAACTTATTTACAATATATAAAAAACTAATTGTTTAGCTATAAGTTAAATAGAGTAAATCTAACTGTAGAAATTATTTATTGCTTTAAATGCTAATATTCCTCCTTTCTTCTGGAAACAATTCCCTCTTCTTTTCTCTGCCTCTCCGTACCTACCATAAAGTCCTAATGTAAACAGACACTACCCCATTCCTCTACACAGAGTGACGGTAGAATAAGTGGGCCTCTGACAAAAACTATAAAAATCTGTTCATGGTGATGAGGGCACAGCATGGACATGCAAATGGAGCAGCTCTATGTGAGATTTCCCTATTAGTTTCATCTGAAGCTAGTGGAAAGGGCTCTTTCCATGTGGTTCAGCTGTGAGGGTTTGTATCCCCGGCAGTTGCTGGAGCCCATGTTGCTCGCTCCAAAGAGAAACCTGATCAATTTTAGGAAAAATGAAGCCCAAACTATAGAGAAAGAAGCAAAGGGAAGAGTGCTAAAGTCTAAGTCGCTGATTTTAGGCAAGGAGTTAAGTGAAATACATTTAACTGTATTTTAGTCTTTAGAGCAACCTAATGAGGTATTATTATTACCACTATAGAGAAGAAAAATGGTCTCAGGGAGGCTAAGGGAATTGTGCAAATTCAATCTATGATTATATTGCACCCAAACAGTGTGCTTAACTGCTACACTCTTAGTTTCTGTTTGCCTATAACAGAATACCTAAAAGTGGGAAATTTATAAAGAAAAGGAATTTATTTCTCATAGTTAAATAGGTTGAGAAGTCCAAGGTGGAGGCCTATTTGCCATGGGAACTCTCTTCAGATTCCTGAAGCGGTGCAGGGCATCACGTGGCAAGAAGGCTGAGTGTGCTAACCCAGGTCTCTCTTCCTATTATACAGCCACCAGTCCCATTCCTCTGATAATTCATTAATCCATACGTGGATTAGTCCATGCATGAGGGCCGAGCCCTCATGACTCAATCACCTCTTAAAGGCCATACCCCTCTATACTGACACATGGGAATTAAGTTTCTATGTAAGTTTTAGAGGGGGCAAACTTTCAAACCAAAGCAACTATATTCACTCAATATTCTCTGAGTGAATTTTTTTTTTTTTTGCCTTTTTTTGTATGTGTATGTGAGACAGAGTATCGCTTTGTTGCCCTGGCTAGAGTGGCATCAGCCTAGCTCACAGCAACCTCAAACTCCTGGGCTCAAGCAATCCTACTGCCTCAGCCTCCTGAGTAGCTGGAACTACAGGTATGAGCCACCATGCCCGGCTAATTTTTTCTATTTTTAGTAGAGACGGAGTCTAGCTCTTGCTCAGGTTGGTCTTGACCTCTTGACTTCAAGCGATCCTCCTGCCTTGGCCTCTCAGAGTGCTAGGATTACAGGTGTGAGCCTCCATGTCTGGCCACTTCTGAGTGAATTTTTAAGAAAAAGAAAATCTTTGATGAACCAGGGCTTCAGCTTTCTAAATATCGTTAACAAGATGCATTAAAAGGTATGGTAGCTGACATATGATCCTTGATGTCAGTAAATGAATCCTCCTGGAAAAAATGGTGCTTGCTTCTGAACCCAGAGTGTATTGTTTGCTCTTAGTATTTGGACACCATACTTACATTCCTGCACAGGTCTTCCTATTAGCCTTTATAGCAAACCTGCAAATAAAAAAAAAAAAAACTATAAAATGGGTTACATGTGTATATAATTTGTTTATATTTTTTATTTGGAAAATGAGTGATTTATTGTCATTGTCAGCTTGTCACAGGAATAGGAACACTTAAGAAGATGTATAGAATAATAATAGAACAACTTTTTGCTATTTTTCATTATTCACTATCTATATTCCTTTTAATTATCTCTCCCTCCATCTACCTCGTCTGGCTTTCTCCATTGTTTTCATCTACAATTGTTCATACTCACAAAATATGAACACCTACATCTCCCAGTTTACATTTTATAATGTCAGCCAAAAGAACATGAAAAAGGTTTACACTGAACAGGCATACTATAATAAAACGAAAGCAATTTTAATGTATTGAGACAAACACAAATTCTACATGAGTAATAAGAAAGTAAAATATATAAATTAAACTTGATAATATATAAACACACAAACATATATACACATATGTGTGTGTGTGTGTATAGACAGATGTATATCACAGGAATCAACTTGGTATACCCCAAAGCTGTGCTGTCCAATAAAACTCACTGCAGTGATGCAAATGCTCTATTTTTGCTCTAATTAGGTAGCCACTGGCTATGTGTGGCTTCAAGTACCTGAAATGTGGCCAGTGAGACTGTAGAACTAAATTTTCTTAGTTTTATAGCAACCTGTGGCTAATGCTTACTGTGTTGGGCAGTGTAGAAATAGAGAAAATAACAAATTCAGTGAAAATAGCTTAATAAATATCAAGAGAAAAATTGTTTTTATAGTAAAATTTTAAGTAACTATTCTGTCCAGTTGTATGCATGTGCTAGTTAAAGAGCATTTCTTAGTTGGCTGAAACTGAAAAAATTAAAAAGAAAAACAGATATAATTGTATGCCATGGATTCTAATACAACTGTGTTGGTTTTGAATACTCCAGATATTTCAGAATCATTGAGTATGCAATAAATTTATATATAATTTTTTCATGTGGGGGTGTTTAAATTACCATGTCTAGTGAGTAAATAGGTAGAATAAGTAAACAAGCAGAAAATTGAATAAGTATATATTGGAACTTACGTAATATCTACTATATATATTTAAAATATTTTGAAGTAAATGGGTCACATCCCAGGATGAAGGAATTAACTCCTCCAGTTTAGCATTATCCTGTTTTACGCTTAGTGAAAGTCATTTTGTAATGATATGCTTCTGCTCAGAAATTTATTAGTAATTTAGCAACAAGGGCAATTTACTTGGAGAGAAATTCCACACAATCTTATGAAAAGAATCTCATAAAGAATAATCTGGAGTGTTCAAAACTGTATAGCACAGATGCAGATTTAGAAAAAATATTCACATTCTTAACTGCTAACAACTTTTGTTTTCTGATTTAAAAGTCCTTGCCTTGAGATCTCTATTTGAATCACAAAGAAGTGTTCCCCATTTGCATTACCAGTCTCTTTTACAGATGAGAAAAATGTTCCTTTAATGTGTGGCTGCAGCTAAAGACAGAATCACTAATTGAGTCATGTTTTGTATTTATGTGCCATCTATGTTTGGCAATTGAACTGGGACTATCAAGTAATTTTACTTAGGCCATTGAAAAAGCTATTGGATATTATAATGTTTAGTCACCAGTGGTTTAGTTTGAATTTAATGCATCTGTGAGCTAGAAGTTAACATCTTTGTATCCTATTACTGATCTCCTGAGAAAGCCAGACTTATTTATTTCCCCATTTTAGATTCAAAGGGGTCATTTGTTCCTGATTAAAGGCAAACATTGATCCTTAAAAAAAATAAAAGTTTTCTAATGTCTGGTACTTGGATTTTTTTACTGTGACTTTTAAGTGTGAAAATATAGTGTAGCCAAGCAGAAAACCTCTTTACAGAACCAATTCTATTCCAGGTATCAATCTCAAAGCATTGGTCTTTTTGAGAAAGCCCTTCCCTTTCCACAACACCGAAATTGCTCTTAGAGTATCACAGAGATACTGAGATTTCCTTCTTTTTATTTCTCAGTCTTCGTAGGTTTCAAAAGGTGTTGAATTCTTTTTTTCTTTTCCTTACAGAGTTAAAATGCCTAATCACAAATATTACTTCCTTTTCTGCTATAAGAACGAAAATTTTGCTGATGTCAGTAATAGCAGCATTTGAAAAGTCATTTAAAGAGTAATGCTGTACTATGCCTTGTCAACAGTCTCTGCTATAAGAGCAGTCAGCCTCTGCAAGCCCCCTGGTCTTATTAAAGAAAATGTGTGGAAAAGTAGAGCTAACCTGCTGGGTGTACCCTTGCTCTATTCTATCATGAGGATTTACATTACTGCAGAACATGGCAGAAGGGTTATAAATAAACCAACAGGGAGTGACTCATGCTAAAAGAACAATAAAGCATCTGCTCCAGACAGAGGCACCCTTCTTGTTCTCTTAAGTTATTATTCTAATTATCGATTCAGGTTTTCTGGGGCTTTTAGATATGATTTTTTTCCCCCTCTCAGTCACATATTTCCCTTTATCTTTATTGTCCTCTCTCAAAGTGTCTATCAAAATTGCAGAATAAGAGAGCTTATTTCATCATGCCACGTCTTTAGGAGTACATCACTATCCCTCATAGGTTTTCCATCACTGTCTTCTGTCATTTGTTTAATCTATCTACTAATTCAGGCCACAATTAAATTTTGATAGCTTGCTTTGTGCCATGTTCTGTGCTAAGCAACAAAAATATTATGTATGAACAACATATTCTAAAAAAGGAATATCCACGTATTCTACCTGTAAAAAAGGATCATCTGTAATAATACAACTATTAGGTACTCACTAGATTAGAATATGCAAACTATCTAAATAGTTGCTCTAAATTCACAGATTATTGTAAAATTACAAGGGTTTTGAAGACTTGATTCTTCAAACTTCACTTCAGAGCTAGTCAATCAGACTGTCTAGTGGTGGTGGGTATTGGCATGCAGGCTATGAATAATAAACCCATGTGATTTTAATAATGCCAGTTGAGAATCACTGCTCTAAGATCTTATAAGAGTTAGTGTTTTTATTACGTGACTATAGCAAACATGTAGAAATATAGCATGATTAACTAAATAATGAAGAAATTATCTTGTAATTATGTAGCCCATGACTCCATATTTAGAATTAGCATTATATTCTCCACTGATTCAGGAAAGAAAACTGAAGCACGTTTATGAAAAGATACCTGTATGGACTGAACTGTGTCTCCTCCAAAATTCATATATTGAAACCTTAATCCCCATGGGACTGTACTAGAAAAAAGTCTTTAAAGAAGTGATTATGTTTAAATAAATTCATAAGCGTGACGTTTGAATCTGATTGGACTATTGTCCTAATGAGAAGAGGAAGAGACACATGAGATCTCTCTCCATGTGTGCACAGAGTAAAGGCCATGTGAGGATACAGTGAGAAGGTGACCACCTGTAAGCCAGAAAGAAAGGCCTCACCAAAAACCAACCCTAATGGCACCTTGATCTTGGACTTCTCACTCCAGAACTGTGAGTGCTATTATTTAGGCCACTTTGTGACATTTTGTTACGGAAGGACAAGGAGACTAATAAACATCTTAAGGCTACTTCTCCTATCTTCACTTTCAGATGGAAGGAAACCAGGCCTAGAGTAAAATATAGATCATTTAGTTTGAACATAGTATAGCCAGAGTTAGTTACCCCCATAATAATATGGGGGTAATAATGAACGATCAATACTGATTATGTCAAGATTAATTAATTCAAAAGCATTGCTATCAGATTCTGTGCTAACTCAGGGATGATTCTTTGAGATTCTTTCTAAGTTGCTATTAAAATAGAAGAGAAATCTAACTGTGGTTGTGGTATTCACAAGTAAAGACTGCAAAGTGTATAGTCCTGTAATGAGAAGAATGTGATCAGTTGACTTCATGGCAATTAGTAGACTGAGTATTCACCTTCAGATGAGGAAATGATCTTTTAAAGATATATTACCCAGAGGGCAACACAATATATTGTGTAAAATTTAAGGATACATTTATTTCTTGTTCAGGTTAGATTTTTTTTTATTTTACGGCAAGAAAAATATAGGGAAAAATCTGCCCTATTATGTGGCAGAGGGGAAAGGAAATAGGAAATTATAATTTATAGAGTACTTATATCATACTAAACAATGTGCTCAATATTTTATATTCCAGACAGTCAATGTAATCTAAAAACTTAATGTAGGTCATTACTTCTGGTAATAATCCAGAAAAGATTTAAAGTTATTAGTAATATTTTAAAGCAAAAAACAGTCAAACAAAAAAACAAGTGGAAACTGGGGAATTCTGAGCCTGTAACCATGTTAAGAACGTGTTTATTGACCATACTAATTCCTTTTAACATAATTGTATGTGTGTATTTTATTAGAAAGAGAGTCAAGGAAGTCATTTCTGGCCACATAATGGAGTAGCATCCCTAAAACAATAACAACAACAAATGTCTCCCTATAAAATACCTGGAATGATGGATTACGGCATATACCTCACATTCTTAAAGGAAAGGATTTTGTTTGATTTGTTCAATGCTGTTTGCATGTAAAAAATTAATACCTGTCATACAGTAGATGCTCAATAAATTATAGTTGACTATATAATACAAACCTTGCTTCCTAGAAAGCAATAAAATTCTCAGTGTCCATAGAGAGGGAACAAAAACCAGAGCAGGAAACTTGACCTGAAACTTCTTACCATTCATGGTGGTGACTGCAGAGGAAAAAGAGTCCCAGCTTTCAGGAACAAAGAGGGTAGAAATGACAGTGCTTGGATAGGTCCTGGAGAAGATGGAGAGCCTAGATTAAGACCCCTACACAAGGCTGGAATGTTCAAAGGCCCATAAACTCAGCAATAAAAAAGGCTTGGTAAAACATACACACACAAACACACACATATATACACACACACAGAGCAAAGTAAAAATACAAAAAACAAACCTCAACCCAAAGATAGAGAGCACAAGACAGCTTGCATGTCTTTGACAGACCTGTGTGTACATTGTGGATGGAAGGATGTACATTGTAGGAGAGTATTAAGAGAGGGTCAGTGAGTGAGGGGCCAGAGCAGTCTCACCTCTTTGATTATTTTATTTTTCAGGAATAAAATACAAATGTTAAATAACTTTAGCCTTTCCTAACTCAAGTATTCACACTAAATTTTTAAGGATAACCCCAAAAGAATAGAAACCAGTAATCAAAAGGGAGGAATTAAGAAAATGATTGAATTAATCCATAAAACAACAAATCCATATAAATTGTTTGTGTTTATCAAAATGAACTGATTTTTCAAAATATTTATCCAAAACAATAATATGGACCACATAACAGGTTGAAAAATAAGTACAATGACATATCTATTATATTTATTTAAATCACATGCCAGGTATGTATGTATAAGTATTCAGATGTATGATAAGTAGAAATTGAGATAGTGGCCACCTCTGGGGAAGAAAGGATATAGAATATGCTTAAATTATAACTGTAAATACTAAATTTGCTAAGATGCGTGGTAGCTTCATGGTTTTGATTATAAAATTTTCTATACATTTTATATACCTGAAATATTTTATGCACAAACACAAAAAGGAGAAACATATAATATGCTAAGTATTATATAGATGGAAATGGAAGGTTTTAAATTAAACACCCATGACAAACAACTTCCAGTCCAGTCTCTTTCTTCAGGTTCTCCAAGTTTTTCGTTCGTTAATCAGGCAGGCGTGTTCAGCTCTAAATATGGACCTACTTGGTAATATGTGCAGCCAAACCTACTACAGCCCTCAGCAAGTAGATGATCTTCTAATTAGGAGGTCCCTGTTTTTACTCACACACACACATATACACACACATATGTGTGCATATACACAGAGTGTTTAAGAAAAATATATACACATATATACATTTGTATTTATATATTCTTTTACATACACATATACAAGAAAACAGATCTTCAACAAAGCAGGATTGCTTTGTTTTTTTCCTGTTTCCCCAGTATCTAGCACATAGCTCTGTAGGTGGCAAGGCCTACTAGACAAAGGATCTCCAGATATTGCTGTCATAACCTGACCCACCAGCACCTTGAACAAGCCCTGTCACACATGTCCTCATCTAAGTACATTACTTGAGTTCTTTTTTCAAATGTATGCACAGAACAGAGTGTAGGAGAAAAGAAAACATTATAAATCATGGTAAATATATAAAAGACGGAGGAGAAAGCTGCACAGATAAAATTTGTCGATTTCCATAGAAAGCAGGCTTCTTTAAATTTTGTTCAAAACAGTACTAAAATGATTCATTATTGAAGCTTAAAATAAAAGAGATTTGCATAATATGCTAAAGCTATGAATAAGGTAGAAATGCAGTCCATATATAAAGCAGGCTGTCGTAATTATGTTTGCTTTTTGGAATATATGTTCCCACTGAGCAATAATCATATGGAGGTTTGTGCTGTTGGCTGTTTTCCTGATTCTCAGAACCCTAACCCTATCTCTGATTGCCACAAACCAGGTGAGGCCCGCCAGCTGCTCTTATTTCTAGCAGTTTATCGCTTTGTGGTTATGTGAAATTGTTTTTGGTGTTTTGTTTGGTTTTGTTTATGTTTTTCTTTCAACCTCAACCCACAGGTACTGGGCATAGGATTAGGTAAATTGTTGATAATAGATTATGCTTCATTTGAGATGCATTTGCTAAACCTTCTGTTAGCTTTCTTTGCCCAAAGGCTATCTACTCAGGAATACTGTTTCTTAGAACTGAAATACAGTAGTCCCTCGGTATCCATGGCAGACTGGTTCCAGGACCCTTTGAAGATACCAAAATCCACAAATGCTCAAGTCCCTTATATAAAATGGCGTAATGTTTGCATACAACCTAAGCATACCATCCTGTATACTTTAAATTATCTCTAGATTATTTATAATACCTAATACAGTGTAAATGCTTTGGAAATAGTTAAATAACACGGAAAAGTTTGTACATGTTCAGTATAGATGCAACCATCCATTGTTTTGTTTTGTTTTGTTTTTCATATTTTTGATCCGCTGCTGGTTGAATTACAGATATGTGATCCACAGATATAGAAGGCTGACTGTACCTGCAAATTCTGTGTTGTCAGTGAAGTATCAGAACCTGTCAAGCTCTTCAAGTACACCATAATGTTGAGCATTATTATGTCTCTTTAACTTTCACTAGAAAGTTAGCTTAATCTAATTTACAATTTGAATAGTTTTATGTATCTCTTTCAACACATTGCCACCATCCTCTAAGTTTTTGGCTTTATTTTCTGTTGTAGTTGTTCCAAAAGTTTAATAATCAGAATTTATTCACAGAATACACTTTTCCCTAGATATTTTTTTACAAGCATGTTAAAAAAGTATGAAATGCTAGCTGAATTTTAAGGTGTTTTTAAGAAAGAAACACTGAATATTCTTATCCAACTGGGATATGTTGGTAATATATGAAGGAAAAAAAACTTTGGCTATAGCACCTAGGAAGATATTTTTGGATGATATAAGAACATTGAGAAAAATGAATAGAAAATGCACGAATTGACTTTTGGAAGATGCACTTATATTTTTTAAATATGACTCTTCCTGCTCTTTCGAAAATGCCATTTTATGAACTGAATTTGAACTCAGAAGTTTATCTTATTAAAGGTTAGATCACTACCCAAAAGGGTTTAAGAAGATATAAAACCTCTGTGCTGTATATATCACAGCTCAGAATAAAAGGAAAAATAATACAATTTAAGGAAAGACTTCAATATTCTATGTGGTTTCACCAATTGCTGTGTTTACTAGATTTTGTTTTGTTTGTGTCTGCTAACTCACTTGAAGTATATTCAGAATTACATTTAAATCACATCAATATTTTTAATTCATAAAGTGCAGATATTACTGTGCCATGGTCAAATAATATATAACTAATGTCATTATAGCCTCATCTCTAACCACTGTTTTGAGAGACAACATAGTGGGTACATAGACTTTATATATCATCAGAGAAAGAAATATGTTAAACCTCTGGCAATTCAGAATACATGATTTGGCCTAAAAGAAAAAACAATGTTAATGAGTAACTTTACTCTGGAATGTATACTTATTGGTCTATTTCACGCCAAAGGAGCTCATAAGAGATATATCCTGTGTCCTATACCAAAATATACATAGATTGTGAATTATGCTCAATATTTTCTTGTATGAAAATGTGTAAACCTTTAACAATGTTGTGCCCTCACATTTATATAGGACACATGGGATGGGTCTACCCTGGCATATAGCAGTCACTCAGTGGCAAAATAAGAGATGATTTCTGTTTGAGTAAAGGTAAAATTAATAGTCACTATGGGAAAATGTTACAAAACTAAATATAAAGTTGAAAATATATATAAAATAAGAGAATTGCTTCATTGTCTTCAATAAGGTACTCAGGATCTTTTGACTTTTATAGTTTTTACTCTGAGTTTCCTTTTACAATTTTTTCCCAATATCCTATTTTTTATTTTTTCCATTGCTTTCTGTAGTCTTTTTTTTTTTTTTTTTTTTGCAATTTTGGAGGGTAAGATGCATTTTCTTTTTACTATCCTTTTGTTGTAACCACAGATATTAAAGTCCTAGTTTGTCCAAGAGGCATCCTAGATTGAAAAGAAGTTGTGTCATGTTTTTATTCCTTTTCCTTAATTACCTAGCTGTATTACAATCTATATGTTCATTAGGTGTTATAACTATTTTTTTGTTAACTGGATTTTAGCTATTCAAGTTGTTATAGGTGCTCAGCTAGTTCTGCATTCTTTATATTTCTTTATATTTGTCTTAACAGGGCATTAACATCCCTTTAATTTGAGCATCTCAATTTTAAAAGTTTTGGGAAGCTAAGTGGGTAAAGTGATGCATATACAAGCTCATGAAATAGAAAGTGACAATAATCCCAGAGAATTAGAACTTGATGCTTTTTTCTAAAATTAGTCAAGTTCAAATTTCTAGAAAACATTAAACTTGTCAAACCAAACATAAGGAACCATTACCTGTCATATATTAATAGTATAAACTATTAGTATTTTGTAGAGAAACAAATAGATTTATATGCAATTAAAAATAGATGATCAAACACAAGCTTGCTTAACTAACTAAACCTCATGGCTCATGCCTGTAATCCTAACACTCTAGGTGGCCGAGGTGGGAGGATCGCTCGAGGTCAGGAATTTGAGACCAGCCTGAGAAAGAGCGAGACTCTGACTCTACTAAAAATAGAAAGAAATTATATGGACAACTAAAAATATACAGAAAAAATTAGCTGGGCATGGTGGCACATGCCTGTAGTCCCAGCTACTCAGGAGGCTGAGGCTGGAGGATTGCTTGAGCCCAGGAGTTTGAGGTTGCTGTGAGCTAGGCTGACGCCACGGCACTCTAGCCCAGGCCACAGAGCGAGACTCTGTCTCAAAAAAAAAAAAAACAAAAAACAAAAAAACCAAAATGATTACATATAGTTCAGACTAAAAAAGATTTGACTTTTAAGTTAAACATTCTGGATTCATTTGTATAACAGAAAGAATGGGCCAAAAAAAAAAAACCTATTTATTAGAACAAATTAAGTAAGAAAAAAATTTAAGTGGAACAAAAGTATTTGTTCACAAAGTGACTGAATTCTAGCTTCAAGCCTACAAAGGAATGTTCCTGAGGCTGAACAATAGCAAAGTGCCATGAAAAGGACAGAGCCCTGACTAACCCAGCAGTTGCAATCAAAGATAACATATCTCTTTGGAACAAAATTAAGTGCTACAGATTAAAAACCTAAAGCTAAGTATTTTGCATATACTTAATGTCACCTACATGTGAGTCAGATTTGTCTTTTAGGCAACATTTAAACAACTGAGAAAATATTATCAACAATAGTATCTGCCAACAAAAAGGAAATAAAGAGGAAAAAAGATGTAAGACAAACCCGTGCTTTCTTATCATGAACATAAGTTTAAGGAGGGCTTCTCAGGAGAAGAGGGAAGAAGTGTCAGGAACATATGAAGGCTTTCTTAAACTGTCTAAGCAGAGGCTAGAGTCAGCCAATAAGCATCTACAAAAAGAAGAACAGCAATTCTACCAGCAATAATGTGTTGGACATCATGTCTACATTAACAGACTTCACCCTAATTTTGTGAGGGCCTGATTGTGTACACTCACACAGAGGTTCATGCTGCTGCTCACACGTGCTCTCACATTCTCACACATGCACACTCCCCCTCGCATTCACACCGTCCTTCACACTCACACCCATGTCTAGTCATACTTCCAATCCTACGCTGGTGTAGAGACAGTGAGATAAATCCTACAGAAATTAAAAATAGTTGCTCAAAATTTCTCTGTTAAGAAAAAATATATAGTTTTTCAATTGCCAGCAGATGGTTAATGGACTAAGCTAAAATGGTGAGTGGTTTTCAATTCAATATCTGCAGCCTTTTTCAGTCCATATTGAGTAATCCCTATCTATTTGGAATACAGTTCTATTTTCCAAATTTGGACAAATGTAATGTTTTCAGGAAAACAATTATTCATCTAAATGAGGTAGCTTTACAATCAGGAAAATTACAATGTTTGCATATTTATAATTCCCTCTGAGACAATATCAATTTTGATAATAAAAGCTTTCATTTCTCCTCTCTCTGAAATTACTCACCTGATATTCTCCCATTGGTCATATGGAAAGTATTAGATCTCTGACTTTATGTTTTTAGATCTCTGAGTTTTAAGAGAAGTAGAAGTGAATGTCATATGGGGATCCTAATCCTAGAATTAAAGAGAAGAAAAGAGCATACAAATATTTATTGAGATCTAGCAGCTGTGCTAGACCCTGTAATGGGTGTGATATATACAGACTCTCATTTAGGAAGGCCTGGATTCTATTCTTGCTTCCAGGCCAAGGGACAATGCAATCTTGGATATCAGTTTATTGCTCTGGCTCCAAGTTATTTCTTTTAAAGTTAAGGTCTTCAACTAAATTATTTATGCTGTCATTTCCAGATTTAAATTAATATCATTGTATAGAAGTAACAGTGCCTTATTTACTAGTATTATAAATTCATTGACAAAATAATATTATTAATGTTGTGGCTCACAAATACCTGCTCACATGTTATTTCTTCACTATGTTTTAACATAGTTCAACATTTATTTTTCTTATATTACATTTAAATATAATTCTCTTTCTCTGAGTTGGACAAATGAAGACTAAATGTCATTATTTCCAAATACCAGTCTATACTCAAACCCAATGTAAAGTAGTCAATACAAATTTTATAGTCACAACGATTTATAAAGTGCTTTCACAAATATTTAATTCATTTATCTTTATGTAACAGAGATCCATAATATTCAAGGTATTTAGGAAGACCTCCTATGTTTAGAATTCCTTTATTATAAAAAGAGGTAAAAATTTTTAGAGGTCTAGGGAGCTCATTGTTTCTCTCCCTACTTCTGAACTGACAGAAGTGTCACAAGGATGAAGATCAAAATATCAGTTAATTTTTCGTGAAAGCTGAACTGGATAATTCATCTTATATATCTAGACACAATGGGGGATCATAACACTTTATTGCTGATTGGAATCCAGATTGTTCACCAAGTCGCTGGCAGACGACCTCTCTTCAGTACAGGCCATGAGCCCCATCCTGGAAGACTGGATAATTCATCTTATATATCTAGACACAATGGGGGATCATAACACTTTATTGCTGATTGGAATCCAGATTGTTCACCAAGTCGCTGGCAGACGACCTCTCTTCAGTACAGGCCATGAGCCCCATCCTGGAAGACAGAACACATACCTCCAAAGAAGAGGCTACTCCGAGGAGCGAAACCCAGAAAGTCTCGAACTCTATATAAGCACTTCCTTCTCCCCAGCTCAACAATTAGCTAAGTTGCCCCTCAAATGGGAAGATGCTGTGAGACAGCACACAGAGCACAAGGGCTGAAGGGTTTTCTGACACTCTCCCTATGGTGGAGTTAAAGTTTCCTCTCTTCTGAATAAACATGACCAGTGGGTATTCCTACTTCTTTTTAGTGGTCCTGTATGAAGAACCCAAAAGCATACTGCCTGAGCTTCCATGAGGTTGCCAAAGGGAGATAAGATTTCTCCTCTACTTGAAGACTCAGTAATTTAAATGTAATATTTGCCTCAACAATAAAAAAAAGAATAAAATGCCTCCACTGTGGTGTTGTGAGATTTAATTTAAATAATCTACATGATATCAAACAATTAGCATGTAAATGTTACCTAGGAAATGATGACTGTCTTTAAACAGGCAGTATGGCCTTGTGGGGAAAACTATCTTTGGACAAGAGGGAATTTTTAAATTTTGTAGCTTCTCTTTAGTAACTGTTGGACCATGAGCAAGTTAGAGAACTTTTTAAAATTTTTTCATTTATAAAGCTGGTGAGAATTTTAAGAAAGAACAAAAAAATAATGTAAATCATTGAAACCATTAAAAATAAAACATGGCATATGCTCATTAAATGGTAAAAATTATTTTTATGAGAAAATGCTCAGAATTGGAAGTCTGTTTGTAGAGTCAGTTGTCATTTGTTTGTTTATTCAACAAAACCTCCCATATGTTCTTAGATCAACTTCTATGTAGCAGATACTGTTCTAGGTGTGTGAAGTATATCAGGGAAATAAACATTAAAATATCCCAGCCATGGAGGAACTCAGGAACCAATAAGACAGATTTAATTGTTAGCTGTCATAATATAAATGGGATATAAACAAACAAAACATCTTCCATTCTTCATATAAATAGTCAAGATCACTTTTTGGTAACTTTACATGGATGGCCAATTTTCTTTTTCTCAAATACATACCAGGGAGACACACACACATACACACACACACCCATACACACACACATAAATATAAATATCTTAACAGTAATTACAGTAAAAAAAAATACACACACACATATGAAATTAAGACCATCCTTATTTGCTTTTGGTCAAGAGTGGGTAGTTTTTAAAAAAAAATCGAGAGCTCATGGGCCTGGCTAAGGTTCAGATTTAAACAAATAAAATAAAAAGCATGTTATAACTTGACCTCATGAAGATAGTAGAAGTGAATAAATATTCTCCTTTACCTAGAGAAGTGAAATTCACAAAAGTGAAATAAGACAAAGATAATATATCAAACAACAAAGACATTCATGCCCAGTACAAATATTTAGCATCAGAGGTCCCTAAAGAAATTTCCAGAACATGAGTAGAACAATTTAATGCATATTACTATGCAGAGAAAAACTAACATAGTAGCGGAGAAGATACGAAGCTACAGACAACAACAGATTTTAAGATAGCAGTGATACATCTTGAATTCTAACTAGCTTTGTATAATCTACAGACATCTGTTTATATATTTCATATATTGTGTTTTTCCTGCTTTACCAAGTTTATAATAAGAAGAACAGTAGCTTCTATATGGCTGTGTCTCTGGAATGTGAGACTCTGCCTTTAGAAAGTTGATTAAAATACATTCCTCTCTTTATATAGATCTTGCACCCTTGCTAAATTCTTTCTTTCTTGAGAATTATATAAATTTTATCAAGACAAATTTATGGCTTCATTTTTTTTTTTAGTTGGTTATTGCTAGTTTAGCTGGCTAACAATATTCAGTGGTTTTTGTTTTTAAATTGAAAAGTAAACTGTGGTACTTTTATTCCCATTTATTTTTACACTAAGAAGATGACATTTTCTTCTCACCTCTTAACAGGCTGCAAACATTATTTCTTTCTGTCTTCAAAGAAAGGAAAACTATTTTTTTTACTTGTTAATGATGTAAAAGCATTATTTTAATAAGCTAGCAAGGCCTGTGAAAAATAAAACAAAACAAAATAATAATATGTTTTGGCAGAAGAAAAATAAAGAACAGATGTTTAGTGAGTAGGGCATACAAATAAATATGAGAGAGGAACTCTCAGAGTATTGGGGAGCAGAAAGAATGAAATACATTACTATCAATTGTTCTGAACTAAAGGGTTTGGCTATTAATACAAAATTTCCCAAGAAGGGAGATGGCCAGTTGCCACATTAATAAATCCAGAAGAACTTTTTATTTTTCCAGGAAAATGGTTCATGAGGCCATTATCCCTGAGAGCTGAGTCATCATTGACTAATACACCTGTCTTCACTTGACTGAGAATTTCTCAGTTCTTTCTAAAAGAACCTCTTGCCAGATGACTCCTCATCAAAGGAGGAGTCCAAAGAAGACTTCCCTCCAATTCTAGCCATAACTTGCTTATTTCCTCTCCATCAGAAATGAAGTCCATCTATACCATAGTCAGACTCTGCCATGTCTCATTTTCATAACCCATTATAGATTCTATCCTTCTAATGTCTACACAGCCAAAGTTTTCAGGAAGAAATAGAACCCTGTGTACCTAGTGGGAAGGTGTAGGAGACAAGAACCAAAACTTGGATTTTGGAGGTAAGATGAACAAAGTACAGTAAGAAATATCCTACTGGATTAGCACTTAAAAACAAACCAAAAAGCAATTGTAGATCATTCCTTCCATCTTCCCAATCTATTTTTAGTTATAAACATCATTTAGTAGAGTTCATTAGGTTTTCTAAAGTTGGCTGTAAAATAGGATTCCACAGAATGACAATGTTAACACCAGCTCCAGCATTAGTTCCAGGGAAATAAACAATAATGTATCCTAGCCCTGGAGAAACTCAGATACCAGTAAGACAGATTTAATTGTTAGCTGTCATAAATATAAATGGTATATAAACAAACAAAAGATCTCCTCCCATTCTTCACATAAATATTCAAGATTACCTTTTGGTAATTTTACATTGATAGCCAATTTTCTTTTTCTCAGATACATACCAGGTAGACAAAAAGTGCATCCTCAGTTTTGAAGTTCCCAGAAAACTAACTGGCCTGCTTTGAGTGAAGAGCCCTTCCCTAGGCAGTCATTGTAACCAAGGCAAGGTCTAGCTTACATGCCCCATTCCTAGAGCCTGGTATAGAGTCAAATTTACCAGAACCACAGGCACTGAGATATCAAGAGGGTGTAGATTCCCATAGGAACATCCTTTAATTGAAATCATTCAAAAAAAAGAAAAGAAAAATTCCGAACAAATGTTAGATAAACTATTATTCAGGACATGAAAACTTTTTATCATTAATGTGCCCATGGAAATGCAAAGATTTAAAGACAGGTTACTTAGAACCTTATCTTTTTAACTTGATTAAATGTTTCTGAAGTTCATGTGGAGAATGAATGTAGACAAGAAAATCTTGAAAAAATGTAATGGTGGGTGGACATTTTCTATGCTCAACATTAAAATTCAGTATAAGTCATCATAATAAAAAAATAGTATAGTACCTGTGGAAAGGTAGGCAACTACATATATGAGACAGAATCTAGATCGTGTTCTAATTAAGATATAAATGAAGGAGGTAGCATTACAGTTAAGGACAGATTTGAGTTTACAGGAAAATTAAATGGGTCAGCAGATAATTGATCTTTAAGACAATAAATTATATCCCTTCTTTGCAAAATATTCAAAAATAAATTTAATATAGATTAGAGATCTTAATATAATAATAATTAATATTATAATTATAGCTAATAATTATTGCAATTATTAACCAAACTGTACCAGGCACAATATGGCACAATTTTTACAGGTAAGCATTTTTACAAATAAGCCAATTAATCTTCCAACCATTTTTATTTTACCAATGATGGAACCAAGGTATAGAGAAGTTAAATATCTTGCTCCTAAGAATGGATGTACAATATTGAACAGCAAATACTGAACACTGTGTAATTATTTTATTATAAATCCACAAAAATAACAAAAACATGAGAATATTTTAATATTTTATTATAATGAGAGTAGGTATTACTATAAATATTAGAATTCAAGAAATGCTGAGGTTTTTTTATTTATATAAGTCAAATTTAATCTGCTTGCAAACCCTACTCAAAGTGGTAGAAAATTCAAAGTCAGTAATTGGAGGGAACGGACTTCTCTTTTCCTAGGGTCTTAAAATTGAGAATCTATATATTAGTTTCTACCAGTGTATAACAATTTACCACAGATTTACAGATTCTTTATTTTAGTTTCCATGGGTCAAAAGTCCAGGCACAGATAAACTAGTCCTCTGCTCAGGGTCCCACCAGAATGAAATCATGGTGTTGGCTAAGCTGAGTTCTCATGTGGAGGTTGGAGTTCTCTTCCAAGTTCATTCAGGTTGTTGGCAGAATTCAGTTGATAGAGGCTGCATAACTGATATCCCCCTTGTCTTGCTGGCTGTCAACTGGGGCCACCCTCAGCTCCTACAGCCTGCCCTCATGTCCTAAACATGTAATCCTCTCAAAACATTGCAGCTTACTTCTTCAATACCAGAAGAATCCCTCATAGTCTAATAAGATGGTGTCTTATTAACATAGTATTATCGTATAACATTTTCCTGAAAGTTGGTCCACAACAAAATATGAATGAGATTGATTTCTGTGCAATAGAAATCATCACTTGGTACTATAACTAAAAATGCACAGCATACAAAACAAGAAAATGTAAATGTTTACCACCATCTTGACATGGTAAAGGGATCATATCTCTCATTCTCTCTAGATTGTGATAGACATATAAACAATCAAAATTAATGAACTCTAGATTATCTTTGCAGGTTAGAAGGTTCTATAATCAAAAACATATAAACAAATAGAGTCAAGGGACTGATTAAATTAAAATGTAAGTGTTGATATGGTGAAAAATAAAACCCCACTGTAAACAATATTAAAATACAAATGATAAATCACAGGAAGAAAATATTATTAATGTATATGTCAGAAAAATATAAAGTATAATTTTAAATTAATGCAAGCAACTTCTATAAATTAATAAGTAAAACAACTTAATCAAAAAATGGTAAATAATATGAACAAATAATTTACAGATAGAAAATGCAAAAAGGCAATAAACATATGGTAAGATGTCTAGCATTACTAGAAGCCAGGCAAATGCAAATTAAACCAGCAATGAAATATCATTTGTCATCTTTGCACTAAAAGGTATAGAGGAATAGATATTCTTACACACTGTTGCTGAATCTGTAAATTATAACATTTTAGAAAGTAAACTGGCAGTATTTATTAACATTTAAAATATATGTATATTTGGAACCAGTATTTTTCTTCTGTAATTTTTTCTACAGACAAGAAAGTATCAATAATTAAGAGATATAGGTATGCCATACAATTAGTAGAAAAAAATCTAGTAACAATATTGATACCCAAGTAGAGAAAAATCATTGAATATACGTTGAATTCATTTTTATGAAACTATAAACTATTAGAAGATGATAAATTAAACTTATATCAAATATACATTCAATTTGGAAGGATGTCATGACATATTATAAGTGGAAAAAATTAAGTTCAAATATGTTAAATATAAACCTATACTTTTGAAAATAAAATAAAACAAACAAAATTATAATATGTATAATTTGAATAAAAGTAATATTGGGGAAGATATACTATATAATAAAAATTAACTCTTTTTAGTTGTATTTTCTTTATTCTATCAATATAATTGCTATTTTTTTTTTCAGGAACATAATACTACCATCTAAATGTTACGTATCAGTAGGTGGATAAAACTTCAACCTGGGTAAGTGTTTTGCATTATTTCTCTCGTAGTCTTTAACATATTTACTCTTGGAGCTCTAACTGCCATAGTATTTAGCTTTTGCTTTCTACCCAGAACAGCTATCTGACTACAATACTCTTGGCTGTAAGACAATACTTAAGAATATTTCTGTATTTCTAATGCTATATGTTACTTTGGGGTGTTTATTACTTTCCATTAATTAGATATTGACTATTTCATAGAATACTATTTTTTAAAAAGATATAAACCACCATATATTTGAGAAGGAAGATGAGACCACTATCAATAATTGTTTTTTGTCACACACTTGCTAGTTGTTTTCAGTGTCTATAAACTGGAGACGTATTTGTAAAAACTTATTTTTAGAGCAATGAGCAGAATCCTGATCAGTAGCACGCATACACACACACACACACACACAAAAAAAAAACTAATATAAATGGAAACAGAAAGAACAGAGTAAACGAATTTGACTCAGAAGTTAAGAGAGATCCAGGATCACCATGAAGGGACTAAAACCCTTGTGTTTATTCTTTCTTATGTTAAACTGTTCATTTTCCCTCTAATAGTCTGTC
Organism: Lemur catta; assembly: GCF_020740605.2. Taxonomy (NCBI): domain Eukaryota; kingdom Metazoa; phylum Chordata; class Mammalia; order Primates; family Lemuridae; genus Lemur; species Lemur catta. The sequence goes on from NC_059140.1 coordinate 46,333,171, forward strand.
TATTCTGCTCTTTAAAGTGGACCTGAGATAAGATCTGATCATGATGGCATTATAATTCTGAAGGTAGAAGAACTAATAAATAAAGCTCTGTATTTTAAGTTTTTTGTTTTCACAATCAGTAAAAAACAAACAAACAAACAAAAAACTAGTTTATTTTCCTGGACACATTTTACTCCCATTCATAAGTTTTTTGTTGGTGTTCTTCAGCTTTTAACACCAAATTATCACCAATGTAAATCTAAAAGTCAGGTAATTTCTTTTTCCTTTGCTTTTTTTATTCTGTCTTAGTCTGCCCGGGCTGCCATAATGAAATACCATAGACTGGGTGGCTTAAACAGAAATGTATTTTCTCACACTTTTGGAGGCTGAAAAGTTCAAGATCAAGGTTCCAGCAGGCTTTGGTTTCCAGTGAAGGCTCTTTCCCTGCCTTGCAGATAGTTTCTTTCCTTCTCATTGTGTTCTCACGTGGACTTTCTTCATTGCCTGCATGTGGGGAGCTAGAGAAAGAGACAAATACCTTTCTCTTTCTTCCTCATTTTATAAACCACAAATCCTGGCAGATTAGGAGCGCTCCCTTCTGACTTCATTTAACCTTAATTATCTTCTAAAAGCCATATCTCTAAATGCAGTCATGTGGGGACTAAGGCTTCAGCATGTGAATTTGATGGGGATAGGGGGACAAAATTCACTCCACAGCAGGTGTCAATGTTTGTTGTTTAAGATATTTATTTCAAGGCAATTTTTGAATGTGTGTAACAAACAGGAAAGTAAAGGATCCACTGATACACAATTAATTATAATGCAGGCACTATAAAAAGTCTTTATATTCATTCATTAATTTGTTCTTTCAGTACACATTTTCTGAGGTCTATTCTAGGCACAATGACACAAAAGCCCAGAATCTTGAGTAAATAATTGTAATCCTTGAAATGTAGAGAAAATTTGAGACATTTCTGCTGTCATGTCAGATAATCAACCACCTACTTTGGTCACCTGTTCTGTATCCAACATTTTAAGATTTGTTTTGGGGGAAAAAAATAACAGTATATAGCATAGACCTTGCCATTAAAGGCATAATATGCTATGCTCATAAATTTCTTAATTCCATTAGGACATGTAATGGTAATTGTCTTGTGTCAATCTGACTGGGTTAAAGGATAGCCAGAGAGCTGGTAAAATATTATTTCTGCTTATGAGGGTGTTTCCAGAAGAGATTAGCAGTTGAATCAGTAGACTGAGTAGAGAACATCTGCTCCCACCAATGAGAGCAAGAATCATTCAGTCCCTTGAGGGCCTGACCAGAACAAAAAGGTAGAGGAAAGATGAATTCTCCTTCTGGAACTGGAATATCCATCTTCTCCTGCTCTTGGACATCAGAGCTTCAGGTTTTCAGGCCTTCAGATGGCAGGACTTACTCCAACAGCCCCTCATGTTGTCAGGCTTTCAGCCTCACGCTGAGAGTTATACCATCAGCTCCCCTGCTTCTCAGGCTTTGGACTCAGACTGAATTACATAACTGACTTTCGTGTTTCTTGAATTTGCAGAAAGTACATTGTGGAATTTCTCAGCCTCCAAAATCATGTGAGCTAATTCCCATATTAAATTCCCCCATATCTATCTACCTATCTATCCATCCACCTATCTATCTCCTATTGGTTCTATTCCTCTGAAGAACCCTGATTAATACAGGGATCATTACCACTTCAGATATCTATGATTACAAGGCTGTGTAAAAAGCAATCATATGACTTCTGTGGCATGTAGTGGTAGACAATTATTTTTACTCACAAGTCAGCCTATCTGATGGGTGCTTCTACTGACTGAGCTGGGCTCACTGGAGCCCATCCATGTAGCTGTGGTCAACTGTCCAACATGTATTTAGCTTTACTGATCTTGAATGGGCTCACCCACACGTCTAGGAATTTGGCTAGAAAATAATAGACTGCTTTGATTCTGCTAAAGGCATCTGCTTGGGCATTGACATCCAGGCTTTGGTCTCAGGATGAAATTAGAAGAACGAGAGAGAGAGAGAGAGAGAGAGAAAGAGAGAGAGAGAGAGACAGTAGAATCATGCAAGAGCTTCTAACGGTGTGGTAAGTCTCAGAACTGGCACATCATTTCCTAAAAGTTTGTTATGTAAAACAAGTTACCAAGCCAGGCCAGATTCAATTGGTAAAGAAAAAGAATGCAGCATTTTATGTGAACAACTAAAAACACTTACTGCAAAAGGCCTAGGATACTGGGGTTGATTAGTGGGTGGGTAAAGATTGGGGTCATTTTTACAATCAACCTACCACATTAGTTGTAGATAAAAAAATGGGGAAAATGTAAACTTAAATTGCTAATTATTTTAATATATAACCAGAGAAATTACCAAATCAATCAACAAAACTGCATAAGTTAGTGGGTCACAGATGCTAAAATAAATGAAATCAAGAGAAGTATTTATTACACTTAACTGTCATATTGTCAGGAATTGGTAGGGTTAGGCTCAGATTATATATGATCCCATACACACATGCACACACTTCCATGTTTCCTAGTATCTCCATATATCCTTTAATTTCCAGTTATCCTACTAAAATATATGATGACAAATGGAATACTTACAACTAGAGGTAGCCTGTTTTTCTTTTCTTGGTTGAAACCAAAGCTCCGGTTTCCATATCCACCACTCTCATCCAATCTAACATCATCTCATGCCTAGATTCAGCACTTGGCTCTTAACTTAAAGCATGATTCACTATACTTGAGCCAGAGCGATAAAAAACAGACACGTATATGTTTACACACATATAAAAATTCAAATATTGTCTACTGCTTTTAAAATATATCACCTTTAACATGGACTACAAAGCACTTAATAAACTGAGTTTTGTTTCAGTTTCTTAAAGGGGTCTTATTCTCACTTTCCTCAAGACATTTTGTTCCTTTGGTATAACACACATACTCCACTCATTCTTGAAGTTTTTAGAATAATTTACATTTTCTTAATTCTTTTAACTTGTTGGAATATAAATACTGCTGTATGTTTACACAGATCCTCATTGTTATAACATTTATCACAGTTTGCAGTTAAGTTTTTGTGTGATTCTTTGACTCATGTTTGCTAATCCTATTCCCTCCAAAAACATACCCCACACTGGAAGCTTTCTTAGAACAAATAAAAAGTCTGTTTTGCTTAGCATTTTCTGTGCCTAGCCAGTGTCTTAACACACAGTAAACACTCAATAACACTTACTGACAGGATACATAAATCAATGTATGTGTACTTAAGCTTCCAAGATTAGCAATCAAAAATTTCTCTCCTTGAAAAATGGGCTTTCAAAACACAATTATGTTCCAGAGATAGTTAGGACTTACTAAATATCCATATACTCTGCACATCTTTTAGCCCAGTCCCCTAGATCACTGAATGAAAGTCAGTCACCTAGAGAGTTGCATTGGATTTTTAATAAGTCAATATATTAAGTTGTTGTATTAAATCACTGACAGCTGGAGGTTTATTTGTTGCTGAATCATAGCCTATCTTATCTTGACAAATATAGATGTTAAAATGTACAAAGTTAATAGCAAGCTTATTAATAGTCAATTATGCATAAAATTGCATTTGGATCTTCTTTCTTAAAGAATTACAATATCTAGGTATATTTTAAGTCTCGATTTCAGCATCTCCCATTTTTCATTTAAAGATTAAAGTCAAAATCTTTAAATAAATTCTAAACCGTAGAAGCACTCTAATTACATTTTCTCTAATTTGAGTCAACAAACATCACTGTGATAAAGAAATATTACTGTCATTCAATCACAAAATCAACTGTGCTACATTTGTTATATTCAGAGCAATAAACTCATTTAAAATCTATTTCATCACTAAAGTCTACATTTTTTTCAAAAGCTATTCATGTAGCAACTGTACTCCGACACTTTAAAGAGAAATTTGTGTGAATCAGTGCAAGCTCCACATTTAACTTTCTCAATACTATGCTATGCTCTCTTTTAAACTGTCTAGCTACTAGGGCTTCTTTATTCACATAGGTTATTTGTGCGTTATTGTATTCCTTATTAATACATATACTGTTTTCATTACCTAATACTATTTTTTCTTTTATTTGACAAATTAACTTTTTAATCAATATGCTTATAGAGAAAATCTCTTAAACATCCCATCTTTAATTTTTATGTGTAGTACTTTGGTATTTGGTGCAGCATCCATATTCTTTTCTTCTTATTAGCAGTACATCTTTTCCTCTCTTTTGTTGCTATTATCTCACAAAACATAAAAATTTGGGGATTGAGGACAGAGCAAGATTGCTGAATAGAGAAACTTCCAGTGATTGTCCCTCCACATGAACACCATATTCAACAACTATGCGTGTAGGCAAGTACCCTCAGAAGAACAAATATCAGGTGAGCATGCATACTACCTGATTTTAACATTATATCAAGGAAAGAGGTACTGAAGAAGGCAGAAAAGAGAATCTTGTATTGCCTATGCAATACCTGTGGGTGTGCTGACTTGCAGCCAGTGGACTTGAATTGCACAGTGAGACAACAGGAGCTGCAGCCAAACCAGTGCCTGTGTCACCCCTTTCCCATCTATAAGCAATGTGGCTAAGGGTAAACCTTCTTATGCTTGGGGAAAGGAAAGTGAAGAGCTCAGAAGACGTTGTTTTGCAACTTGGATACCAGCTTAGCCACGGCAAAATGAAGTATCAAGCAGACTCCTGAAGCCCCTGAGTCCAGGCCTTGGTTGCTGGACAGCATAGCTGGAGCCACCCTGGGCCAGAAAGAAACAAACTGCTCTGTAGGGAAGGACCCAGTCTTGGCAGGATTCACCACCTGCTGACTAAAGATCCCTTGGGCTTTGAGTAAACATCAGGGATAGCCAGGCAATAGTCACCAGTTAAATAATAAATTACCACATTTAATTTTATTCCAGTGCTATGAAGAGACATGTGCTATTGTCATCCCTAGTTTATAAGTGAGAATACTGATGGTTAATAATCAAAGTATATATTATAAAGCCAAAATTTTATCTTATTGTCTTATGAGAATAAGACAATATGTATGTTTTTTATATTGAGGTTTAGAGTCTTCCTCATTCATAATTCTTGGAAGTTTTCTTTATTTCCCAAGTTTATTTACTGATTAGACAAAATTTTCATTCTGTACTGTTTAATCTTATTTAAAATTTTTTATTTTAAAAAAGGTTTAATCTTTAAAATAAGCTTTTAGTTAAGCAGTGATGTGTATTTTTTGTCAAATTGTAATTGTCCTTATCTCTTTACTCTTTTCCCAAACCTATTATTGTAACCTGACTAGACCTGTACCATAGGAAATGCATTGTGTAGTTGCAGACAAGTGCAATTTACTGAGATTCTTAGATTATATCTGATGGGAATTAAAAAAAAAATCTTATGAAAATTATCTATTTTCTCAGGTCATCTCTGTTCCATAAATCTGTCTTTCCAGGATCAATAGATACCCAAGACATTCTGCTATGGTGAATCAAAGAAGGGCAATAATGGTGAGCACAAAGAGGTCATGCTTCTTAAGACCTTACTTTGGAACTACATGCTGACTTCAGTCTACATTCCAGTGACAAGAAAGTCACTTAGCAAGTCCAACATCAATGGCACAGAGAAGTGTACTATGCCCACAGTGAAAGGCACTGTAAAATCACATGACAAAGAGCATGGATGTATAATTTTATTACAAGGAGAGAGTACAGATTTGGAGAAAATAATGCAATCTACCACATTTGCAATATGTTTTATTTCTCTTTTTTAATATGTATATACATATAGGATATAACTTCTTAAAAATTACTGTATAGGGCCGGGCGCGGTGGCTCACGCCTGTAATCCTAGCTCTGGGAGGCCGAGGCGGGTGGATCGCTCGAGGTCAGGAGTTTGAGACCAGCCTGAGCAAGAGTGAGACCCCGTCTCTACTAAAAATAGAAAGAAATTATCTGGCCAACTAAAAAATATATATACAAAAAAATTAGCCGGGCATGGTGGCTCATGCCTGTAGTCCCAGCTACTAGGGAGGCTGAGGCAGTAGGATCGCTTAAGCCCAGGAGTTTGAGGTTGCTGTGAGCTAGGCTGATGCCACGGCACTCACTCTAGCCCGGGCAACAAAGTGACACTCTGTCTCAAAAAAAAAAAAAAAAAAAAAAAAAAAAAATTACTGTACATTTTGAGGTACAAGCATAATTTTGTTACATGCATAGATTGCATAATGGTGAAGTAAGGGCTATTAGGGTGTCTGTTACCAGAATAATGCATACGGCACACATTAAGTAATTTCTTATTATCCACCCTCTCCTACCTTCTCACTCTTCTAAGTCTCCATTGTCTATCATTCCACACCCTGCATCCATGTGTACACATTATGTAGCCCCCAGCTATAAGTGAGAATATGTTGTATTTGTCTTTATGTGTCTGACTGGTGTCACTTAAGATAATGGCCACAGGTTCCATCCACGTTGCTGCAAAAGATAAGATTTCATTCCTTTTTATGGCTAAATATTATTTCACTATATATATATATATATATATATATATACTCATTTTCTTTATCCAATCATTCATTGATAGATACATGTTGATTCCATACCTTTGCTATTGTGAATAGTGCTGCAATAAACCTACAACGGCAGATATCTTTTTGAGATAATGATTTATTTTCGTTTGGGTAGATAACCAGTAGTGTGATTGCTGGAAAGAATGATAGATCTACTTGTAGTTCTTTGAGAAATCTTCGTACTGTTTTCCATAGAGGTTGTACTACTTTACATTTTCAACAACAGTGTATGAACCTTCCCTTTTCTCTGTATCCTTGCCAACATGTGGTATTTTTCGTCTTTTTAATAATAGCCATTCATACCGGTGTAAGATATCTTATTGTGGTTTTAATTTTGCAGTCTCTAGCTCACAGAGGTGCGTAAATGTGTTTTTACTAGTTTTTCTCCTGTAGTCAGTATATAGTTGGATCTTGGTTTTGTTTTGTTTTATTTTGTTTTAATCCAATATGATAGTCTTTTTCCTTGGGATTGGATTGTTTAAGCCATTCATATTCAATATGTTATGGGTACAGTTGGGTTTATATCTACCAGTTTTCTTTGTTCATTCTTTCCTCCTTTATTACTTGATATTAAATAACTGGGATATTTTCAATTGTCACGTTTTAATTCATTTCATGATTCTTTATGTACCTTTTTTTGAGTTATATTCTTAATAGTTGCTTTAGGGCTTAAGCTACACAGCTTATCAGACTCTACTTCAGATTTATGCTAACTTATTTCCAGTAAGAGGTAGGAACTTTGTACATATATAGTTTCATCTCCCTCTTTGTGATATATATTATATCTCTATATATCATTAGCCAAAAATTCAGTATAATTGTTAATTTATATAATCTTATGTCTTTTAAAGAAGCTGAGAGCTGAAAGGAGGCAGGTATAGAGAGATAAACTTTTCTATACTACCTTGTTATTAACTAGTCCTGACTGTCTTAATTTTTTCCTATGAATTAGAGTTAGAATTTAGTGTCATATCCTTAATCCAGTACAGTTTTGTTTTCACCCACTTCCTTTGTTCTGTTAAAATCAAATATATTGCATTTCTATATGTTGTAGGCCCAATAATACAAATTTATATGTATTGTTTTATGTGTTTTAAGAAAAAAACAGTTAAGTGTAGAAATATGTAATTATCATGTCTTTTTAATTATCTAAATTAAGTACTTTTATCAATGCTTTTTGTTTTTTTCATGAAAATTCAAATTACTGCCTAGTGTCACTTGATTTTTGCCTGAAAGACTTCCTTTAGTATTTCTTGAAAAGCAGGTCTGTTATCAACTGATTACTTCAGTTTTTTTATCTTCATATATCTTTATATTTTACCTTCATTTTTTAAAGATATTTATGTTGAATATGAGATTTTTGATTGACAATTTTTAGTTTCCTTCAGCACTTGGAATTCGTCATCTTACTACCTTCTGGCCTCCATGGTTTCTGATAAGAAGTGAACTGTTAATCTTATCGAGTCTCTCTTGTATGTGATGAATCATTCTTTTCTTTCTGGTTTCAAGATTTTCTCTTTATTTTTGGCTTTCAGTTTTGACTAGATAGATCTGTGTGTCTGTGTGTGTATCTATTTGTGTTTATACTGGTTGGAGTTGTTGAACTTCTTAGGTATGCAGACTAATGCTTTTCATCAATTTTGAGAAGTTTAAGCCATGCTTTTCTTGATTATTTTTTCTGCCCTTTTCTTTCTCTTTTCTTTCAAGAAATTCCATTCCATATATGTTGATATGCTTATTGGTGCCACACATTTTTCTGAGACTCTGTTCATCATTTAATATGTCTTGATTCATCTTCAAGTTTACTGATTCAAGTCAAATCTAGTGTCATGCCCCTCTAATGACGCTGTTGTTTTGTTTATTATACTTTTTCATTTGGTTGTTTTTGTAATCTATCTTTTTATTTACATTTTTCATTTAATGAGACATTGCTATCATACCTTATTTTAATGTTTTAAATGTAGTTTTATTTAGCTATTTGAATATATTTATAATAGTTGCTTTAAATTCTTTTCTTGATAAATTCAACATCTTGGGTCCCTAATAAAGTAGTTTCTATTGTTTACTTTCTTTTTGTATATGGGTTTATTTACATGAGTCATAATATTTTTTTGCAAAGTGGACATTTTAGATAATATAATGTAACAACCCTGGATACTACTCCTTACTGGGGCTTAGTGCCGTTGTTTGCTTGTTTACTTGTATATGAACATGTCTAGGCAATTTCAGTGAAGGCTGTTCTCTTAGCTGTGTGCAGGCTTTGACATCCTGCTCAATTTTCCCCCCATTTTTATTATTAAATTTGGCTTCCCATGGGTTGCTCCTGATTTACCAATGTTTAGTGGCCAGCCACTGAGGAAATATTGAGACTAAGCCCTCTTATCAAACAGATTTCCATTTTCTGCCATTAGATAGATGTGTTTATGGCTTGGAGACTGTTTAAGAGTTTACTAGATTGCCCTGTGTTCAGAAAGGTATTTTTAACTCATGGGTTCTCTCTCCAGTTTCTTCTCAGATGATACAGCTTTGAGCATGGACAAAATTTTATGTAGCAGGAGGAATGACTATTATTTTAGCTCATCTACATTTGACTGTCTCTTTTACTTATTCCCTAATTATACCTCTGGCTCATCTGCCTTTACTGGTATCATATTCAGCTGTTAGATTCCACTACTTGCTAGTTGATTTCTTTACTGTTTTGACAATTCCTTGGTACATAAATTGCTCCTCAGTCTAATTCAAAGAAGTAGAATCTCCAGGCAGAGGTAGTGCATTGCCAACTTTGAAACTCACTCTGGACCTCTCCTGAGAAGAATCTCTGTGATATGGTGCAGTAGCTGGGAAAATAGGTTATCCCTATGGAGCAGGAGCTGTATCTTTGGTAGTTAGGAGGTTGCTGATACCTTTTGGCTGCCACCACCACTCATTGTAGATCAGAGGCATGGATATTGTAATATGTTGATGTTCACCAACTTACAATATATCTATAATGAATCTTTTCCTTCTGGAAACTGGAGGAGTTGGTCATTGCCATTCAGAAGAAATTATTCTGCATCACAGAGTTGTCTGGGAATGGGATACTGCACATTTTATCAGTTGCCCTAACTGGATTCTTCCTACATAGCAGGAGTGGGGGTAAAGGCAAACATCACTTAGCTGGTTCTAGCCACTGAGGAGTAAGTCTTCCATAGAAAAGAACTATGAGAAATGGTATCTACCAATGTTCATAGCTGCTGAATGTACACAGAATAGCTCTTCCACTGTAGGATGGAGGGAAATAGGAACTTCCATTTGGCTGTGGAGCCTGATGAAACATCTCATCTGCAAGACAGAGCTGTGAGGAGAGGATACGGATCTTAGCTCAAATGCTATAGACCCCCATTGTTTCTAATGTATATTCCTATCTTTTGTGAAAAATTATTGTCAATATTTTATAAGCAGTTGGTTAATCACTAGAGATTTTAAATGTTTGTCTTCACAAATTTTGACCAGTTTAATAGATGTCACTTTGAGAGAGATATTTTCCAGGTCTTTATATCATCATTCTGGAAGTCTCTCATTGCTCTCTAAAAAATTCAAAATTCATTTTCAATTTTCAAGTATATGAATCACTTAATTGAATTATTTCTTTCCAACATCTTAAAAGCCAAATTTCTCACTGTTGATTGAACATTTTGACTTGAAAATCCAATTCGCATGATAAATAGAATCTAAGACCAAACTTATCATTTAATATTCCTACAGCTGGTTTATGCCACAACTACTCAATTCTGCCAATGTAGTATTCAAACAGCCATAGACTATACAAAACAAATGGGTATGTGTGCTTCAGTAAAACTTTACTTACAGAGACAGGCAGATGTCACGGTTTAGCCTACGGTTGGGTCATAGTTTTCCGACCTCTATTTAGAGTATTGGCTATGAGCAAGCTGTAGTAGATAACTATGACTCAGGATAACTATTGTCATAAATGAAAAATATAAAGGATAAGGAAGACACTTTGAAAGTAAAAGGAAAGTCCCCAGACACCAAAAGAAGCAGATCAATGGTGGGACATACTAATATTCAAGCACTATGGAGATCTACAAAATTCTGCTTTTGAATTCTAGACTTAACTTTAATCTAAATCAAACTTCTGTTCTTAGAATACATGAGATGAGGCCTACAATATGCCCTGTTTTATAGGATATCAATTTTTTTATTATGATGTGTAGTTGGGTAGCCAAAATATTTGCAGTTAAATAAACTGTTTATATCCATCCGTCAGAGACCAGTGGATACATAAATGTGGTCAACAATGTTAGGTTATTACAAGCAACAGCAAGAGAGATCCTACATCCTGGGAATCTCTGGTGCATTTCCAAAAGGGGCCTTAGGAAATGGGTACTGACAAGGTTTAGGGGAAAGAATTGGTCATGAAATGATCTTGTTGGAGATTGTAAGAATTTATGAAATAGAGAGTTTTTGGAACAGTCACTGACTAATCTTATCTTTAGAACACACTGGTCCATGCAGAGTTAATATAACATTTTCTTGGAATATATGTATCTGATAAACTAAAAATTTTTTATGTTTTGTGTGTGATGAATATCATGGTTTGGTTTGAAACAGTTCATCTGCTCTGTAAGTCATAATGCAGTCCATTTTGGAAAGTTGTGGTTTCTGTTTCATGTCTCAATTCTCCTTGACAGTCTAGCTGCCAGGAGGGTTATTTTTCACTTTATCAAAGCCAACCAACACAACAGAAGATTAAATAATTGAAGTAAGATGCAATCTTTAATGCTTAGAAACAAATATTTTATGTATGCTAGGTGCCGTTTTATTCAGTATTAATGTTTTTATAATCTGTGAAAGTTCTTGTAATTATATGTTGCCATGATTTAAGATAGAATTAGCCCTGAGCCATGTTTATAGCTATAAAAATCTGTTTTGCTAAATCACTTGCCTGTTTCACAAGTCATACAGAATTACATTTTTAAAGAATCCTAGAAATTCATCAAGTAGTTTTCTTGTAATAAGCTATGTCATTTTTCAATATGACTAAATAATATATAATTTATATCAATCCTTTATTTGCTTTGCAATTTAAGTTTTATGTCATCTTAGTATGACTTTTTATTAGACAATGCACATTAGCAACTTGTATTTATATATTAGGCATATGAGAACTAAAAACTTTTATTTAATATGTTCATAATTGCAAGCTCAAAAAGGAAATGTATAATGTTTATTCTGGCACAATGACACCTACTTTATGCTCACTAAATATTAAATGTATGATTGCATAATGAGTGAATGGAAGTGGGCATGTGAAGAGAAATTTGAGATACACTCTCAAGTGGCAAAACATAAAGACTAAAAGGTAGGAATAATAAAAATGAATTCACTCAATGTTTATTTTTTAATGTTCTGTGATTTTTTTAAAGTCAGTTAAGTGAATTTTGAAATCGTTGTAGTTACAGACCATAACAAGTTGCAAGTTGAAGGAAAAAAAGACATGTCCTGCTGTTTTCAACTAATTTTTCCTTGAATTAAAGAGAAAATTATAGCTAAAACTTAGAATCATTCATAAAAATGTGAGTAAATATCTGAATAATTAATCCCTTTTTCCTACTGATTCCATTATATTTGTAAGAAAAACGTTCAGGATAAACTAACTTTTAGCTCACACATAGTAGAAATTATCATTAAGAAGCTAATATTTTCCTTAAATGAAAATTAGAGTTTTTGATTTTCTGAATTCTAGAGACTATGTACTATTCCTACAGTTTTATTAATTTGCTTTACCCTTGTAAATTGATTCTCTGAGGAAGGATAAGTTATAGTGGAGGCATATACTCTTTTCTTAAACTTAGAATAATTACCTTATATCTTATAATTAAATAACTATTATCATATAAGCAAATATTTCCTTAACTTTATAAGAACACAATAATCCAGTTCCATGTTTACTGATGAAATTAAAAATTTCCAATAGTTATCTAATAGAAATAATAAAAATCTTGACAATTTTACATTTGCCTTACAAATCATTTAACTTTCTTTTTTCAGTAGTGTTAGTATGGTTGTAACACATCCTAGAAACTTAACTTTGTTCTATCTGGAGCATAACCTATTGTCCACCCACACATTACAAAACTCATTAAGAAGCAAAACTCTTGAACATTGGGACACTTTAACCTCTTGATTATTTTCTCAAGCTCACCACCATATCTACATATATTTAATAGAAGCTTAATTTTTCAGTGTAAGCGAACTTAAAAATAGAGTTGTATTAATTTTTTTCATATTTTTCTAAATCATACACCTGTTTGACCAGTCACAGATGCTGTATTGATCAACCATCAGTGTTACTGAGTTTGAGTCCTCACAATATTATATTCTCCCTTCTTAACAACTTTCCCCCAGTGCATATTGATTTAGCTTGTAACCTACTTCCTCACCCTCATGATACAGTGCATATATTAAAAACTGAGTTTTTATTGCCTGCGTGTTTGAGAGCACTGACCCTTTTTATCAGGAGAGTAAAGCATATCCTCCAACTCTGCCTATCGTTGTGAGAACTAAAGGGACTCAAGCTATCTCTTTAAACTCCAAACAACAGAATTTTTATTTGATATCTTTCTGTATCTGCCAATTAGTGGAAAATATTTTTAAAATATTTACTCATCATTATACAACACATGGCATGATACTACAGCTATATTTTCTTTCATAAGCCCTGGCAAACATTATCACAGACTCATTATTGTACAGAATAAAAATAATAATTAACATCAACACTTTGTGTGTGAGACATTTATCTCACACACACACACACACACACACACACACTTTTTGTTCTCATACAACACTATGTGGAAGGTATTCCTATAATCTCTAATTATGTTTGAGGAAACTGATGCTTAGAGAGGTTAGGTAATTTGCCCAAAGGTACATTGCTGATAAAGGTGGAGTCAGTATTCGAACATTGGCACTCTAGTACTATAGTGCATGAATTTAATGCTACCAGTTACACGGTTTTCCCTGCCAAAGAGGCAAGTGGCAAATAATTCTCCCTGCTCTCTGCTTAACCAAGCTAGGAGCCACTGGGCAAGACCAATATCTGCCTGGAGGATGGTAGCCCTGAACATTTGTCAAAGGCTATATAATGAGTTTCAGTTTTCTTCTTACTGACAGCTTTCATGGTTTCCCTCTCACAGATCAGCATCTAATATCCTTTGGCCTTCTCCTTAGCATGTTCGTCCTCATGTTTAAGATTTCTTTATAAAAAGTGTTTCCTGTGTTTTCAGCATACTGTATGGATTTTGATATTTATTAACTCATTCAAGCCTATTTTGACATCCAAAAATCTACCACAGGTGAAATAATTTACTGCTGTGGTCACAAAATTAGTTCTTATGTGCTCTGACTTCCCATTTTGTGGCTTTCAATGAGAGTAAACCAGACATCTGAGTTCTTACTCCTTTGTTAAAATTTGAAACAACCACATTCAAGTTTCCTCTATTTCTAAATAGTAGCTATATTTAAAAAGAGAGGTTTACAAGTTATATTTTAAAAATACAAAAAATATGTCTTATTCTGATATTCTACTAAAATTTTAAAGTTTAATTTTTTTCCTCCAATATATGGCTAGTTATCAAGAACAATAGCCCTTTCCTGATTTTTTTAAAACTACTGTGCATTATATATTCAGTTAATACCTCTCTGCTTCTTTGCCAACAAAGAGGTAGTGGCAAATGTCTTTTTCAAGAAATAAAATTCAGATATCAGGGAAGGAAACATCCTATTATAGTTGAAATGCTTGGATTCCCTTGACATAGATGAAATTCAATGGGTAACTCTCTACTTCATTAAACTGTGGTAGACATAGTCAGGCTTGGATGAAAAAATTGAAAATGATACATTTTCAAAAAGATTTTGAATAGGCACAATTTAATGTACATTGGATTTATTCCAAGGTCCTGAAATATTTATGTGTTGTTTCTTTCTGTTGTTAAGTAGCTTGCTGAAATGAATGTTATTTAGACATATAATCATTGACATCAGGCTACTAAGTCATTGTGCAAGTAAGGAAAGTTGAAATCCTTTTACTTTATTATTAGTTGAACTTGATGCACTTTGACTTTCAGATAATATCCTTACTGTGCTCCAATAAGTAAAAGCTTGTATGAGCCTCCAAAGATCTACATAGATGTGACATGCAAAAGAAACAGGGATGCTTGGGATGTCACTTATAGAGCATGATTTAGTTACTGCCACATTCTAAAGAGTCTATTGGTAATATACCATTAAAAGGTGGGCAAGAAGAAAGTAAAAGGAGGAAATAATTATGTGGAGAGGACTAAAAGAAAAAGACAAGAAATATGGGAGAAGAAATTTCCTATATTCACAGCATCTTTGTTACTTTTTTCAGTTTAAGAGGTAAATCTAGTACAAAAATAAAAAATAACAATACTAGTCAGAAGCAAGACCTTTGCAATTATAGTAATGATTATAATGATTAATAATTTATTAGCCATTAAGGAAAAGGCTTAGATTTTAAATCATATGCAATACTATGGAAGTATCCATGTTGCTATTTATTCTGCTCAGGTAAAAGTAAGCACGTATTCTATAAAGGTAAATATCTCCAGTTTAACCCATTTTCAGAGAATATTTAGTAATGTACTTATTCAATAAAGTCGATATTACTAAATGTTGGTTTTTCAGGGATGTCAGTATTAAATAAATATAGAGAAGAACCTCTAAGCAAAGGCATTATTGGGGGATAATACATTAAGAATAGAATTACAATTCAGGAAACATTCACAGGTCAGAATGGCCTCCGGTATGTCCAAAGAACAAAGAAAAAGGTTGGAGTGTTGTTAGGAAAGAGAAAAGTTACCTAAATTGTTTTGAAATAAGTTTATTGGTGCCAGTTGATGTCTCTGAGAAGCTTGCAAGCTCTAGACTGGTGAGCAGTGGCAGTTGTTAGGTAAAATTTATAATTTTAGAGAAGCAGAAGGCTGTTTTTTGTTGGAGTGGGTTTGGGAGACAGTGCATCAGGCAAGTATCCTTGTGAGAGTGGTTAGCTGTCCTTGTGTGACCCATGTAGTGAGCTGTGGTTTGGAAAAACTTCTTGTGTTAGTTTCTGTTATTGCACAGATCATGGGAGAGAATTCTCTCTTCATGAGCTTCCCTGGCTCCATTTTGCCAGTTTGACATAAGTGACACCATTTTGAATCTGGTAACATATTAAAATAATTATATTTTTACATATTTTGAAGAAATTAAAATTATTGACTTTTTAATGAAGTCTGATAGGTTTAAGGAGTAAAAATGTAATTATATGGGAGGCATTGAATAAACTGAAAACCCTTATACTAAGCCATACTCCTCTGTAAATAAGGAGAACTTGTGCAAAATACAGAACTTTAACTTATGTGTCAAGAACAAAATATATTATTATGAAGGGTTGTATATCAAAAATTAGTTCATTAATCCATCAGTCAATTAACAAAAGAACAAAGCTCTTTCTATTTGACACCATTAAATGAATCATTACAAAAACATCAGATTGATATTTAAATGCTCTAAGTATTATTTCCTTCATGTAAAAACTTTATATTTTATTTTTTAATATTTGTGATTGCTTTCTTGCTAAAAGATTTTGTGCCTCTCTTACTTGAAATAAGCTTGAATCAGTTTTTATTTTTTAATATTGAAGGTTTCATGTTCAACCTAACAACTAAAAAGCTTTGGTCTAATTACCCAAATAGTTTTGATTGTGTTGACATCAATTTCAATTTCATACATTTCACACATCTTAACTTTAAAAACTAACACACTGGACTTTGTGTGGAATTATTCGTAGAACCGACATCTTGAATACTTTTAAAGAGGCTCTTTCAGTTTTTTAACTTTCATTTATAATTATTTTTCCTAATATAATGTAATAATTGTTTTGAACTATGTAAAACTACCTTTCATATGATTAGAATCATGACACAATGTTAAAGTTCTCTATCTCTTGAAATCTTTGTTTTCCCATCTCATTTCTTCATTTCCTAAAGCAAAAGCCTGTTCATTTGTGTGTGTTTGCGTTTGGATTATATAAATTTTGCCTTTATAGGAAGACAGGTTATTACAGTAACAAGATAACATTTTATGGGGCATATATAAATAGAACTCTGATTAAATCCTGACTATTCTTTTTAATAGCTTTGTGACCCTGAGCAAGGAACTTGACTTCTCTGATCCTTAATTTCTGCATGTGTAAATGGAGATAATAACACCTGCCCCAAAGGGTTGTTTCCAAGGTAAATGATGTGGTATAATTAGAGTATCAAACAGAGACCACATCAGTAGTGAGCACATCAGTAGTGAGCATTTCTTAAATGTGGGTTCATTATCTCTGCCCTCCTACTGATGTATAGCAAATTCTCCTAAGATAAAGCAGGAGCTTTGCCAGTGACAAAAAAAAAAAAAAAATCAGTGTAGTGACACTTTGGGAACATATTATTCATTCATTTCATATTCATTATTGTACATATGGTAAAAACTTTTTTGACATGCCTTAGAAGTCAAAGTAATGCAATCATACATTTAAATTCCCTAAGTATATTTGTTGCCCTAAGATATTTTGATGTTACTTGACTCAGTATACTAGAATATAACTATAAATTTAAGTATGATAATTTTCCATGAAGTCTTTAAAATGTGCTCTCTTGAAATACAAAATTCCAAGCCCTGCTTGTTATTTCAGAGAATATTATAGATGGTGCAAACTTTATACATCGATTTCAAATTATTATTTAATGGACAAAGTACTCGAGTTTGAATAAGTAAGCCAAATGTCCAGGAAAGACAACTATTCAGCTACTATGTAATATGCACTATGCCAGATGGTTTGGAAACCTTCAAAATAAGTCAATGACATAGGCATTTTTAACTTTTGTCAAAGTTAAACAAATCTGGACTTAGCTAGGGAGAGATTTTAATTAAAAAGACAGAATATTATAATAGGGAGAATGCTCCAATCTCAGAAATCTGAGAACATCTCAAATCAAGCAGAAAAAGATTTTTCCATTATAGAGTAAAACAGGGCAAGCAGAACGTTTGCTGGGGAAGCTGAAAATGACCAGTGGGTTCTGGTATGAAAAGGGTGCTGTTGTGGTCAGCCAACTCCCAGGAGAAGCTGATAAGGAGGGCATGCTTCATTTTCTTGTGCTTGATCAGGCTTGGTGAGCAGAGTTCAGGGGTCTGTGGGAAAGAGAGAAGTCTGATGAAAGTTTGGTGAAGACAGTTATCAGCAGGTAAATGGGAACACTGGGTCATTTTTATTTATTTTAAGATACTGTAAGGACTAAATTTTGTTCCTACCCACTCACCCATATTTGTATATTGAAGTCCTAACCCTCAATGGAATTGTATTTGGAGATAGAGCCAATAAGGAGATAATTTAGGTTAAATGAGATCCTAAGGGGCGGAGCCCTAATCTGTTCTTATAAGAGGAGAAAGAGAGACCAGAGCTCTTTTATTCTCTCAGTGTCACAGAGAAAAGGCTGTGTGAGGACCCAGAAAGGAGGCATAGATGCAAGCCAGGAAGACAGCCTTTATGAGGAACAGAAAGGGCTGGGGCCTCCATCATGAACTTCTAGCGCTCAGAACTATGAGAAAATAAATTTCTGTTTTTTAAGCCACCCAGTCTATGGTATTTTGTTATGACAGCTCTAGCAAACTGAAGTAGATATGAAAAAGTGAAGCTCAAAGAATTTAAAGATATTGTCCCATTTCACACCCTAGCAGGTGGCAGAATCAGATACCATGCCCAGATCTGTCTGACACCAATGTCCACGACTTGCCATTTTGTCACATCGCCTTTGCAATCAGCTAATTGCTGAATTATCTAAGCCTCATGTTTTGTTTGTTAGTTTGAATATCAAATCATTACACCACAGCTGCCTTGATATGATATGATAGGAGATTCCCCTCCAATGAATTGCTCTGTTAAGAACATTAAGCTGGTAGTCTTTCCAAAGAATAATGTTGCTACTTTGTAATTTTACTCCATTTAGTGGAGACTCTACACTTTATATAGGGGGGAGTAAAGGTTTCATTCTGATTGAACTGGGAGTGATAAACATTATAACAAAGTTGCTCGTGCAGAGCAAGTATCTGTTTTGACTTAATCTATTATTTAGGCTGGTTTCAGAGGCAGCTAATGGGAATCATTGGGAGAGACTAAAAATACCTGCCAGTTACACACTATGCTTTGGCGACCTCGTGGATTCCCTTCAATTTTTTTTTTTTTTTTTACATTTTGACTAAGAGAAAAATAATTTTTTAAAAAATTGTATTAATCATATCAATACTATTCTTACTTTGCATTTCCCTTTTCTCTTAATATGATCTCCTTTTTTCCTTACAGATACAAGATCTTGCTTCACACAATTTCAAATGAATAATAGTAGCATTGAATTAGAGTGTTTGTTTATTCTGAGCATTATTTACATGTACTTGTTACTTTAGAATAAAACAATTTCCTGTGAAAATGAGATTAAACAACATACAAGATCAAAATGGGACATGTTTTATTTAGGAAAATGAGCGTTTGCCTGAGACCTGTGGTTCAGGGTCATGTGTACTTTGCCTCCCTTCTTCAATGAGCATTTTAATTTGTGCATTTTTCTTAAACAAGAAAAATGAGTCATCAGATAATAGGAGTTTGTTTTCTATATTGAAATGTATGTCAAGACAACATATCAGGTAAGAACAGAAAAAAATGCAGGTAATCAGAGTTTTCCATCTAGGACAATTCTAAATAGTTTTGAAATGCCTTTGTCAATCCAATAAAACTATTTAGCTTTCTCTAGAAAAGGACATAGATACTTAACTATATATGACACTGAATTCACAGGGTCTAGAAGCCCTCAATCTGTAGTAAGTTTTATAATTATTTTTTAATCCTGTCATTTAATACTATATCTTCATGTTAGAAGAGATATGAGAGAATTAGACAAAAATTATATATTGGTTCAGATTTATTATATATATTCGTTATTATTGAATCATATTTATTATTATTTTGTCAGAGTGAGAGTAAAATGTAATGTCATTTGAAATTTAGTAAAATATTCCACTCCAGAAATTTAAAAAATTGAAATTCAGAACAGCATTTTTAATGTTTTCATTTGAAGAAGATGCTTTACCAAATAAAAATAATAACATTAGACCTAGAAAAAATATATATATATATACACACACACACACACAGTCATAAGTTACTTAATGACCAAGATATATATGTTCTGACAAATGCATCGTTAGGCAGTTTTGTTGTTGTGTGAATATCATAGCATACTTATACAAACCTGGATGGTATAGGTTATTGCTCCTAGGTTACAAACCTGTATGACATATTATGGTACTGAATACTGTAGGCAATTTTAACACCATAGTAAATATTTGTGTATCTAAATATATCTAAACTAAGAAAAGGTACAATGAAAATGCAATATTATAATCTTATGGGACCACCACAAATGAACACTATCTGGGTGAAGGGCACGCTTATAGTTCTGACTCAAGCATTAGAAAAGTGTAACCAAAACCATTTGTACCTCCATAATATTTTGAAATAATGTATACATATTTGAACCTTGAAAATAGAAATAAAAATATAATTTAACTTAAATCTATGACTTTATCACTAGCTCTCTGTTTTCTGTGGGGTCTTGTTTAATATACAGCAAGGTAAATAGAGCCAATGAATAGCACTGAAGAGAAATAAGAAGAAGCAACAGCATAAAAAATAAACATGAACACCTACACATGGAGAAAGAGTATGACTACTTCAGTGTCCATGACAGTATGAGAAATAATTGTTGAGATACTACATATGCCAGTTCCTTCCTTCAAAGAGATTAAAGCCCAGAGGACTGGGAAACACAAAGCATAATAGGAAAACATAAAAAGTAAGTATCCTGAGTGTAATTTTAAATTCATGGACATGGTATGTAAAAAGACTACAAAGACCTTAGCTTAATTAAGCAACTTTTAACTTTCCAGGCTAAAATAAATTACATGCCAAAGTCCTGAAAGTGCATGTTTGGCATAATGTCTTATCCATAGCAGAAGCTTAGTTTATTAAATAATGATACATTTTATAAAAATTTTCAATCATATTTGAGGAAGCATATCATACATAAGATTTGTTGAGAGACTGACAAAATTCTAAACTGCATTATTAAATAGAAGGATTATCAACATTACTAGAAGTGAGCAGATTTTCATTTAGAATAGCAGTCCTGATAGATCACTTGTTCTTTGTGGTTATTAGACTAAAAACCTAGGAGCACAGTTATACACACACACACACACACACACACACACACACGCAAGCACAGACACACACAGTCTTACTCATAATTATCCCCTTTATTCTAATACTAGCTCTTATAACTTATTATTTTTGAGACCATGAGTAACCTAGGAAAGCCGAAAGGAATATCTCCAGACCAAATCATAGAAACTTTAATCAAGTAAGTGATAAAATAATGTATACACATTTGAGCAAGACAGCAGATGGGCTCTATGTCTAAAGGATGTTGATTCATTCTCAGTTAGCCTTAGACAATATGCCACTGGCTTTTATAATTATCCATTTTCTATTTAATACCTTTATCAAAATTTTAATGTCAATTATAGCTTTAAACCAATGAAAATATAGCTAAAATGAATATGCAATGTACACTTAAGCAACACACAGATGACATAAAGCTACCAAATACTTGCTAACACGAGAAGATAGGTTCACGTTTTGTATGTACATCAGCACAATAGACACAGTCTGAAAGTTTATTGAATGACAAGTTTAAGTATACAAATTTTTATGCAAAACATAAAATATGTTTTAAATTATATATTCTCATTGCAGTTCAGGTGCCAAAGGCCAGCATGTTTTAGGATACTGCTGGAGGAAGGGTAGCTAAAGCCTCAAATTATTTTAGTTGTTTATTTATTTATTTATTTGACTCCTTACATTTCTTTTGAAATACAGGGCAATATTAGGTACTGAATGGTACTCATTAAATATTAGTTATACTAAATTAAAATCAAATCTTACATTAACAGATTTATAACACTTATATCAGAAACATAAGTGTCCAGTAGTATCCAGAATGAGTAGACACTGGATTCTACATTTAATAATGATGGCAAAACTGAAGTGTGTGCAGAAAGCAAATGCCAACATTATGAAGATTCTGAAAACCATGTATTTTCAGACAGAAGTAGGTAAATCTAGACTGAAAATCAAGTTTGTGTATAGAGTGGTCTAACATTTTCAAATTATTTTTTTCAAAAAACTATCATGTAGAAGAGAGATTAGGTTTATTAGGTTTAGTTTTATTAGAACCATGTCTAATTTCCAACTGTTAAAATTGTTCTAAAGAGAATTGTCTGATTTTTATGGAGGAAGTGACCTCACTGAAAAAATTCAAAAGCACAGAAAAAATGATTTTCTGTCATTGCAGAGAGGCTATTACATTAGGCTGGAAATTGTGCTAGGTAACCAGAAATATGATTCTCAATTCTATTATTTTGTAATTATATTATTCTAAATTGTTGAGAAAGTGGAGTACTAAGATTCTTAGGAAAGAGTCTTTTGAAGCTGTTTTGATCTTAACAGCTTCTATATTCATTGACTTTTAATCTTGGTATTCTCACCTGCAACATAATTAACCCCTTTAATGCTACCTCTTACCTTTTATTACCTTAAGACCCTGATGGCCCTGGAAAATTAGGAAAAAACATCTTCACTCATATTCCCAGGAATAGATCATAAAAACCCAAATTATGCCAATGATATAACAATGAAAAAATCTACTAATAATGTATGTGAAGCACATTTTAATTTTTAATGTGCCTCTACTTTTTTAAAAAAACTTACATATGGCAATGGTAATATTGTTTTACAGAATACTAACTTCACATATTAATTGTTCCTGGACTCATTTTTACCTTTACTTTTGCATAATGAACTATAATATATGCTCTCAGAGGGCCTGCAATCCTCCCACACTTTCTTTGATGAGAATAGATGAGAAAAAACTGCTAATTTGCTCTGAAATCAATTTTTGTTTCACTCCTAGATTCGAGAGCAAACTGCTAAGATAGTTTGAAGATTTTCCAGGTTATGCTATGAGTACTTTATAAAGTAACAATAGAAATTTTACAATTAAAATATCTTGGAAAAGAGCAGCAGTTTGACATCGGTGAAACTGCTTAGAATCATAATTGGTTATTTTAAGGATGTTTAATATACTTTGCAAACAATAATGGTTTAAGTATTACTTGTCTTTTATTACAGGAAATATATTTATATATTAACTAAGTATCTAAAGCAATTTGTTTCTAATAGTCTGTTTATGTATTCATTCATTTGTTTATTCAATTTTTTCTTCTTTGCGGCCTTATGCCAGTCGTTGCTTTGATACTGGGTGTTAAATTATGAACAACATCTAAGGAATAATAGAAAGTGAAAAGATCCAGATGCAATATAAAGCATAAAACATTTGATGAAGCCAAGCAGATCAATTTGGTTGGAGCATAGACTGTGCTTTGGAGGCAGGGGTTAGAAATGAGACTGGTGAGGTAAACAGAGGTGACATTATGAGAAACATAACAGGTTGTAGAATTCAGATATAAAAGGGTTTAAATCAACAGTGTGATGTGAGTTTTTATGTTGGAAAGATCACTGTATAAAGTAACTCAGTACTGGAAACTTGTGCAGAATAATGAGGGTTCCATAACGTAGAGTTTGAGTATCTCAACTTTACAAAGGGGGGCATGTAGAGAGGTAGGAGGAAGAATACATTGATGTGGGGCAGTCAGCATTGGAGGCAAAGAAAACTTATGAGACCAGACTGGAAATCTGATGATGTTCTGGATCAGGGAAATGAAACTAGTGGAGATAAATGGATAATAGAGCAGTGCTAGCCAACAGAAATATGATGGTAACTGTTTAGGTAATTGTGCATTTTATGGTAGCTACACTAAAAAAGGAAAAAGAAACAAATGAAATTAATTTTAATAATAACATTATATTTAACCTAAAATGTAATCATTTCACATTTAATCAATGTAAAACAATTCTCAAGGAGACATTTTCCACATAATTGTATCACGAAGTATCCAAAATTCATATCTCTATTCAAATACTAAATTTTTATCATAAATACTTTATCAATATATAGATTTCATAAAATTTACATTTTATAAAGTGTATTTACTTACTCTAGTTGTTCCAAATGTATTCCTGTGTTTTCCAATAACTGAAATGGCTACCAATTTAAACTTTTACATTTAAATTAAGGAAACAGACAAAATTGAAAATTCAGTCTTTAGTTGCACTGGCCACATTTCAGGTGCACAAAAACCACAGGTAGGTATTGGCTGTCATTTGGTATAGTGGTATAGCATAGCTTTTGAAAATGTATGGAAAGCAGAACTGAAAACATTTTTTATAGCATTGGATGTGGTGGATGAGGGAGATGAAATGGGAAGTGTGAAGACAGGTTTTATGGCTTGGGCAATTTGTTGGGCAGTGGAATTTTACAGTGAGATAGGATAGGAGAAGCATTTGGGTGAAATTAATGGAGCCCAGAATGATAGTACTTCTAATTGTGAATATAAATTTCAATTCAAATGATAATAGAGTGCATCCAAACTTTCTAGTACATTTCTGAAAACTTGTGGGCTATTTAGCAAGTTATTGTTTAAGGAATGAAATAGCAATAGCACAGTTGCAATTGCATTCCTCCATTTTAAGACTACTCCCATGTACTACTCTATTATAAAAATGTGAAATTGATGATTTTTTCCTTTTTCTGGCTTCCCATCTGCTAAATCATTAGTCTTTTCTGTTCCACATTCTAGAATATTTTCCATCAGTTTTTTTTTCCCATAGAACTTTATTTAATAAGAATAGAAGTTTATGATTCTAAGTTCTTAAAGATATTCAGATTAAAGCATAGTAATGCACTTATGGATATGTGGTGTCTTTTATGGGTGTTCACCTACTTTTAAGGGTACAGTTACCAATATGAATGCACTGCCAAATTCATGAACTTAATTTTTAGGAAGGGAAAGGAATGTAAGTTAGGCAGTTCAAGTATCAATTTTCATGAGTGTTTTATATTTCATTAATTGCAATTACATTTAATAATGAAAATAAAAAAGGCAAAGGTAACTAATATATATTGATACATATGCAAGAAACTTGAAAATGATTGTAATTGTAAATCCTTATTCCTATTTCCAAGTGAAGAAAATAAAGCTTGGATTAAGAGATACAACCCAGGTCTATGTGATATCAAAGTTCATATTGTATGTTTTGTTGGTTGGGTGGTTGCTTTTTCTTCATAGGCTTTTCGTTTTGAATAGTTTTACATTTACAGAAAAAAATCAAAGATAATATAATGTCCCCATGTTCATTAATATACATGGTATCTTATAATAGTATGACAAATTTATCATAATTAATGAACCATTTATTATTGACTAAAGTCCATACTTTATTTGGATTTCTGTAGTTTTTACCTAATATTCTTTTTTTCTTTTTATTTTTGTTCTAGGAGTCCATCCAGATTACCACATTATATTTAGTCATATTTCCTTAGGCTACTCTTGGCTATCACAGTTTCTCAGACTTTCCTTGTTTTTGATGACTGACAGTTTTGAGGAATACTGATCAGATATTGTGTAAAATTTCCCTCAGTTTCATTTTGTTTGGTGTGTTTCTCATAACTAGGCTTGTGTTATGTGTTTTTGGGAAGAAGATCGCAGACTTAAAGTGCCATTTTTATCACAGCAATCAAGGGTGCATACACTGTGTATGTCACCCTTATCACTTGGCTGAGATAGTTTGTAAGGTTTCTTCACTGTAAAATCACATTTTTTTCCATACTGTAATCTCTGGAGGGAAGTCACTATGCATAGACCATACTTTAGTGTGGTAAATTATGCTCTACCCACTTAGGGCAGAGTAGCTACACAAATTATTTGACATTCTTCTGCATGGGAGATTTGTGTATTCTTCCCCATTGATTTATTTATTCAATCATTTAATTATTAGTGTAGCCTCATGGATATTTATGTTATACTTTTGGTTATAATCCAATACCACTTTGTTCCTTTTGTTGCTCAAATTGTTCCATTTTGGTCCCTTGGGAGTTCTGTTAGTTGAGTCCTATGATGTCTCTTTGACACATCCTCATTATCGTGTGTGTGTGTGTGTGTGTGTGTGTGTGTGTGTGTGTGTGTGTTTAGCATTTTCTTACTGTCTGGTGCAACAAGGTTTTCTAGACTCATCTTGTATATTTTCTGTCCCAGACCTAGAATCAGTCATTTCTCCAAGGAGCTCTGGTTCCTTTTATTGGAGAATGGTTTTTAAAAGCCACATCTGGGTACTAGATGTGCTTGGTACAACTGGGGTATTATATCCCTAGGCCCTCTCAGCTGACTGAGCAAGAGAATATATATGTATATACAAATATTGGTAAATATTAAATAATATTTAAATATTATAATTTTAAATTATAATCATAATTTTAGATACATTAAATAAATATTTCTATATACAATCATTTGTATCTATGTTAAGCTGAACATGGGCTCATGGTCATATGTCCAACTCTAATCCATCACCACATGGGTCATTCTGGCCTGCTCCTTTTGTCCATCTCCCCATCTAGCAGTGACATATCAACCCTCACCAAATGCCATCTATTAACCTATTTTTTCAATTCCAGTATACATATATAATGGCTTCAGAATTGTTAACCTGTACCCCTATGGGATACAAGTTTAGCAATTTCCAAAATTACTTAAGTCAGCAACTTTTCACCCATCTTTATCATATATTTGCAATACAGTTTCTTTGTAATACACATTATTTTCTCATTATTCAATTTTGGGATCTCATGAACTTCTAAATAAATTTTCAAAATTTACATATATCAAAGCTCACTCTTTGTGCTGTAAAATTCCATAGGTTTTTAACAGAGGCATAATGTCATGCATCCACCATTATAGCAGCATACAGAAGAGTTTCAGTACTCTAAAAAATTCTCTGTGTTTAACTTTCTCCCACACAAACCTATCTCCCACACAGACCCCTGTCAACTGCTGATCTGTTTACTGGTTATATAGTCTTGTCTTTTACAGAATGTCATTAAAATGGAATATTACTAAATATATCTTTTTCAGGCTAGCTTATTTTACTTAGCAATATATTAATATATTTAAGATTCATTTATGTTTCTATGTGGCTTAATACACTGTGAATTAATTTATATCTTTGTGTGAATAAAATCATAGCTTTATATGTTTTATCACTGAATGATATTTTATATTATTCCACTGGGTAGATATACCACAGTTTGTTTATTCATTTAGCTATTGAAGGACATCTAGATTGCTTATGTTTTGGGCAATTATGAATGAAGTTGTGATAAACATTCCCATGCAGCTTTTTATATTTGTGTGTGGACATAACTTTTCAAGTGATTTGGGTAGATGGGAGCATGTTTGCTGGGATTGTATGATAAGACTATATTTAACTTTGTAATAGACTGTCACATTGTCTTTCAATGTGGCTGTACAATTTTACATTCCTACCAGCAATTAAAGGGAGTTCTTGTTGTTCCATATCCTTACTAGCATTTGGTAATGTCAGACTTTGGATGTTAGCCATTCTAATAGATATCTGGTAGGATCTGTGTCTGGATATACTTGCCTCTCTAGATTTCAGAATAGTCATTTTTCCCATAACTCAGTTTTCTAAAGGATCTAAATAAGTCATTTTTTTTTTCATTTTGTTCAGCTTTTTCCTGTTTATAAGTATCAGAGTGATGCATTTCAAATTTTTAACATTTTGAAGCTGAAACAAGTAATCTAGTTCATTTACTTTTTACTTTCTCCTGTTTAATTTAGCATTTTCCTGAGCCCACTCTCTCAATATTGTCATTTAGAGTTGTGATTGGCTCCAGGCTTTGTATTTCCATATGCATTTGTTCAGTGCTTTTACTTTCTTTAAAAGGACTTTCTCAAAATTCTGTCTTTTCCAAAGAATACACTTTCTAAAACTTAGTATCCACTTTCCTTTCCTTCCAGCCAATATATGTAAAGAAAACATCCCTATTCCCTAAATTCCTTTTCCTGTTGAAATTTATTTTTTGCTTCATATCTCACTGCATGAAAAATCTAATCCTACCAGTAGCCTATGCAAGCAACCAAATTATTTCAGTCATCATTTATTAAATCGGAACTCAGTTGGTTCAATAAGTTTACAGTTATGTGTATATATGTGTGTGTGCATACATAAATCCACACACTAATGGCTTTGAGCAATATAATGATGTCTATTCAAATTTCATTCCTTTATTACGTAAATTCTACTCTCTAAACTCTAGATAATCTAAACACAAATATAATGATAAATTACATAATTTGTCTAAAAGAGAAAATGGGTTGAATTTTAATTGTCTCCTTAAATCTCTTAAAGAATAAGATTACTACATGAGACAATTTCCTACATATAATTTAATAAATATCATAGTTATTTAAATTCTAAAAAGCATTGTTTATTGCCTATTTGATTTTTTGTAAATTTTTAATTATGACAGTTGTATATATTTATGAGGTCCAGGTGATGTTTTGATACAGGCATACAATGTGCAATAATCAAATCTGGGTGATTGGGGAAGCCATCACCTCAAGCATTTGTCATTTCTTTGTTTTAGGAACATTCCAATTTCACTCTTTTAATTATTTTAAAATATACAATAGCTTATTGTTGATTATAGCATTAAGTGAAATAAATAAGCCAAGTACAGAAAGACAAATTTTGCATATTCTCACTCTCATATAGAAGCTAAAACTGAAAACCATTGATCTCATGTATGGTTACCATAGGCAAGGAATGGTAGCAGGGAGGGGGGATAAAGTAGGGAAGGCTAATTGGGTGCAAAAATATAGAGTGAACAAGATCTAACATTTGACAGAAAACAAGGTACCTATTTGATTTTTTATATGAAAAATTTTAGGATGAATTTTATAGATCCTAATCACTGAACTATGCAAACACACAACTGATAATAATTTCTATTATCTCCTTTGTATTATATGTTCTTTAAATAACTTTCAACATTTCCGTGGTGTAGCCATTTCGTGATTATTATAGGTGCTTCCCTAGTCCTTGTCTCACTCAATGTGATTGTATATTATTTGGGAGTAGAAACCATTTCCATATCACAGTTCAACCTGTGTGGAAAGCTGAGTTAACTGACATACTTATTTCAATTACTTCTTAGTTGGGATATCTTTAGCAGCTGCCCAGCTGACTCACTTTACTCTCAGCCCGTGTTGAGACAATCTATCTGGAATGCAAATCAATGAGCCAATCAAAATGAAAGATTTTTATGAGAAAATTTTGAACAGTTATTTCTTTCTTTCAAACATTGAAGGTGATTGACATTTGGATTCATACTATTTCAGTGTTTCAGATGTATGTAGTTGCTATGGTTTACTGCTGATACAAGCAGCCTTCATAAATGCATGACTTCTGTGATGTACAGAGGGAACATTAATTTTCTGCCCAAAATTAAAAAAAAATATTTTGCCTTTAAATTGCTATTTGAATTTCAGATTTTTAAATAAAATTAAACTGCTATTTTAATCTATTGGTTTATTTTTAAAAAAGTTGTTACATGACAATGAATGACTAAGGACAAACAAATATCAATATAGTTTCTTATATAGTCTATATTCTACTAACTTTAAACTTACTTTGGTAAAACTGAAAATACAGGACCTGCTCTCACTTTCAGCTCACAGGCTTATTATTATCTATTTAAATACATAGGCATCGTTAAAATTAAGCAACAGATGGGCAGCCTATGGAAACATTTTGAGCTCTGGAACCCAGCAAGTCTCCTGAGTGCCGAGTTATTGGCAACTAAATCAAGTCGAGATAGTTAAATCCAACTTGTAGTTAAACACCAAATGGTTATTTATTTATAGTTTTACCTGCTTGTTTTGCTACACCTAACAGAAAGAGTAGAACTTTTGCTCCTCTCATTGATAGTCGTGCAAAATCAATTTGCTTCTTAATTTTGAAGAGTTTGCAATTGCATAATTTAGAATTTAAAAATACATGATAAATGAATATTCTAGAAAAAGAGGATGAGTACTATTTTTGACAAAATATAGAAAGAAAGAGATTAAATTAAAATAAGGGTTATGCACGTTTCCAAATATCTTTGCTTTTACAGGAGAGAAAACACAGGAGTAAAGAGGTGATAATCATTACCCCACATTTACTCAATTAAATATGAGTAGGGTCTGATACCCAGATGTCCTGAATCCTTATATATTTTTGCCACTATATCTTTTCACCTCCACAAATAAAAACAGATTTTAAGTCAATTTTACTCTGTAAACAGAATAAGTTTTTTTTAAAAAAATGTTCAATTGCCTAATGCTTTTATATTAAATCTTCTCATTTGCAAATATAAAGGACAATTCTGAAGGTAATTATTCTTGAGGATCTCTCCAACAATTAACAAAAGATTATTAACTCCTTTTGATTTTCTGTGTTTGATATTGAGCATCTTTCTAATCAATTAACATTTATAATGAAAATTACATATGTACCGTTATGTAGAGTGACTTGACATTGACGGAAATTTTAACATTTTTCAGGATGAAAGAAGCAAGAGATGATTGCCTCCTACCCTTAGAAAACCAGATAAGGTAATAGACATATTGAGACTTTGCACAACCAGGTAGAGGAACAAATGTGCGGAATTTGAAGTGGTGAACAATGTGGAATGCAACTTCACTATTTTATCTTCTTCACCTGTACCAACTCAGCCTCTCCCTGATTGCAATTTTTCAAGTGGCACAACAGGATCATCTGCACAAATCAGTAGAGGATCAAGCTTTTTTAACAAAAATTGGAGAAGAATCTGGGTCTGTGGACTGCCACAGTATCTTATTACTATATAGTTTTTAAACCAGTCATTCATTCTGTTACTTTATCTTCGTTGTATAAATAGTCCATCCAACTGATAATTATTTCTACGGTGAACCACCTGCATCTGCCAAAAACATTGTATAGTGCAAAGGAAGATAGATTGTCTCATCATTTCATACCACTGATTGTGGGCACAGACCCTGACACTTAGCCTGTGGGCCATCAATATTGGATGGCTGCCTTAATACCTAGACTAGAGATCAATGTTGTTGTACTTACTCTGACAATCACCATCTGCGTGATTTAACATGCACCACTTAAATTATTTGAATTTCAACTTTATTATCCATAAGCTGATCTCTCAAATATATTTAAAGCCTAACGCTTTACTATTTTATCAGCTTTCATTTCAATTTGTAGTCATGGAGAAATTATTCCATTCATCATCAGAACTACACGCCACTTGCCACTTGACATTTCTAAAATTTGTGGTCAAGATTTTGTCTTTGATAAATGAAAGTACGAAATATTGTCATTATTTATAGAGACGAAAGGGCATTAACTACACATCATGTCTTGCAGAAGTTACTGGAGGCCAAATAATGTAGAAATATTTTATTTTTTTAATCTGAGAAATAGGGGCTTTATTAAAATTTAACTACATTTTTGACAACTGTAAATATCATTTCTGAAAATCCAGGACATTAAAATATAGGCACCTAGAAAGAGCAGAAAAACTACACATTTTCAGATTTTAATCTCTTAAATTTGGCCTTGATGTATTTATTGTAATTTGGTTGTGTGATTTAGTCCCTCCAAATGAATGAGGCAAATGGACTGTGCTTCCATCACATAGTAAAATCTCATTAACACGTAGAAAACAATGAGTTTTTATAAAATGTTTTCCTTGCTCTTCTTGTTGTTCACTCTTTTTAACAAAAATGTTGATTTTTGTTTTTCTTTGATTTTGTTTCAAGGGACACATTGGCTCTTGGTACTTCTAGCTTATCATTTATCTATGTACATTACACTAGTTATCAGGCTGGTTTGATAATATTTTTGAGACCCTATCAAAAGCACGTAAGAATATGGTACATATTAACGCCAAACTTGGAGTTTCTATCAGTTTTCAATCCAGCTGCAGTTAAAGAATATAGACTTTAGATTACCTAGGCTGAAATTCCAAGTCTGTCCTTAATAGCTGGCCATATAAGATATCTCAATTTATTTATCTGTAAAATGGTACTAATATCAATACCTACTGTATTGTTTGCTGTATGGAATAAATTAAAATATATAGCTTTGACAATAAAATGTCAAAAAGTGTACTCTTTATTGTAATAAAAATACAAATCTGTGAATTATCTTTTGACGAATACTTGAATACTTTAAAAACTGAACTTTAAATAAAAAGTGGCAAAGTTACTTCAATAGAACTGTGTAAAAAACATTTTAAACTACTATTCATTAGCATTTCCTCATATTCTTGGGTCCTAAGTTTTTATGCTGGAGTGTATCATCTTGCATTGTATATAGAATCCCAAAGAAAAGTGATGAATGGCTTGTCATAAGGAGCAGTAGTAGACTATTAAAGAGAAATAAGAAAAAAAGAGAGAGAGAGAGAGAAAAGAGAACATTGTTTAAGCTGGGCATTAGCATTCCTTGCTGAGGCTGGGGAGCTGCACCCTGCCTAAGGAACTTATTAGTTGTGGAGACAAATGACACACAGGCATCAATAAATAAGAAAAAAAGTTTGTCACTCATGCAATAAACAGTAAAGTGATTCCACAAGAAGAGCTCAGGTTTGGTCTGGCATAAAGCGAGAAGGGTGGGAAGTGGTTGGAGGGGGCCTTGCAAGATAAATATTCACATTAATAACTAATCATACAAAAATTGAAAAAGGCAAAAAAAATACTTTGACACAAAATTTTTAAACCTTATGTTTGTTAAGCTGTTGTAAAATCTTTAGTTATCAGATTTACTCAAGTCTCCAGTTTCAATAGTCATTTAAATGTCTAAAAAGCCCCAAGATCTACTGGAGCAAGTGTCTAATGGTTGAATAAGCAGATACCCTGTTATATTTGAGGAACACATAAAATTCTTACAGGAAATAAAAATATGACAAGGAATACAAAATGATGTATTACAACTTAAACAAAAGTTTTTAAAAACTTAAACATGAAAAAAAATATCTCTACAGTCATGACATGCCAAGAAAAAAGGAGACATTTTTGTGCTTTGTATCTAATGAAATGAGTGCTGAGCTAGGTGAAAATAGAGTGACATACAAATGTAATGTAAATAACCATTCTCGTCCTGGGCCTTCAAATTTTTGAAACACTAATTTATTTATATAGTTGGTTAAATGTTGATATGTGGTTTATGATTTTTAAAATCTACCATTGTATATATATTTAACTAAATGTTTCTTTTATTGGTGTTCATATCCTAAACTTAAATCTGTGGATTCATGTTCCCCTTACTATTTATTTAATGAAAGCTCTTATAATTTAGCTACTGCATTGAGTGAATACAAATAGTTTCCATTATTTTAGCCTGCAAATAATATCCACAGATATCAGTCCATAAGGCTACTTAAATTGCCATTCTTTCAATAGCTACTGACCCTGCTATTAGCTTCTCTAATTACTCTAAAATCCAGGGTAATAAATTTATCAAAATGTAGGTAAGATTTGAAGTATGACATTTTACATCAAACAAATAAAGACGCTAATACCCGAAGGAATTTCTCTTAGGCTTTTTAAATGTTTAGGTTATTAACAGTCATAAATACTTTTTGATTATAAAGGTGTAATTTTTCGTCACTGAGGTCATTTAAGTCACTTCAATATATAATTGTCAAAAAAAGGGTTAACTAAAATTTTTCCCTTTTAGTTACAGAATAATAAACTGATGAATATAAATGAAATAATTATAATGATTTGAAGCTCAAACTGAAGGGAGTAACTCATGCTAATCTACCTAATATTCCTACAGTAGTCCTATACGCTTTTACTAGAAAATCGAAACTAAGCCTACTGATCACTTTTATTTTACTGCCCAGGTAGACTTAGAAAAGTATAAAATAAAGGCTTAATTTGTGCTTTTTATAAAAATAAGTCACAGCAACTTACACAGCAGACTCAGAATCACATAAAGATTATTCCATTTTATTGTTCTCCCAAATTTTCTCTTGGAAAGAATCAGATGTTATAGCATAATTTATGCTTATTTTTGGACTATGTATTTATATCATCTTGTCAAATAGGCAAAGGTTTAGGAATCTGAATTGAGTAAAGACATTTTCAGTATCTGGTCGCTGCAACTTTTCATGAAATGTTGCTACTTTTAATTTCCAATGACACTTTACAAGTCATTTGCCAGCTTGCACATTTGCAGTAGCATCTCATTAGGTAAACTGCCAGTACTAATATTCTCTATTTATTTGCTATAAATGTTTGCCTAAGTAGTAGATTGTAACTCATATTGATTTTTGTGTTGACAGATGTGACAGATGAAATAAAATGAATAGATAGGGTATCAGATATAAAATTTAGTATTTATTGTAAACTCAGGAAGACCTTAAATATCTGTTGGTGACTTTGAAAGTTTTATTACCTTATAGCACAATTACGATATTGCTCTCAAGATTTCTTTCTTCTAAGGTATAGCTTTGATGTGATTGTTAGTCAAAGATATTCTCCCTTTGAAATACAAGTTGACCTGGAAGAAATCAAACATTTCCCATGTACCCCTCCCTCCCATTATATTTGACCTATCTCTGTATTATTTTTAGTTAAAAGTTATGCAGAAAGTCATGCATTTTTTTAAAGATGATAACCATCGTTTTATGCAAAGTCTTTTTTGGTGTTGCAGTAACCGTATTTGATTCAAAGCTTGTCATTTGTTAAGAGATGAAATAACTGAAAACATAGATAATGAAACAAAATTTTCTACAAATTCCTTTTGTGTTTGTTTAATGTATCTATGAGTCTATTCCTGAGAGACTTTTAAAATATCTTTATTTTAGAATCCAGAAAGGAAGGAGATAATTTTCAACTTATTCTTAAAGACCATACGTTCCCTTTATCAAAATGTAATCCAAAAATCTACAAAAATTGAATGAAATATTCAGTATTTCTTAAAGCGAGTGTACTGATGGTTACTTTGAAATTAATTAATTAAATATGTAAGTGCCTTGGTTTAAAAAGGATTAAAAGATGCACTTGCATACTGGTTTAATCCTTTTTAAGATGCACTTACATATTGGTTTAATCCACTTCATGTAACTTCTTGTGTGTGTGGCTGTTCTTTCATCAGACGTGGACAAGTAGTAAAAGTGCAGCTCAAGATACTGTTGGCTGAAGGAAGCAGTGACCAGTGAGGCTGCTTCACATGTCAAACAGCACTGTCTGCATATGGACTTGCACTGAAAGATTATGTGTTTTACAACAAAATAAATAACTTCTATCACTTTTTAACATATAAGATAAAAAATTAGCATTGTTTTCATCATTTTTCAGTAGATACAACATGTTTTAAAAGTCTATTTTAGTTGGACAATAAAAAAGTTATAAGAAACATTCATGCGTTTTCCCAGTCCAAACAAAACAAAACACACTATTCTCTTTGAAGCTCCCTCTGATCTCACCCTGTTTCTTTCCCTCACAGGAAACCTTCCTTTCCAACTCTCTATATTTCATCTCCTTGCTTTTCTTAGTCTTGTTACACGTTTACTTCACTTGGCTTACTTAAAAAAAAATCATATAAATGTAACCAAGTCCTATTTTTTTTATACCTTTCTCTCTCTCAACATTATAATCATGGAAATACACCAACTTATGTTACATATAACTATAATTAATTTATTTGCATTGATATTCTAAATTGTATTTGTAGAATAATATTTTGTAGGATCATTAATATTCTGTAATTATTTATCCTTTTGCTTATAGATATTTAGTGGTTTCAATTGGTTTTCTTTTTGTCCTTTTTCCTCCATACATGAGCATAATTTTCTCTATATTACATAAATAAGGGTGAAATGGTTATATGTATAAACTGGATAATACCAAGCCAAATTATTTTTCAAAATGATTATAACAAACTGTACAACAAGCAGCTTTTGATAAGTATTTTCATTTCTTCTCCTTTCGTATACATTTGATCTTTTCAGGCTTTTATGTTTGCCAGACTTGTATGCATTAGATAGTTTTTCACTATGGATTTATTTTGCATTTTCTTGGTTATTAATGTAAATTATAATAATTTAATATAACTGTAAAAAATTCAGATTTCCTCTTTTCTGAAGCATCCCCTTAAATCTTTTGAACGTTTTTTCTATCAGCTCTTTTGATTTGTTTTCATTTTTGTTTCATTTTACATTTATTTTATTTTACTTATAGACTTTTTATATGGTTTAGACACTGATTATTCCTTATATATGCATATTACAAATAATTGTTTGGTAATTTTTAACTTGTCTTTTTAACTTAATAAAACCTATGGAGAAATGTTATATCTATCTAGGTCAGTTTTAGTTATAATTATTCCTTTCTAGCAATTTATCTTCTTTATTAATGTTTTAAAATCTATTATAAAAAAGTTGAACATAACATCCTTTTGTTATATTTTTTAATTCCTAGAGCATTTTACTTCTATTTTCTTTTTCATTTTTTTTTTTTTTTTTGAGACAGTCTTGCTTTGTTGCCCGGGCTAGAGTGAGTGCTGTGGCATCAGCCTAGCTCACAGCAACCTCAAACTCCTGGGCTCAAGCGATCCTCCTGCCTCAGCCTCCCGAGTAGCTGGGACTACAGGCATGCGCCACCATGCCCGGCTAATTTTTTCTATATATATTTTAGTTGGCCAGCTAATTTCTTTCTATTTTTAGTAGAGGCGGGGTCTCGCTCTTGCTCAGGCTGGTCTCAAACTCCTGACCTCGAGCGATCCACCCGCCTCGGCCTCCCAGAGTGCTAGGATTACAAGCGTGAGTCACCGCGCCTGGCCTTCATTCTTTTTAATTTGTTTGTGAATCGTCTCTTGAAATCTTCAGCCCCTGACCTTGTGCTTTCTCGTTTCTGTGGGCTCTCACTCCTCATGGTGTTTTGTGTGTGTGTAGTGTGTGTTGTGTGTTGTGAGTTTGTGTGTGTGTGTGTGTGTGCACACTGACTGTATATTCACACATTTCAGAGCTAAATATGTGGGAGTGATCTGAAGCCTGATTGTGTTGGGCTCTTCCAGGGTAAATTTACATTTGATTCTGTTTGGTGCTTGGGAATCCCACTGTCTTAGTTCAGTTAGTGTTACTGTGAAGGACTACCTGAGGCTGGGTAATTTGTTTAAAAAAAAAAAAAAAAAGGTTTATTTGGTTCACATTCTGCTCACTGGAAAATCGGGCATCTGAATGAAGGCCTCAAACTGCTTCCACTCATGGTGAAAGGCAGAGGGGAACAAGGATGTGCAGAGATCACATGGTGAGAGAGGAAGAAACAGAGAGAAGGAGAGAAAGAGAGAGAAAGGAGGAGGAACCACACTCTTTTTAACAACCAGCTTTCATGGGAACTAATAGAGAAAGAACTCACTCATCCTCACCCCAAGAAGAGGATTAATCTATTCATTCATGAGGGATCTGTTCCCATGATGGAAACACCTCCCATTAGGCCCCACCTCCAATACCCACCTCTCAAATTTCATCATGAGATTTGAAGGGACTATCATCCAAACTATAGCACACACCAACCTGCCTGAGTGATTTCAGAGAACCCAAAGAGTGTGAATTAAGTCTGTAAACAGTAATAAGATTACCTGTGTCTAGAGCTATGGAGTTACACACTGGTAAACTATACTATATAATCATTTGCTGATTAAATGATAAAAATGTGTAAAGTATACTATATAATCACTTGCTGATTAAATGATAAAAATGTGTCTAACAAGTTTTGGAATGTATAAATATTGGCCACTAAAGTGTTTAGCTAGAATTTGTCCTTTAATGTTATTAAATCTTGGGAGAATACATTTCTAATTAGCTCTTGGATCTACACACTTAAATTGAAATACAGAACCTATAATCAAAGTGCAGACCAAGTCTTCAAAATTGCTTTTACCCATAAACTCAATTTTAAATTATAATTAATATCCACACAAAAATCACAAGATATCCATACCATTACCTTCCTCAAATGAGTTTATACTCTATTGGGCAAATGGGGAAGAAGAGGTTCCACTGTTTTATGTGATCCATGTATAAAAGAAAGTTTGTCCTGGCTCAAAGTTAAAGATATTTCTCTGGTCACACAATGAGAAAAACACTGAAATCCTTTTTTTCAATGTGAGTGTCATGTATGGGAAAATATAAGCATTTATAATGGTGTGTAAAACTGGATACAAGCCAGAAATGGAATTAAATATTATTATGGTTTTATATTTTATCTTATGTAATATCTTTATTCCTTTACTCTATAACCTCAAGCTTCCCTAGCTTTTTCTGGCTATTGTCTTTTGGACATCATACACAAAGACAATTTTGATATAAAGCACTGTTTAAAAGCACTTTAGAAGTACATTAGCAGTCACTATGTCAGCACTTAGCGTGAGATTTTGAAGGTAATTTTTAACCTTTTCATCTTCTAAATTGTAGCTTGTCTTATTAAAAACACTTTCTCTCTTTCTACTTTCCCCATTAAAGTTCTTGTTGTTATTTAAAACAGGAAAATGTACCATATCAAACAATTCAGAGATCCTCACTCTGTACATACAGTACATGACAGAGGAAAGTGATATTATCACAAACGGTGACTGCTTATATTCATTTATTATGCAAAATGACCCAGATGATCAGTTTCTCGTTGGAAATTGTAAAAGGAGAAAAGGTTCAAAATGTCATAAAAGAGAAAAAAAAGTATTTTCATGAATTCATTGACCTTTCCATTAATATCATAACAGAGCATAATCACTAAGGCTTTTAAATGAGCAAGGTAGCTCAATACAGAAGGATGGCTTCAGAAGTCTCAAGGGCTTATGTTGCCAGAACAAGACCCTGACACCAGAAGTAAAAGGGTAAATGAGAATCATGTTTAGTGATGACCTTTAGGTCCCACAGCTGCTTACCACATATCTTGTCTTTTTGCCTTACTGTTGCACTTTAGCTTATTAAAATTAATTGTGTTCTATTTTAGATGTTAAGAATTTTTAGTTCATAACCTTCACTGTTGAATTAATGGTAACATTCTTTTCTATCACTCTTAATGTATAGTAATAATAATTCCAATTATGTGACGTAAATAAATATAATAAAAAGAGATCTTGAAATTTTTTATTAGAAAATAAAATTTAAATATAAAATGAAAAAGAATTGAAAAGGTCATAAGACAAGTTCATAGAAGGAAGGAATTTTGGAATAATAAAAAAAGAATAAAATACACCAGGTTTATATAACAAATGTATTCTTATAATTGACATTTAAATGAATTATTGTATATTTGAATTACTGTTTTTTTTTCTATTGATATGTACCCAGAGGAAAGTCTTTGTCCATCTAATTGGCCATATAATTGGTAGTATTTAACTGGTTTATCTCTTGGCATCTCTACTCACAAACAAGTAGATAATGATTAGGAACTGTATTATTGAATTTCCAATGGAAATTAACAGTGTGTTTTATTCTTTTATAAATGGAATGATTAAGTCTTAATTTGACTGATGAAGCTTGTCAGATGAAGCTTTGATATTTAACACATATATTTCTGTATTTCTACAAACTACATATTAAATAGGATGATGAACGGATTTTTTAAAAGATAAAAATTGTCAGTAAGAGATGACAAATATTAGAGTGAACTCCTTGACAGATATATATAGATACTCACATGCAGTAGTCCACTCACACAAACATACACACACACACACACATATGAGTACACAGACACACACACACCATATACTTTTAATACATACTATATATGTTTATTTAACCTTCTCAACATATATAGGAATTAAGTATCATTTTTATTCTCACTTTACAGGTGAAAAAATTAGGACAAGAAAGACTTGTCTCAAGGAAAAACCCTAACTTGGGGGTTGGAAGACATAATTTTCCTTGTAACACAGGACACTTTTGAGTGAAACTAGGCTTGTAATAGAAAACTGAATTCACCATACATAATCAGAGACTGTCCTAGGAAAACCAAATACATGTTTACCTAACAATAAGTATACGGCAAAGCTGAACTGAAACACCAACATTCTGACCACTTAGGCTGGATTCTTAAATTCTATTCCCCACTGCCTCCAAGCTGACGTCGTTAACTTATGAATCAATCATACGTTGTGTTCTGTTTTTTGTTTTGTTTTGTTTTGACCCATGGCCCAACATTTATTGAAGGCATGTGATTTGCCAGAAAGAGTGTTTCAGTTTGGGGGCTGCTTTTTAGAACAAACAGACTAAATCTTAATATGATTGAATTTGCATTAGAGAGAGACAATGAGCAAGGAGAAACATGAAAGAACCAAACAGGAGGTGGAGAATATAATTTGTGATGTAGGATAACATCGGGGTTTAACAGTAAGATCATAGTCAAGAAAAACAACCCAAAGTGTGACATTTAAGCTGAGGTGTAAAAATGGAAAGTACACTATGAAATAGGTCAAGGAAATATTGGTCAGGAAAAAAGAAATAGCAGCTGCGAAGACTGAGGTGAAAAAGAATTTGCAATGTTCAAGAACTGAAAGATAGTGTGACTGAAACCAAATAAGTTAGGAGATTAGAGAATGAGTTGAGATATACACATTTACTAGTACACATTATGCATATACAATATGAATACACACTATAAAACATAGGCAAATGTGGGTTATTTCTGTTTATTTTTCTATTTCCCTTTTTAATACTTTTTAAACAGTTTTAAATTGACACACAATAATTAAACATATTAATAGGGGGCGCATTGTGATGTTTCCATACATATAATGTACAATGAATCAGATCTGGGTAATTAGTATATCTGCCATCTCTAATATCTATAATTTCTTTGCATTGAGAACATTCAATATCTTCCTTCTAGCTCTTTGAAACTGTATAATACATTCTTGTTAATTTTAGTCATCCTACAGTAGAATAGAACACTAGAACCTATTTCTCCTATGTAGCTGTAATTTTGCAGGCAGTTTTAAAACATGACAAAGCATTTTGATTTTATTCTAATGTACTTGGAAAACTTTTGAAAGGTTTTAATTTTCATTAAAAATATTTATTAAATATTTACTATGTATGAGACACTGTGCTTGGGTTACAGGAAGGGCAAAAATGCTGATGAAGGGAGAGAGTACAACATTTTAATAGAGTGGTCCAGGCCAGCCTCATTAAGAAGATAAGATTTGCATAAAAACTTGAAACTGGGGTGAGAATAAGACACATGGATAATTGGGGGAGGGGAAGGGGAGGAATAATGGGCAGTAGGAAAGACCAGTATAAAAGCTTTCAAGTGGGAGGATATATGGTGTGTTCTGGGACAAGCAAAGAATTTCTGGAGCAGAGAAGGGGGTAGAAACAGAATAAGAGTTCAGAGGATGACGAGAGAAGGAAGAGGAAGAGTAGATCATGTAGAGCTTTGGAAAGCAATTAGTAAGGCTTAGGCTTTTCCTTTGACTGACAAGGAGATCTGTTAGCAAGGTTA
Source organism: Lemur catta (assembly GCF_020740605.2). NCBI lineage: Eukaryota > Metazoa > Chordata > Mammalia > Primates > Lemuridae > Lemur > Lemur catta. The sequence continues at coordinate 46,374,454 of NC_059140.1, forward strand.
AAAGAGAGAAGGCAATTTATCTTATTTACATTTTTAAAAAGGTTACACTGACCTCTGAGAAAAAGAACAGGCGGAAGCAGGGAGACCTGTTAGGAAGGTATTGTAGCAATCCACTTGAGAATCTGTTATCAATGAAGGGGGCTAGGAGCAGCCTAATTTTTTGCGGGACTTGAAGACAGACTCAAGAGGATTTTGTTATGTGTAGAGTATTGAGAGACAGAAAGAAGTCTAGATTATGAGATTGAAAATTGAAAGAATAGAGTTTCCATTAACTTAGCTGCAGAAGGCTGTGTATAAAGCAGGTTTAGAAGTCTGTGTAAGGCCAGGAGTTCAGATCTGGGCATGTGAATCTTGAAATGTTTATGATGTATCCCAGGAAAATGTTAATGATGAGATACTACTAATATCTCAGACAAATGTTAAATAAGCAGGGGCATATATGAATTCAGGTGAGCACTTATGAGTAGATCCATAAATCTGAGAGTTGATGGCATACAGATGTTATTGAAAGCTACACAATTCATCTGATATATCTTTAAAGGAGTGATTTTTCAACAAGAAAAGAAGATCTTGGGTTATCCATCAGGAAGGAGGAGATAGCAGCAAAGAAGATTGGAAGGAAGGACCAGTAAGGTAAAAAGAAAACCAAATGAAGTGGAATTGTAAAATATTGCAGAAAAAGTATTACCAAGAATGTAATCAGCGGAATGAGAGATCAAGCAAGCTGAGGACTGAGAATTGACCATCAATTTAGCCAAATCTGATGGTAGCATGGTGCCTTTTGGTGACCATGAAAAGAACCATTTTGATGGAGTGGTTAGAGTGAAAGTCTGATTGAAATGTGTTTTAAATAATGGGAGGAAAGTTGAAAGAACACAGTGAGTAAACACAATATTTGCACGGAGTTTGGCTTTAGAGAGAAGCAAAGAATAAGTGAAGAGGTAGTAGATGGGAAGGGTTAGATAAAAAAAAATTGTGTGTTTTGTTTGTTTACTTTTGTAGAGAGGGGTGAACTAACAAGAAGTTTGTGTGATGATAGTAAAGATCTAGTAGGAAATAACGTAATGATAGGAAGGCGGGGTGAATTGTTGGGGAAATATTTCAGTGTAGGGAGAGGGGATCAGATTTGGTGCAAATGTTAGGGGTCTTTGGTGACAGCAACAGGCAGATTGTACAGATGAGTACAGTCCTGGTAAGTGGGTAGGCATAATGGTGGGCTTTAGGGGAAATTCTGCTCAGCTACCTTCAGTAGTTTTCACAGAGAAGTAAGATCATTCATTAGTAAGACTGAGTTTATGGAAAAGGCATTTGAGGCATAAGGAGGAAAAAGATGTGAAATTGACACTTAGGAGATAAGGAGAGTGAATAGAGTAAGGAATTATGGTATGACTGTGAACAGCTCTAAGAGTCTGCTTGATGTTATAATCACAACTATAAAATGAGACCAGCCAACATGGTCGTGTGTTTTTGTAGAAAAACCACATTCACATTCAGCTGAATTGATATACACAAGTAATAAGTAGAAATATGGATTTAGTTGGTTATTGGTTTTGGAAAAGTATACAAAAAGCACAAGAGGAATAAGAACTGGAGTATTGTGAAAGTTATAAATCTAATGATTTATTATTAACTTAATCTAGGTAACCAGGAAAGAGAAAACCTGAGGGAATGAGGGAAATTGGAAAAGGGTCAATAGACTTGAAAAGACATTTGATGTATTTAAATGGAATGAACTAGAGAGATAGAGTGTAGTGGTCAGAGAACAAGATGCACCAAATTAAGATCATGAAGGGGCTGATATTATATGTAATGACAATCTCTAGGGTATGCTTCAGGGAGTGACTGAGACAGGGTGCAGGATGAGATAAACAGAGGAGAGAAATTCCAGAAACTAAATGGCCAGGTGTCATAAAGAAAACCTACTGTGAAATTATTGAGAAAAGTCACCAGAATAATGATGAAGAGTCTACGAGTTAGAAGTGTAAAGGTTAAGAACTGAGCAAGTCTGCTAAAGGATGGGTCGTGAAGAATGAGAGTTACTAACTGAAAGACTCAGAAAACATGGGATTCAAAGTTAATTTTTAAGGAGAAAAAAGAAAGAGTGTTATGGAAATAGAAATGAAGAGTGAGAAGGACATCTACCTGGTGGATTCAGGCTGTGGGAAGAAAAAAAAAAAGAAAAACAACAACAAAACTTTCATCAGTTGATCAGTTGAGAAGGCTGCAGGGAAAGAGGGTCTTTGCTAGAGCAAGACAATAAAGGCTTCAGAGGAAAGTTGTGGATCTAGGAAATTTTTCTTCAAAGGACATAATGGATTCTTTTCAAGAGTCAGAGAAGAGTGCCAATAGGGACTGGAGAAGGGATTAGAATGCAGGAGCTGTAGGGTGATCCTGGAGCCGACAGTTTCAATTGCAGACTAATTAAAAAATAAGTCCTCATGGACACAAAGCAGATAAAAATGTCAAGGCTATGAGTGTCAGAGTGTTTGGAATGTCTGGAGCTTTCTCCTGACTTCAGTTGCTGGAAGGTAGTAATTCTGAGGATGCACGGTCTTAGTCTCAGTGTTTGAGATTCTCTTTAATTTGAAATGGGAAAAGGGACAGTTTTGTGTGTGCACCTGTTGTCTTCTGTTGGTGAGGATGAGGAATGTGGGGCTAAGTCTGGTGTTATACCAAGCCCGTGGGGCATCCTACTGGCATTGTAAATGGAGGGAATTATGAATGAAATGGAGGGGCATGGTTTTAGTCCAAGTGTTATGAATGTTGTGTGAACTGATTTATTTTTGTCATCACTCAATCTGGCTACTCTGTGAAGGACGAATTGGAATCAAGACAGGAAGACGGAAAGTGGGGTGATCATTGCATTTATCCAGATGAGAGATGATGATGGCTTACAATATGGGACTAAAATGAAAATGAAAAATACTGGATTGATTATATACATGGTATTCCTTGTTTTATGTGGTAATGCAGGACACTAAAAATGGCTATGCAAGCTGAAACTGTACAAGGTGATCTTAAAATCAATGGGAAAATTATTATTGTTCTGTGCTCTTTAAAAATGTTTGTCAAAGGCCCGGGTGAGGTGGCTCATGCCTATAATCTTAGCACTATGTGGGAGGCCAAGGTGGGAGGATTGCTCGAGGTCAGGAGTTCAAGACCAGCAGGAGAAAAAGAGAGACCCTGTCTCTACAAAAATTAGAAAATTTAGCCAGGCATGGTGATGCATGCCTGTAATCCCAGCTACTCCAGAGGCTGAGCGCAGGAGTGTAAGGTTGCAGTGAGCTATGATGATGACACTGCACTCTAGCCCAGGTGACAGACTGAGACCCTGTCTCAAAAAAAAAAAAAAAAAAAAGTGCTAAAATATAAAAGCTCTCATAATGTCAGGTACAAGTGTATAGGGAAATAAAAGAGAGCAAAACTAATATATATTTAATAATTTAAAACATTAGAAACATTGAAAATATTTCATTTGTTAAAAAAACTTATTAGTTTGAATAGTGCTTGTGTTCTCAAAGTATAACTCATGATACTGAGAGAATATCCCATTCTCTTTGGTTAAATTAAAATAATTACTTCTAAGTTGGATCAGTGTGCAACATTTGTACTTTTGTTGTTACAAATCGTCTCTAAGATTTCCTCTAATGTGAAGTGTTTTTTCCAGTGTCACATCCTCTGGAATATCTTAATTCTTATCATCACAACCACTTTCCTCATTTATGTTGATAAATACCCCTGCACTAAGTTCCTCTAGCTGTACATCCAGAATCTTCCCAACGGCGAGTGTCACCGTTCCTACTTAGCTATCTCTTCCACAATTCCAGTTATGTTACATTTTAATTTCATATTTAGTGTCACCATTTTTCATTTCTATGTTGCATTTTACTCTTTTTGGAAATTTCCTTTTCCCATTATCTAATTAAAAAAAAAATGTCACAGAGGTTTATCAGTAGGAGACAAGGAGGTAACAGATCTACATGATTTGTTATTTGTGAGCAAAATGAAAAACAAACGTATAGTGACTACTCACTGACAGACTGTGAAAGAAGTTACATGATTAGTCATTGATCATGATATGCACATTTGTTAAGTATGTAGCAATTTGTGGACTAAAGAGCTAGCAGCAAAAGTAGTACTTTATGCAATTACTCAAAGTTAATATACCATGGAAACTGAAATTCATGCATACCTGAACCATGCAATTCAGAGAATGCCCGAATGTGCATGTGCGTGTGTGTGTGTGTGTGTGCACTTTGTGTCTATTTTATTGTTAACACCAGCACCTATTTCCTAACTGAAATAGGAAAGCCTGAATGGGTTTAGGGTTAAAATATCAAAAATTGTTCAGAGATACCTATGAAACCTAAATCAAGAGATTGTAAGTGATCATAATAAAATTCTAGATGTCTGTGAAGATGTTGAGCCTGCATAATTAAAATTAATGCTGATACAATTTAAATGCAATTTCCTGGGAAGAGAGTGTACATAGAGAAGATTGCAAGAAATGAGTCCAACAAACTGAAAATGTTAGAATTATATTCAAGGAGCAGAAGCCAGCAAAGAAGCTGCAAGGTATTAGTCAGGGAGATAAAGAAATAAACAAGAGAAATAAGATTTTAAGAAGTCACAAAAATAAAAGAAGCAGAGTTCCTTCTCTATGCTGGGGATGACATGAACATTCAGACACATACCCCAAAATTTCTTGTGATTTTGGTAACATGATTATATAATCCAGCTATCAGCTCATAATAAATTAACATAATTAAATTTCTACACCTTCCACTCAAGAATCACCAGGTATTGATACTTAATATTTCTACCAAGGCTCTAGCTCCCCTATGAGGCACTGCCTAGAGAAACTGAAATTTACCTGCAAAAGTATATGAAGACCAAAAAGATGCTAAAGAACAAAGAAGTCAATAATGAACATATATAGTATTTTCATATTGTTTCACAAATGAGAGAAGCAATGAAATCCCATAAAAGCTATATTAACAGGCACAATAAATATCACTTTTGTATGATTTAACATATGACACTGAGGCCAGATTTGCTTCCTAAAGTATTGTTTTATTTAGGCCATCTCCAATTTCTAACTTCCAATAGCTGCAAAACGTTTTAGCCCACATACTTGGAAGCGCAGAAATATTATGGGCTTTAAGACTAATTTAATTCCATTCGGCCAATTCCATTTCTTCGAGCTTGTCCTAGTTTGGCACCTGTGTGATGCTTGTAACAGCTCTAGACTCCGTATCTGCACATGAGAAGTCTGGAGGAGGAGAAAGCCTTAAAACTTCCCACCTTGTGTCTTACTGGGTCAATTTGGGTTATATGTGCATTCTTTATTATCAGAGCAAAGCTGTGAGGTAGTTGGCTTTATTCTGGAATCCTGAATAATTCAGTAGCAAAAGGATTTGTATTTAAAAAGATCTACATCTACAGAAGAGCCATGACTCCAAATGCATGGCTGCCTCACTATAGGAGAGAGGTGGGATGCATGTTAATTCAGTTGTATCCACAACATTCTCTGGAATCAAACTCTTGGCTCCGTCTCAAGTCATATCATTTATCACCACAAAATGAAATGCTATAATAAATTGCTTCTTCAGTGCTTTGTGTTGTCATCTACAAAACTATTCTGTATCTCTGAAGAACTTGTCTATTCCCTTTATTCACAATAGACTTCAATTCTTCTAACTTCTTAATGTACAGGCTTTCACATATGCTGTCGTTTCATCTGCTTGGAAGAAAATTTTTTTTTTCCATTTTTTAAAAATCTCAGTATAAGTGTCATTTTCTCAATACAATTTCCCAGACATCACCCTTAGACAAATTAAGTTCCTCTTTCATAGCAATTTGCACATCCCCTCCAAAGCAGTTACTGGTAGCAATAAACTAATTAATCATTCAAATATCTGTTTCATCAATATTCGTATAGCCTGGTTTATTTTAAGCCCTATAAGAGCAGCGTCTTGGAGCTATGTTCACTGCTGTGTGCCCATTTCTAGCAGAGAAAGGTGAGCACATCCTGTACTTACACATTTATTCAAGAGGGAGAGGAGAGATAAAGAATAGATGGAGGAGAAGGAAGGCAGGAAGAAGGAAGGAAGGAAGGAAGGAAGGAAGGAAGGAAGGAAGGAAGGAAGGAAGGAAGGAAGGAAGGAAGGAAGGAAAGAGGGAGGGAAGGAGGGAAGGAAGGGAGGGAGGGAGAGGGGAAGGAAAGAGTTGGAAGGATTGATTTACCTTTGCAGAAACAATAGGCTAGATTGGTATGCCACGTGGATAGCACCCCATTCTACTGATTTTGTAACAATCACATTTTAAATTGTTTGTTGTTCATCTTCTCCAGTGGATTTTATGGTTCATATGGACAGGACCAGCTCAATTTTCTCATCAACTTATTCCTTGGGCCTAACACTGTGTCTGATGAAAAATGGTAAATTAAATTGAATTAGTAATAAAGTATGATTTATAATCTTTTGTTAATGGGGTGATTAAATTGCCTACTCTGAAATTAAATTCTTAGTTAAATACTATTCTTTGGCCTCTTAATTGAAATGGGCTCGCCCATGTTTTATATCAGTTGATTGAATAAATGAGGTGTCACTGTGTATTCATTCATTGCAGCTGTCAGGGTCATCAAACAGAGCCCTATTACCCACTATTTATGTACTTCTCTAACCTTCAGGAAGGAGTATGTCCAGAACAGCTTAATCAAGTTTTAGTACAAGAAAATGGGGACTTAATTTGGCATCCTTGTGCATATAAACAAGTAGGTTCTTTTAATCTACTGTTCCTTCTTCTGACATATAAACTTTGATAAATGGAGCAATAATTTTTGGAGATTATGACATTCATTATCCTTTTTGCTTATCTTCAGTAGCAGGCTTTTTTCCTTATTCAAGAAGAGATTTTCCTTGTGGAAAGGCTGTTTATTTCTTACAGAGTTCTTTTAAAGCAAGTGTTATGTGGGGATATCACCAGGTAACCTTAAAATAAAGCTTATTTTAAAACCACAACTTTATTGTATCGAGTGTTTTTTTCGCAGCAAGGCCATCTCAAAGCACTGTCAAAATTGGAAACGAAACAAAAGTCACACGGTAGAAAAAATCAATTGATCTTTCAAATAATCCAAGATTAAATCAAGTCAAACTAGCTTTAAGCTTAAACTCTAAAGCCAGTCGGGAGTTGGCTTACTTGAGAAGGCCAATAAAGACTAAATTCTAGACACTTGGGTAGCAATGGTTGGTATCCTTTGGGTAAGAATGATTTATCCAAAGCCTAAATGAACACTTAGAATCAGCTCATACAGCATAAACACTGAAAAAGTTGGACCAAACTAACAATTCATATTTAAACAACATAGAATCTAAATGTTTTGACTACTCAATTTAAACATGAACCTTGCTCTTGAATTTTGCTTTGTATATGACAGTATTTAGAAAAAACTGCCTTGGCTGTGAAGGTCAAAGAGCCTCTGCTTTCTTCATTCAAGAAAAAAGTTATTCTGTGTGTGGTACAAAAAACGGCAAGAAAGAAAAAAAAATAATTGAAGGTTACAGATTTGTTAGTATATTTAATAGTATAGGCAACTATGGAACTAATAAGCTATAGTTTCTAAATATTCTTTCTTTCAACCTAAATGTATTTTTCACAAAATTAAGTGAAATTAAAAAAAATGTGTTGGCAATATGCCCAGAGTTCTTTTTTATTGTTTATAGCTACTCAAGTAATTTGATCTCCTTTAAGCAATATAGGTCATGGGTAATTTAATTCTACACATCAGTAGATTATAAAGAACAACTTGTAACTGAGAAACATCTTGTTTGGAGTAGTATTTTCTGCAATATGGTATAACTACCTCAAACTTGTTTTGCCTGTATTAACATAATATCAAAGGATATTCATGAATATATGTATGAGAAATATTTTCATAATCGTCTAATGTCAGCAGCAATAATTCTATATATTATTTTTCATTTCATATAAATGAATTTATTAATATTTTCTCTTCAGTAAATACATTCTCTTCAGTTAGGAAATGGATTTGGAGACTAAAAATTGGTTTAGAACTAAACGATTTCTTCATAGAGTAAGTTTTGTAAAATAGACACTCATGGTGAAAAAAGAACAACATTATTGTGGTAGGCAGAATGGCAGCTCCCCAAAGATGTCCATATCTTAGTCCCTCATACCTGTGAATACATTAACTTACAGGGCTAACATGACTAAGAATCTTTCATGGAAGCTGGGTGCAGTGGCTCACACCTGTCATCCTAGCATTTTGGGATGCCAAGGATCACTTGAGGCCAGGAGTTCGAGACCAGTGTGAGGAAGAGTGAGACTTCCCTCCACCTCTACAAAAAATAAACAAATTATGCATTGGGGATATATGCCTGTAGTCCCAGCTACTCTGGAGGCTGAGGCAGAGGATTGCTTTAGCTCAGGAGTTTAAGGTTGCAGTGAGCTATGATGATGACGCCATTGCACTCTACCCAGGGCCACAGACCTTGTCTAAAAAAAAAAAAAAAGGATGTTTCATGGAGAGAGCATCCTGGGTTATGAGCCCAGTTTAATCCCTAGTGTCTTTATAAAGAGGAAGGCAATAGAGTCAAAGATAGAAATCTGAAGATGCTACACTGCTGGCTTTGGTGCTAAAGGAAAGGACCACGAGCCAAGGAATGCAGGTGGCTAGCCTCTAGCACTCTAGCAGCTGGAAAATTCAAGGAAACACATTCTCCCTAAAATTCCTCAGAAGTCACGCAGCGTACTGACAGTTTTGATTCTAGCTCAGTGAAATGCACCACAGACTTCTGCTATTGAATTTGTGTTGATACCAAGCCACAAAGTTTGTGGTAATTTTCTACAGCACCAGTAGAAAACTAATACAATTGTATAATAAAATAATAAAAGTAATAAGAATAATACAATATTAATGCCATGTTTACTATATGGCTAGGCATTGTGTTAAGCACTGTTTATTAAAAAATATTGTTTCATCTATACGACAATGCTGACTTATTTTTATTAATTACAGTCCCCATTTTGCAGATGAGAAAGATGTATTTTATTGAGGAAAATAACATATGTAAAGCATGCAGAACTAATAAGTGCAAGAGATGGAATTTGTGCCCATAAACCTCTAATTCTTCTATGACAAATAGTATAGGTTGACAATAAAAGAAAATGTTAATGATCTCCTCTAATTCTATATACATTTGGCTCATTTATTAATTCTGCATGTTTTTCTTAAAATAGCTCTAGTACAAAATGCTCTGTCCAAGAGGAATACATGAGTCACTACAGGAGAACTGAATGTGACTTACTTTTTATTCACTTAACACATTTACAATGAGAACTGTAGGTCACTGTAGGTATCTCAGAACAATCATCAGTTCTTTTGTAAAATGTTTGTCCTCTGGGCAGGCAGCACACTGGAGCCATATGCTGCTGTTCCCCTGGATGCAGATGATTGGTCCAGTCTTGGGACCTGTATCAAATTTATTCATACAGTTGCCTCTTGCTGGGAATTCAAATTGGTGTTACAAAAGATGTATTTCATCTTTCCTGGGCTGAATGCTCCTGTAACATGGATGCTTGGAAGTTCTTAGCAATTTCACCACATGGTCCAGAGAAACAGAGAAGGCTGTTCTGCAAAGAGTGAGAAAAGAATTAGGTATAAATGTAGATAAATAGTTTTAATGTATACTAATGTATACAGAGATAATACACAGAGAGAAATTTTGCCATGCCGTGTTTCTAGTATATTTTTGTGTATGTTCTTTTTTTTAATTGTTTTTAATTCAGAACATTATAGGGGTACAAACATTTTGGTTACACGTAATGTCTTTGCAAAATGGTACTAACTATTGACACAATGTTATACTAATCGCTACACTCTTCTCCTTAGATTCTTTGAGATGGCTTAGGACAAATTTTTACTTAACGGCAGTGGGCTTGTGTTTCTTGCAAAATAATTAGGTTTGTATCAAATATTGCTCCAGGTCCTAGACACAATAATTCACCATCCTTTGCTTCAAAGAACTTATGTTCTGATGCACTTGATTAAGACACAATAAAAAGTTAATATTTTATATAACATAAAGAAAATGGCATTTACCAGTTTATTTTAGGCCACCAGTATTAAACCCTGAAGTTCAAGAAAATCAGTTTTCAATTCTTGGCATTTGTCATGTTTCCTTCTTACTTTCTTTAAGGCAGACATTCAGGGTAAATTTCTAGTACTAAATATATACAAAACCTCCTATTCTGTGCCGTAACTTATTCCCCAGTGTAATATAGTCAGTGATGCTCACTCATCAGTTTTCCAATTATGCTTCCCATATTTGATTAATTTCCTTATTAACATAATAATTGGTGATCATAAAAAATCATTTTCTTACCTCATTACCATGACATATAATTCCTGCTGCTTCCTTATCATCATCTTTCTGTTCAGCCTCTAATCAACTTAACTTGAAAATAAGTGTTCTAGAAATATTGATTTTATATATTTTTTTAAAAAGTGAGAGATGCTTTATCAGTCTGTCCTTTGTGCAAAGGACAAATTTTGTAGAATTTTGTAATGAATATTTCATAAATAAAGGTACATTTAGCTACAATTTCTCATTTTCCCTATGTATGGCAACTTTGGGGACACCCTGCAGTTTATATGATTGTTGTATGTTCAACATGACCCTCTTCGCAGTTTCTGCTCCTCTTGCTTCAGATTTTCGATGTACTCTACCCTCCAAAAAGGAGCATTAAGCTTTGAGACTAAATTCCAGATTTACTTTTAGAAATTTTTTGAAATCTCACATCATTCTCCTTATTCTAAACTTACAATTTCTTTTTCTTAAACTAATGATAAAAATCCTCTTCCTTTAGATTATCATTTGCAGCTGTCCATAGCGTAGTTCCCTTCAGCATTTTAAATATTATTCCACAAAATGGCTATAAACATGTTTACCAACTGGTGGCAGTGATGCTCCCAGCTCTGGGCTTTTACTCATTACTTCCTATCCTTCTGTACCCAATGCACTTTATCCCTCTTTTAGAAAGCACATCACATGCTGGTTTGTGTCCAAGTCATCTGTTGCAATGTCTTTTTCCCCAGCTGACTTAACTATTTTTGTGAGCAGATGTTGCTTTTATTTATTAATGAAATCTTCCAACAATCTTGAATATAGTGGGTGAACAATAGTTTTTCTAACAGCACACTATTTTTCTAAGATTTTCTGGCAGTTTTCCAGTTTATTCCATCTTCTCACCTTCTGCTGTATCTGATCTTACCCTTCCCTTATCTCTTATCTATTCTTTTATACCACCTTGCTAGTTATTTACTATGTGTCTACACAAAACATGATACAGCTATAGAGGTTATTCTAAACATTTATTTCTTTTTTTGTAAACAAGCCCAAACTGAATCTTTTCTTGGATTTGGTTATAGAAAACTCTATGTCCTGTGTACAAATCACCTCATTTTAAAGAGAATACTTCATTGAACAATATGAGAAAGTAATATGGTGCTTCCTTTTCTTATTTTAAGTTTAACTATATTTTCATGTTAATTTTATTTATCTGCACACTTTATTTCCTAACATACTTTAGAATGTAGTTCAACATTTGGACTAACATTTATTATATCTGTGTACATAATATAGTTATTGGTGTAGAGATATGCTGCATGGATGGAAATTGAGCTTATCCTATTTGGGGTTCATCTGATATTGCAAGCCATGTTTATAGAATGGACCAGCTAAAAGATTAAGTCCCTTTGGAGATAATTTAATATAAAGAAATAGTTACTTTTTAGTAGCTATTAGAGCATTACTAAAGTTTATTTAGTAACTAAAATCATAGGTGGGAAGTGAAGTATGTTGGTCATTGTTAACTCCTGGCCAACTTCCACCCAAATTTAAACTCTGAAGCAAAAGGTGAAATTAATGTGAATATATGCACACCCTGCAGTGTAGCAATTCTGCCCATAAATATATTTCCAAGAGAAACACATACAATTGTTATTAAAATAATGCATACTGAATGTGAACAACAACGCCATACAGAATAGATCCAAACAAAATGGTGAATATATTATAGAATGAAATACTACAGAGCAATGAGAATAAACCACCTACTACCTATCCTCAATAATATGGATGAATTTCAAAAACCTAGTGTTCAATGACAGAATCCACACACAATAATACCTTGACTGATTACCGTCATATCAAGTAAAACACAAAATAAGAAGTCAAGCTATTCCAGAAGGCTGGATAATGGTTCTCTTGGGCAATGGCATAGTGACTTTGAGGTATAATGGGGATGGCTGCTTCATACTTGTTTCAGAAATGCTGGTAACATTTTCTTCTTTGACCTAAGTGCTGCTTAAATAAGTATGTTCAGTTAGTGAGAATTTATACAATTGTACAATAATGGCTTATTAATGTTATTAATACTGTATGTATTTTTTATTTCAATAAAAACTTTTAAAAAGATTTGCTAATACAGGCATAACTCAACGATATTGCAGTTTCAGTTCCAGATCACCACAATAAAGAGAACAGTGCAATAAAGTGAATCACAAGAATTTTTTTATTTCCCAGTGCATACAAAAGTCATGTCTACACTATACTGTAGTCTGTTAAGAGTTCCAGAGAATTATGTTTAAAAAATGTATATACCTTAATATGAAAGTGGTTTGTTGCTAAAAAAGGCTAATGATCATCTGAGCCTTCAGAGAGTTGTAATCTTTTTGTTGGTAGAGGGTCTTGCCTCCATGTTGATAATTGCTGACAGATCAGGGTGGTGGTTGCTGAAGGTTGGTGTTGCTACGGCAATTTCTTGACTTCTCTTCTCTAGCCATCAAAGTCCTAGATAACATCTTCTTTCAACAGAAGGCTGTCCCCATCTACATTGAAAATCTGTTGTTTGGTATAACCACCTTCATCAATTATCCTAGCTAGATCATCTGGATAACTTTTTGCAGTTTCTACATGAGCACTGTTGCTTCACCTTGCACTTTTATGTTATGGAAATGGCTTCTTTCCTTAAATCTCATGAAACAACCATTAATAGTTTCAAACTTTTCTTTTGCAGCTTCCTAACCTCTCTTAGCCTTCATAGAATTGAAGAGAGTTAGGGCCTGATATGAATTATGGTTTGACTTAGGGGAATGTTGTGGCTGGTTTAGTCTTCTATCCAGAGCACTAAAACTTTCTCCAAATCAGCAATAAGGCTCTTTCATCTTTTTATCATTTGTGTGATCACTGGAGTAGCACTTTTAATTTCCTTTAAGAACTTTTCTTTACACTCACAACTTGGCTAACTGTTGGATGCAAGAGGCTTAGCTTTTGGCCTATGTTTGCTTCTAACATTCCTTCCTCACTAAAAATAATCTTTCTACATATTGATTTAAAGTGAGAGACATCGCTAATTTCATATGATTCTTTTTTTATTTATTTTTATTTTTTTTATTTCAGCTTATTATGGGGGTACAAAAGCTCAGGTTATGTATATTGTCCATGTCCCGCCCATCCCCCTGAGTCAGAGCCCCAAGAGTGTCCATTCTCCAGACAGTGCGCCTGGCACTCACCATGTAGTCATACCTCCATCCCCTCCCCCCACCCCCTACTTCCCTGAGTCAGCACCTTCAAGCATGACCATTCCCCAAACGGTGCGCAACGCGCTCATCATGTAGGCATACACCCATCCCCTCCCCCCACCCCCCACCCCCGCCTCAGTCTGATATCCAATTGGTATCCTTCCCCGATGTGCATTTAGGTGATGATCAGGGAAACCAATTTGCTGGTGAGTACATGTGATGCTTGTTTTTCCATTCTTGGGATATGTCACTTAATATAATGGGTTCCAACTCTCTCCAGGAGAACCAAAGAGATGTCGTATCACCGTTATTTCTTATAGCTGAGTAATACTCCATGGTATACATATAGCACAATTTACTAATCCATTTGTGAATTGATGGGCACTTGGGTTGTTTCCACATCTTTGCAATTGTGAATCATGCTGCTATAAACATTCGGGTACAGGTGTCTTTTTTATAGAATGACTTTTGTTCTTCTGGGTAGATGCCCAATAATGGGATTGCTGGATCGAATGGTAGGTCTACTTGAATCTGTTTAAGGTATCTCCATATTGTTTTCCATAGGGGTTGCACTAGTTTACAGTCCCACCAGCAGTGTATGAGTGTTCCTGTCTCTCCGCATCCATGCCAACATGTATTGTTTTGGAACTTTTTGACAAAGGCCATTCTCACTGGGGTTAAGTAGTATCTCATTGTGGTTTTGATTTGCATTTCCCTGATGATTAGAGAATATATGGTTATTTTTTCCAGAGAAGTAAAACAATACTACATAACAAGAGCTCTACTATTTTCTCTGCCTAAAAATACTCTTACTAATCTTTGAAGACCTAGCTCAGTTTTTCCAGTTTCTGTGCAAAAATTAGCTACTTGTACCACAGAGCAGAAGTTGCTCCTTCCTTTATGAACGACACACATTTTTAGTAACTCTGTGATAGCTGTGATGTTTGAGATGATCTCTTTACAGATCTGACTTCCCTATCAGATTGTGAATTTCTCAAGGGTGAGGGCATACCTTTAGGCATTCTAGTTTCACTAGCACTTAAAAAGTACACATAAAATATCTAGAAATAACTTCAACAAACATGTCGGAAACTGCATGAAAAAGATGACAAAACTGTCTTGAGTTAAGTCATATTCCCAAGGAACTAAGAACCTATACCACATTTTTTGTGATTCTTTTAGAATTACTTTTATTGATTTGCCCAGTGTCATCATATCATCAATCTACAGAGATGAAATTTCTAGGGATCGGGGTTAAAACATTTGTGGCTGTGGAGTAGAATGGATGTGTTAAGGATATTGTTTGCAAAGTTGTATGTTGTTTTCTAAATTGTGACTCACACACACACACACACACACACACACAAAAAAAAAATCTTAGGCCTCAGACACTCCAATACTTTGCCATTCCTTGAAAATAGACTCATTTGTAATTTTCTGGGATTTACTAAATCATGTAATTTATAATATAGCTGCTTGTATGCATTGTCAAGTTAAAAAATGGTTTAAGTTGTAATCCCTCTCCATCAAATGTCCAATGCCTTACTGCCTATGTTTTATCCAAAGGAGAGTCCCTTGACTGAGTCATGAAATAAAAGCCCATTTGCAAGTTAGCTACACTTCACTCCATGGATAGCAAGCTTTGTAATTATCAAGGATGATGAATTGGTGACATACAAAAGGGAAGGCATGGAGGCTTGTATTCCAATAGAAAATGCAAAGACAAAGAGAAATACTTAGAGAAAAAAACTAGTAATAACATATATAGCTAAGATCTATTGATTGTTTCTTCTATAACATTGTACAATACATATTTAATTTAATCCTCATTCCTGCCTTCAGAAGTCTTAGTAACAGTCTTATGAATTTATTCCCATATTATAAATCTGGGAAAGTCTTAGAGAATTTAATTATTTTGCTAAACATTGCAGAGCAGTGAGTGTTGGGTTTAAAACTCACCTGAATAATCTATGGCCTGAATCTTTAATAACTCTACTATTTCATATTAATAAATACTGAATATAATAAAGATATGTGATGCATTGTGCATGTAGTTCTTCAGACTGAAACTTCTGTAATTATAGAACTATAACTTCTATAATTTTTAATTTCAAAAAATTTATTTAATCTATGTTGAAAATATTTATGTAAAATATCTTAAATGATTTCTAGAATTGGTGTGAGATGGTATACATGAATTGAAAATGTAATACATACAATATTTGAAAACAAAAATAAATTTGCAGGCACTTGTAGGTATACAAATATAAACTTTGCTATAAAAGAACATGAAAAATGGACAATAAATGAGTAAGTAGGTCAATTATTTCTAAACCTATTCTTAAATTTAATGTAATTACAATTAAAATTCTAATGAGAATTTTTATGAGCAGACTTAAAAAGATTAAAGTTCATCTAGACAAATGTCAAAAATAAATATTTAATAGAATTTCTCACCGGGTGAAATTGCCCACACCTGTAATCCTAGCACTCTGGGAGGCCGAGGTGGGAGTATCCCTTGAGGTCAGGGGCTCAAAACCAGCCTGAGCAAGAGTGAGACCCTGTCTCTAAAACACAAAACAAACAAAAAAAGCATTTCTCATTTGTAATTACAGAAAATTAAAATTAAAAATGGTAGAACAATTGTTTAAAATAGCAACTAATAATGAGTTTTAAAATGGTAATCTCAATGTTAGAAAAGTACAATTTGGGAAAAATCTAAAAACAATTTTAGTAATATATAACAAATTTCTTCCCAAAAGTCTAGGAATTCTTCATTTAAGATGAAAATCAAGAAAAATAATCAGAAATTTTAACAAAATTTTTCTCACAGAAATGTACCTTATTACATACATTTTATAAAATAAAAAAATACAAACAACTTTAATGTTTGGTTGAAGAGAATGTCTAAGAAAAGTGTGGTATATCAAAAAATATTAAATTATCTGTTTAAAATATATCTGCCAAGTGCTTTTAATTGTATAAGAAAATGCTTATATCATTTATGTGCTAAAATAGGATATGAAATGATGTATAGTACACGATATCAATTATATAAAAATCTACCCAGATGGAACAGAACAGAAGGAAAATCCTTAATAATCATTACTATGATTGGCTTTAAATGATGGATTGATACACTATAACATTTTTCTCCTTTTATTTTAGAAACAGGGTTGCCCAGACTGGAGTGCAGTAGGGCAATTTTAGCTCACTGTAACCTCAAACTCCTGTCATCAAGTGACTCTCCTGCCTCAGCCTCCCAAGGAGAACATTTTTCTTTTTTATCCTTAATGATAAAACCCAAGTTTTGACACTGAATATGTATTTTTAATAATTAAACTAGAAATATAAGAATTTACAATTTTAAAACTTCTGTTAAATCCCTGTCCATAAGTAACTTGTACAATTGATTTGAAAATAAGAAAAAAGTATTATGTATTATGAATATTGATGATGGATAGAGGCAGTAAGTACATGCTCTTATAAATTATTAATGGTACTACTAACATTATAATACCATAGAGGTTTAGAAAGTTTCACATTAGAGTTGGAAATGCAGAAAGAAAGACCTTAGGTTTTGAGAAAATACGAATTAATGAAGAGAAAGCTGAAGTTTATTTTTCTCCAATCGAGGAAATATCTTTTTCCAAGGGATAGGTCCAATTAATAGAAGGAAATGAAAATGTTGTCTCCATTTTTGTGGAGGGATGGAAAGCAGTAAAAGTAGCTGAAATAAAAAGATGTAGCTGTGAAGACTGGGAAGAAGTGAAAACAAGGTGCAGTCAGATCGGACCTGACTTTGTAGGGGCTATGAAAGCAAAGAGTGAAAATTTCATGTGGTTCTCAAGGTCTGAGTCAGCTACTCCTTATTTGGGAGAATACGGAGCTTTGGAGTTCCCTAATAGAATAGGTAGTCATCCTTGGATAGAAGGGGATGAAGGCAAAGCCAGAGGCAAAGACTGGAGAGAGCTCTTAAGGCACACGTGAACCATCCCTGACAAAGGATCGCCACTTAAATGTTGTTTAGTTATGTTATTTTTTTTCTATTTTAGGACAAATTACACTTTGAATGCTTAATGTTTCTTTGCCAGATACTGAACTCAGCATATGCATTATTTCACATTAATTCTCATAATAATCTTGTGAGGCAGCTATATTATTTCTCTTTCCAATTAACAGGTGAAAAATGTAATGGTTAGAGAGTCTGAAGAACCAGAACAAATTTCACAGTGAGGGGGAAAAAAACCTAGCTATTAATTCAAGTCCGATTGATCCCAAATCCACTAAAGGCAAGCAGCTCGATCCAAAAAAGAATAACAGAAAACAGGTGAAATTTGAATGAGGAGACATAAAGAGGAACAAAACAAAACAATTTAAAGGCCTTCAACAGAAAATTATGATAATGAAGTTAATATGTTAAGGAAATTAATCTGATAAGAGCCAAATAGATTAAAATAGAATGATAGATTAGAGAGGAAAACACCAACTAGAAGATAACTATACAATTTCAGATGCAATATTATGAAAATCTGAATTAAGGTAGGAATGACAAGGAACAAATTTATAAAAGAATTAACAGAATAGATAGCTGATTGGATATGAGGAAAAAAATATAAGAAAAAAAGATAATGGTGATTGATATTTGAAAAGTACTATTTTATCGTGTTTAATATATTTTCAAGGTCAGAAATATGGTTTAGTCTACTTTTAATTATTACCAATATTGTCTATGTTTTGTTGATTTTTTTTTTTTTTTGGAGATAGAGTCTCCTTCTTTCATCCAGGCTAGAGTGCAATGGCATCACCATAGCTCACTGCAACTTCAAACTCCTACGCTCAAGAGATCCTCCTGTCTCAGCCTCCCAGCTAGCTGGGGCTACAGGTACACATTGCTACAACCAGCTCGTTTTTTTTCTACTTTTAGTAAAGATGGGGTGTCACTGTTGCTCAGGCTGGCCTCCAACTCCCGAGCTCTAGTGATCCTCCCACCTTGGCCTCCCAGAGTGGTAGGATTACAGGTATGAGCCACTGCACCTGGCTTATTTCATTATTTTTGAACACACAGTCTTATTTGACCTCACTGTAATTCTGAGAAGTCAGCGCGAAATATACATGCCATAAATTTTATTTAAACTTTGGTCAAGTCTAGGAAAACTTTTGATATGAGCAAACCACAAAGAAGATAGAGCTCAGCAGTCAATGAATTCCTAATGTAGTCTGTAATATGGTCATGAGAATGAATGTCTGGTTTCCCTATATTTGTATGATGTCCGCATTGGCATTAACTTATGCTGAAATGTAATTTTAGTTAATTCAGTGTGAATTTTTATTTTGAAAAAAGTAGATGTCATTTTTTCTTATAAGATTCTAAGAAATAAATGGATCTTTAAATTTTTTTTCTTAATTATTTTTGTACTACAGGCAAGTAGCTGTAATTAATGAAAAAGTATCATGTGGCTTATTTTGAGTATTACTTCAACTGTTCTGCCCTGTCTCAGGGAACAAACCATTTGGTTCTTTGAATTACTACCCTCAGATGCAAACACTTCAAGTGGAGATAGAAACCAATTATGTTAGGAAAGGATCATCCCCAACTGTAGTAGTCCAGAAACTCTGGCCCTTTTGATGGGGAGAAGAGGCAACAGTGAGGCAAAGAATAGCGTTAAAAGGCCTAGAAGTCTTCATTTCTTTAATTCAATGAGAGGAACTGAATTTGAAGGCTTTCTTATCTCTCTGAAACAAGTGAAGTCAATACAAATAAGACTTTTTTAAAAACAGCTTAACAACTTCAAAAAGAGATCTGAATATTAAATTTCTCATAAAATACTAGGAAGCATGGACTCAGTCCCTATAATTCTGCTGTTCCCAGAAAACTAAAATGTATTAGATATTTATGACAAGCACTGTGTAATCTATTTACAAAATATTTTATCATTCAAATCTCACAAGTGTTATTTTTTCTCTGACTTTACAAATATATAAAATGAGGGGCAAAGAGATTTAAGGTTTGTCCTGGTCATCTATTCATTTCTATTTTATCTCCAAAAATATAGCTTCTTAAGGTATGAGAAAAGGCTCTGAGTGAGTGGGCCCTTTGAGTTATCAACATAAATTAGGTGTTCCTTATTGAATAAGGCACTTACATAAGCACACATCCCATTCCATCTTATCTAAACAGACCACTTGACCCAACCACAAATGTTAATATATTTCCAAATATCATTTTGGGAGGCAACATCTTCAAAAATATACAGACACTGTAACAACTGGAATCAGAAAGTTCAGTTTTGTGTTCTTTTAAATTACTTTCAACAGACACCTTAAATACTTTCCAATTTACTAATTGAATTGGTACGGATTTTCACATGTTCACCACCTTGGGGATAACTGATTCTGTGATAATTAGCACGCTCCGGCGTTCTCTGCCACAGAATCTTGAATCAGGGTTTGGTCAAGAAAATAAACAAGCAAACAAACAAATAAAGCAATAACAACAATAAAAACATAAGCCAGTTTATGTAATATGGGAATGAAAAGTTTGATATAGAAGTAAGGGACTAACCGGAAGAGTTGAAAGTGTAAAAGTCAAAGAACCCATTCTCCTTGCCAAAAGTCAGGGAAAATGCCACAGAAGGTCAGGAAGGTGACACTGGAGAACTCTGAAGTATTAAGGCAGTTTATCCTTACAGTTTTGCAAGGAAGGGAAGAAATCTCAGAATTCTTCATTATTTGTTTATTCTGAGCAGTGAGGTGGATGGTTCTCAGGAGCTTGTTGGGGAGATTTAACGAATCTCACATCTGCCCATGTATCTGTTTGCAACTGACTCCAGGAGAAAATGACTTCTCTTCTACCTTCCTTATTTTATTCAAGTACCTCTTTTTGGCAATATATGTCCTGGAAATATACCAGGAAATGGATTCTGGTAAGTACATATACCAGCTTTTCCTCTGCCATGCAGAGCTGACTTTCAAAGGAGATGGTGGTGATGGCAAGTTGCCAACAGATCAGCCCATCCCCTTGTTTGTTAAGTATTCATACATTCTTTTTGCCTCATTAAACGTCTGAGTAAGGAGAGTTACACCATTCTATTTCCACCTAACATAATGAAATTACAATCACCAAAGACTCTCAGCCAAATGGGGAAACATAAAGCCCGTTAGGTCATTGTATCTGTCCCCTTATGGTTTTCAAATCTGTCATAGCTGTCACAATCTGTTTTTGATGTCTTCTAATTTAAATACCAAAATATAGGGTTACCCATTATTAACACCTTATGATAAATTGGAGGAGAGTAGAAGAAAGGAAAATAATTTTTTAATAAATACATATCAAAGAAGAAAAAGTGCTTGAGTGCTACAGTCCTCATTTCTCGAGCTTGCTGTATGGACAGAGTTGATATTTGTAACTCCTTTCTCCCTATCTTTCCACTTACTCTTTGGCCTCACCAGCTGAGCATGGGGAAAAAGGAGGTGAACCAAGTAATCATTTTGAAAGAATCTCTGTCATCAGCAATCCTGCTGGTATGTGATTATTGTTATAATTTCTTGTTTACATTTATCAATGGACTTGAGAGTACTAGGAAATGCAACTAGTTCCAGACATATTCAGTGTTGACCTCATTTTAGATTAGTAATCCTACAAACACTAGATAATCAGGATCTGTCATAACAGCCAGCACATTAAATCCTTTATGAGCCTGTGGGTTCTAAAGTGGCCAAGGGGCAATCTTCTACTTCAGTGTAACTTGTGTTGGGTTTCCTGGTGAAAGCATTCCTTCTTTGGGAACCAGAAAAAAAAGCCCAAACTTGCAGAGATGGGAAGCAAACATTTTGCAGTGAATCATTGTAGATGCTAGTAATGAAATTTATTCCCATTTCCACACCTTGGCTCCTAGACTTATGAATTCTAGCTATGGGAGAAATGATACATACTGATCACTAATTTAGAGTATATTATAATTTAGAGAAAATTACCAGTTTGACAGATGTTGTCACCCACCAAGCATCATTACTGAGTTTCTAATAGCCACACCATTGTTCCATTAGGTCAGCTGTAAGATAATGGATATTATAACATCATGAATAAATTAAGGTGGCATGAGCATATTGCCACACTTTACTCACTTTAAGTGAATTCCCTGGTCAGAAGACATGTTGTGGTGTGTTCTCTGATATTAAAGATGCCACCACATTAAGTCAACTTATGATGTACTGGAAGAAGCATTGCAAATTGTGAAAAGAAATCCATATCCAGACTAAATTACTTTTTCAGGAAAGAGAAATCATTGTCCCTGCTATGAAAGATGAGACAATCTTAACTTTATTGAACTGCATTTACACTTTTGTTGAGAGTCAATTAACCATATATCTGCAGGTCTATTTCTGGACTCTTTATTATGTACCTTTGATCTAGGAGTCTTTCATCAATATGTATTGTCTTTATTGCTATAATTTTAATTTCATGACTTTTAATTAGGTAGTATGTATTCCACAACTTTATTTTTTATTTGTGTTGGCTAGTCTAGTTCCCATGAGCTTCCATATAAATTTTTAAAATAGCTTGTCAATTTAGATTAAAGTCCTGATAGGATTTTGATTAGGATTATATTTAATCTAAATATTTACCTGGCAAAATTGATATCCTAACATTATCTAATTTTTCAATGTACAAATATGGTGTATATTTCTGATTACTTAAGTCTTCTTTAATTGTTTTCATCAGTGATTTGTCATTTATAGCATATAGTTCCTACATACATTTGTTTTAGATTTATGCCTAAATATTTAATGTATTTTGTTATTACTGTAAATGATATATGGCAAAACCCAAATACCCAAACAACCCAAAATAAAACATTGCATTGACCTTGTGTTCTGTAGTCTTGCTAAACTGAATAGTTTTATTAGATGTTTTTGTAGATTCCTTGGGATTTTCTATGTGGACAATCATGTCCCCCTGTAAATAAAGACAGTTTTATTTATTTTAAATAATTTAAGATAAAAACTATTCTTTCAAATGTGACTATTTACTAACTTTGTTGTTCTTCCTTTGTTCCTGAAGAACCAAGTTTTGTCTACTATTATTTCTCTCCAATTTTAAGAACTTCCTTCAATATTTCTTTTAGAGCAGATCTTCTAACAACAAATTACTTTTTTTCTTCTATTTAGTAATGAATTTACTTTATTTTTGAACGGATGATATAGATATGGATGGTGAAGATAACATAAAATCCTAGCTTAGCAGATCCTTTCTTTTCAACAGTTTAAATAATTATTCACCTATCTCCTGGTCTTTGGTTTCTGATGAAAAAATCTACAGTTACTGAAATCATCATTCCCCTATTTGTAGACTGTTATTATTTTCTAGCTTCTTTCAAATATTTCTCTTTACTTTTAGTTTTCGGAAGTTTGACTATGATGTGTCTAGGCGTGGTTTCCTTTGAATTTGTCTTGCTTGAGGTTTGCTTCTTGAGGTGAACTTCTTAAATCTGTAAGTTGATTTCTCTTGCAATATTTCAGAAGTTTTTCATCTTCATTTCTACAAATATATATTTCTGTCCTAGTCTTTTTCTCTAGTTTTCCTAGAAAACCAATAACTCAAACATAAATCATTTCGAAATTGTTCCATTTGTACCTGAGGCTCTGGTTAGAGTTTTTCAATCTTTTTTGTTCTCTTTGTTCATTTATATGATTGGATGTTTTATGTTGAACTATCTGAAAGATCATTGGTTCTTTCCTTTGTAATTTCTATTCGTCATCTAGTGAAATTTGTATTTTAGATATTTTAATTTCATAATTTCTCTTTTTCTGCCAAGAACATATATGTCTTCATTCACATTATTTGCGTTTACTTTAATTCATGTACCATAGTTATGATAGCTGAATTAAATCATTTTCTTGTAATTCCAATTTCTGAATCATCTGAGAGTTTATATCTATTGATTATGTTTCCCCTTTAGGATTGGTTACATTTTCTAGTGCTTTGTTTGTCAAACAATTTCAAATATTAGGTTGTATAGAATCTGCATCCTGTCATAATCATGTAAAATGTTAATTTTTGTTTTGGTTATGTTTCTTCACCAGTTTTAGCAGAAAATCAACCAATTAACCTTGAAATTGCAAATTCTATTTTGCCTTCTGTGAGAAGTGATTGCTATCAAGCCTCAGTTATGCTGCTTTGGATCTGAAGAACACATACTCCATTCAGAAAATTTTCTCAGACTTGGGTAGTAGTTTAAATCTCAATTTCAGTTCTAAAGCCTTCTATTATGCCACTTTGATTCTGTCTCTTGCATACACAGTCAGAAGTGAGTCTAAAACTTTTATGGGATCATATATAAACCAGAGAATCTCCTTCTTCAGCTCTCTTTTCTCTGAGATTTTCACCATACTCCCTAGTCTCCAAGGCTTATATTTACTGATATCTCTAGCCAAAAAAATCAGATTCTTTTAGACTTTTAGCTGCCCACACCAGAGCTCTGCCATGCAGTCCCATGACTCGGCCTTGCCCACAGGCCAAAATGGTGAGAGAACTGAGAGGAGGAAAAAAAGGAAATTTCCTTGTGTGTTGTCTCTCCGTGTTTTGACACACATTCCTCCACCTGCACGATCCACTTGCTTTTATTAATGTTTCAGAAAGGAGTAATAAACTCTGTCAGTTGTTTTGGGGAAGAAGTCAAGAATACTACTGAGAACAAACCACAGAAGGGACAAGCTGAAGGTGTGGTGATCTTGACAAAGGTGGCTCTTTATTGGAGTGATGCAGGTAGAAGATTGTCAATTTAATCATTTACAGAAGATATATTTTAAATCACAATAATTTGAGTTTTATTATAAAATTACATATATATTACATTTCTTTCTTTTCATTTTCCTTAAAAATTCTAAATTCTAATGATGTTTATTCACAAATTCCTTACTTTTTTTATTGGGTGGCTTTTTAAGATTCTGAGCCTGTGAACTAAGACACCCTGATTTGGAAAATCTTAACTATGAACAAAAGACAATAGTGCACACCTTTTTGTGTATCTGCGCCTTTTTATATCCTTCACTAAATACATTTTATGTTTCTTTTTAAAATATACTTTTCCTCAAGTTATTTATAGTGTATAATAAAAATAATGCTGAAGAGCAGTTATGATTAAGAATGAGAACCATGATAAAACTTACCTTGATTCTCATATGTCAACTGAGTCAGTACCATAAACAGAAAATTAAGAATGTTATCATTTTCTTTTTTATTAAAAAGTGCACCTCCTACTTAATAATCTGCAGCCTCACATTGTCACACCGATTTCAAGGAAGATATCTGAGGATTTCTAGTGCAATACCGAGAGGTCCAAAACATCTTGAACAAAAGTGTCCATTGAGAAACCGATATCAAGGATTCTGGGAATCTATTGGATAAAGCCCACCACTGTAATTAAATATATGTCCCCATTGTAGAATCATCAGTCAGCATATTGAAATTGCTTCTTTCATGCCAAATTATAGTTTTGCCAAGAAAGAAGACCCCGTGCCGTCATTGTTATCTCCCCTTAACTCCTCACCTGGTGTGAATGTGGCTCAGAGCAGCTGCCTGTTCTTCCTAAACTCCTAGTCTATCAAATCATCCCAGGTATCCATCTGTACACCTGCTGCACTTATTACAACAAAAGTTAGGAGATAATGTTGATTATCTGCCAAAAACAAGTAAAGACATAATTTTGCTCTAGGAAAAAATGTGATTAAGACACAAATGATTTTTATTCTCTGGAAGCTGTCTACTTTTCCTCTCTCTTCACAGCTACCTCTCTGGTTTGTTTCTTAATTAACCTACCATTTTGTTGTTGAGAGTAGGAGAAAAAAACACCAAGTTCTTTACCCAGAAAGCACTCTGCTCTTTTCCTCATTTGCCACAGTCCTAATAAAAAAAAAATATATGAGGAATGTTCTTGGACATCATGTGACCAGAACAAGAGAGTTCAATTACAATTGTACAAACTTCCTGAAATTACTTGATAAATCTGAGTAATATAGTAAAATGATATTTTATGTCTGTGTTCCTCTTTGGCAGTGTTTAAATAATTTATTTCATCCTATCTTACAATTCTTCCTGGAAACATCTATTAACAATTGAAAATTAGACTTTTGTTATTTTTGTCTTTTTACATCCTCTCCCTAAATAAATTTTATATTTCTTTTTAAAATATACTTTTCCTAAAGTTGTTTATCATTTGTAATAAAAATAATACCGGAAAAGAAGTTACAATTCAAAATGAGAACCCTGATAAAAGATTTTGAGATTTTGGGAAGTAAAGCAAAAATGGATTTCATGTAAACAAACTATATAATAGTGAAATTGAGAATTTACTTTCAAAAATGTCCCTATATTTTCTAATATGATTGCAGTTATCTGATATATGCTAATGTCAACACTGTAGGATATGTGAAACAAAAAATCTTTAACTTGAAATTATAAACATAGCTTTTTATTTAAATTAAAAAAATATTTACATTATAAAAACTCACTATGTAAATTTTAATTAATACCTAAGTATATAAAATAATTGTGTCTTGCTTCACTATATATATATATATGCATATACACACACACATAGCAACTCCTGTCACCAAAGGAAAATAGTATTTATAGATATGCATTTATCATCACATATTTTTTCTCTTGTTAAATAAGAATCTACATATAAATAAGAAATCATACTGTAAACTTGTTTTGAGACTTGCTTTTACATTTAATAAAATATCTTTGTGGGTGTTTTTAATAGATAAATGCATATGTCTAATCCTTCTTAAATACTACGATTGTCCATTATTCATATAACTATTTCCATAATAATACATATTTTATTCCTTTACAAATATTCAATATCATAAATGATATTTACAACTATGTATACAATCATAATATCTTTGTGCCTTTAACTTTGATCATATCTTGACTATTTTGTATAATAGAATGCTGAAAGTGGAAGAGACAATGAAATCATATGTCAAAAGTTTGTTAGAAGTTTCAAATCATAAAATTATAACATACAGAATGAACTAAATAATAGTAGCACATTTCTTTCTGAATCCAATTTCTTTAAGAATATCTTCTCCACTCTGAGACTATACAAATAATTTCTATTTTATTTGATATTTTTTAGTTGTTCCAAGTTTAAAATTTAGAATTTTAAATTATTTGAAATTTGGTTATTCATATAGTACCAGAGGTTGATTTTTGAGTACAAAGTTCAAATGGCTAGCCAATTATACCAGTATATTAGTTAATAGTTAGTTCTTTTCCATCTGATTTGAAATGCCACAATTTTAACATAAAAATTTTCTGTTAATATCCCAAGCACTATCTGTACTCTCTCCTGCATTAATTCATTTGCTAATTCCACTTTCAATATTGCTGTACCTATATGAAAATTTTGATAAATGGAGGTCAATTTTCCTCTCATTGTTCTTTCTAAATATTCCTATTATAAAAAGGTTATTCTTAATTGTTTTCTAATTTCAAATTTTCATTGGTCTACTGCAGTAATACAAGATGCCAAGTAGTATTTCTAATTCGTCATTTGAATCCTATTAAAATGTTTATTTCACTGCCTTTAGAATTGAATTATAAGCCATAAAATGTCTAAACATAATAATATAGTTGTGCTTATATAAATAGAAATATTTGTTGTGTGCTCCATTTTCTGCCTTAGAGAAGGATTACTTTTTCCCCAAGTGCTATATTAGTGAAAGAATTGAATGAAGCTTAATGTCTTTTTGAATGACCTTCCTGCATTTGCTTAATTTGCAGGTAGAAAAAGAAATTCTTTCATGATAAACAGCAGACTTTCCATTCAAACAAGTTCTAAATGAATGTTTCCCATGGTGTATTACACAGAACACAGGTGTGTCAAAATGGAGTTCCATGGTCATAGAATTCTGAGAAATTCTACAAACTATATCTCAGAGACAATTTCATTTGTATCATTTTATTTATAAAACTATGTATGCTTCTAGAAATATGTCCATAAATACATTCTTGGATCTCTTTTCAATTATTTCATTCTATTGATCTATTTGTATATGTATACAACACCATTTTGTAATATGTTTATTTGCATGTTCCTTTGTGTATTTCAAATTCCTCTTTCTCACTTTAAAAGACATTTCTTACATATTTATTTATTTCATTTATTTGGCTCAGTATAAATTCAGTACTAATAGGTCACTTTAATTATATACTAGTTTTTCTTTCAAGGTAGGCTTCCCTTAAGTAACATTCATTGATACAATGTTATATATGAATATAGAGAATTTCCCTCATATTGTCTGTAATATCACCATTCATTGCTTATCAGATTAATATTTTAAAATTGTCTTTGTATGTTATTTCAGAATTGTGAACATTTCTTAGCAAATGATACATGATTATCAGAGTAAATGGAAAGAATTATTTAAAGAATAAACTATAGTCTGGTTCTTTTACTTTCATTTTATACTCCTTCAGTTCTCTATGCTACAGTATTTTTCTGGATTTCAATTCTTAGTGGTTATGTTAAAAATAATATAACTCTGGATCTATGTTGGCTGATAAGCAAGCTCTACTTGCTTATCTTTTAAATTAATCAGAGTCTATCAATCGCTGAGTATTCTTTCAAATTATAACTCAGGATGTGCCATGTGCTTTAATTTAGTCAATCTTGTGATTTTACCAGCCAGTGAAATATATACCTCCATTGTCATCAACAAAGACTCTAAGCTTTTACTTTCTTAGTCTTCTTGCCATCTCTTTAATTATAATATCCAAGCAAACCCTTGTGAGTCCAAGGCTGTGTTCACAACTATGACCATTCAATCTAGGATTATTCTTTATGTTTAACTAGCTCAATAATTATTATGAGATTATATCTTATTATTGTGCATTAATATTCCATTCTGAAATGATCCTGAAATTTGTTATTAGTTTCCTGAAGTTTGTGATTTTCTTATTTCTTCTATATATGAAGAATTAACATCATTGCATTGAATGAAGACCTCAGTTAATACACTTCTTAATTGAGAAAAGTCTATAATTTGTAAATTCATCTATCCCATAATGTCAGAGACAATACTATACATGGAGCCTTGTGATTTTTTAATATATCCTTTCCTTAAAAATAGTTAAGAAGAACTTATTTATCAGAAGTTTCATTATTGGACTTAAAAAATAGTGCAACTTCCAAAAATTTTAACACACTTCCAGAGGATAGCCTACATACTGAGAACATTCTTCTTCATTTCTCTGATGATGTTAGTAGATAACAAAGGAGGAAAACTTATATATCAAAATGTAACACTATATCCTTGGATATAACAAAAACAACAACAAAAGAAAATGATCACTTTCAAAATGGTAAATTGGCTTTTAAATATATTTTTAAACTTCAGTGAAACTTCTAAAATAGATAGGAATAAGATAAACAATGACCTGTAGGGGAAAAATCAAAGACTGACAGACACCACTGCTCAAAGAGGTGCCACTGCTGTTAACAAACCACCTGTATCCATCAAACATCGATTCAAAAAAATTGAAGGCGAGGCCTCAACCCTGATTGAAATGAAATGTCAGTAAGGATAAGAGAAGAAAGATGGAGATTGTATTAAAAAGAGAAACTATGTTCAGAAATAAGCTTTGGGACATACAAGAATCTAAAATGGCATCTCTATCCAGCTGAGCAAATTCATGGGGTCTAGAAAACTAGGTTAGTTTGTCTTTTTGAAGCACTTGTTGAATTCAGAGTTGAATTTGGACATAAATGGATTTAAAAGGAATTCTTTTTATTGATTTCCAAGGTAAGATGACATATGAAGAAGAGAAGTAAAAAGGAATAAAAATTGCTACGGCTATGAAAGCTTGTTATTTTCTTTATTTTTTAAAGTTCTCAGCATAAGTATAAATTATATACATTAGTCTACTTTAAGAAATTGTTTACAGTATGCCAAACTGAGAAAATTGACCATTTAGTTCATTGATCTTTTTCATATCAGCTCCTGACTGATTTTACACACTGGAGTTTATAAAATGTTTAGGAGTTCAGACTTGCCATTAACACTCCAGTCTGAACACAAAGACAAGAAAGTTAGTTCTTCAGGGAGGAAGTGGGGTGTGATGGAAAGAACATGGCATTAGTCTTAAAAATCTACAGTTTTAATTTCAGTGCTATCTGTGTATGGTTCTTTAGTCAAGTTTAAAAAAAAACTAGATGCAATCAAAAATATTTTTCAAGCTATGCACACACACACACACACACACACACACACACACACACACACACACACACACAATGATGCCTAAATGGTTCCTAGAAAAGGCTATTGTAAGTTGGGAAAATGACTCAATCTCAAAATTTACCCAAATACCTCTTCTAGATTTAAAGCCTATATATAAGGGGGGATCAAACCACAAGAGATCACTTGCATAGGATCTAGTAGAAAGTAGGAAAAAATGGTAGAAGTGTTATTTGTAATCATTTTTACAAAAAAAGAAAGAAGTAAAGATTTGCTGATATTCAACATATGGATTATAACTGATTTTTAAATTCCATATGTCATTTAGTCATTTGTTATAAAATAGGTTATGTAGGCAAGCACTTAGAACCTCAGCATTCACTTTCACTGCATTAAAACTTATTGCAATGTATATGCCCCCAACTAAGTAGTTCACAAACTATTTTATTTAGCATTAACCAAACTAATCCTCACAAAATTGAGAAGCACCTTAAAAGTAATCAGTTATAAAAAGAAGTTTGAAAAATTCCAAAAACTGTTATTTATAATAGTACTTGAAATATGAATTTATTTCTACTATTTAATGACAATACTACATTTGAAATTCATCTATTACATTAGTCATAGGTCAGTTATTGCCCAAAGAAGTTGCTACAAGAAATATACAAATGTCATTGGTGAGCCTAATTGTATAAAGTCAATACATTTAAATTATATTTATCTGTACGGTAATTTGCTAAAAGGTAAGACATGACTAAGAAACCTTTTTTTCTGCACAGAGGTTTACAGATATTTAGGGAAAAGTGTAAATGGGGTTTTAGAACTTGAAGATATCTTACATAATTTTCCTTTATAGAAGAAAACAGATCCAAATTTGTTGGCTTAGCATTAGTATATTGATAGACATAAATAAGGTAATATATTATCAGTGGTATACCACCCATGAGCTCTTAGAAAAAAAGCCAGCATATTAAATCTGTGTCTAAGAAAAATGGGATCTTTTAACAAGCAGTCAGAAGACAAATGCTTTTGGAACGAAAGTTGTGGTAGGTAAATAGTATTTAGAAAACAGATATTTGAAATGTTTCCTTTGTTATATTATTTAGTTGTTAGAAATGACATAAAAGAACCACCCATTAAGGACATACCTGCACAAGTACAAAAACAATAGCATACAAAAACTTGGAAACAGAAATTCCTAACTTGCTAAAAAAAAATTCAAAAACTCTAGGTAGCTCATGAAATCGTTTGTAAAATGTATAAAAATGCAAGACATCGGCATTAGTTTGAAAGAACAACTGATTCTTGTTCTTAAATCTTAAATAGTGAATGTAATTAGAAAATGACCATTGAGATACAATTTGAGTAGCTACTGATAGGATTCTTCCATTTGGGCATTTAGATTTTATGAGTTATCTTTTTCAGCATTGAGGAACATTCAAATTAATTAATTAAAGAAACAGGAATGAGAATTAGACTTCAGTTTAACAATGTATTACGCAAAGATTTTTAATATAGTCTAGTTCATATGTTCATTTTATTAATAAATAAATGCACATATATTGGAGAGGTGTGCTCTATTTAAAAAGTTCCTGATTGCTGAAGAACAGACCAATCTTTGTAATACTGAGATTATTAAATATGACTTTTAAAAGAAAACGACAGTGGAAAGGTAGGTTAAGAAAGACAAATTTTAGTAGAAGAGAAACAAAAGAAGAGTCAAAGACTTCAGTGATTTAAGTAAATGTAGCTCACAGGTTGGAATTGAATTAGAAGAAAGACTCACAAAAAGACAATATTGTTAACTGGTGCAGTGTTTTGTTCAATTCTAATGACTCAACAGCCATGTGGCCTAGATAACATTATTGCTATTTTATATATAAAGAAATAGAAGTTTAGAGAACATAGGTAAATTATATAAAGTCGCCAGAAAAAAGTCTTTATTAGGAAAATGATGTCCCATATATGGGCATTTCTTTTCAAAGAATACTCAGGAGGCTGACGCAGGAGGATCATTTGAGCCCAAGAGTTTGAGACCAGCCTGGGGTAACATAGTGAGACACTGTCTTTTAAAAAAAAATTACAAAAATTTTTTTAAAATAGTCAATTAACTACTTATAAATGAGAGTATACAAAATGCATCATTCATAAAAAGCTTCTGCACAGCCAAAGAAACAGTCACGAAAATAAAAAGACAGCCTACAGAATGGGAAAAACTTTTCGCATACTACACATCAGATAAAAGACTGATAACAAGAATCTATTTAGAACTCAGGAAAATCAGCAAGAAAAAATCAAACAATCCTATCAAAAAGTGGGCAAATGACATGAATAGAAATTTTTCAAAAGAAGATATAAGAATGGCTAACAAACATATGAAAAAATGCTCAACATCCCTAATCATCAGGGAAATGCAAATCAAAACCACAATGAGATACCACTTAACTCCAGGGAGAATGGCCTTTATCAAAAAATCCCAAAACAACACATGTTGGCGTGGATGTGGAGAGACAGGAACACTCATACACTGCTGGTGGGAATGCAAACTAGTGCAACCCCTGTGGAAAGCATTATGGAGATACCTTAAACAGATTCAAGTAGACCTACCATTCGATCCAGCAATCCCATTATTGGGCATATACCCAGAAGAGCAAAAGTCATTCTATAACAAAGACACCTGTACCCGAATGTTTATAGCAGCACAATTCACAATCGCAAAGATGTGGAAACAACCCAAGTGCCCATCAATCCACGAATGGATTAGTAAACTGTGGTATATGTATACCGTGGAGCATTACTCAGCTATAAGAAATAACGATGATACGACATCTCTTTGGTTCTCCTGGAGAGAGTTGGAACCCATTATATTAAGTGAAGTATCCAAAGAATGGAAAAACAAGCATCATATGTACTCACCAGAAAATTGGTTTCCCTGATCATCACCTAAATGCACATCGGGGAAAGAAACCAACTGGATATCAGACTGAGACGGGGGGTGGGGATGGGTGTATGCTTACATGATGAGTGCGTTGCGCACCGTCTGGGGAATGGTCATGCTTGAAGGTGCTGACTCAGGGAGGTGGGGGGGGAGGGGATGGAGGTATGACTGCATGGTGTATGCCAGGCACACTGTCTCCAGAGTGGGAGCGCCTGGGGCTCTGACTCAGGGGGATGGGCGGGACATGGACAATGTATGTAACCTGAGGTTTTGTACCCCCATGAAGAGCTGAAATTAAAAAAAAAAAAAAATGCATCATTCAGTAAGCACTCATTAAATGTTAAATTAATGGTGTTAAGATATAAAAATAAATATAATGCTTATTAAATGAGATTAAATATAAATAGAATTTAAAAATAAATTATTAAAGCCATGTGAATATTACAAAATCTATTATGTTAATGTTGGTACTATTAATAATGTTCTTTTCAAAGATTTGTCTAAAATGTCTATGAATAACTTTTCTACATACCTTACTGAGAATCACTTCAAAATAAAAATGGCATGTCCTCTTTTGGGGCCAAGTTTATTGTTTTTTTTATTTTTAATGTAAAGAATGACACAAAAGATCTTCATCTTTGGAAAGCCATAGAGAACTGTATTTTATTAATAATTAGTTTTCATATAAGACCAAGGAAGCCTAAGATCACTTGTTTGTTTTTAATTAAAAGGCAAATTGACAGAACATAATTGGCCTTTGAAAATACACTTAAATCTGATTTTTGATTAGTGAAATCTTTCTCATCAATAATTTAACTACTAAATTGATAAATCCCAAAGCATTTCTTTTAAACTCTCATTACCATGCCTACATCCTCTTTCCCCTGTAACTCCTGTTTAATTATAGCAAAATCTTTCTTCAGATACAACCCAAGAGAAAATTTTTAAAAAGTGGTTCCCTAGCAGAGATAAGATCAAACTAAAGGTCACATGAAATTGTATAGGAAGCCTAGGGAAAATATAAAGTAGTGGCTTAACACGGAGGAATTGTCCTTGGGGAAATGGTCTTTCCTAGATCTGTGAATACACTGAATATGTCATGCTAGTTAAACTCAAATACACTTTCTTCTTCATGAAATAATTCCGAGATCAACCGCAAACCAACTAATGCCTTTTCTCCCCATTTCCTCTGTCAAATTATGATTTTAATTCCTTCTTATATTGTATTATATGAACTTAAATCACTTATCCTATTGTAGTCTCCTGAAAATGTTTTCTAAGGATCATTTTTATTAAAACTTTGATCTACTGAAACTAATAAGGAAAAAATATAAGAGAAAATAGAAGACACTATAAGATCAACCCTGTAGCATTTTTTAGAATGCGACACTACATATCACATCTCTATCTGACATATCTTAGGTCTTCTTGTCATTGGCCTCTGTCTTCAAATTTCAGCCTATCTTAGTTTCTTCTCAGAAAAGTAATATCTTGGTACCTGATCAGTGAATGCAATCACATTTTACTCTTAGATATTTCCCCAGCTGAACCGATGAGTTGTGTATAATCATCCCATATTCCCTTATATCAGCTTGACTAGTCAAGAAGCTCAAATGCAGTTTCTTTGACCACTCGTAAATCCAGCCTCTGATATTCAATTTTATAGTGCAACTTAATCCCTGTTCATTTTTTAAAAACAAAATGATTCAATCTTGCTATGAATCATATATTTTTTCATTCATATAATAATTTTCTTGAAGTCATCTTGGAAAGTGTTTACATACAGTATTTTGTATGTGACAATTTGAAATATATAACTTCTA
This sequence comes from Lemur catta, assembly GCF_020740605.2. Classification (NCBI taxonomy): domain Eukaryota; kingdom Metazoa; phylum Chordata; class Mammalia; order Primates; family Lemuridae; genus Lemur; species Lemur catta. Next base: position 46,409,075 of record NC_059140.1, read on the forward strand.
CAAACATTCATTCACATACATCCTGTAACCTTTGCTTATTTTCCAAAAGGGTATGGAAGGAAGAAAATTTGTCTTACAGAAATGGGATTTTTAGCTTCTCCTGCAGTATTTGTTTTTCCAATCTAACAGTTATTCAATGGCTTTTGGATGGTTGCAAGAAAACTGTAGTCTAAATTTTCATCTATATCTTAAAGTTACTTCCAGTAGCAGAATATTAAAATAAATAGTAAATAAAATAAAATTAAGACAAATATTTACTTTAAAAGTCTAGAGTATTTGATTTACAGCTGAAATAGTTATTAAACCAAGGAGGTAAAGCAATATCACTTTGTATAAATGTAGAGATGCAGAAAGTTCAGATATAAAATCCCCACATGCAATAATGTTTAAGCCAAATTAAATGTTTCTTTTATTTGAGCTAAATGAAATATCAGCAGATACAATGTCCCTATAGGGAACTTCTAAATTTTCCTGTATTGGCAATACTTTGAACAGATTATTTACCATCTTCATTTCTTGAATTCATATCTCAATATCCTCTTACTGAAGCAAATTCCCAAATTAATTCCTCTTTCACAATTGCTTAGGGAAACTGAAGAAACTCTTTCCATACCCTTTTGGAAAATAAGCAAAGGTTACAGGATGTATGTGAATGAATGTTTGTAGAAGTTATATATTTCAAATTGTCACATACAAAATACTGTATGTAAACACTTTCCAAGATGACTTCAAGAAAATTATTATATGAATGAAAAAATATATGATTCATAGCAAGATTGAATCAATTTCTTCTTTATGTCAAATCTGTAGAGGCAGCCCTAGACTTCTCAGCTACGTAAGCCATCAGATCATCATTGCTACTTTTTATAAAGATTAAACAAGTTTGAATTGGTTCTTTTCCTACACACATAAAGAGAAGAATCCTGAATAACAATGTATATTAAATTGTTACAAATATTCCATACTTCAATTCCTTATAGGATTTACCTAATGTCTAAAGACATATTTTCTTAGAAAAATAAGATTTCATGTAGAATGTATACAAAATAGAACTATATATCATAGAAAAACGACTCTTGCAGTGCCAGGATATGACAGAGCACAATCTGAATAATGATAGTTCAATGTTTATTTGTTTTTGGCCTGGTATTTTCTAAAGACCATATTACATTAAAATACTACATTTAATTTATTACTTAGCCAGGAATCCCAATAGAGGAAAAGAACATTAGATTTGTGGAAATCCATGTAGATGATCTAGTATTATTTTGAATGCATATGTGGTATTATCTTAACATATGATATGATATTATAATTTTCCTGAAGAAGATATTCACTCTCTACTTAGGAAATCCAAGTAAGTGGGTAGAATTATTTTGAAGAGAAGAACAATTGTTTTTGCACAGTTATTATTTGATAATGCTTTTACCTATTGAACTAACACTGTCTTTATAACTTTCACATGTTGGTTCTCTTATCTCTCTAGAAGTCATTTTCAGCTGTTTACTATATCATTCACTCATTTACCTTCATACTCTGCTCATTTTCTTCCATCCCTATGATTTCCTTCCACTCCTATTTCTTGTGAATTTTTTATTCATTCTTCAAATACCAGTGGGTTCAAATATGTACTCTTCTGCTCGAGACTGCCCTGCTCCACTCCAAGAGAAACTAATCCTACCACCTAGTATGTCTTCTATATGGTCAAATTCTCCAAAATTCTCTTTGTCTCTGTGTCACCCATTCATTCTTTCTTAACCAGAATAAATAATATAGCAACAATCACAATCTGTGATCAGTGAAATAGATCAAAACCTAAACTAATATCCTATATTTTGTGAAAACATTTATTTCCTGATGGATTATGTTCTTTCAGGAGGTAGGTAGCATGAGCAGACAATCTTATGTGATGGGACTTGATGTCAAGGCTACTTAAAAATATTAGGATAACATAAAACCATTTCTGCATTTCCTCTTTTAGGCTTCATGGATATCAGGAGCCATTGTTTAGAAAATTCAGCAGCTTTAGGAACCAATGGCATGTTATCATACCCTTCAGACGTAGACATTCTTTGTTCCCTTACAAAATCTTCCATCATTTCTTTTGATTTTCTGCCGCTATTCCTTCCCAACTCTCTGTGTCTGTTATAGTAAAACAAACAAACAAAAAAAATTATATAATTGGTTTAGTTAATCACTGTTTGACCTATTCAATACACAGTTCCCTTTACAGGCAGAATTCTCATATAAGGTTACTGCATAAACCATAGCTCTTAATTTCCAGGATATATGTGGTTGTCTTTGGAAGGGCTCCAATTCCTATCTGGACAACTGCAACAGAATCATGAAACAAAAAGCACGAACACATATATGTAAAAATATTGGCTGCTTTCCTCTGGAATATGATGGGCGATGGCTTGGTACCCAAAATTTCGTGTGCTGTGTAACAAAACATATTTATAACTTTTCTATTTCCCTTATATTTTTTAATTACCCTTTGAGACTAAATTAAATAATTTAAATTAGCCAATTTAATTTTTTCCAGGCATCAGGATTGTTTCAAATTAAGATCTTTTAGTTAGCTATAATCAATTCAATCGAGATTGTAATATTTAAAATAAAAGCAGAAATAGCCACAATTGGCCAACTGTCCAATTCTTTATTCCAGGATTCAGAATAGAGGACTCCCTGAATATGTTTACATTGGATGTATTTGTCTATTTAAGATATGATAGCAATGGTCTTTTTTTTTTTTTTTTTTTTTGAGACAGAGTCTCGCTCTGTTGCCCAGGCTAGAGTGAGTGCCATGGCGTCAGCCTAGGTCACAGCAACCTCAAACTCCTGGGCTTAAGCGATCCTCCTGCCTCAGCCTCCTGAGTAACTGGGACTACAGGCATGCGCCACCATGCCCAGCTAATTTTTTCCATATATATTTTTAGTTGTTCAGATAATTTTTATTTCTATTTTCATTAGAGACGGGACTCGTTCAGGCTGGTCTTGAACTCCTGACCTCGAGGGATCCACCCGCCTTGGCCTCCCAGATTACAGGCATGAGCCACCGTGCCCGGCCTTGCAATGGTCTTTTTGATACTGTAACTCATCCTAAAGGTCTTCATTATTCTCTATGGTATCCAGGCTGGGGAAAACAAGAAGGATAGAGTTGTATATCAGGACAACATTATGATAGTACAGATTGAATGCTAACCATAGTAGTTCCAGTCTATGTGCAGAATTCAGACCATTTTTAGTATCCTCTTAATTTTTTTTCTATGGTAGTATAAAAATATTAACATCTACTTCTCTTTCCCAAGGCACCAGAAATCAGGGTCCTATATCACTTAGCTATTTTTCTCATAATACCAAGAACAGAACAGGAAATTTAATTAATATTGGTTCAACAAATTTATCTTACTTGTAATGACAGGTTTTAACAAATCAAAACTTCCTTCTTTCTAGGTAATACAGCTGAAGATTTCTGATCTTTTGTTATAGTTATGAGACCAAATAAATCACATATGGGGAAAAGAAAAACACCTAGAGTACACATATGGCTGAATCTTCATTTCCTTTTTTCACTCCACATGTCAAAATTACTAATTTCACACATAATTATAAGAAATATATACAATGCTCCATTCCATATTTGTATGTTTTCTCTTTTTGATATAGAAATAAAGAATTTGGGTTTTTATGGTAGATAGTGATTTAATCACAACCTTTTCATCAGGCTTTGTACTCCCTCTTCTTGGACATGTAAGAAGTAAACTTAATATGGGAGTTAACGTTAATATTTCACCATCTCCAGTGATTCTTATGCCTCTAGATGTGGTTTGGACATTTAGCCCCTCCAAATCTCATGTTGAAATTTGATACACAGTGTTGGAGGTGTAGCATGGTGGGAGGTGTTTGGTTCACAGGGGTGAATCCTTCACGAATAACTTGGTGCCCTCCCCTCTCCAAGGAGTGTGTTCTAACCTTATTATTTCACTGGGGAGTTGGTTGTTTAAAGGAGCCAGGCACCACCTCCTCCCTCTCTTCTTCTGTCACCATGTGACATATCTACTTCCCCCTCACCCTTGCACCTTGATTGGAAGCTCCCAAAGCCTTTGCCAGAAGCAGATGCTGGTACGATGCTTCTTGTACAATCTTCAGAACTGTGAGCCAAATAAACCTCTGTTCTTTATAAATTACCCAGCCTTAGATATTCCTTTATAGCAGCACAAGATGAACTAACGCACCTCCTGAACACGATAAAGGTGTCTTTAGTGTCTCTACATAGCCTGTTTGTTTTTTGAGTATAGGTTGCTGCTGCTTTCAGTAGAAGATTTAAAATACATCAGAATAAATTGTTGGATATAAAAACATTTTCATACACTATAAATTGCTACACAACACTTAAACCTCATTTGTATCTTTCTTTCTTAGGTGAGTACTAATTATTATTGTTGTAAATTGTGTTTGCATATTAGGGAAAAATGAGTGGCATGAAGATTCACTCTCTGGCCCGTTTATTCAGAGAGGATGAAAGTCTCCATCCAGCATGGAAATAACAGGAGAATAAATGTCTGAGAAGGCAGAATGAAATCAAAGCTTCTATGAATGGAAATGAATGCTATATTTCAAAAAAGGGAAATCTGACCTACTCTAGTTAATCATTCCTTATTTTGCAATCTTTTAGTTGATTTTATCTTTCATCTCTTTAACTTTTAATGTTTATTTTGTAATTGGAGGTAGAAGGAGAAAGGACAAAGTGATGGATATAAACAGAGTATGATGTGAGCAAGTGGAGTTTCTTCTCTGCACAAATCCTGTCTACACTCAACTATATCCTCTTTATTGCAACTTGACTAGAAACATGTGATCCTAAATTTCATTAGATAGGGAGTTCAGAGAGATCAAGATCAAAATTCCTCATTCAGCTAACGTGGGAAAATTGTATCTAAATTACTACTACAGTAACGGGTAAGAATATATCAAAATGACCAATAAGGAATAGCTATAACAGTTCCAGTTATTTCTTGAATGTCAGAGAGGTATTTCAGAATCACTGGAAATAAATGTTGAATATAAGATATTACACATTATCAACATCTATGTTATCACCATTATTGTTATTGTAAAATTTGCTCCCTCTCCCAGGCAGTCTTACTTAGCAACAAAAAATAGTTTATCCAATTGATATTGTGTAGTTACCAGGGTTACTCACTGATAAAGATAAAAATGCACAGAAAAAAATTGAACAATTAAAGAGAGGTTAGAAAAATAGATGAAGGGGGATCAAGAAAAGGCCATCTGTGATAAACTCTATGTAACACCTAGACTTTATGCTGAAAAATGAAGTTTTCAGATCATCAACAATTACTGTATATATATAATGCCGAAAACTTGTTTGACTGATTTTATCAGTTTGCTTGTTGTTTGTTCCATGTAACTGATAGAATATATCATTTTTTTCCTGACATTTAAATACATTCATAAAGTGGCTTTAAATTGGAGATCATATGCCTTGTTGAATTTTTGCTCACTCCTATAAAATGACACAATCCTGACAGTCTGACCGTAAATACTGCTGAATAAATCTGAGAATATGTTCATTCAGTGCTAACCCAGCTTTTAGAAATACAGAGTAAACACTTAAACTCCAAATAGTCTTTATATTAATATTCCTAACATAGCCCTTTAAATAAAATTTACTTCCACACTACTTCTGAAAGGATAATTGATGGTTAATATGCTGCACTTTTCTTGCAATATACCATGACCTGAATATGAAAATCATTTATGAAGATAAATGAAAATATAAAACTACCAGAACTTATTGAATATTCCTCAAATGTTACATTGCAATTACTATTTAATAACCCTAAGTACATGACAGAAAATATTTAAAGAGTAGCATATAGTCAGTCATCAGAGGAGCTGCTACTATTGGAAAGTCCTTATCAAAGTATTTATTAAACTAAAACTTTATGTCAAAATATTTACTTGTGTAACATATAAAACAGATGATATATACACACACACAGATGCAATTAAAAAAAAATGAAAAACTAGTGAGGGACTTCAAGATGGCTGGTACTCACCTCACCTGTTCCTCAGAGAAGAACAAAAATATTAATAGCAAGTAGAGAATCACATTTGGAATAGATCATCTGAGAGAGGACAAAGAAATTTAGCAGACACGTGACAGGAAAGACAGAAATCAAGGAAGGAGACAGAAATGAGGCAGCCTTTCCTAATGGCAGGAAAGGATAAGTGGACCCCTAGTGGTCCATTCCCACCAGTAATTCCTAGCCACAGGAGAGCCCCTTGACCTTTGCAGACGCTGAAACTAACACAGGGAGGGAACAATGACATTGCTCCAGAGAGGAAGCTCAGTCTTGGCTCTCCAAACCCCCAAGTCCTAAGTGGCTACAGCAGTGGCTGCAGACTGCATCCTGTCCTGGAGCCCAACAGCTCCTCCACCTCCAAATCTCTGGACCCCCACTGGCTTTCCCACCCAAACTCATTGCTGGTGAGATTGAGGCAAGAGTCATTGGCAGTGACCCTACCCCCTCCATCAGATGGGCAGCTATGCATTTTCACATGCTCCAAGGACCAATTTCATTGTCCATAGCTACCACCATTATGAGTTGCCACAGGGTTGAAGCATGAGTGAAGCACATGCCCCTCAGCCACCTGCCTATGGCTGCTCCCACTGAAAACAACTCTGACCTCCCCAGTAGCAGGACCACAATACAGGCGCTGCAGCTTCAACCTTAACATTCTGCTGGTGGCCAATGGATCATCCTGCTCATATCTAACACAGCCAGAACCTGCATGCACCAGCTGGTGGGGATGAGCATAGGTGTCCTGGCCCAGCTCTAGACCCCCCAGTATATAAGCATGCCTTCAAGAAGCCTGGGGATCACCCATCCCAGTCTTTCACCATTGGCACTTGGGACAGGCCCACCCAATCTGCCACTACCACCACAGCTGGTACCCACTCAAACTTGCTTTTTAATATAGCCACCATTTATTGTGTGTGTGAATGTAAAGAGTATGTGTGTGGTGGTGGGTGAATGGGTTCAATGGGTTTGCATGTGTATATCACGTTTAAGGGACAGGAACCAGGGAGGTAACTTTAATTAATACTTCAGGCAGCCACTTCATTGTTCAGCTCTGGCAATGATCTCTAAATGTTATCAGTTCTGGTAATGTTTGCACAAGTAACTTCAGAGGGACCTTTTAGAGCACCCTGAGACAATCTCAAAACTCAAGTCTTAAATAGCTCTGGACTCAAGAGGACAAATGCTCATGTAGCCATGGCCTCTCTGCCAAGTGTGCTGTGTTTTGCAAGAGGATGCAGAATCAATTGTATTGTTCTAAAGCAACAAGACATTAGCAATTTTAAATGACACTTGACCTGAATAATAATCTTCATGATTTTTAAAATCTCACAGCAGCAACTCATAAGTTGATTCATCTTTCTTCCTCTTTAAACAAAAATTCTCCTCTATGAAATAGATTGACTTTGACAACTAAAATATTTTCAACTTTATATACATAAGCATGTTATATAAACTGTCTTCTGGTGAACAGTATGCCTAGATCTCTAGCAAGGTGAAGAGAAAAAAAATGTATCTGAAAATTGCTATCCTCCTTTATCTCTTGAAACCATATTCTTTATCTGAAATAGCAGGAAGTCTAAGTCAGATATGACAGCAAAGCCCAATAAATTGAAGAGAGTATGGAGAGTTGGGATGACTTGTTAGAGTATCAGGTTGACAGTGTTACCATTTCTTTTCAGTTTTAACATCTACACAAAGAAGAAAATCAGAAAATCATGAAAAAGGATGGTGTGAATATTGCACCTGAAAATTTTACGGGACTAGTGCTAATCCTATAAACCAGAGTTATATCTTTCTGTGGACTGTTATACCTACAGAATAAACTGCTTTATAAAAAATAATCGAATTTCCTGTAAAAAGATAGTTATTGCCATAAATCTGAGCTTCTAATCATCATAAGAAAATAATTCAACATTAGTAAGTACATTTGAAATTAACTAAAAGCAAAGAAACTTGGAATTTTATTTGTTTTAAGCAGTCTTATATAAGGCACAAGAAAAATGTCCATACGTATTTCTGGTTTAAGGTGACAGTCTTCCATTTTTACCATCCAAGACCACACTGAGGATAGGGGACCAGAGATTAGGACTCAGAAACCACCTCAAAAGATGATTACCAATATACATAGGGGTTATTTTTCAGATATCAATTTTATTCCTTTCTTTTCAACTAAGCAATCAAGCTAGTAAAAAAAGTTTTAATTATCAAAATGATTATATTACCAAACATTAAAATATGTTAATGGGGTGAGATAATGGTACTATATTTTTGACCTCATGTGTCAAATATTTGCCAGAGGTTAACTATATAAATGTGGACATCTTTAGAGGTAATTAAAAAATCCAAATAGAATATTAGTATGTTTTTATGCATTTAGAAATAAAATTAATATTTAATATATGCCCACACTGTACTAATTAAGTCAAGATTTTTCTGCTTTACTGTAACATTTTAATTTGCATGTTGTGCTGAATTTCAGAAGGAGGCAATGCTTTGGAAACACAATATCTCTAAATATGTTCTTAGATTCCAACTCTAAAATAGAATGTGCACTTTTTAAAATTTTAAATGGTGTTTCTGTCTTGTTTATTGCAGAAATCTATGGTTCAGTCTGCATTACAGGAACTGTACCCTTATAACTCCACAAATGCTTGTTGTTGGTTCTTTAAAATAAATTGTAGATGAGATGGATAACACGTGATAACTAGCTAATGTTTAATGATACATAAACTATCAGGTATTTATGTTTTAAAGTGTTGTATAATTGAACCACTCCTTGCTTACCTAAAATTGAAATATAACTAATTATATATATTACCATCAGATATCAAGTGTTATATCAAAACAAAAATAATATTAAAATTTATGAACTTAGAAAATACACATAAAGATTATGAAATACTGACATTTATATTATTTTCATTCATTGAAGAAATGTTTACCAAACAGTAACTAAACATTACTATAAGTAAATAATCTGGATTTAAAGTTTGGTAATACTTGTAGAATATATGGTAGTGCAAAACATTCATGAATAAGCACATAAACAAGAGTGGCTCTATTCATCTATGCCTCCCTATTCTTCATTGAGGCATATCAAAATATCCTTGATCAAATACATCTACCATAAAGTGAGGTACCCAAAGTTAGAGCTTCCAAAAAACTGTGGGTTTCCTTCTTTTCTACTAGGCAAAAGTCAACAAACTACAACCTATAAGCCAAATCTGGCCCACCACTTGTTTTTGTAAATAAAGTTTTATTGAAATATAGCCATGCTCATTTATTTACATATTGTTTATTGCTGCTTTAACTCTACAACAGCACAAATATCAGTTGCCATAGAGATTTATGGTGCACAAAGCCTTAAACATTTATCATCTGTCCCTTTCTATAAAAAGTTTTCTGACACTTGTTTTATACCATTAAACTGAGGGAGGTACCATATTGGTACTCAGTGGTCTACCTCATAGCATCTAAGGCAAACACTTGCTATCTTACAGTTACATCACTCTATTTCTATTTCATTCTCTGCCATGAGGCCCAGGGCATGTTGGGTATAGTCCACTAAAATTCATCCCTTTGGTTGGGAACATGGTATCCACCCATCCCTCAATCTTCACCAATATATGGATATGTTCCCTTTTTAACATAGCAACAGCATATCCAAAAAAAAACTGCAAAACAAAAGCAAGTGATATTAATTATTATGAGATCTCTGTTCGGAGAAACCAACAAAACCAATTTAGTTTTGTAGCTCTTAATGCAGTTGAAGTGCTTTAACTTCATGCTTCTTAATTTTAAAGCTAGAACTATTTGACCTGTGCCTGCCAAGCATATATTTTAGTTTTAATATCAAACTTATTTTCTGAATGAAGCTCAACATCAAGAATAATTTGTATAGCTATCCCATTGAAGAGGATATAGTATCAAGGCAATAATAATCTATGATCAAGAATATCATCCTCAAACAGTAGACTCAGTGTCAGATTGACCTATGAGAATCTCCTCTTGCAATATTCTGCCACTTAGATGCATACCTGCTGAAGTCCTTAAAGCCTTATGATTTCTTTCCAGCAAGGTTGTCATGAAAGAACTGAGGTGTATACAACAAGGTTTATCAATATCTAAATCTTCTCCCATTCCATAAACATAGAAGGGTGGAGTCCTTTTTAATATTCTTGAAATTGGGCTGGACCACGTGACAGCTCTGGCTGATAGACTATGGGTTGAAGTGACCTACATCACTTTCAGGTCAAAGTTCGGAAGACCACCACATAATCCTCTAGCTGTTTCTTCCTCTTTCTAACGGGGAGATAAAGGCCCCAAATTGCATAAGGTTGAAGCAGCTTGAATCACAACCTTCTGCATGAAGTTTAGTTGTCATAAATAGTTGTTTATACCCTTATAGATTTTATTATGTAGAGCAACTGAGGTTTCAGTTTGCATTTTAATACCTTGTTGCCTAATACAGATGCCCTGAACTCAGACTCTTTGTAGTTTCAATCAAAGCCTCTAGTGCTTCTCCCTGCCCCACACCTTTCAGCACAAAAGTAGAGCATGTGAGGTCTTGAGCTACACTACTCTCTTCCATAACATCCATCATGGTCCTGCTCATTCAGTGCAACATCACTCTTGCTATGCCTCTCCAAGCAAAACTAGAATATAAAAAGATTTACCCAAGATGGTTGGTGTAGCAGTTAACTTATATGTCAACCTTACTGGGCTATGGGATGCCAGATAGCTAGTAAAACATTATTTCTGTTGTGACTGTGAAGGTGTTTTTGGAAGAGACTGGTGTTTGAGTCAGTAGACTGAGTACAGAAGATCCATGCTCATCAATGTGGGTGGACATCATACTATTCATTGAGAGCCAGAATAGAACAAAAAGGTAGAGGAAGGACAAATTTGCTATCTTTTCTTAAGCTGGGACATTCTTCCTCTTCTGCCCTTGTACATCAGAGTTCCTGGTTCTTGGGTCTTCTGACTCTAGGATTTTAAACAGCAGTCCCCATTGTTCTCAGACCTTCATCCTTAAACTAGGAGTTACAACACCAGCTCCTTTGATTCTCAAAACTTTGGACTTAAATTGAATTGCACCACCAGTTTTCCTTTCACCAGCTGGCAGATGGCACATTGCAGGATTTCTCAGCCTCCATAATCTCATGAGCCAATTCCTATAATAAATATCCTTTTGTATAACTATATATATCTTATTGGTCTGCTTCTCTGAAATATACTGACTAATTGAGTCGGTGATTTTAAAATTAAGGTAAATTCTTGAAAATACGTCCAGAGTCCAACTCAGATAATACAGAAAATTCTAATCCCTGAAATCCAAGAGAAGCTGCCAAACGAATGAAAATGAAGTAGTAGTTAGTCATTATACTGTATCATATCCACCCTGTAATGGTCGAACCAGCCTTATTCACTGGTTTCTACTACCAGTTAAAGATTCTTGGTAAGCCTCCAGCACTTCATTGAGCTTTAACTGCCTAAAGTCCTCTACTGAAAATGAGCCAGTATCAAGTTTTAGACCTACAGCTTAAAATTCAGATCCTCTACTTTTTTTTCCTACAGATTTTTGGGTCATTACCTCTGGCCTATGTCCATGGCCAACCATATGCCTGGTATATATTAAGAACATAATGATGATCAAAAATGAACCACAGACCTACAACTTGGAGGAAAAAAAAAACAGACATTAACCAAATAATTACAGTTTAATAAATGCGGGCCGGGCGCGGTGGCTCACGCCTGTAATCCTAGCCTTCTGGGAGGCTGAGGCGGGTGGATTGTTAGAGGTCAGGAGTTTGAGACCAGCCTGAGCGAGACTCCGTCTCTACTAAAAATAGAAATAAATTATCTGGACAACTAAAAATATATATAGAAAAAAATTAGCCAGGCATGGTGGCGCATGCCTGTAGTCCCAGCTACTCGGGAGACTGAGGCAGTAGGATCGCTTAAGCCCAGGAGTTTGAGGTTGCTGTGAGCGAGGCTGACGCCACAGCACTCACTCTAGCCCGGGCAACAAAGTGAGACTCTGTCTCAAAAAAAAATAAAAACTAAAAAATAAATGTGAAAAAATATAAAGTATTCTAAAGGTTAAAACAACAACAGCTTTGGAATTGAAAATATATGTACAAATGTACACTTATAGTAAATGGTAAGTCAGTGAAAGGTTTGCATATTTAAGTATTTAGGTTATTAAGTATGAAATGTCTCATTTCCTTAAGTAATAAGTTTGACAGTTAATATCTCTGACATTTCACTTTGACACTTCTTGCTTTATTTTTATTGTGAAAGTACATTCTCAGTCTTGCAAATGCACATTTTGGCTTGTGATTATCTTTCAAATATTTTTTTACAGCAATTTTTGTGAAACCATAGATAAGTCAAAAATTTGTGTTATTTTTGAATATGAGTTCCATTGTGGAATCAATGCAGCTCAGATAGCTCAAAATATCAACAAAGTGTTTGGGAAGGATGTGGCTAGTGAATGCATATATGTCAATGGTGTGAGAAGTTCCATTCTGGTTATTTTAATCTTGAAAATGCGCCATGTGGGCAACCTGAGACCAAGGTGGATAACCATTAGCTGAAAGCTGTAGTGGAAGCAAATCCACTTCAACCTATGCATGAATTAGCAGCAAGGTTTGACGCTACTATTCCAACAATATTGGACCACTTGAAACAAATTGGCAAAGTAAAGAAGCTGGATAGATGGGTTCCACATGAATTAAACTAGCATCAGAAGAGAAATCATCTTGATGCTTGCCTTTCTTTGCTGTCACGATATAAAGATGAGCTATTTCTACACCATATTGTTACCATATGTCACCATATTGTGATGACAAATGGATTCTTTTTGACAATCACACAATGGTTGGATGAAGAAGAAGATGAAGATCAAGTGCTGAAACACAGTCCATAACCAATTCATCAGAAAAAGCCAGTTGTGTCTGGTGGCCCAGTGCTGGTATTATCCACCTCAACTTCATGAAACCTGGCCAATCCATTACAGCAGGTGTCTACTGCAACCTGGATGGAATGAATGATGATGATGCTTCCAATTAAGTAGCTGAGATTGGTCAACAGAGACAGGTCAATTCCATTGCAAGACCACATGTCACCAAAAACGACGCTGCTCAAACTACAGAGGCTGGACTTAGAAAATCTCTGTCATTGACTGTACTCACCAGACCTTGCACCAACTGACTACCACTTCTTCCAGGCTTTGGACCACTTCTTGCAAGGAAAAATATTCCATTCTCAACAAGCTGTGAGAATCGCCTTTTGCAATTTCATTGCCACTCGCTCTCCAGGCTTCTTCACTGCTAGCATAAGCAAGCTACCATTAAGATGGCAAAACTGTGCTGATATTGTAGGCACATACGTTGATTAATCATACTGCTTCTTGTTTGAGATTTTAATAAACTACACTTTTGATTAGAAATCTGACATTTTACATTTAATGACCAAATGTTTGTGTAAGGAGGTAACTTCCAAAGACTGGAGAGGAACAGAAGGCATGGGGTGTTACAGATGGAATGAATGGGATACTCAAAGTCCCTGTGGTGGGAGGGAGCACAGTAAGTTAGCAGAGCTGAAGGAGACCAGCCAGAATTAGAGACAAACACGGCAGAGACAGGTTCATGAAGACTCTGAAACGGAGTACAGGGGCAGATGATCTAACATGTTGTAAGCCATGTTAAGGATTTTGTAATTCACAAAAGAACCCCTGTGTGAAGCCAGGGACAATTTTTAGACTATTACTCTGAATGAATGTGTTAACATTTGAGGGGTCAAGAATAAATGCAGGGAGATATAGTTCACCCAGAAGGTAACAGTAGTTTAAATAAAGAAAAAACAGCATTTTGATTGAGAGAAATGGATGGATTCAGGATATGTTTAAGAGGCAAAATTGAAAGTACTTGGGGATCTGTTCACTGGGTAAGATGTGGTATGTATTAGTGATGATTACTGTGGTTATTACACACACCACCATGCAGATGGTAGCCCTATTCATTACAATAAAGTATATGAAAGAGAAGTGTGAACTGTTGAATTGGAGGTTGTTTTGGATACATAAATAGAGTTATCAAGTAATTAGCTGAATAAATTGGTCTACAGCTCAGGGTCAAGGTATGGCCTAGAGATATACATTTGGGACTCAGTGGTATATAACTCAGTCCATTTGTGGCTAAGTGGTCTATGGATATAGTACTGAGTCAAAAGGGAATGGATCTTAGGACTGAACTTCATGACATTGTATCATTTAATAATCAATAAAACATAATGTATCTGTATGAGAATTATAGAGACCAGAAAAGGTGTTGGGAGGAAAAGGTACTTTTATTATGATTAAGTAATTTAAGTGTGCATTAATAAAATGTTTCAAACAATGTCTAGTACATAACAAGCCCTGAATGCATGTCAGCTATTACTAAGAGGGGAGAGGGTGGTATAAACACATTCATGAGCTTCAAGGAAGAGATGATTTTTACCAGAGGTTAGAGGAAAGTTAGTTTTGAAGCATGAATACTAAGCAAAGAAAATGCTAACTCAATTTTCCCATAATGAGATATATGATGTGTGAGGAAATCAACACTTCCCACTCTAAGAGCCTGGAGGTGAAGTATTGTGTTCTGGAGAGAGCCTCTAAGAAGATGATGTGAATATGGAGTAGTCTGGTAATAATGAAGAGGGCATGGTGGAATGTTTGGGGAGGGAAGGGTGGTTTGGAGAGCTGGGAAGTATAAATCATTCTGGGGATGATGATATGGAAGTGAATTAGAAGCCAAGAGACCTATATTTTGGAAATGGATTGTTTGATAACAATAAAAATAGGCATAATAAGTTTAATCCAAATTGCTTTTTTAAAGAAGGGAGGCAATATTCTTAATGGACAGAGCATTTGGCAAACTTTACCTGAGTCTTTAGTGTAGCATCCTCTCAGATCATTAGAACCAGAATGGAGTGACATCCTGAGGGATTGTTGTATCTGCCTCCTGGTGGCCTCCAGGATTGACAATTCCTGTGGGTGCAGACTCTGCAATGGAGAGAAAAAAATTGTACTTAGTATTTAATGTGTTAATTTATTATGCATTCAAATGAATATAGGGTATAAAATTTAGGTTAAAGATAAAGAAATGGTCTTTTGACACAATGAGAATCTGGACTTTTAATCTATCTTTTTCAGTTATTTCATTTACAGATCTCTTTTTCTTTTGACTCCATATTCTTTACTTTCTAGAAGCACACAGTGTTTTCTTCAAATATAGTCAGAGTAAGAGGAAATATTTTCCTAACTAGTAGCAAATGAGTAGATGTTCATTTTGTTTTATATCTATTAATTTATTAAACTGAAAAAGTAACTCTTCTCTTAAGGAATTAGGCAAAGAACAGAGTAGAAATTAAGACTTACTATTAAATAAAAACTGTTGTGTACCAGATGGTTTCCATAAATGATCCATTCACTTTTAGTCTTTTCATTGTTACATCACCCATGGGTGATAGTAACTATTGTATCTTTTTGCTCGCATACAAGAAAACAAGCAAAAACACATAATGTAACTTGTCTAAGATAACCAAGGCTGTTCCCTTTTTTCTCCATTTGACTTCCACTCTTTCAAAGCCTCTGTAACACATTGATGATATCCACTTGAATGTCCTATTAATATTACTTCTCAAATGGTATGATCCATTGCTATACTACAAGATAGCACTAGCATGTAGATTTTCTTGCTTCTATATATCCCACTGCCCATTCTTGTCCTCCAAAATTTCAAAACCCATTTATTCCATCCTGTAATAGTCATCAGATTCCACCTGAGCTCTTTAGGAGAACAAGGACCAATCCTTCAGACATATCCATCACCATGATTCACTTCTAATACTCTCCACAGACATAACTTCATCATTTGACACCTAACAAATCACATCTTCCAAGCCTGATTTTATCTAACTTTTAAATATGAATGAGATAACAATTTCTACTTTCCAATTTCATTTCTGATCTTGTAACACTTGGCCCACTTCCTAGCCTAAAGTCCATTGTCAATCAATTTATTCTTGGCCTTTTTGTAAAGACAAGGAATCTAGAGGCAGGCAAATTTTTCTTTGAATTCACGAAATATCCCATAATAATATTTAGAATACCCTAGTATCTCTTGCCTTCTAATACATTTGTTCATCAATCAATCTAGTCCCTGTCCACAAAAATACACCCTGTCTTTTGAGTCTTCATTTTTTAGAATTATAAAAGTGGAAAAAGTGGAGACATTCTTAACCAATTCAAAATCATGGTGTCTAGCTTCAACTGGAACTTTATTTCTGATTTAAAATTATTTTCTTAAGCTCCTGAACTGATTCCTTATAACACTAACAGTAGCTGCTCAGAAGACTTGTTTTCCTCACACCTGAATTCATGCCATCAATTGTAGAAAGACAATGTCTGTTTTAAAAATAGATTTTATTTTTAGAATAGTTTTAAGGTTACAGTAAAATTGAGAGAAAGGTACAGAGATTTCCATATATACTCCCTGCCCTCACACACACGTATCTTTTTTTTTTTGCTTTACTAAAAGATCAAATTTGACTGACATGAGTTCCCCAATATACATCTCTACCATCCAAAATATTTGAGTCTTAGAATATTCTCTTTTCCTTTTTCAAATTCTCACAGGCATTGATGTACAGCTGCCTTTTAAGGGAAAGTTTCTCAAATTCTATCTCCTTCATCCTCTGGGAACCCACTCCTTCAATTATCTCTGCATACTGTAAAATATTTAACCTGTCCCTCTCAATTGGTCTCTGACATTTTACTCTCCACTGTCAAAAGCTTTGAAAGATCTTCACGTGATGTTAGTTTCTTTCTCCTTTATTTCATTTTCATTTCCAAAGTTTTCAAACAAGCAGTATATATGGATTACTTCTGTTTAATCACCAACTCTCAACTTCTTAAGAAACTTTTGAAATGTTTTGACTTCAAAGGATACTCTCCTTTCAAAAGTTACCAATTATCTATTCATCTTCATACTTAATGTTCTCTCAATCCTTCTCCTTAGCACTACACTTAGCATTCTACCATTCCTTGAAACAGTCAGAGAAATGGCATAAGAAAAGGCATAAAAGCAGGGAAGTATCTATAAGTTTTGGGAACATATCCACGTTTAGTCTCCAAAGTTACAGGAATCAGGCAAAATATTTTAAAAAAGGACATTTAGGAAAGAAGGGCAAACACTTAGAAAATCAAAATCACTTAGTTACAAAAAGGAGTTTCTACCATGAGATGTCACTGTCTAAATACTTATTGTGTACAAGGCAAGGGCTCAAGCTTCCATTTAACCTGGCTATTTGTATATATGTGCAATTGGCACAATTAGCTCAGATAAACAGAATCCACAGTCGTTACTAAGCTGGCTGTTTTTCTCTCTGTGATTTCAGTATTATTGATTAAAATAACAAATTAAAATGAACGTGAAGAGGCCTGTGAATGTGGCAAAATGCAGCTGGAGGGACGGACGACAGCAGTGAGTCATCAGAAGAACAAAACATAAATACTTTTCTTGGAAGTATGAATGCATCAAATTGTCCTTCTTCAGCAGTAATTGATTACTAGCAATTGATAATTGTCAATATCATGCATAATCATTCAACTTAGTGCTTAATTTTTAAAGTTCGTGTCAAAATTAAGTAGAACAAGAATAGTATGCATACGGATGGATTTCAATAAAATAGGCAGGAATCTCTGAGCTAGAAATTAGCCCTTTGCATCAAAAATCAACCTTGATATGACAAGCATAAATGGTGCTTTTTCTCAGACAGCAGAACATGGTAAAAATGTGTCCCAAAAATTCTTGCAAAAAAAGTATTATGCAGTGTTTTTAACATAGAATTTTGAGCCCTTTTTAGGCATTATACAAAATAAGCCAGCTGTAGGTATTTTAGCCCTCTGAGAGATAACACTTCTGATAAATAAGTATTAGTTTTAGAATACATTATTTTGTTTACTTTTCTAAAAGAATGATTAGACATTTATTCCAAGCAGCATTTAAACAAACAGAAAGTAGGAAAAGTTTAATATCTATGCAAAACTAAACCATTAGTAGAAGATAAAGATTATATGCATTTGAATCAGTGCTTATAATTGAAGATGATTTGTGTTTTTTTAAAAAAGTGGAATTTAAAATAAAAATAAAATAATATAGTAATTCATAAATTTAATTACTGAATTAATAGAATTGCAGAGTATTATGAAATTCCTATTTTGTATCATCCTCACAATTTTTGGCTAATTTGCATTACATATTCAATAGTAATATTATTACTTAGAAATTTTTTAAGTAGAACTTGAATGCATTTTAACATATTTTAATATGAAGCAAAAATTCATATAAATTTATTGTTTTGATGTAAGGTTATGCTTTTCTATGCTTTTCTATGCTGAACATGTACCTGTGAATTTAAAATATATGTCTACACAGTACCTAAAATACCTTATATAACAATAAGTTCTCAGGGGAGGAGGGGACTAATTCTTTAGAAACTGATTTTCATGTATTTGAAGATATAATCAGTTAACAATTTCAGCAGCAATGAGAATTAATTTTTCTCATTATAATATTACATATCAGGTTACATTATATTTTAATTTTAATATTTAATATTTTAAAATCTATTCCCAATTGTGCACCATGAACTTCGTGACAAGTAGAATTTGGTATATTATCCAATTTTTTTCATTATTTGTGAATTACCCATTATTTAAAACTGCTTGTAACATTCTAATCTCTGTCATCATTTACATTCTAATCTCTGTCTCTACGGTAATACTGTTGCATTCACAAATGATTCTTAATATCTAGTAATGGAATAAAATCCAAATGTTCTATCTACTTTGTATTATTATCCCACTAAATTTGTAAGCTGAAAAGTTCTGCCATATGAGGCTCAACTGTTCAATAATGAGTGGTGGTGGGAGAGTGTGAAATGAATTTAGAAATGTACATAATATCATATCATTGGAAGTGAGGACAAAGGAATTATTAACACATGAATCTATGAAAAGGTAAAACACAACCAAAATTATTTCATAAAGTGCAATTTTATTTTTTAAGTCAACTTAGGTATAATTTACATGAAATAAAACTCATCCTGTTTTAAGTATGTAAGAAGTTTGGACAAATGCATACCCCCACATATCTGCAACTCAAGTCAACAGATATAAATTTTTACATCCATCATGTTCTCTTAGTCAAATCTCTCACCTATAACTATGTTTTGCCTAGCCTAGAATTTCATATAAATAAAACTATATAGGTTGTGTACTTTTGTGTCTGGCCTCTCATTTTCAGCATAATGTTTCTGAGATTCATTCACAGTGCTTTGTATATAAGTCATACATTTTTAATTGATGATTAATATTCCTTTCTATAAACATACCACAATTTGTATATGAATTCACTTTTTGGTAGATATTTAGGATTTTTCTAGTTTGTGGCTATTATAAATAAAGCTGTTCTGAAACATCATTCTCATGGTTTTGTGAGAAAATATGTTTTTACTTATCTTAGATAAATTTCGAGAGTGGGATTGCTAGCTCATATGGTGGTTATGGTAAACTCTGTAAGAAACCAACTAATGATTTTCCAAAGTGTTTGCACCTTATTGTACTCCTACCAGCAATGTATCAGAGGCCTAGTTATATCACATCCTCATTAACACTTGTACTTTCAGTCTAATTGTAGCTATTGCAGTGAATGTGTAGTGGTATCACTTTGTAATATTAATTTATATTTCCATGATGCCTAATAATGTTGAGTATCTTTTGAAGAGCTCTTCTGTTATGTTTTTTAATGTCCTTTGAACATTTTAAAATTATGTTCTTATTGAGTTATAAGATTTCTTTATGTATTGTGGATATAAGTCCTTTCTAAGACATTTACATTACAAATATTTTCTCCAATCTGTGTTTTGCATTTTTATTTTCTTAATGAAATGTTGACTTCTGAAGAACAAAATACTTTAATTTTGATGAAGTTCATTATCAATTATTTTTCTTTAAATTTGGTGTTTTAGTGTCCTGTTTATTTTCGCCTATGAAAAGTTTACAAAGATTTTTTTCTATTTTTTTCCTAGAAGTTTTATAGTTTTAGTTTTGACATCTAGGTTTATAATCCATTTGGACTTAAGTCTTTTATATTTTTTGACAAAGAGATTGAGGTGTATATATACACATATATGTCAAAAATTATATCATATATTCTAAAATTATTACTTGAATTAATTGACTATGCTTTTTCTATTTAGTTGCCTTGGAACCTTTTCAAAATTCAATTCACCTTATATATTTGGATGTACTTCTGTAATCTCTGTATGTCCCTCCTATTACCAATACCACAATTTCCTCTTTGTTTTAACTTTATAGTAAGTCTTAAAACTATGATGTTTAAATACTCCAATTCTGTGCTTAAAATTATATTTGCTGTGCTTGTTCATTCTCATATACTTATAGATTTTAGAAGCTGCTCGTACATTTCCACACAAAAATTAAAAAGCTAAGAGGCATTTTTATTGAGATAACATGGAATCTATAGCTCAATTTGGGAATAATTACTTTTTTAACAATATTGAATCTCCCTGTTTATGAACATGGAATATGTCCCTCTGTGATGGTTAAATTTATGTGTCAACTTGGCTTGGCTGTGCTGCACATTGTTTAGTCAAATACCAGTCTGTGAGGTATTTTTGAAATGTGATTAACATTTAAATTAGTAGACTTTGAGTGAAGCATATTACCTTCCATGATGTGTGTGCATGCCATCCAACCAGTGGAAGGTTTCAAAGAAAAGACTGAGATTCCCTTGAAAGGAAGAACTCAACTCAAGAATGCATTCTTCAGTCTGCAACATTAACTCCTCTCAGAACTTCCAGCATACCAGCCTGCCCTAGAGATTTTGGATTTGCCAATCCCCACAACTGTGGGAGCTATTCCCTTAAAATAAATCTGTCTTTATTTATATACCTTTTATTGATTCTGGTTCTCTGGAGAACCCTGACTTATTCTTTCTCTCTCTCTTTTCCTCCTTCCCTCCCTCCTTATAGAATTTCTTTCATTTCTTTCAGAAGTATATTTTTAAAATTGTCACAGTAAAATGTTACATATAGAATTTTAAACGTATCACAAAGTATTTTATGTTTTGACCATATTGTAAACGTATTTTTAATTTATCATCCATTTGTTTGTTTTTAGTATTAGTTTCTAAATTGGTTTCAATTACTTTTTGGTATTTTCTGCTAGAATTATTCAATTTTTCTAAATTAATTTATTAATCTAGTATGCTATAGTAGATGCTCTAGGATTATTTATATAATAAATCTTTTGTCTGCAAAAGAAGACAGAAAGCTTCTTTATTTCCAGTCTTTTTCCCTTTATTGCTTGTTCTTCCCTAATTTCCTTAATCCAAGAAGGAAAGCAAAACCTTATTAAAAATACTCAATTTCATATGGTGTTGTGGGAAATGATCTGTGGAAATAAAAATAGTATTGACATTGAGAGGGGAGAGAAGTTTGAAGGAACTGATGGCCACATTTGATGCTGTAGACAACTAGAAACTTTTCACATATTTTTGCATACTTAAAATAAAAGAAATAGACAAATTAAATATAATACTTCTGTAATAATTTCCAGCAACATGACTGTATTTTCACATATCTTTTACAGAAGTATTTTTATCCATATTGGAAATAGAATATTTACCAAAATAAAATATTTACGAAACATAGACAAGCATTCAAAAAGAATATGTGCTCTTTCAACTTCTGAGAATTTTCTAAAAATAGTATAGCAGTTTGATAGAAGGTGGTTTTGAAGAAAGCAGGATCTTTTCAGGTATGATTTATTTTTAAAGATGATCAGTCATCATCGTGCATGCAAAAAAGACAGAGTACAGTGACACAAAAGGGTCAATCAATATGTTTTTTAAAACAGGAAATAGTAATTGTTCGTATAGTACACTGTATTTCGACTTGGGTCCTAGGCATTGCGAGTCTGAGCATTGGCCAGTACAGCATTGAAGACAATATCCCTAACTCTGGGGCCAAAAAATCTGGGTTCAAATTCTGTCTCTCTCACACTGTAATCACTCTGTGATCTTCATATTTAACCTCTCTGTGCCTCAGTTTTCTTTATTTATAAAATGCAAATAATTATTATAGCAGCCTAATAGGATTATTATGAGGATTAAATAAGTTACTTTTTGTAAATTATTTAGAAGAGTGCCAGACACATATTAAGCTGGTGTGTGTGTGTGTGTGTGTGTGTGTGTTTTAAATACAATTTTAAATGTATTCCATTTTGGGAAGAAGGCATATTATTTATATGCCTCAAGGAAAAAATATAATAGTTTTTAGTTTTCTGAAGAACTATTCTCACGATTAGTTCAAGAAGTTGCACATTTAATTATAAAAAAATTTCAGATTTTAATAAACAGAAAAAGGTCTGTGTCCATTTTATAAGGTATTATCATAAAAGAAAAAAACTATTAATATTTTTTATAAGTTAACAAAGAGCTAAAATTCTCCAACAGCACTCTGTGTTCTTTCTTCCTGTCGCTAGTCACAATTTCCTAATCCTCAAATGGCAGCTTAAATGTGACTTTCCCAGGGAAGTCTCTGATCCCTTTTCTAGGTTGCATCCCTGACACTTGTCTTAATGAACTCTAAAGCATTACCTTTATTGCACTCCTCACACATTTAATTGAATAATTATTTCTGTGATTATTCTTTTTCTGTCTCTTTCACAAAACTTTAAGCTGCTCAAGTACAGAAATTTTTCTTGTCTGTAACTCCATCTTCAGTTTATAATTGTTCCTGACACAAAATATCTATAAGCTCCCTGAGAGGAGAGATCTAGGCACACTCTTTTTTGTGTGTGCTTAAAGATACTTTATATTCTGTTTAGAATTGTGATGGTATAAATGTGAACTCAGAAAGTACATTTTAAGAAATATAATATCCACTTGGATGCTTATAATTTTAAAAAAGGAAATGTGTTGACAAGGATGTGGAGATATTGGAACCTACATATATTACTGGTGGGAATATAACAGGATATTGCCACAATGGAAAACCATTTGACAGTTCCTCAAAAAGTTAAATATAAAGTTACCATATGTCCTAGCAATCCTAGCCCCAGGTATATATCCAAGAGAATTAAAAGCAGGGACTCAGATACTTGTATGCCAATGTTCATAGCAGCATTACTCACATTAGGCAAAAGGTGTAAACAACTCAAATGTCCCTCAGTGGGAGGATGGCACACTTTTTTTATCCTTAGCTGTTGAACATATTAGGAGTGCAATAAATATCTGTTGCATGAATGAATGATGAGCTGAACATTTAATAAAAATGATGAATTATGGTTTTTTGAGTAATAACTGAGTCTAAGATATGTTCCACAAATTTACGATATTGATTTTTGGTGCTGCATTTTGAAAATAGCATCTTAAGTCACTATCCAGGAAAATATAATTCTAGTCAACTTATCCATTTACATGATGGTTTGGGCTGTGTTTTCATTAAAGACTGAGTGGCAGGTAGAATTTTATGATGATCCCCAGTATCTTGATATTCTACACCTTCTTCCGGTGATCCAGTAAAACACTAATATAGGTACTACTATGAAGGGATTTTGCAGATGGAATTAAGGTCTCAAATCAGTTCTCCTTGCAATAGAAAGGTAATATGGGTGGGTCTTATGGACCTTTGACTCTAGGCCTGGAGGTTAGATATAGGAGAAGACAGAGAGATTTAAAGTATGGAAGGAATCCCACGTAAAGAAAGTTCTCTGTTGCTGGCTTTGAAGATGGTGAAGACCAAGTGGCAAAGAACACAGGCTGTCTGTAGGAACTGAGAGTGACCCCTCCCCACTCCAACTGACAGCCAGCAAGGAAATAGAGAGCTTAGTGCTATGACTGCAAGAAACTGAAATTTGCCAACAACCTAAAGAGCTTAAAAATATTCTTTCCCAGAGCATCAAGACAAGAACACAGCCTGGCAAACATCTTGAATTATGGTTGTTGAGACACTGAATAGAAAACCTAGACTTCTCACCTACAGACTCTTAAGCTAATAAATGTGTATTTTTAAGCTACTAAGTTTATAGTAATTTATTATGCAGCCATAGAAAATGAATAAATCTGTTTATAGAAACAAGTAGATTTGGTTCATATGTGCCAAGTCTTACAGGGCTCAAATGAATTTAATTTGTCTGACTGTAACTTTTTGAGACCCAATTTTAATTGTGTAATCTTAAAATCTAGATGAAAGAGAGCAAATATGCTAAATTTCTTTATTACGAACATCCTTTAAATTAGCTATGTCAACAGGACAGTGTCAATGGCAATGAAGAAGGTTTTAAACAAGAGTTTTCAAATAGACATTGAATATTTGGCAGGAATTTCTCTATTTACACTTTCAGTGCAAAACATATGCTGACTTGTTTTTATATACAAGAGAGATATTACAGATTTATACAATACATCTCACGGGCTTGTTTCCTTTAACATCAGTTGACCTTCATTACTTCTGCTTTATGTACTTGTTTGAACTCTGCCAATTCATGTGGAAATCTCAAAGGAAAGAGAAAAATTACAACCCCCATTGTGTTTAAAGATCAGATCTCTGCCCTCCTATTAAGAAAGTAAGTCTGCAACCTCGAGGCCACAATGAGAATAATTTCTCTGTGGAACTGAAACAATTCATACATTCTCAGTCAGGGAAACTGCAAATGGTAGAACGAAACAGAGAAGGGGCAAGGTAAAGGGAAACTTTTGATTTTTTTTCCAGTGGTGAGATAGCTGTGACAGTAGATTGTGTACAGTTCCCAGCTCTTCTTTGTTCTTCTGAATAACCTGTTGGGAGCAATGTTGAGCATCGCTTGTATATCTGAATCTCTAGCATTACTGTCTCATGTTGTTTTATTACCATAATAAACTTGTGAATCATAGTGACTAACTCGGTAGGGCTCCTATGGCAAATTCATTTTCATAACCCCTTTTGTTGTCACAAATGTGATCCAAAAGTGTGCCAAGTCAGCAGTTCCTCACTGCTTATTAATACAGCACATTACAGAGATTCATTTAAAACTTCAACAGATGTAATATAATGACACAATCTACTTATAATTACAATTATGCTAACAGTTAATAATAATTGGGCCTCTCCACCTATATTTCATTTTGCTCTAAAGACAATTGGATCTTTTCAAAAGTCGATAACCCCTTAGCAGGTGTTCTGCTTAAAAAGCCAAAATAATCAAGTGAGAATGAAAAAGTGGTTATTACATAGCAACAAGTATGCAACTGAAAGGTAGAAATTAGAGAGATTTGGGGATTTAGTTAGTCTTAAAGAGAAAGTAGAGTGCAAAATAAAAAGCAGGAGGCTTAATGACATTGTATAAGTACATGGAAGTAAGAAGTAGTGAAAATGTGTCTTGATGTGATCAGCAAAACTTTGTATCCATTATATTAATATGTAGGCTCTATGTCAAATGTAAGCAAGCTATTCATCAATAGCTCATTCCATCAAGTTCTATTCTTGACAATTTTTTAAAAGCAGGACTCTATTTTAGTGCTTAACATAATATCTATTTTCTATCATACTGTATTTACCTCTCTTATAATATTAGCTTATTAAATATGAAATGTTCTATTTCAAAAGTCTAGTTTATTATATCTCGAACAAGAAGCAGTACAATTAATCAAAGTATGTGTGCCTAAACTATCAACAAAGTTTTGCCCTCTTAACGGTAGCTTGCTTATGCCAGCAGAGAAGAAGCTTAGAGAGTTAGTGGCAATGAAATAGTGAAAGGCATTTTCCACAGCTTGTTGGGAATTGAATATTTTTCCTTGCAAGAAGTGGCCCAAAGCCTGGAAGAAGTAGTAGTAAGCTAGTGCAAGGTCTAGTGAATTCAGTGAATGACAGAGATTTTCCAAGTCCAGCTTCTGTAGTTTGAGCAGTGTTGTTTGTGTGACATGTGATTTTGCAAGAGGATTGACCTGTGTCTATTGACCAATCTCACCTGCTTACTCACAAGTATTCTGATCATTTCATACAGCTGGTTGCAGTAGACATCTGCTATAATCAACTGACCAGGTTTCATGAAGCTGTAGTGGATAACACCAGTGCTGGACCACTAGACAGACACCATTAGCTTTTTTTGATGAATATTTGGTTTTAGACTATGCTTCAACACTTCTTCTTTACCCAACCATTGTGCCCAATTCTTGAGATTGTCAAAAAGAATCCATTTTTCATCACACATTGTTTCAAATGGTCGAATATTGTAGGAATAGTGACGTCAAACCTTACTGCTAATTCATGCATAGGTTGAGAAGGAATCACTTCCATTACGGCTTTCAGGGCATCATTATCCACCTTTGTTTCAGGTCAGCCACATGGCTCATTTTCAAGATTAAAATCACCAGAATGGAACTTCTCAAACCAACAATGTTCTGTTTGTTCATTAGCCACATACTTCAAAACAAAGTTTTGATTTATCCATGGTTTCACAAAAATTGCTTTAAAAAAAAATCTTTGAAAGCTAATCACAAATCAAACCATGCGTTTGAAAGAATGAGGATGTACCTTCACAATAAACATAAAACAAAGAGTGTCAAAGTGAAATGTCAGAGATATCAACTGTCAAACTTAGTACTTAAGAAAATCAGACATTCCATACTTAATAACCTAGTATTTATACACTGTCATAAATATAGCTGCAACAACAATTTTGCACCACATACTATGATGAAACACTTCATAACACATAATCAAACTTCTTTAAACACAAAATACACATTTTAGGCCTTACTGTCTCAAAAATTCCTCGTAATGTAAGTCTCACAATACAATGAGATCACTGTATTTATCTCACAGTGAAGCATGTGGTTTCAAATGGATTCCACTGCTTCATTTTAATTTTAAGCATATAACTGGTTAAATATATCTGAGTTTTAAATTGACAGCAAAACATAGTGATAAATAATAAAAGGCTATTTATAGTCCGTGTTTTAGGAAAATGTATTTGAAAGTACCCAATATTGTCCTTTAATTACAAAAGACGAAAGAATAATAAGTACTGGATACAGAGTGGTAAACAATCAAATTTTCTTTCTTCCTTCTGAGGATTTAAAGCCTGGAAAAGATACACAATAAACAAATATATACCTATAAATTGTGATGACTGCTTTAATTAAAATAATAGTAGAGATATGGAAGAGAAAAGCCCAGAAGATGGAGTTAAGAATGAATTATCTGGAATGGCTTTTCTCAAAAGGAACCATGTATGTTGACACCAGATTGCTCAGAGGGATAGTTTAGGATGGAGTAAATGGGATGAGGTAGTTACAGGTTGAGAATATGCACCTATAAATTCTGAGCTGTAGCTCAGTATAAATTAGTGGATTGTTAGTGGTCCAGGGTAAATTGAGAAAGAATCTTTTAGGACAGGTTCAGCAATTTTAGATTTTATTTTAACTACATTTCAAAGTCATGAATGTATTTTAAGTATATGGAAAATGGTGACAAATTAATTTAAATTGCTTTGGATGCTCTATGGAGATGATGCAATGAGTAGGAGACATGAGTTGCAGCAGGGAGGTCAATTTGGAGGTTATTGCAATAATGTAAGTTAGTGAATATGATGGTTTAGACTAAACATTAGAAATTAGGTCTTTGGAAAAATTGAACTCACAGGGATAGAGACTAGAATGGTGGTTACCAGAGGCTGGGAAGAGTAGTGGTGGGGGTGATAGAGAGCTGATGGCTAATAGGTACAAATATACAGCTAGATAGAAGGATTAAGATCTGTTGTTCAAAAGCTTTTTAATTTAATCAAGTCATGTTACAAAGCTTCTGCACAGCCAAAGAAACTGTCAGTAGAGCAAACAGACAACCTACAGAATGGGAGAAAATTTTCACATGCTACACATCCAATAAAGGGCTGATAACTAGAATCTATTTAGAACTCAGGAAAATCAGCAAGAAAAAATCAAACAACCCTATCAAAAAGTGGGCAAAGGACATGAACAGAAACTTTTCAAAAGAAGACAGAATAATGGCCAACAAACATATGAAAAAATGCTCAACATCTCTAATCATCAGGGAAATGCAAATCAAAACCACAATGAGATATCATTTATCTCCAGTGAGAATGGCCTTTATCAAAAAGTCTGAAAACAACAAATGTTGGGCTGGATGCCCAAAGGCAGGAACACTCATACACTGCTGGTGGGACTGCAAATTAGTGCAACCTCTGTGGAAAGCAATATGGAGAAAACTCAAAGAGATACAAGTAGATCTACCATTTGATCCAGCAATCCCATTACTGGGCATCTACCCAAAAGAACAAAAGACATTCTATAAAAAAGACATCTACACTCGAATGTTTATAGCGGCACAATTCACAATTGCAAAGATATGGAAACAACCCAAGTGCCAATCAATACATGAGTGGATTAATAAAATGTGGTATATGTATACCATGGAGTAAAAAAACAATGGTGATATAGCACCTCTTGTATTTTCCTGGATAGAGCTGGAACCCATTCTACTAAGTGAAGTATTCCAAGAATGGAAAAACAAGCACCACATGTACTCACCATTAAATTGGTTTTAACTGATCAACACCTAAGTGCACATATAGGAATAGCATTCATCGGGCGTTGGGTGGATGGAGGGGGGAGGTGGGGATGGGTATATACATGTATAATGAGTGCGATGAACACCATGGACATGCTTGAAGCTCTGACTCTGTGGGGGAGGGAAGGGCAATATACATAACCTAAACATCTGTACCCCCATAATATGCTCAAATAAAAAAAATTACAAAAAAAAAAGATCTGATGTTCAGCAGTACAACAGGACAACTATAGTTAACAATAATTTGGGATATATTTCAAAATGACTAAAAGAATAGAACTGGAATGTTCCTAATACAAAGAAATGATAAATGCTTGGGGTGATGTATACCACAATTGCCCTGATTTAATCATTGCACATTGTATGCTTATATCAAAATATCACATGTACCCTATAATGTACAACTATTATGTATTCATAATAATTAAAAATATAAAATATTTTAAACAATTAAAAAAAACTTAGTTATTTATGAATAACTGTGTATTGAATCCCTAAAGTTTTCAAAGCCACAAAACATTATCCTGTTAGTTGTGCAAGATCGTATTTATTTATGTGTTTTTGAGTTTTTTTGCCCTGACTTGTTGCATAAGGTTTTAATGTGTAGCTTTATTAAGGACACTATTAATCAAAAGTATGTGTGGCAAATCCTAGTAAAATGAACATTAAGCAAAAAGACAAAAGGTAAATACCAAAAGTTAGGTAAATTCATTAAGCTGTAACCTGTAATATATACTAACTATAGAGGGACACAGTTTGCTTATCAAATTTCAGTAAACTAATAAGAGGACGCATGATTTCAGTTTACAAAATATAAATAGTTTGAAAATTCAAACAATTCAGAATGTATTTTTCAGTTGAAATAAAACAATTCCTGATACTGATATTCAATGAGAAACATCTTCAAATGAAATCCTCAGATGAAAATTTATGTCTGTAAAAAAAGTAACTATCACCACTCCTTATTACTTATGCTGAGGTGTTATGCCCAGGGCGAGGCCAATTCTTCTTGAGAATAAATTTGTGGCTTGCTACAGCTGCTGTGTCAAATGGTCCCTGAATCTCAACGCAGCATTAAGTCCAGGCTCTGCTTAAGCATGGACCTTAGCCCATTACAAGTTCAAGCAAATGGTCCAATATTAAGGAAAGGTCATAAAAAAGTATGAACAGAATCATTATTCGTAACAGGTTTCTCTACACTTTGCTGAAGAATGTAACTAGCAATCTCTACTGGAATAACCTGCTCCAAAGCTGTCTGTTAATCATGTACAACAATGGCCTGAACATCAGGAAAGAAAACTACAGGGGTAATGGCAGGTGGTCACATTAGAGAGAGCAGGGATTGTGCTCTCAAAGGGCTTGGGTTTGAATACTGGCTCTATACTCAGCAATATTTTTAACTCTCTGAGCTTTACTTACCTGGTTATAAAATGCTGATAGGACTGACTGCACATAGTCATCATGGGGATTAAATGAGACGATGCATGAAAAGCATCATTACAGTGTCTGATGCATGATAAGCACTTAACACATCGTGACTATTCGTCTTTATTTGTTTTAAACAGAAAATAAAGCTTATTTAATGTTGCTTCCAAAAGTTTCATGCTTGCAAAAAATAATGCCAGTAAAGTTGCTGATCTCATGAAATTCATAGGTGGCAGGACATTTTATTTTACTTTAAAATACCAGGAACCAGGAAGGTATTTTAGATGATAACTTATCATAGTATATGGACTCTATACCAATCATTGCACCAATTTGTGAAAAGTAGCTCCCAATACAGGAACAATACCAGCCGCTCTTACCACTGAGGGAAAGCCTGACAAAGAGATATCAGGATGTCGGGAGATGGAGGGTGGGTGCAGCAGGTAAGTAGCAAAAAGGGAATACATGAAAGTATAATAGTAATAGTTTGCCCACTTTACTAAAGAGCATCTCTTCCATTCCAGAGCAAATTATGTGCTAATCTTCCAGCCAGAGAAGTGTCTCTTTACAAATCTCTCTTTTGCCTTCTCTTTCTTTCTCTGTAGATATTTTAACATTGATTGATTAGTTTTAAATATCTGAGAATTTCATACATTTATATGCTAATCATATAAAATGATTGTACAAGAAAATAACCATGTTCTATCAAAATATCTTATGTGCACATATAATAGTAAAATTCATCAGGTGTGAGGCAAGTGGTGGGGGGAGGGGATGAGTATATACACACCTAATGGGTGCTGTGCGCACCATCTGGGGAATGGACACGATTGAAGCTCTGGCTCGGGTGGGGCAAAGGCAATGTATGTAACCTAAACATTTGTACCCCCGTAAAATGCTGGAAAAATAAATAAATTAATAAATAAATTATATATATATATCTTTTGTGAGACTTCTAAATGATTTTGGATCATTTATTAGCAACTCTGAATAACTCTTAAGTTGTTCAGAGAGTTGACAATCATCTTCTTCCATGTGTTTTATAATCTAAAATACTTGCAAGGTCATCTCATTCTTCAGTTACCTTTCAGGCTTTCTTTACAAATATAAGAACATTAAGGATAAGGCAACATGGAATTCTTAAACCTTATCTTTCAATATGCTTTCCTGAAATAGCAGTAATTTGAAAAATATGTAAACTAGTAGTATGTAATTTGAAAATAATAGTTTGCTTTTTTTTTATCATTCTGTTGTTCATTATGAGTAATTAAATATATGTTGTATAAAACTGAGACGTAAATGTGACCTCAGTTCTGAGGGTTTTTTTTCCTAGTCACAAGGAGTCATAGAAATAGCAAACATATTAATAACAGACCTTTAATAAGTATAAATTGTAATATTTGTATTTATATTTATCTTTTACAAGAAGGACTAGAAGGAAGTGTCTCTGAGGAGTTACTTTGATATTAAAGAGAGTCTGGCTAGCAGAAATATTGCTAAAATACTTTCCAATTTTCTACTAAATACTGGAAAGTCAAAAACATCTAAGAAATTATTTGAATGCATTACAATAGCACTGGTGGTTAATCATTATCACACTCTGGGATAAATTTTCCCAAAGTGCAAAGCCTATGGAACTGAATTGAATAATATTCATGAGGGTAAGTAGCTTAGGAGATAGTTTGCCTATCTCCTTCTAGTCTCTGGTTTAGAAGCACAATGTAAAAACCAAGCAAGCATTTAGACATCCAATCATTGGTGCCATTCTTAGAGGCAACTATGCTATTATTATCAGCTGAAATCGCACACAGAAATTGCCATTGTCATGTAACAATAGGCCAGGGTATTGTGGTGGTAGAGAAACTATAAAGGTACATTGAATTCTGAGACTTGTTCAAAAGTAACTTTCTGTTGGCAGACAGAGTAAGAGCCTTGGTAAATTAATCATTATGATTGCCCATGTGCTCCATCCATATCAGGATCAGAGGGGAAGAGCAAAAAAAATGGCCAGATGAAAAGAATCATACTGTATCAGAGCATTATCAATAAACCCCTCAGATAGTAGAAATTAAGCTATATGCTGATGCATATTAACCTAATGTCCAAGTTTGGTTTGGAGAAGAGGTTTAAATCAGCAGCCAAGAGGATGAGATTTGAGTGAACACCAAATATTCATTTGGTAAGCACCAGATTATGCTTCTCAATTCAATTATTGGTAAACCAAGGATTACCTAGGATTGAAAAATTGGCTCCCTTTCGCTGTCTCATGAATTTCATGGCATCATGCTTGAAGCAATGTCTTTGCTGTATTGTCACATTCTCGCAGTGCCCTCTACTGCCTTTCTGGGAGGCTTGGTGACAACAGGTTGGATGTCAGCTAAAGACTATAATTCTGGCTGTACTGGCCAGAAGCCAGTAAGAAGAAGAAATAATAACAAATAGGAAATTTACTTTTTAAAAGTTCTTGATTACTGGAAGATATACAAGGTATGTCCAGAAAGTATCCAGTCATGTACTATGAAAAAGGAGATATTTATAGAAGAAAATAGGAGATACAAGAAACATTGTACATAGGACAATCACACTTCAGTCCCCTTCAAAGTAAGTAACTTGGGACCTCACACAGTTCTCCCAGCATCTCTTCCACTGTTCAAAATAATCTGCAAAATCCTGTGTTGGAATTGCCATCAGCTGCCTCATAGTATTTTTCTGAATCTCATCAATGATCTGAAATCTCTTCCTTTCAAAGGTGATTTTAGTTTTGGGAAAAGCCAAAAGTCTCAGGGTGCCAAATCTGGGATGTAGAGGGGCTGAGTCACTGGGGTAATTTGATGTTTCGACAAAATCTCTGCGGGAGACATGATACAAGGGCGAGTGCTTTGTCATAACAAACCTGACAATCACTAGTTGCCCATAACTACACATTGTATCTCTCAACCAACAAAGAACATTGAGGTGTTAAGAACGAAATGTCCGATTTTCTTTTTTTTTTTTTTTTTTTGAGACAGAGTGTCACTTTGTTGCCCGGGCTAGAGTGAGTGCCGTGGCGTCAGCCTCGCTCACAGCAACCTCAAACTCCTGGGTTTTTAAGCAATCCTACTGCCTCAGCCTCCCGAGTAGCTGGGACTACAGGCATGTGCCACCATGCCCGGCTAATTTTTTCTATATATATTTTTAGTTGTCCAGATAGTTTATTTCTATTTTTAGTAGAGACGGGGTCTCGCTCAGGCTGGTCTTGAACTCCTGACCTTGAGCAATCCACCCGCCTCGGCCTCCCAGAGGGCTAGGATTACAGGCGTGAGCCACCGCGCCCGGCCCGATTTTCTTAATAATAAGTTTGACAGTTGATATCTCTGACATTTCACTTTGACACTTTTATTTTTAGTGTGAAGGTACATCCTCATTCTTTCAAACACATGGTTTGGCTTGTTATCTTTCGAAGTTTTTTTTTTTTTTTTTTAGAGCAATTTTTGTGAAAACATGGATAAGTAAACAATTTTTGTCATTTTTGAATATGAGTTCTGTTATGCAGCATGGATTCCAGTAAGTAATGCAGCACAGATAGCTGGAAATATCAACAAAGTGTTTGGGAAGGATGTGGCTAATGAATGCACAGTACATAGATTTCTGGAGAAGTTCTGTTCTGGTGATTTTATTCTTGAAAATGAGCCACTCACTCTCCAGGTTTCTTTGTTGCTGGCATAAGCAAGCTACTGTTCAGATGGCAAAACTTTGTTGACAGTTTACATGCATACTTTGATTAATTGTACTGCTTCTTGTTTGAGATATAATAAATGAAACTTTTGATTTGAAATTGGACATTTCATATTTAATGACCTCAATAGTACTCCTTATTAATTCTTTGGCCTGGAGGAGCATACTTGTGATGGACAACTTCTTCCCAATCAAAAAACACAGTCAACACGGTTTTGATCTTGCTGAGACTTTGCTGTGCCTTCATTCTTCAGGGGTAGAGAACCAGGTGACTTCCATTGGGACTACTGGGCCTTCGTTTCTGGATCATAACCATAGACCTACGATTTATCTCCAGTTATGACCTTCTTGAGGAAATCTGGTCCATTGGTAGCCCTTTGAGACAAGTCATTAGCAAATGCAGCATGATGTTCCTTCTGCTCTGGTAGCAGAAGCTATGGAATGCATTTTGCCATGACACATTTCATGCC
This sequence comes from Lemur catta, assembly GCF_020740605.2. Lineage (NCBI taxonomy): Eukaryota > Metazoa > Chordata > Mammalia > Primates > Lemuridae > Lemur > Lemur catta. The sequence goes on from NC_059140.1 coordinate 46,443,498, forward strand.
AAGATTCTGTGTCAAAATCTTGGACACAGTGGTTTTTGGAATCCCCAGATCAGCTTGTAGTTCTTGCATTGTGAGTTGCTGATCTTTGTTGATTGCAGCCCATACACATCCAGCATTCTCAGGTGTTCTGCTTGTTGCAGGACTTCCAGAACATGGATCACTTTCAACAGATTGTCGACTGTCTTTAAAGCATTTGTGCCACACTTTTATTTGTGCTGCAGTCATTGCATCATCTCTGAAAGCCTTCTGAATTGTTGGAATAGTTTCTGCGGAGTAATGTTCAAGCTTAACAGAAAATTTGATGCAGATTCATTGCTCAGCTCACTCAGTCATTATGAATGTGATGGTCACACAGTACACATGCTCACTCAACGGTGTCTAGCACCCCACTAACTAGTACAGTGAAGGCCTCATTGTTCACGCATGCACATTCCAGTCCACTCCCCTTGGCTGTAAGATTACATCCATGTTGTACAAACCAGACTCCTTACGTTAACAATGGCTGGATAGTCTCCAGATTCGTATTTTGAACCCATCCTAAGTTTCTTGTAAAAATTATTTCTCCTTCAGCTTTAGGTCAAAGATCTTCCATATTCTGAATATTTTTCAGAATATTCTGCCCACAGAAATTAAAATAGATTGTACTTTAATTGGATAATTATTAACTTATTAAGAAAAATGCTTTCTTAAAAAAACTACTTTGAATTAGTATGGGTACTTAAGAGTTATATACATTTATAGGGTACAAGAGATATTTTGATATAGGCATACAATGTGTATTAATTAGATCAGGGTGATTAGCGTATCCATGACCTCAGGCATTTATCATTTCTTTGTGTTAGGAATATTCCAATTTCACTCTTTTAGTTATTTTAAAGCATACCCTAACTTATTGTTCATTAAGGTCACTTTGTTGTGCTATCAAATATTATACATTCTACCTAACTATCTAATTATATTCTTGCACTCATTAACCATCCTCATTTTGTCTCCCCCTCCCCACTACCCTTCCCAGACTCTGGTAACCATCATTCTACTCTCTGTCTCCATGAGATCAATTGTTTTAGATTTTAGCTCCCACATATGAGTGAGAAGATGTGAGCTTTGCCTTTCTGTGCTTGGTTTATTTCATTTGCCATAATGTTCTCTAGTTCCGTCCATGTTGTTGCTAATGGCAGGATTTCATACTTTTTTATGGCTAAATAATGTTTCACTATGTATACGTACCACAACTTCATTGTCCATTAATCCATTCATGAACACTCAGGTTGATTCTAAATCTTGGTTATTGTAAATAGTGCTGCAATAAACATGGGAGTACAGGGTTTTTTTTTTTTTTTTTTTTTGCTATATTGAATTTTCTTCTTTGGGGTTATATATCTAGCAGTATGATTGCTGGATTATATGGTAGTTCTAGTTTTAGATTTTTGAAGGACCTTCATACTGTTCTCCATAGTGGTTGCACTAATTTACATTCCCACCAACAGTGTATGAGGGTTCCCCTTTCTCCATATCCTTGCCAGCATCCATTATTGCCTGCCTTTTTGATAAAAACTATTTTAACTGGGATGAGATAATAACTCATTGTAGTTTTAAATAGAATTCTCTGATGACTAATGATGTTGAGCATATTTTCATATACCTGTTGGGCATTTGTATTTCTTCTTTTGATATATGTCTGCTCAGACATTTTCCTTTGCCCATTTTTAATCAGATAGTTTGCATTTTCATATTGAGTTTTTGGATATCCTTATATATTCTGGTTATTAATCCCTTGTCAGATGAGTAGTTTGGAGATGTTTTCTCCCATTCTGTGGATTGTCTCTTCACTTTGTTTATTGTTTCCTTTGTTGTGCAGAAGCTTTTTAGTTTGAAGTGATCCTTTCTTTACAATTTTGCTTTGGTTGCCTGTGCTTTGGAGGTATGGCTCAAGAAGTGCTTTCCCAGACCAATGTGCTGAAGCATTTCCTCAGTATTAAAATGCCTTTTAACATATAGTCCTTTAATTAATGAGTTAACAATTGTTAAGTTAAGTTGTTGCTTTAAAATCTTAAGTACATAAAAACAAAGTGTTTATACTGCAGAAAATGAGCTTAAGAAAGCAATATTTCCTCCTGCTAATTGTTGAAATGATCATTTTGTAAACCACTAAATGATGCTAGAATGCTTTTACAATGGAGAAAGTCCAGTTCTATGTAAGAAATTGAGAATCATTTTTTTAAATTCCAATGTTTACAAAGAGAGAAAATTATATCAAGTAGAGTTTTCAGGAAAGATGAAAGAAACAACTGAGAAATGATTTAGGGCAAAGTTCATAAAATAGTAGCAGAAGTTTTTTCATATTACCACAATTACACCTTCAAAAATGCAAATGGTAGGTCTCAAAGGAATCTAGAATGACATAGCTAAACAATTCAGAACACAAAATAGAGAAATTAGTCTGCATAAATTAGTATGGCATGATATTTTTAAGTGTATTTCTTTTAAAGAAATTCTGTACTAAGTTAATATGAAACAGAATTTAAAAGATATCAACATGTAGATATAAAACTGTGTTCATAATCACATTCAGTATCACAAGCCAATTTTATAACATGCTAACACATAAGAAGATAATTTTGTTTTGAAGTTTGTTTTATGTCAAATCACACTTTGATATTTCTTTGTATAATAAATAAAGGTAAAAACAAATGTCAAAGTGAAAAACAATGTATTTGATACAAGTTTGTGTTAATAGTGCAAATTTATCAATAAATATTAAAATTAAAGTTGAAAAAACACTATAATTTGTTCTTTTTCCAAAACAGAAACAGTAAATCACACAAACACATAATTTGTTCTGTTATATATTGTAAAGGTTATGTTTATACTACTGGCTGTGAATGAGATTAATGAGTTTTCTCAGCACAGTAAACCTTCTCCACAGAAACAGAAGCTAAATTGCAATAAATCACAGGTTTATGTTCACGTATTTATAGGATAGGAAAGATTTAGAGTTCCTCAGTAGAGAAAACCATCCCAAAGTAAAAGAGAAAATTATGGCTTAAAGGTAGATAAACTGGGGCAAGCTGAAAATTGTGCATTCAATATACTTTAATAATGTCAATAATTTATTAAAAGTAATTATCATGGCACCATTTCATGCTCATACTTCACCAGAAGTGACAAAATACTAGTTCAATATGTTAGTTACCTTCACATTATTATGTATCAAGACCAATTAAATTAGAGCTGTGATTTTTCTACCTTACTCTTAAAACTCAATGCTACTTTTTCTTCCAAAAATATGTCTGAATTATTACAAATGATATGGTGCAATACATCCACTATAAAATATCTCATGTTATCATTTCAGCCAATAACCCAATCTTATATCACTTCCCAAAGATAAAGGTTTTTTTCTTTGGTTTTAGGGGGGTCGAAAAACTACTAATTATATTTGACCATCTGGTGAGAGTGCAATCTATGAAATGTATTTATATATAAAATAGCTTTGAACCCAAATTTTGTAGACAAGCAGATCTTCAATAAAATTTAATATTATTTTTAAGTGAATAGTGTCTCTGTCTCTTCAATTCTTTGCATCTTACTGGAAAAATTAACCAAGCCAAACGTGTAAATATAATTATAGCAGTATTGACCCAGACACTAAGATCCTAGTAAATGTTACTGCACCCTTATCTCTAAATGAAAGATTCACTATTGGAAATAGTACAGTGATCTTTCTACTCAATATCTTGAAAAGAAAAAAAAAAAACCCTAGAATCTGTTATATTCTGCTTCTGAGAATGTCATTCAATCTGATTCAAGCACAATGTAATGCTAAGAAAAGAGAAAATCAAGTTGTTTCAAAAAAATCAAGATCATTTCAAGAGAAAGATTGAGAAGTGAAAAGAATTTCCATGAGAAGATTAAGGAAATAATTAGAATCCCTACAAATAACAGTACAGCAATAAAGTTGAACACAATATTGTGAGGTCTGGAATGTCAGGTTTTAGATATTTTAAATGGGCTGTCTCTCTCATCCATCTTCAGAAACAGATCAGACAAACCATGGAACTAAACTTAGATCTTATATGCTTACAAATGAATAAAAAGTATTTGCTAAGATTACACAGTCTCAACGAATTCTTCATGCAAAAGGGTTTTTTTGATCAAGGAATGAGAAGTTACTCAGATTTGTGAGCAATACAACTTTTCTAACAGATTTTATTAAGCTTTTGAAAAATTTATGTTCATTAGTGGATAAACAATCACATTCCTATTTCTAAATTATTTGAAGCCATGCAGTTTAAATGTCTCCAGGTAACAGATATTTAAAAGTGCACTAGTGAACAGAAAACCAGAGCTACACACATCAGTAATGGAAAATATTGTGCTTAAAGAGGTAAAGAACAATTCATGGGTAGAGATAAAACAAAATAATCCACATGGGTGGAAATAAGAAAAATTAATATAATATATGAAAAATTTTAATATCTTCTAAAGTGAAAACATTTTTTGTTTAAATAATATGCAATCTCAAAAAGATCATACTTTAATTTGTAGCAATTTCTAAATGAATAGCAAATTGACAAAAGATAAATTATATCTGATTGGCACCTTTACAGACACTATATTGTCATCAAACATCTGAGTCCATACACAGGTTGAGTATCCCTTATTTGAATTGCTGGAGAACAGAAGCGTTTTGTATTTCAGATTTTTTTCCTATGTTGGAATATTTGCACGTACACAATGAAATATCTTGGGGATGGGACCCAAGTGTAAACTTGAAATTTTTTTATGTTTAATATACGCCTTACATGTAGCCTGAAGATAATTTTATATAATATTTTTAAAAATTTTGTACGTGAAGCAAAATTTGTGTTAGGTACTTCTGTGAGGAGTTTTTCCACATATGGCATCATATCAGCGCTCAATGCTCTTGGAGAATTTTGGATTTCAGATTTTCAAATTAGGGAAGTTTAACCTGTAGCATATAAACTGTTAATATGTCACTTTTTCATATGCAGTCTATGTTCACATATTTTGACCCTTCTAGAACTTTCACACTATTTTTAACAATAATTATCTGAGTGAGATAGGTGTATTGCTTTTAATTTATTAGAGAAACCAACTATACTCAGTGAAATTGCTTCACTTCTATCTTAACATGGAAAACCATAGAAAGGGTTAATTGCATTTTTAGTAGTGTCTTCGCACTTGTTCAGAATTTTTATATTGATTTGGTAGCAATCATATTATTCTAGCAAATCATATACACCACACTTTTCAAAAATAAGCCAGTCAATATACTTAAAGTTGTACTAAATAAGATGATATTCAGAAGAAAAAGTATATTAACTTTAGCTCTTTCTTAAAACTTACCCATTTACAGTCAGATTTATGTAGAAACATTTTAAATCTTATTTCCAAGAAAACTATTGTTAGATAAAAGAAGTACGTAAATTTATTTATTAATGATCTTCATGAATGAAATTTCGTAAATAAGAATAAAGTTATGCCCACAGCAAAAGGACTGTTTCCTTCCATTTACTCATGACACATAGTTACACTTTACTAGGAATTTGTTCCAGAACACAAAATCAGGAAAATCAAAGTATTGTTAATGATGGGTTGGGGACAAGTAAAGAGTGTTTCACAGGTTCAAGATGCATTCAGATCTGTACAACATCCAAAGTTAGTAAAGTTATAACAAGCTTAGTATACATAAATACGCAGATGAACTAAAGTAAAACCTAGCTGATGGCAGAAACATTTATTTTTCATTCACTTTCAAATAAATTCAGGTTTTTCAACAACTAAAACTCTAGGAACCAATAATTTTGCTAATCTATCAAACATAAAAGGAAGAAATAAGACTAAATATACCCAAATCTAGCTAGAATATAGAGGAAGCGGGAATATGCCCCAACTTGTATTATGAGACCAGAATAACTTTACTACCAAAACATGATGAAGACATTACTAAAAATAATTATAAATAGTTATCATGACGTTTTACTGAGGACTACTTCAGGACAAGAAAAGGCAAGAAAAATAAAGAGAAGAAAGAGAGAAGTGAAAGAAATATAACTGTCCTTATTCATAGACAGGCTTGTTTATATAGGATTCTAATATAAAAAGTCCTAAGGGAATCTAAAAAACAACAATTAAAACTATAAGTGAATCCTGCAAGTTTGTGGAATACAAATTTAATTTAAAAATTAATTATTTCTACCTATTTTGAGCAAAATGGGAAAAATATAGTTTAAAATAAATTTACAATAGTGTTAAAAACATAAAACACTTAAGAAAAATTAGGCTATAAATGGGCAAGTCTTCTATATTGAAATCTATAAAATATTGCTAAGCAGAATTATGAAAGACTTAAAAAAATAAAGAGATATATAATATTCATGGTCTAGAAGGCTCAGTATGATGAAAATGTCAACTTCTCCAACTTGGTCTATACTTTGTATCAATTTCAATCATAACCTCAACAAAGATTTTGGGCTTTGTTTTTGTTTTTGTTTTTAATAGGACATTACAAGCAGGTCCTAAAATTTGCATGGAAATATTAAGGACCTAGTAAATACAAGAGGAACACATTTGGAGGAGCTGACTAAAAATTTTAATGTAAAGCTAAAGCAAAAATCATATAAGGATAACCAAATAAATAAAAGAAACAGAGCAGAGAATACAGAAATAGACTCAAACATTGATTTTCTACATTGGCGCCCAAGAAATTCAATAAATGAGGGCAAACAAATCATGCTATAAAAACTTAATATACATATGGGAGGAAAATCCTATACTCCTTACACATACCACACAAAATTATTTTAATAACTCTGCAATTTTGAGTAGGCAAAGAATTTTTAGACCAGATACATAATAAAATAATAATAAAAGAATAAAAAGGGCAATTAGAACTCACTGAAATTAAACACTTCTGTCCATTGAAAGATACTATTAAAAAATAAAAACTACAAACTGGATCAAAATATTTGTGAAAAATAGAAAAAATGAAAGAAGCCTTGGAAATTTGTTAGAAAATTACACATAGATCTATTAATATGTTATGACCTAGTAATTGTACCTGTCCAAGAGAAATAAAATATATATGTTCACAAAAAGACTGGAACAAAAATATTCATTCCAATTTTATTCATAAAAGCTCCAAACCGGGAACAGTATAAATTTGCAACATCAGGATAATGGAATACAGTAATGTGATATACTTACACATTGAAATGTTATTAAGCAACAAAAAGGAGCAAACCACTGATATTTGCAAAGTATATATGAATCAAAAATTGTACATAGCCATAGAGCTACATTCAAAATAGTATGTACTGTATGATTCCATTTATAGGAAGTTTGAGAACAGGCAAAAATAGTTACATGCTTAAAATAAGCATAATAGTACTTGCCTTTGGAGAAAAGGTGGAGAGGTTTCACTGGGAAGAGGCCTAGAGGAACTTTTTGCAATCAGACAATTGTTCTCTATCTTGATTTGGGTAAAACATACATCACTCTGTGTATTTCTCAAAATTCACTGAAATGAATGTGTCTAATTCACAGTATATAAATTTTGTCTCAATAAAAAAACAATTATTAAATGCTATCTACTGGGTTTGCTTTTCACAGTGATATTACTTAGTAATTTTGAAGTTGCTTCCTTTGTTTTCTGTACTTGAACAAATGAGTAACCACATTGAGAATAACTGGAGACAGGCTTCTTTCTAACTACTGGAGAAGTGAGTTACTAACATGAAAAGAGGATCAACTACGATATTCCTTGTGATGTTGAATTGGACTTGCTCCTATCAGAATAAACTGCTGCTGTTTAATATATATAGGCAGAGAGAAATAAATATACATATTGTGTCTCTTGACAGAGCCTGCAAACAATGACACTCCAGTACCAATGAAGACAAATAGTGCTCAGATTTTGACTTCTAAATATTATCCTCTACTCAAAAAAAAAAAAGAAAGAAAGAAAGAAAGAAAAACAGAGAAAGAAAACAAACAAACAAACAAAAAAAAAAATAGAGATCCTTGAATCCTTGAATAAAAGCCTGATTCCAGTGCTGGGGCAGTAAAAGCACAAGGTGAATGGGAAACATCTTGTTGCACCTGAAAGTTAGGAAATATTGAAAGAATGAAGCATAGAAATCACATTGAGTTGCCACCATTGGCTAAACCTGGGACAATTTGAGTATGAAAGTAACTATAGGAATAGACAGATGCAAAATTTAAAATAGGACAAATAGAATACTGAGCAGTGAACTTATTACTGGTGGAAATTTGAGGAAGAATATTTACATAACTTCACAACATATTCTGATGAATTTCTTATTAATCACGTAACAAAAGGAGTCAGTGTGGTGGCAAAACATAGCCTATATCACCTTTAACAAGTGATCAAAGTTAATATTATTAATACTAGGTATTAAGACAAACTGTCATTAGGTATGTCCTGATAAGCACTAAAAGGCATGATAACTAGAGATAATTATCCTAAGTGAAGTATCTAAAGAATAGAAAAACAAACACTACATATATTCATTATTAAATTGAAACTAACCACATGTGCGTAGAAGTAAGTAAATCTCAATGGAAATCAAATAGGTGGAAGGGGAGGAGGGGATGGATGAAAACCTATCTAACGGGTACAATGAACACCATCTGGGTGATGAGCACACTTTTAACCCTGCCACAAGCATTACAAAAGCTATCCATGTAACCAAAACCATTGGTACCACATAAAGCTTTGAAATTTAGAAAAAGGCATGATATAATTTCTGTGGCATTCCAGCCAAAAATGCATAGTCTGTATAGAATCATGAGGAAATATCAGATAATTCTGAGGTGCACTGTACAAAATCACTAATCTATAGTCTTCAAAATTGTCAACATGAATTTTTCACTTTTCAACCCTTAGCGTAAGAATCCTCCCTTGGAAATGAGATATTTTTCTGGGGTGGCAAGCTCAGGGCCTCAGTCAGTCCTGGATTTGTGGGACTAGCGCCAGACATGAGAATTGCGCCTTTGTGTGAGAGGTGAATAGTTCCTTTCAGAATAATTTGATTCATCAGCTTGGAATGGCAATTCCTTCTCCAGACCAATGGAAGGCTAGGCCAAAGGAACTCGATCTTTCCAAGAGGTGTGTGGCACAACTTTTGAAATAACCACTAGGTTGAGAATTATTTGGTATTTTTCCGTAGCATTTTTCACCCTAATTGTCATAACGTTGGTCTCTGCATCCTTAAGCATACGAGAGTTTTGAAAGACAAAAGCATGCTGAGGCCCAGTAAATTTGGCACTTCAAATAGCTGGTACTGGAGACTATAAAGAAAGTGTGCTGTTAAGAATTATTCCACTGTGATTTCACCATTATTTTCAGAACCTGAGCAGGTTTCACGAATTAGCATAAGAATCCTTCCTCCTAGTTGAGATTTCTGGGTGGGGTGTAAGTGCCAGGCTTCTGTCAGCTCTGGGTTTGATTTCTTTCCCTCCAGAGTTGGTAAGTGCATATTTGCGTCACATGGGGAAAGTGTGGATAGTGCTTCAGATTTCATCCTGACACTTTTGAAATCAGCAGTATGTTGGTAATCATTTGCCATTTCCATAGCGGTTTGCACCGTAATAGTGATGAGGTTGATCTCTGCATCCTGAAGCCTATGATGCTTTTCACAGAGAAAACTCTACTGAGACCCAGGTAACTTGGTATTTCCCATACCTGGCACCAGAGCCTTGGAAGATACGATTGTTGTGAGTATTATTTCACAATCCTTTCCCCTCTGTTTAAAAAAGGGGAGCACTTTTCAACCGTTAGCGTAAGAATCCTCCCTTGGAGATGGGATATTTTTCTGGGGTGGCAAGCGCAGGGCCTCTGTCAGTCCTGGGTTTGTTGGACTAGCGCCAGACATGAGAAGTGCGCCTTTGTGTGAGAGGTGAATAGTGCGGATCCTGTTTCAGTCTAAAGACTGAAACAGGATCCGCCCCTTTCACCCTTCCTTTCAGAATCATTTGATTCATCAGCTAGGAATGGCGAATTCTTCTCCAGACCAATGGAAGGCTAGGTCAAAGTAACTCGATCTTTCCAAGAGGTGTGTGGCACAACTTTTGAAATAACCGCTAGGTTGAGAACTATTTGGAATTTTTCCATAGCACTTTTCACCCTAATTGTCATAAGGTTGGTCTCTGCATCCTTAAGCATACGGGAGTTTTCACAGAAAAAAGCA